>NC_140584.1:735403893-736003893 GCF_964204655.1 Triturus cristatus | reverse complement strand
TATACGCTATATTATCCATATGAACAAGGAGAAAGAACAAGAATACTGCTTCGGTCATCTCGCACTGGATGACATTGCTACAGTACAGAGTTAAACACACATATATTTTAAGGAAAGGTCTGAAACACCATTAAGCAGCCTGGCCCAGGCTGAAGTGGTCCCCAAGGCTCTCCCACTAATGCGCCACTCAATCAATCACTGGCCACGGCAAGCCTGATGGTCCCTTGTTAACACAGTACAGCAATCAGACGCAAATGAATGGATATCACCCAAGGTGCGAGACATATGCTCCCTAATGCTCCGGCAACAATAAAAGTCAACCAACCAACTCCAAGCAATTGGCAGCAGAGAGGCTTTAAAGAGAGATGTAATTGAGCGTGCTCGGGGAGGGCCGGGCCGCTCTGCTGCTCAGCGATGCAGCTCATCTTGTTAAAGCGGCGGGGCTGGTGAGAGCGCGCTGATGAGCGGCGCGTGCCGTATCACAGCCGAGGCAATAAAGGGCGACCGCGAGGCAGCTCAATCAACGTGATCCTGTTTGCAGATGAGCAGCTGCCACCACGCTACAGCACAGATGGCCTCTTTTCCTTCAGGGACATTTCAACCTTTGCATTTATTTTGGCCTTCTACCTTTACAAAATACATAAATAAAACATATTTATTAAAATAAAAATAGTTATCTTTAAAATCTAATAAGTCCATTTCTAAAAGTCATAACCTGTTTAATGTGTTTATTTGAGGTTTTATATGGCGCAGAGCAGGGCCTATTAGGTGTTAACGGGCTGAGGGGTCCTGAGTGACATCAACTAAGCAATCGGAGCCAATCCCAAGTTGCCTATAATGTTAATCAGAAATCATCCCCTTTATGATACATAATTCAGATTTGTAGAGCACACTACCACCCAGGAGGGTATTCTGATGCTGAGCAGGTCTGAGTCTAGATTAAACAAAACCATTTAAAATAGGGTCCAAGGGATATATATTTTAAAGACCCACAGGTCTGAGTCTAGCCAAACCTAGGACCTGCAGGGACTACTCGAAAAGCCAGGTGTTTAGTTTCTTGCGGAATTCAAGAAGTGAAGAGGAGGCTCTTATGCATAGCAGCAGCTCATTCCACGCTTCAGGAGCGATGTAGGATGCATGGGATTTGTGTTAGTAGGAGTTCGGTTACTGAGTATCTTGTCCGAGATGGAGAGAATGAGTTTTGTGTCATCAACGTAGGAGAGGACGTTGATGTTGTGAGAGTGGATAATAGTAGCTAGAAGAATGAGGATGTGTCTCCTCTGTCCACAGTCATGCTGATGTCATTCATGGTGGCAATGAGGGAACTTTCAGTGCTGTGGTTGGGTCTTAATCCAGACTGAGTGGTTGTTGAGGAGTTGGTGATTATTTAGGTATTCAATGAGTTGTGTCTGTTAATGATTTTCTCTAATACCTTGGCTGAGAATTGTAGCAGGCAGATCGGCCTGTCGTTGGCGAATGTTGAAGGGTCCGCAGAGGGTTCCTTAAGCAATAGGAGAGCAGGTGCATGTTTTCAAGCATCTTGGAAGATGGCAAAATAGATGGAGGCATTCAGAAAGGGTGTGAGCATGGTGCCGATGGGTTGCAGTTCTTTGGAGTAAACATGGTGAGGCATTGGTCAGATAGAGCCCCCCGAGTGGATGGACTTCATTGTGGCTGTGGTTTCTTCTGGGTAGATGACGGGCGATGTGCTGAGCATTGGTTCTTTGGATGATATCGGGAGGTGTTTGGTGAGGTCTCTTTTGTCTGGTTGCAGGCTGAAGTTGCTGTAAATGACAGTGATTTTATTGCTGAGGATTGAGATTGTTGCAGAGGTCCTGTGAGGGGATGATTGAGTTTATCATCAGTTTCGCATCTACAATTTTATGTTATGTATGCAACGCTTCCACCCCAGAAATCCTCTCGACTGCTATGAATTACGTTTTTATTCTGTTTTTAACTGTACTATAAGAATTATACTAATAAATTAAGGATTTTTAATATGCTTTTCTGAGTTCCCTGCCCCTTATGTGTACTACAGTTGCTTTGGTTCATTGAGCGGTATATACGTAAGTCTTGAAACTGTTTGGATGTTGAATGTGGGTGTTTGAACATCTTGAGCTTATCTTTGATTAATATTAATTCCAAGAGAGTCAGCAGTTCCTGTGGGTCTCCTTCTTGCAGGGGATGCAAAGTGGGCGTCGTCAGTGATCGGAGCTCCCCAGGAGTACTTCCGCTTTTTACCTGAAAATTTTCTTTATTATATTTACCCACTGCAGGGACATCGCTTCTGTGAGACTGAGCAGGGGAGCAAGGACAGCGCTTCAGGGGATCGAGCAGCTGATTTGGCTGTTTTCCAAAGGATTATTGTGGGCATTGGAGAAAAGGACGTGGGGACTTCGTTTTGGCAGTTCCGGCAAGCCTGCATCTTCATCGCTTCCAGGGGCCATGCGGGTTGGAGATTATTCACCCGACCCACTGGACTAGCTGGTGGGCATGACTATGGTTGCGTGGGTGCTGTGGCTAGCCAGGGGGCTGCTACTTCTACGAGGTAAGGGTCTGGGCAGTGTCCCAGACCAGAGCACAGTGGGCTGTGGTGTGTGTACCATTGTTTTGAGTTGATGCTTAGGGTGTGTGTTTTGTGCCCTAATTAACCTGTTACTACATTGGTGCACAGCGTATTGTGGGGCCCTGGTTCCAGCTATTAGGTTGCTGATCTATTGGTCGGTGCAGTGCATTAGAGTTTTGTAGAGAAATGGCCCCTAAGGTTAAGCGGAACGAGCAGTGTTCACGCAAGGATTGTTTTATGGAGAAGATGATGCGTAAAATGGGCAAATGGACTCCATGATGAAGAAAGTTGATGATATGGGCCAGGCCTTAGCTGCTTTAAAGGATAAAGTGGATGGCCGGGAGTGGGCAGAGAATAGGCTCAGGTGAGCTGGGGTAGCCCCTAAGGCAGCTATTCCCCCGGTGCCTAAAAGGATTAGACCTAAGAAAGGTGGGGCGCCTCCACCTAGGGAAGGGGATGGGACTGATGGGGCCACAACGCCAGCCTCTAAGGGGGTGGTGCCTCGGTCGGTGGAGCTGTACCGGTCCTACATGCCACCAGTGGGCAGCCTAATACTGGTGGGGGGAAATAAGCCGGCAAACTAGAGGGCAGGAGGTCCAGCGGGGGGTCAGCCAAGTGCACCAGGTGCGCCTCTCCCAACTGACGGGCAGCCGGGAGCAGCGGGGGGCACCCCACAGGCCCCATTGGTCCCTATGATGGGTGGCTGTTAGACCTGGCACATTGGCGTGGGTCTCCCTTCCATTTTTCGCTGTTGCCTCATGTATTTTTGCTGTTGTTAGTTGCTCAGTGCACTGTGCCACTACTGTCCAGTGCCACAGTACAAGTGTTCCCTATTGTAAATTAATGTATCATTTGTGTTTCCATGATTGGTTGGTTTGGTTTACTTGTCAGACCCTAGTACAGTGCACCAGGAGTGCCCAGGGCTTGTAAATCCAAATACTGCTGGTGGGCTTGCAGCACTGGTTGTGTCACCCACAGAAGCAGCCTGTAAACATGTGTCTAAGGTCTGCCATTGCAGAGCCTGCGTGCAGTCTGGTACTGTCATGCTGACTGAGCAAGTGCACCCACTTGCCAGTCCCTAAACCTTCCCTTTTCTTCATATCAGACACCCCTATGGTAGTCCCAAGGGCAGGGTGCATTGTAAGGATAAGGTAGAACATGCCCTGGTGTGTGGCATGTTCTAATAGTGAATTACAGCCATTTTCGTTTTTCACTATTGCAAGGCTACCTGTTCTCCATAGGCCAGAATGGGCAGTTTGGTATTACATTTTATAATCCTAACTGACTCAGAGAACATGGTAGAAATTCAAATTTAGTATGCCTGAACTCAGGATGATAAAAGACATCTTTTAGTGAAGTTGGTTTTAACATTCTGTGTTTGAAAATACCACTTTTAGAAAGTAGGTATTTTCTTGTCTAACCATTCAAACCTGCCTCTGCTAGGCTGTGTATTCCTTTGTCTGGAGTTTGAGTGACAGGGCTGGGGAATTCCAGGAGACAGGGTGAGGTGCCCCAGTGGTGAATAGAGAGATCTGCATCTAGATGGGTGGGAGGAGTTGCACCTGGGACCTGAATAGGGCTGTGCCTGCCTTCCACAATGCTGGCTCCACCTCCTGGGGAGCGGCCCTGCACAGTGAATGAAGAGAAGGACTCCTGTCAACAAAGTGCTCCAGGGCTGTACTTGCCTTCCACAATGCTGGCTCCACCTCCTGTGGGGCAACTTATGTTTCTGCCCTGCACTGTGAAAGGAAAGGAGAAGTCTGGTAAACAGAGTGCTCGTGAACTGGTTTGGACTGGGCAAAGGCCCCTCTGCCCTCAGAGGACAAAGGATTTTGGGGTATAAGTATTGGGACCCTGATCCCAAGAATTTAGATCACTTTGGGAAAACAAGAAGAATCTCTGTTGAGGGAGGAACCAGAAGAAGCTGAGGTGGAAACTATCCCTGAACCTGGGGGATTGGCCTGCAGCGGTTGCCTTACTGCCAAAGAGAGGAGAAAGGAACTTTGTGTGTACTTTTGCTCAACTTGTGAAGGATCTCCAAGGGCTGGGAAAAGAGCTTGCCTCCTGCTGAAGTCTCGGGAACAACAGACTTCACCCCCCAGCTCCCCAGAGTTCTTTGGAAGTGCCTGCTGCTGTTGTTGGGCCTTCTGAGGGACTGCGTGTCGCAAGGAGCTGGAAGTGCGACTCAAGAAGGAGAAGCGTGCCGCCGTCGGGGCTGTTGTCGTCGTATCTCGTAAAGTGTGCCGTCGCTGCAGCATCACATCGAGCGGAAGCATCTCGCATCATCCAGGAAGTGTCTCGCAACGCCGAAGAAGCGTGTCGCCATCGCAGCCATCGTAGCTGACGCATTGCACCGCATCAAGAGAAGAGTCTCGCATCGAGGAAGAAGCGTGTCGCCATCGCAGCCATCATAGTTGTCGCATTGCACCGCATCAAGAAAAGTGCCTCGCATCCACAGAGAAGCGTGCCACCGTCGGAGCTGTTGTCGCATCGCGTAAAGGGATGTCGCCGCTGCAGCAGTGCATCGAGCGGAAGCGTCTCGCAACATCGGAGAAGAGTGCCGCTGCCAAGGCCGCTGTCGTCGCATCGCGTAAAGGGTGTCGCCGCTGCAGCTGAAGCATCGACTCGAGTCTTCTCGCAATATCGGAGAAGCGTGCCGCATCTGGAAGATCTTCACGTCTTTATTTCTTTCCACCAAAAACTTAATCGCATCAACATCGTTGCAACACTTTCGTTGCCCTGCGTGTCGCATCTGAAAGGTACATTGACTTAGAGTGTCGCATCTAAGAACTTAAGAGAACTAAGCAAAATTCTACCATCTAAAGTAACAGTATTGTGTATTTTTGTCGTTTAATGGTCTTGTGGTAAATCTATATAAAGAATACTTTTTTTTATATCAAAACCTGTGTGGTGTCCATCTGTAGTGTTGTCACTTGATTACTGTATGTGTTCACAAATGCTTTACACACTGCCTCTGAGATAAGCCTGTCTGCTCGTGCCAAGCTACCAAGGGAGTGAGCAGGGGGTATTTTAGGAGTGTACCCCCTTACCTTGACTAGAGGAGAGGCTCCCTATTTGTCACAAGTGCATACCTGTGCCAACTAGAGCCCCCCAAGTCTAACAGGGGCCCATCCGGGAACATGCTGGGTCAGCCTGATTTGGTATCTAATTTGGCAGCAGTACTCCCTTGGCTAGAAAAAGTGGGTTACTGGTCCCCGGCAGCAGGGGTGTCGGTTAGCGGGAAGAACGCATTGGAGAAGGCCAGACAGATAGTGGCACAGTTGGATGGGGATAAGCCTGGAGACGGACTGGCTGTACCAGCGGGGGGATGATAGGGGTGAGTACAGGGCCAATGGGGAGTGGAAGAGTCCCGCCCGCAGCCACCACGCTATCAGATGCAGGAACAACGAAGCCGGCAGAGACAGCGCCAACAGGTATGTTGCAAACCTTGCCACTCTTGGGTTTAGGTGAAGTTCGCTCAGTTAGAGAGCAATTAGGGTGACATGTGTCTCAAGACACTAAAGAAAAGATTTGGAAGGGCTCTTATGTGAATATGTTTTTCCTGCTGCTTGATGAGGCAGAAAGAGAGGAGGCCAAAAAGAATAAGAAATGAATACACCCAAGAGAGTGGGCTAATATGTTGTTGAAGTTTAGGGTCGAGGAGAAGTTGGAGAATTGGATCAAAGGTTTTACTGTTTTCACATCAATAATGTTTGAGCGTTTACCAGGTCTTGGCTCAGAGATGGCTTGCTACCAGAATAGAATTTCTTGTGCGCATGACACTTATGGTGGTAATGGATTATGACAAGGATTTTAGAAGAGCTAATGCATCTGAACCGGCACTGGGCTGGAATCAGATTGACATGGTCATATATCTAACACCTTTCAGAGGTGGTCCATAGGACACCACCCAGGTTCAGTTGCAAGACACCTTTCGGGGTCAGTCCTTTCGTGCAGGCCTGCCAGGCAGCTCGGGGGTAGGGGAAAGAGTAAGGGGGCGTGTTGGGATTTCAACAGGCGCTCGTGTACCAGAGCAACTGACACATCTAAATTCAAACATGCATGTTTTTTTCTGTGGCTACTCCTTGCACCCAGCGTCCAAATGCTTTAAGAAATCAAAGGACAAGGGAGGCAAAAAGCAGGATTAAGAGTGTGTCCCTTGGTAAGGCCAGGTCTCCCATTATAACAAGTGCTTTGATACCATGGTTGAATAGTTACAATTGCCCCAAGTCTGCTAGAATTTTACTGGAAGGTTTCAGGGACGGATTCAGCATCGCCGCTCATGGTTACGTGGGGGTGTCGCATTGCCAGAATCAGCTATCGGTCAGGGCTAATGAAAGGGTGGCGGCAGCAAAAATTGAGAAGGAAGTTAGGATGGGCAGATTAGCTTGCCTATTTGATGACCTCCCAATGCAAGATTTTGTCTGCTCCCCATTGGGAGTGGTTCCCTAAAAAGAGCAAGGAGAATTCCGACTGATTAATTAATCTTTCGGCCCACAGAGGCGTGTCACTGAACGATGCCATTGATGACGACCTATGCAGTGTCAAGTACGCTTCCTTTGATCAAGCAGTTGAGATGCTCAGGGGGTTGGGGCGGGGCGCATTGTTGGCCAAATCAGATATTGAGTCAGCTTTGTGGAGAAGTGTGGCTCAGGGGTTAGAGGCGGCAGACCCGGAAGCTGAGATCGGTCCTGGACCAGGGTTCAATTCCCCGCCTCGGCGGGTCTTGGGCTAAAAATTCCACGGACTTGATAATTCTCGCCCCGGTGCCTCCTTGACTCACGGGTTCACACTCTGCAACTCTGGGCAATAGCTTGCTTAATCTCCACAACGGCCCCTCGCGGCGGGATGCCTGACTTTTACCTTGTGGATACCCTGCTATCTCACAGGGGAATACCAGGACGGGTTCCCTAAGCAAGCGCCGGGAAACCCACAGCGGGTAGCTGTGCGCTATATAAGCTCAACTACATTTACATTTCTGCCTGCTGCCAGTGTACCCACTTGATTTTCACATGTTGGGTTTCCAATTCAAGTATTACGTGGACAAATGTATGCATATTTCGAGAAATTCAGCTCTTTTCTGGAATTGGTTTTAAGGCGAGCGATGAGGCACCAGTGGGTATAACACTACCTAGATGACTTCCTTTTCTTGGAGGCACCAGAATCTCAGGATTGGAGGAGGGCATTGCAGAGGTTCTGTGCACTCATGCGAGACTTTGGCGGGCCTTTGGCACAGGGCAAGACTGTGGGGCCAAGCACTGAGATTGAATTCCTGGGGATAGAGTTGCATCCAGTGTAGGGAGTGTCACGACTACCTCTGGAAAAAATCATGACTTTTGGGGCTGCCTTGCAGCATTGCTTGACAGAGGAGAAGGTTACACTACATCAGTTCCAGCAGGTCATTGGACAATTGAATTTTGCATTGAGAATAATTCCAATGGCACGACCTTTCACACGCACCATCCCACAGGCTATGTCAAGACTCACGGAGAAGCACCATCACACCAGACTGTCCAGTGAGGTCAGGCAGGACATGTGGATCTGGAAGGCATTCCAGCGTGACTTCAGCGGTAGGGTTGTGTGCCCCAGTCTCCCCAGGTCCAGCCCAGAGATAGGGTTGCTGACTGACGCAGCAGGTAGCGAGGGTTTAGTTGCCATTCTAGGTCTAGCATGGGTTGCCCAACGCTGGCCAGTGTGGTGGGACAACACGGGGCTTACAAGTAACATAAGCTTCCTTGAACTGTTCCCCATCTTTGTGGCATTGTCCGTCTGGCCTTAAATACTGAGAAATCTGTGGTATTTTGGTCCAATAACATGGCTGTCGTGGAATGTATCAATAATCAAAATGCAAAATGTAAAATGATCTTGCGCTTACTAAAAGAGATAATACTGCTGTGCATGAGAATGAATCTGTTGTTTAGAGCCAAACATGTGCCAGGAGTATTAAACCATGCAGCTGATGCGCTCTCTCGCTTTAAAATGGAGGTATTCAGGTCTCATCACCCAGAGGAGGCAGAGAACCCAACGTCTTTCCCAGAACAGCTTTGGCAGCTTGGTGCCCCCAGTTATCGGACCCCGTGGCATCTAGCCCAGCACCCAGGACAAGGAGGGCATACGAAGGGGTGTTTGGGGCTTATTGCTATTTCTTGGCGGACAGTTGGGAGAAAAAACACCACGACACTGGGTCTGTCGTTTCCTATTTGCAAACTATGAGAGATGAGGGGCGCTCAGTGGCATCAGCAAAGCGACATATTGCAGCCATTTCCTTTTTCGCAAAAGCGAAGGAAAGAAGGGATCCCACTGGCACTTTTATAGTGCGGAAATCCTTGAGAGGGTGGCAATGCCTACAGGGGGGGCAGCCGGACGTAAGAAGACCCATAGGAATACAGACATTGGCCACACTGATGGGTGCTTTGCATCAAGTGTGTACTTCAGCTAGGGAAGCACTTTTGTTCCAAGCAGCTTTCTGTTTAGCATTCTATGGCGCTTACAGGATAGGGGAGCTGGTAGCAAAAAACAAATTGGATTGGCAGGGGGGCTGCAGTTGGCGCACAAGCAGATTCAGAGGGACTCCTTATTGATGTCAATACCCAGGTCCAAAACAGATCAGGAAGGGAGAGGGGAAGGGGTAGTCTTGCGTAGGGTTGAAGGAAGCGCTTGCTGTCCCATCGCTAGGTTGGAGGCCTTCTTGGCACAATGTCCAAGGGGTGTGGGGGGTCCATTACTTGTGCACGCAGACGGGACACCGCTCACTATTTTCCAGTTTAAGAGGGTCATGGGCCTAGCCATGCAGAAAACCGGTTTAGATCCAGGCATTTTTGGGACCCACTCCTTTAGGATAGGGGCTGCCACCGAAGCGGTGGCCATGGGATTTTCTGAGAGTGAGGTGCAAAGGATTGTTAGGTGGTCGTCGAATTGTTATAAACGCGATGTGCGCCTACACATGCTATAGAAGTGTCAAAGATAATGCACTGACGGTTAGTTTTCTTCCATGGTTTGATTTGCAGTTTCTACATCCTGTCACGCAGGGGGGAAGCCTGCATTGGTCCACCATCCACCAAGGGCTGCGATATCCTGTCAGGCAGGAGGACAACAGTCAACAATTCATCTCTCAAGTCGTGGTAATCAGATATTCATGGAGAATATACCAGCATGTATAGTGGGCGCAAGGCGCAGGGCATGACCTTCTAGTAGACAAAGGGGGGAGGCCATATAGTCGGGCAACTATACTGGCCTGTGGCGGTAAGCCCATGATTGGTGAGCATAGTTGTCGGTCCTTAGCGGGCATCACCATTGTCAAATGCGGACGCCCGAGGGGGAGACAGAGGGTCTTTCATGGAACTCCTGTGGCAGTTACAGCCAGTAGGCTGGAGAGGTGCGGGGGGAAGGGAAGTCTCGCTTCCAGTAGGCTGGTTGGCCAATCCCCTCACGCACATGCACTCAAGGGCGCAAGGATGCATAACTGCAACGCCCCTTTATGGAGTTAACGTTGAGGGCATAGGGGGGGCCGGGGGAGGTATCCATCTGGTAAGCTGGACCCCCTGCACAAGGTCACTCCGGTAGGAGGTTGGGACCTAGCTTGAGCGGGATGTGGGGAAGCCAGTCATTGACCCTGCCATAGGCTCTAACAGGGATACGCAGAAAGAGAATATCTACATTGCTCAGCGTACGATAGGAATGGCTATGTACTAGAAGCATGTTAAGGTCAGCCAATTAATATCTTGTACCTATCAATGTATTGGACTTTCTGCGTATTGTACATAATGTAAATAATAATCATTTCAATGTTTGATTATTTTATGTAATAAAATATGGCCGGGGTTGCTACGACCCCTAATCCAAACAGTTGTGGTGTTTCCATTGTTTGCCTTGGGGGAAAGGGAGGCGTTGGGCCCCACGGGAGCCGGGAGGGTCCCCCACCCCAAGGGTCGTTGGTTTGATAAGGGGAGAGGGTTTAGTCACTACCAGACCATATGTGTTAGCAATTGCTAAATTGTATTATGTATGAAAAATACATAACTATATTGTGGCATACAAAACATTCATTCACAAACGTTCTTCAAGAGCCCTCTGGAAAGCTTTTTTAAAGCCATAAATCTGTATCCATGCCGGTTTTTAAACCTGAATACATAGCTTTTCACCTTTTTTTAAGTCTCAGGCCATACATAGCTTAGAACACAGCTTTCCAAACTTTTCAAGTTGGTGACACACCTTTTAGAGAATTTTCAAGTAGGGACACGGTAATGCGAGCGAGCGCAGCGAACGAGCCCAAACCACATCAGGGGGGTCCGGGGGGGTTCTCCCCCCACGAAAATTTTGACAAAATAGTGGCCAAATGGTGCATTTCCAAGCACATTTGAGAAAGCAGGAAGGTTAATAAAGCAATTGTGAAGCTGTTCTAACAAAGACAGTGACTGGCAAAACTGGGTGTAAGCAAGATTAGGTTTGTGCCTGAAACAAGAATATAATCATGCACACATTGACACATGCCCCAGTGATTTACGGCACAAAAAGGTGGGGGGGGGGGGGGTGCACGCACTGCCAACCCTTTCAACCATGCACAAAGTCCTCCTGTTGCCTTCCTGAATATGAGTTATACAAAAATCCGTTCAGGAAGGGGATATTGCGAGTGGTAAAACTATCATTCAACCTATCAGCCGGTCTCTGCGCATTGAACTCAGGTGGGACCGCTTTCCTCATTGCAGCGTGCCAAAAGGCTACAGAAAATAAGACAAGTGATATGTTTTTCCATTCAGTACTTTGAGGTAAAAATAACCGGATATAAGACAGAAGGATAAATACTTACATGCCATATAAATTGCAACTATATCAAAATGTATGGGGACACAACATATCTCACGAAAACCTTTAATTGATTTTTAAACTGATCTGAACTGATTTTTAAAAGAAAAAAATAAGATTTGTAATATAACACACATATATTCCCAAAAACAACAGCACTTACTATTTTATTGAGATGAATGAGGTGGATAGGATGAACACAGCTGGTCAATATTTCGCATTTCAGCATTAAGCATTTTCATGGGTTTCAACATTTGGTAAGTAATGATGAAGGTTCTCTCCGAGCAATGTTAAATGGTCAACAATCAGGGGGCTGATATCACATTTCAGCAGGCACTTAGCAGTTTTGGAAAATCTTTCAAAATTTCCTCCTTGCGCTTTGCTTTTCCAAATTGCTCTTTTGTCTCTCATAGCACAAGAATTACAAAATTTGAATAAAAACCAACAACACTTGTCTTACTATTTTAATGAGAAATATGAGGCTGATAGGATGAACACAGCTGGTCAATATTTGGTTGAATATTTGATAAAGACACTCGCATTTCATCATCAAGCATTTTCAAGCACCCACGTTTCAGTGTCTTTAAGTTTGTCATCGTTGAAAAGGATACTTCACAAATGTATGTAGTAGAAAACTGCAAGAGAATATGTAACGCTTTTTTAGCTATGTTTGGATGCATTTTTGTAACACGAATCCAAAAGCTGTCTAAATCACCCTCTGCACGCATCATGAACATACTTCGATCATTTTTTATTTCAGCTAATTCTTCTTCTTCAATTAGTGAAAAGTTCCCAGTTGCAAGAAATGGATTTCCGATCCAATCATAGTCTTGGATTTCAACATTTGGAAAGTAATGAGAAACTTTCTCTCCGAGCAATGTTAAATGGTCAACAATCAGCGGGCTGATCTCATTTTTCAGCTGGCACTCATCAGTTTTGGAAAACATTTCAAAACTGCCTTCTTTCACTTTCCTTTCCCAAATTTTTATTTTGTCTCTGAAAGCACAAATTTTATCTACTGCTGTTAAGATATTTTCTCCTATTCCTTGCATACTGGTGGAGGGTAGCAGTGAGGGAATCCGAGGAGGAGGTCATTGGGGAAGGGGCCACAGAGAGATGAAGGGCACTTGAGGAGGGTGGCAGTGAGGGAATTCAAGGATGAGGCCATGAGGGGGAGGGGCTATGAAGAGATGAGGGGCACCGGAGGAGGGCGGCAGTGAGGGAATCCGAGGAAGAGGTCATGAGGGAGAGCCCGAGAAGTGTCACTTGCCTTATACTCCCACCTCAGAAACCTCCTCTTCCCATCAAAGGGGCATTACATAGAAAAAACCACTTTTATAAAGTGATAACATATAAAAAGAGATTTGGAAAGAAAATAATGCGTTTTCCTGGCCCTTGCAAGACTAAGGAGAGATAAAAGAGGGCCCTGAGTAGGCCTGGCTAGACATATATGTGACAAATCGGGCCCGCAGTGGCCCACCCGAATGCACCCTTGGCCCACCCAAATAAAAAGTCCTGGGGCCGGGCCTGATGGGGGGCCACTTTTATTTGATGCCAGGACTATTTTCGGGCCCAGTCCAACCCGGCTGTTGTGTGTGCATGGAACTGCACCGCTATGAAGGAATATAAGAAGGGTGGCACTGTACTGTGAAAGAAATGATGTAGTGAGGAAAAAAATGGGACGGTAGGGATGAGGGGAACAGAGATGCAGCAGATTTATGTTGATGGATGATACGGAAATGGCAAAAGCGGGGTGTTGTAAGAATGGAGTGGATGGCAGAGTGATGGAGGGCATGATGAGAAGTGTGGAAAGGGAGAAACATTAAGCTGGTGATTCGTGGGATAATGGATGCAGCCAACATCATGCGCCTGCCAGGTTTCAAGATTGTGTAATTAAATGATGTGTTTCGTTTATTATGTAGGAGGAAGGTGTTATGGGGGGATATTTAATGTGGTGGGTTTTGTTAGTTTTAATATTAATTTTCTACGGTTTATTGTGTAAAGAGAGAAGAAAAGTTATGTGAGCTGGCAGGTTGCTCAGTGATTGTTGCCATTGTGCCCAGGATTTTGATTAGTGATTGCAATCCTGCATTCAACTATGGTGGAAGCTCTCCAGGCAAGGGAGCTTCATGTATGTGGATGGTTGTGAATAAACTCTATTTCCCCTGTTGCAGTTGCATGAAGTTTACTTCAGTAGCACAGAAAATTAAATTAAACTTATCCACTGAATTAAATTCGAAATGCTCCTCGTTTTCTATTCTGGGCTCCAGGAAGCACACGCAGAAGTGATTTCGCTACAGCAAAGTGCCACGCAGAAGAGTGTATTTCTTGGCAGTGGGGCATGTCTCCCACTGCGCGACGCAAGGACTTTATTTTCTGAAAGGTGGCTAATTACTTACTGCTGGGTTACAGTGGCTTCAGGGCAGTCATGGTTTTAGACCAGAGGCTCCACTGACCCATATTCATTTGTGCTCATGGAGGGGGGCTGATAGGTATACTAAGCATTAGCTACTCTGAGTCAAACTCATGGTCCATTTCTTTAAATTTGACCTGTACTAAGGTGCTGCCAGCACGAATGTGAAGAAAGACCACGTTACTGTAATATGCAAGGTTCTGTTGTTAAAAGTGATATTGCCGCTTTGCATAGTAAGAGCCTTGGTTTTGTTTATCAAATCAAATATAAATGCTCCAATTCAAAAACAATGATCTCATTCATCTCACAGCCCTAAACTCCAATGGCAAGTAACTTTACATCCCTGCACAATTACCGCCGTGATTAGTCTCTCTCGTTGACTTTATCAGAACACCCTGCCAGGCTCCATCCTTTGATTACGGAGAGAGGGTTGAAACACTTTTCTGGGAAAAACGTCGACCATGCACAAAATGTAACTTTCTGGACAGACCAGATTATGGCACTTATAAATATTTTATGTCAAGTCTTCTGGGCTCCAGGGCCGGCTTTAGTGCTGGTGGCGCCCTGTGCAACAATGTTTGTTGGCGCCCCCAATGACCACCTCCACCACGGATTCTCTCACTAGCACCCTTTAACAGTGATCAAGCCTCCATAACCACACTCTCTCAGATGCATTGAATTAGTTATATAGCGCCACTCATACCAGTGGAGGGTGTCCGAGCACTTTGCATCACACACACATAACACAGAGACACTCAATCAAACGTGTGTAAATCAGTGCATAGGAAATGTTACATAAGCCAAAGGACTAAAAGTGTAGGAGTCACATGTCATCCATACATAGTTTAAGAGTGCTTGGTGTGGAGAAGCACAAACGCACAGTCGAGAAAGAAACAGCATAGTTAGGAGTTTTTGTTTAATAATATGAAATCGATTTCTCGCCAAATTAACCCTTTTTGCTACATTAATCAATGTTCTAATAATGTATACTTTGCAGTGTGTATGCAGTTCTAGGATGTAAGTTAATAGCTCACTATTCTATATTAGGACTTTATGTTATAAATTGCAAGTAACAAAAGGATGCCTCTTTTGAAAGCAGCAACCTGCTGATCTGTTTACACCATACGCACTCTGTAATCTACTTGGTACACGTTCTTTGCAGCAGGCATATTAACCCTCTGCACTAACTTAACATAGGTCAAAACCTCAACTATATAAAATGCTGATCTCTCTCCAGGAAGATAATTAATCACGAGTTTCCTTGACATTTATGTGAGGCCTGGTAACTCCCTTTCCACACTTCAAGTTAAAGTCGGAAGAATGTAGAAAATTCCCGGAGACTCGTTATGTATTTTATTTGTGGCTTTACAATTACATTTCAAAGGCTAAAAAAGCTGGATTTGCATCGTTAGCTCGAGAATGATAAAATACCCAGGAGCCAAGCAGCTTTGACCTGCATAAATCTACGCTGGAGGGGGTGGGGGTCGTTCGGTCTTTAAATCAACACTATAATTACAGGGTGTTCTGAAATCCGACCCACTTGCAATCCCGGGAGGCCTAAATGGAGTTTCGAAATAACAAAGATTTCACTTACCGAGTGCCTGGGGAACAGAGGCAGCTCCGTGGTGTCTCTGTGAAAAAGGGAACAAGGCCTCACGCTCGCCTAACGCTTCTCCTTCCTCTCCCTACGTCGTCGCTGTACTGTACTGCGTCACTGCATGCAAGCTGGATTAGCCTGAATATGCCGGCCGACGTCATCGCAGCGCGACACACCCACACACTAGAGGCGACCCAGCACTGTGTCGGGACACACACTTTGGAAAGCACTGCCCTAGAGTCTCTGCATAGTCCGGAATTATATACATTCGCATTTATACAGCAATGTCTTATAAAGAGAAGAAAAGAAAGAAAACCACCCAAACACAAAAAAACAGTCCCTTCGCTCCCCCCCTCCGCACCCCTGAACTGGTGTGCTTGAGACCCAACTCCCTTAGAGCACTGTACCCGGCAGGAAAGCAGGTGGAAATCATGATGCCAAGGCTGGTGGATCGGGCCCGTAAGTCGCAGGAGGCGAAGGTATCTTAGGCAGGTAATCTCATTCATTTCAGAGGCTAGCAGTGATACTAGTGGGCGCCATAGGCCGTTAGATTTCGCTCCTGTATTAGTGAGGGAAGCCTGTATCCGTTCCATCCCTAAAATTTGCCATAACCTGTGTAGCCACCCTGTGTGTGTCGGTTTGGTCGGTGTCCCCCAATGCGATAAGATGTTTTGGAGTGCTGCTCCCAACACCAATCCCATTTGCTTCCCTCTCCTAGATCGTAGTGGATATGTCAGAGGGTTGGGCAGGCCTAGCACTACATAGGCCGGAAACCGTGGGATCTGCATCTCAAACTGTCGGTCTACCTCGTCAAGGATCGTCGTCCAATAGGTAGATAGTTCACTACACTCCCATAACAGGTGAACCAGCTTACCCTCGTCCCCACATCCCCTCCAGCATGTCGGGCTACGGACGGGGTTTCCTTTATTGAAGTGAACTGGGGTCAGATACCAGTATGTGGCTATCTTTACTGAGGTCTCCCTGCTGGCGGTGCTACGAGCAGTGTCATTGGCTCAATAATAAATGTCATTCCATTCTTTTACGGAGAGGTCCCGTCCCAGTTCCCTTGCCCACCTTCTCTGACTAGCCGTGCTCGCTGTCGTAGCTGGCGGGCCGCGACATATCATACAGCTCAGAGATCATCTTATTATCGGTGTGTTTGTTTAGAAGCCAGTGTTCATACTTTGTCAGCTTCCTGCTCACGTTCGGCCGCATGTCTGCGTGAAGGAGCCAGTGAGGAAGTTGCAGGTAATGATACCTCTCAGTCTCCGGGAGGTCAGAGTCTGACCATAAATCCGAGAAGGTGATGATCCCGTCTATGTCAAAGAAGTGTCCTGTCGCTTTACAGTCCGTTTCCTGCCATCTCGCGAACGCCCTTGTATCCATCCCTGGAGTGAAATCTTTGTTGTCTAGTAAAGGAGTCATAGGCGAGGGAAAGGTTGTCAGACCCCTCTTAACGGCCACCCCATCCCAGACCCTGAGAAGTGTGTGTGTGATGGGCGAGCCCGCTAGATTTGGAGGCCTGGAACAACCACCTCTTCTCAGATTCTGATGTGCTCCATTCTACCAGATATCGTAACTGTGCTGCTTGGAAATTATCCAGAATATTTGGGATCCTCAACCCACCTTCATTGGGCTGTAGGTAGCCTAGATCTTTAAGCATCCAAGGTCTTGCCCCTGCCAAGACGAACTGTTGTATTGCTTGTTGTAATTTCTGAAGGGTACCTGGTGGGGGCCAGATCGTCATTGTCTGAAAGAGATATAGTGCATTGGGAAGGATGGACATCTTAACTGCCGCCACTCGCCCCAGGAGTGATAACTGATGGTGTTTGCATTGTTGGAGGTCCTTGAGGATCTGGGTGGATAACTTGGCATAATTGAGCTTGACCGTCTGTGGCACCGATGATGCCAATTAAACTCCCAAGTATGGGATTGATGACATTGTCTGTATCCCTGCATAGAGGGATCTACCCGCCGCCGGGTCAATTCCATTCTGGTTCAACCAAAGAAACATGGATTTCCCGACATTCACCTGGAAACCCGAGACCAGACCGAAGGCCTCAAGTTCCTGCAAAAATGCCGGCACCGAGCGCACTGGCGTTTCGAGGGAAGCTATGATGTCATACACATCAAGACTGATTGCATGTCTCTCCCCACCAAACGTAATGCCCAGTATGTTGGGGTGATCTCGTATCTTCTGAGCCAGCGGCTCAACATAGAGGGCAAATAGGAGAGGCGACAGTGGGCACCCCTGACGGGTCCCCATCTGAATCTCGAAGGGCTTAGATGATATCCCATTCACCCTTATAGTCGCCGTGGGCTTGCAGTAGCAGCTCGATACCCAGGCCTGGAACCTTTCCCCGAGGCCAAAGTGGATCAGTGTCTTGTCCAGGAAAGACCAGTCCATTCGGTCAAACACCTTCTCGGCGTCGACCGACAATAGAAGAGCATCCATGCTGGTACAGTGGGCTTTGTCCACCAAATGCAGAACACGTTTGGTATTGTCACTGCTCTGTCTGTCGTGAATAAACCCGGCCTGATGTGGTTCAATGATACCTGCATGAGAGGGCCCAATCTAGCCGCCAACACTCCCGTGAACAGTTTCAGATCCAGATTGAGTAGTGACATCGGGCAATAGGATTCACATAGGGATGTATCCTTCCCGGGCTTGGGCAATACTACTATGGACGCTTCTAGCATCTCCGAGGGGATTGCTCCTGGGCCAGTAAAGAAATTGAAAAACCTATCAATAAATTTAGTTAAAACAAGCACTGCCAAAGCCTAAAGGTCTCTCCTATAAGATCTATTGGCTTTGCTAATGTTTATATACATTACGTACATATCATAGTTTACTGGGCCACTCTTAATGAAGTCCCCTTGTAATGATTTGGTAGCAGGCATATTAATCTACCAAATATATTTTACATCAGACTATATCTGGTAAGGCTGTAGACTGGAGCACTGCCAGTTAAATGAATGACTGATTCTGGCCCGGTCCTACTTGATCATCAGAGGAATTATACAATGTGGCGATAGGTAGATTTTCACATTGGATATGGTCTCTAAAAGATGGTCAGATCAGGACAATGGAAGCCACACGAGGTGTGTATGCCACTGGAAATATCATGGAAGGGTGTGTTGGTTTGTGAGCACCATGACTAAATATTCCACATAGTATTATAGTCTGTTGACACTGAAACTCTTGTTTATCATACCCGATCTGTAGGTTCAGAGGGAAATAAAGACTGTGTAAATTCAATTTGCAGCCTTTCAGCTGGAAATTCCCATTAGGGTTAGTACTCTGTGATTAACAGTACTAAACACCTTCTGGTGGGAGTCAGTGCTCAAAATGCAAATGCAGAATTGCAGGCACTGCTTGTTCCAGAGTACATGTTTGCTGCTGACAAGCGCTGGAACTCCCCTGTTATGATAGGAGCTGTGCTGAGAAGTGCCAGTACTACCCCTTCCAAATGAAAGTACATGATAGTACCTGCCTATTTAAAGCACTGTGGGAACTGCTATTAAAGGCATTGCAGCACCAAATGAAAGGAGTTTGCAGAGTAATGGTCTTCTCAAAAATATGGATTTTGTCCCAATGAGAGTATAACAGTCATGCTTTGAAGTGCTGAAGAATTAAAATGAAAAGATCCCAATGTGAAAGCATGGTTACTGTTCCTATAAAAACATAATAGCACCCCGGCTAGGAAGTGAAGCTAGCATCCCTCGATGCCCACCAGTGTGCCCTACATCGACATAGGAAAAAAAGGTGGGACTAGGGGTGTGGTGGCAGACATGGCATAAACTTACAGTACTCAGCCACTCCACTTTAGATTGCCAGCAAGTAACATACATTCCAATATGTAAATAGCACTGCATGTTAATCTTTCTAAGCTCTGTATGGCCTGAAACTTAAAAAAGGCAAAAAGCTATGCATTGAGGTTTACCAGCTGGCATGGATAAAGATTTATGGCTTTAATAAAGCTTTCCCAGAAGGGCTTTTGGAGAAAGTTTGTGAATGAATGTTTTGAATGCCAGAATATAGACATGTATTTTTCACACGTAATAAAAACTAGCCAGTGCTAACGCACATGCTAAGATCTCACCCTGATAAAAAATGTATACCTGCTGTTGACAAGCGTAAACCTCCCCATTATTGAAAATGGTCTGAAATTGGTTCTGACCACCCACAAACAAGTGTGTGTGTGGATGTTCAAAAATGTTGCTGGCATTTCAGCCTTGGATCACTCAGCCACCACCCAAAGGAACTTTACTCACAAGGATTTAAGAGTCCAAATTTCTGTGAGGTACAACATTTGCATTGCACTTGTAAAAAAGATATAAGCACATGCAAGTACAATTTGCAAGCCCAAACTGAGTTCTGATAAGAGACCCATATGTTCCCTGAAATAACAAATTTGACACATGGCAATAAAGTGAATGACAGTGGATCAAACAATAAAGTATAATGGAGAAGCCAGTTTTAGAATTAGTATTAGAACTCAGGTAGCCAACCTAAATATTGCAGCATGCTGTATCCTTTTCAAACATGTGATGTTACAAAATGAGAAACAAACCACATCATCATATTTGCACATAATTGTTTATTATTTAAAACATGCTCTCATCTAGTTTTGGTGCCAATAGTTTATTATTCAGACCAATGCCTTTCGCTCCCTTGCCTTTCTGTTTTCCTTGGTCATATGTGTGACACGAACTAGGCCTGTGAGGATCATACATCATTCTCGGCTGCTAGCAGGAACAGATAAGAAATTAAGCTGCACAGTTAAAATGCAGAAACGGAAATAGGAATGTATCCCAAGAAAGTCTTTTTGGAAGGCCAGACATTGAAAAAGGCTGGCCCGGCCCTCAAAGACCCCTCCGTAGCTACGGCACTGACCTCAATGCCACAAATCTAGTTTTACCTTACAATCTTAACAGCAAAACAATAATGGCAAGAAAGGATGTGACATACATGATGTTACACATAGGGTAGTTGGAGAAATTACCATTCACTGTTGCTGAAATGCCTTCTGCGGTTTGGATAATCCACTGCTTTATTTCTCTGACAATATGGACATTCCATTTTCAATACTGCTTACAACACAATCAAGTAGGCAGATGTGAAGCTCTAGGGAAAGGGTATGTACACGAGTCATGGATTTTACCTTTTAGATATTGCTGTAGGAATGGTGAGACTGAAGCTTAAACTTTGCAGCATGATACTGCAAGAGTACTTTGGGACATTCCTTAGTGTGTGGGGAAGTGTCGCTGCATGACACAACGGCACATGTAACACATCTGTAGCTAACTTGTCCTGCTATCTGAAAGGTTCTCCAGCTGCTGTCATCTGTCGGACCTTCAGGCTGCTCTCTAATGGGAGTTATTTGATGGTGAATGAACAGAGTTGCTGTGGCATGAAACTTGGAATTGTCTATCCGGGGGGCTGGAGCACCGCATTTTCAACATGTCTAATACAGCGGGGGTGGAGCACTTTTTTAAGATTCTTTGCTCTAGTTTGGTTACTACCTTCCAGACAGTCTTCGGAGTTATCCCATCATTTATATACTCCGTGCTTGGAAACATTTTTGGAGGTCTTCTGCTGGTCCTGCTCCTGATTGTCGGAACTGTACCTATGTTTTTCTGCTCCACAACAGATGTACAAACATATTGAATCAAAAATATAGATGTAAAAAATATTGATAAAATAAAATAAAATAATATATAGTAAATATATTAAGGTGCCGATTCCGATCGGGTAAAATAATTTCCCGTACGACTCGTATCCGTATTTTTTAACGTACGAGTCGTACAAGTCCCATACAAACGGCAAAGTACGATTCGTACCGTAAAAATACATCCGAATTGCATCGGGAAAAGTCTACGAGATGTCCCCGGACAGATTTACGTACGAGTCGTAAAACTGTAGTCCGAGCGCACAATTCCGATCCGTACCGGCGTCCCGAATACACAAGCGTATGGAAAACGTCCCGTACGGAGCGAACTTTGTATGACCCCTACCCCGGGTACACTTGGGCCCGGGGTACGAGTCATACGGCCCACCCCACCCCGCCCGCGCATGTCTGCGCCGTACCCCCCACCCCAGCACCAGCGTATGTACCCCAGCACCCGCATATGTACGCGCCGTACCCCCCCACCCCAGCACCCGTGCATGTACGTGCCGTACCCCAGCACCCGTGTATGTACGTGCCGTACCCCCCCACCCCAGCACCCGCGCATGTATGCGCCGTACCCCAGCACCCGCGTATGTACGCGCCGTACCCCCCCACCCCAGCACCCGCGCATGTACGTGCCGTACCCCAGCACACGCATATGTAAGCACCGTACCCCCATCCCAGCACCCGCGTATGTATGCCCCGTACCACCACCCCAGCACCCACGTATGTACGCGCCATACCCCCCACCCCAGCACCCGCGTATGTATGCGCCGTACCCCAGCACACGCGTATGTACGCGTCGTACCCCCCACCACAGCACCCGCGCATGTACGCACCGTACCTCACAACACACGTATGTAAGTGCCGTACCCCCACCCCAGCACCCGCGTATGTACGCCCCGTACCCCCCACCCCGGCCCCGTACTTGGACGCACCGTACACCAACACAGGTACCCCAGCATCGCGTATGTACGAATCGCACAACACCATTGCATATGTGATCACTGTACAACAACATAGCTATGGACGCACCTTACATACGCGAAAACAACTTGTACTGAACCAGGATACTGTAAAACAGCACAAGGAGGGTCAATTCGACTCGCACAACACCACAAAACACGTCTACAGGACAAAAAACAACTAAAAGACTGACCTGACACATCCAAACAGTCAAACAGAGGCCCAAACTCACAACTACCTCTTATAACACACCCACCAAAAGTTCAAACCCAGCCACACCCACAACAGACCCACTGCTGACAGACATCACACACAAACAACTGCACCCATGCACCTTAACTTACACACCTTCACACAACCTCCTTCACACAGACCCCCTCTACACATACACACACACCTACATATTCACACCCACACACCCACAACCATCCACACCCACACCCCACACCATGCCCACAGATAAGAATCCAAAGTTCACAAGGGAGGAGCTGGACATCCTTGTCAACGAAGTCATCAGAGTCGAGCCACAGCTCTTTGGAACATTGGTCAGACAGACCAGCATATCCCAAAAAACTAGCCTGTGGCAGAGGATCATCGATCAGGTGAATGCTGTTGCGCCCATCAGAAGGACCAGGAATGAATGTCAAGCCAGGTGGTACGATCTGCGCAGGGCAGCCAAGCACAAAATGAACGAGGAATACGCCCAGAGTAACATCACAGGAGGTGGGCTGCCCCGCAGACTGGTACATTACCATCTCTGGGAGGAGAAGGTGATGGCCCTGCTTCCGCCGGTGGGAGTACACGGAGTCGAAGGAGTTGCAGAGCCTGGTGAGTACACAAACAACTCACGTAACATGGGGGAATGGCATTCATACCCCAACTACAACAAATGCACTCACCTACCCCCAAGCCCTCACCTGACACAACCACACTCTAAACAACGCTCATGCCACTAACATGAGTATGCCCCATTCACAAAGCAAGGCCATGCCATGTCCCAGCCTACACAAACCAAAACCCAAGACAGGATGTCCGGGATGCTGGGAGGGTGGGGATCACTAAACATATTGTACAACTCAGAAACAGACACCATTGCCCTCAGCCCATGTGGCCCAGGTACATACTGATGCACCATGCGCAATGCACAGGGACTGGCAAAGTACTGACAAGGTAGCTGACACTTGGCCCTGCTGTAGGCAGCACAAGGCCCTCCTGTGACAACTGCAAACTCTAACACAAACACAACAAGCTCAGAAATCTAGGACAGGAACTCACACTCACTGACATGGCAGCATGCGCCATGGTGGAACAGATACATCACCTGGGAGACCCACTGCCAAATCACACCACACCCACCAGCAGGCACCGTCAATCAATCAACAATCGATCAGGGTACTTGTAAGGCGCGCCACTTACCTGTGAGGCGCTGAGGGGGGGGGGGGGGGGGGGCGGTTCCACCACTGCTCGAAGAGCCAGGTCTTGAGGAGTCTCCTGAAGGCAAGTAGGTCTTGGGTCAGTCGTAGGTGGGTTGGGTGGGTATTCCAGGTCATGGCGGCGAGGTAGGAGAAGGATCTGCTGCAGGCGGGCGTACGTTGGATGCGGGGGACAGCTGCGAGGGCGAGGATGCCGGAGCGGAGCTGGCGGGTGGGGGTGTAGAAGCTGAGTCTGATGTGCAGGTAGGCTTGTCCGGCGGTGTGGAGTGCCTTGTGTGCGTGGCTGAGGAGCTTACAGGTGATCCTCTTGTCGATGTGGAGCCAGTGCAGGTCTCTCAGGAGGGGGGGTGATGTGGCTGTGGCGGGGTGCGTTGACGATCAGTTGTGCCGAGGCGTTTCCGAAGCGTTGTAGCCGCCGTTCGTGTGTGGATGGGAGTCCTGCGTAGAGACCAGTGGCATAGTCCAGTCAGCTGCTGACGAGGGCCTGTGTCAGTGTTCTACTTGTTTAAGTCCGGATCCACCAGTAGATCCGGCGGAGCGTGCGTAGGGTGTCGTAGCAGGAGGAGGAGATGCCGTTGACCTGCTTGGACATGGAGAGGGAGGATGCGAGGATCAATCCTAGGTTGCGTGCGTGTTTGGTGGGTGTCGGTGATGTCCCCAGAGCGATCGGCCACCAGGAGTCGTCCCAGGCTGAGGGTGTGGGTCCGAGGATGAGGACCTCCGTCTTGTCCGAGTTCTGTTTCAGATGGCCGCTCCGCATCCAGTCAGCGATGGCCCTCAGACCCTCGTGGATGTTTGTCTTGGCGGTGTGAGGGTCCTTGGTGAGGGAGACGATGAGCTGGGTGTAGGAGATGTTTTTGAGGTTGTGGTGGCGGGCCACTTGTGTGAGGGGGGCCATGTGGATGTTGAACAGCGTCGGGCTGAGGGATGATCACTCACCCCTTACACAAGCACACACCCCCAGGGCAGCCAATGGAGTCACACACTCTCACAATGGACATGTGACACAAAAAGATCAAGCCACAGCCAAAAAAGCATCCAAGACCAAATGCGACATGTCAAAGACCCTGGATAACATTTCAATCAGTCCCCTGCACCATACCCATCCACAAGTGAACATTGATGTGAATGCTAGGCACATACAACTACCTGGAGGAACTGTGGCAACTAGAACATGTATGAAACATGGATGTCGCATGAAACAGCATTAACATTGTCTCTTTCTCACACACAGGGCAGCGTCATGGATCTCCCCCCAACACTGGGGGGGAACAATCACAGGCCCAGGCTCGGCAGGAAGATGATCCCACCGGCAGCGACGACTCTCAGCACTCTGTGGATGACCCCAACCAACCTGGACCCTCTGATTCCCAAGCCCCTGCAGCACCTGCATCGGGTACATCTGTGCCAACCACCACCCCCATTCTTGCCACATCCCAGGAGACACCCAGGAGCCTTGCCCACACAGAACAACTGAGCCAGTCTGACCTGGAGGGACAAGGTTCTCCGGCCACCCAGGAGGAAGCAGACAACCCTGCAAATGCCATCCCTCAGGGGTCCCGTAGACCCGATATGCCCACAACAGCAGGCCAGGCTCGTGTGGGCAGGGGTGGTGGGAGTGGAGGCAGGCGGAGGCGCGAACCTGACCAGCCAGCTGAGGGAACCGGTATGTCACACATACGCCACATCTTGGACACATACCGGCGTGACACCAGGGGCATCAGCCAGGTAGTGGGGACCCTCAATGAGATTAAGAACCAGCAGGCCAAGCAACACGCCAGTCAACAACAACACCAAGGACGAATGTAGGCAAGACTGGCTGAGCTCCTGGCGGTGCAAACGGACATAAGCCATTCACTCCGTCGGATCGCCGACAACATGGGCAACCCTCCCTGTGCCACCAGGCGAAGACCACCACCAGCCACAGGGAGGGAGGAGGGGAAGGATTCGTCCGACGGAGCGTCCCAAGCATCGTCAAGGCCTGCATCTGAGGGTCCTGCGAGGAAGGTGGTTCGTCCACGGAAAAGAACGTGAGAGGCAGCGGACCATCCACATCTCCCAGGTCACCTGGCCTGGCACCTGGCCCTCATGCGCAACAGCAGCACCTCATCCAATGACATTCTCTGCCACATGGACTTGCTGGTCACAGTCTGACCAATGATGACCAACACTGTGGTCTGGACTCTGATGACTCCAAATGACAAGGATCCCATCTCCCCCTGTGAACTTTGGATTCCATGCACACTGTATAGCACCTATTTGTCCACACTACACAGGCCCCCACCGAGAATAAATCTTAATTTCTACAATTACATGTTGCATTCATTTTTCATGAGTACACAACCTACGTGTGGGGAAATGTCTAACTATGCCTGAGTGTTGAACTTACTCCAGCCATCCATACCCTGGAATCTGAGTCTGGAACAGGACACACATGGGTCACAATGTATCATACAATACAGACATGGAGCATAATACTCACCCGTGATGGCCTCAAGCTGCTGAGGGGGGGCATGCAATACTGTGCGGACAGACGAATTGGGAAGAGTATCCTGAAGGCGTAGAGGTCATGGCTCATGTGGATGTTGCCGGGGAGGGAGTAGCAGGTATGTCTTGCCAGGTGGGAGAACTATAACTGCATGCAGGAGTACGGTGGATGTGAAGAATGGTGGCCAGAGCAAGGTTGAATGCACAGAGTTGGCACAACGGGGTCTCGGATGACAGACGGCCAAGGTTGGTTTGGGGTCTGGGGTTGTGGCCTGCCTCCTGAGTGTGGGTGAGGAGTCTGAAGGTCATCCTGCAGCACACAGTGATCCATTGCAGCTATCTCTGGTGGACGGTGATGTGGCTGGGGCGCGGGATGTTGAAGCTGAGGTGTGCACATGCAGCCTGGATGTGGACAAGTTTCCCAGGAGTTAGGATGTACTTGCTCCGTAGAGGGCGGGGCAGTAGTTGACACGGCTGGTGTCGTGGGCCTGGGGGATGGTCTGTCGTTCCTTGGAGTGGATCTATCTGTGGATCATGTGCATCATGCAGAGGGAGTTGCACCCTGAGGTATAGATGCTGGTGATTAGCATGGCAAATGTGAGTGACGAATCCATGATGCACACCATCTTGTGGGCACTGGGTGCATGTGCAGGGCTCTTGCGGGTGGGACACAAGCAGTTGACCCAGCTGTAAGGGGACAATCCTCAGATGATTACCTCAGTCCTGTACAAGTCCAGCCTCAGGTGGCTGATGTTCAGCCATTCATCAATGGATCTTATTCCTTCTTGAATGTTGGAACTGGCAATGGCTGCGTCTTTGGTGAGGGTGAGGAGCACCTGGCTGTCAATGGCATACGAGCTGATGTTGAGATGCTGTGCGCATATGATGCCGGAGAGGGGGACCTGGACACATTGAAGATTGACACGCTGAGAGATGATACCTGGGCCATGTGCCAGATGATGCCACTATACTACATGCTGAAGGCTTGAGTCCCACTCCCATGGCCTTGCTGGTGTTCTGAGCCGGTGGGGAGTAGGATGGACATGACCTGGTTGGTGTGACAGGGCCTGGAAGGCGGGGTAGCGCTTTGTAGGCAGTTGGAGTTGCACACTCATCATGCAAAGGTGTCGTGTGTGCGCCTAGGGTATGCCTGAGAGCAGGCGGTAGCTTTTCGGATGGACAATGCTTGGAGGGTGGCTGCACCATCAGACTGTAGTGTGATGTGGGTCATGTAAGGACATGAGGGTCGTGCAATGTGCACGTTGCATGCGCTGACGGTCCAGCCTTTGGCACCGCGTGGGCGCAACAGTGGCACAGACAAGCTGATGCCAGCCAAATGAATGGGTGGAGGGAGGAAGGGAGGAGCATCTTTAAGGTGTGTGTGTTGCCGAATCTGTAAACTTTGTGGGCCCTTGCTGCAGGGGCCGCAGCAGCAGGCGGCATGTCCTGGAAACTATGCCACAAGTTGCACACAAAGACAAGGATGTCAGAAAGGACAACTGCAACAGGCGTATGTAAAGGAAAGAGTGTCCGGTTTCCCATGGCACACCCAGAGACAATGGATGCACAATCACCAAAGATGACTGACACCGGATCATGAAACTGAATTCCGAGCTGCGCACAGGATACACACCCTCAGCAGGTGTTGACGGCCCGTTGTGGTCACCAACATGCCCAAATACATACACAACCATGGACATCATGCACAATAGAGATTCTAATCCCTGAAGAACTGCATGCATGTTGCTAAACTACACATAGACTCATATGCACAATCTTTGACAACTATGCCAGAGATGCCGCATGCAAAGTGGCAAGAGACCTGCATTGACAGAGATGAGGCATCTTGGCGGGTGAGGAACACCTTTATTACTCAGGTTCACATCTAGGGAAATGCATCAATATGAACAGACTCACAGGTAATTTGGCTGAACATGTGGGACCTACACTGGACACCCCCTTCACAACACAGATGCTGTAAATCCATTGAACTGGCACACAAGTGAAGGGGGTGAGCCAAACAACCCCTGCTGCACACGGAGGGGCTGCAATTCCCCATTGATCCTCTCATGGGGATGTCCCACACTATGTCCACCCGTAGCATCCCGTATGTTTCAGAGGGAAGTTGTACACACATTGATGCCTTCATCAGAATCCACAGTCCCATTACAGATGACTGTTACGAAGGGTGACTATCAATACATGGGAGTCATGCAACATGTCATGTGCCCCATGGTGAGTCGACATGTACGTATAGTAACACAACATGCACAGGAGCAGTTCCCACACATTCCAAACACCTACCAACACCAAAATGCCTTGCAGCAATCCTTAACCAAAAAGACTTTTCACCTTGTCCGTGCATGGGACGCTGATTCAGCACACGTTACAATACTCATGAGGAATAGCGGGAGCCCAACGATGACACGAGCAGACAGCATGCGAAACTACCTGGGGATGACAGACACACCAGAAGTCAGGGAAAAGATTGTCATCCGCATGCATGGTCATTTACTCTACAGGAATAAGTGTGTCACCATGCTATATTTAAATTGAGTGTTTAAGCTAAAATGTGTGGAAGGACATCATCACTCGAGTGACACATCTGAACACACCTCTAAGTCACTTAGCATACAGTCAGCTGGACACACACATTGCAACACATGCCACACAAGGCTCCAGGCATGCACACTCAGACCCATGGACTCACAATTATGAGAAGAAGTTGCGTATGAGCTGACTCCGGATGTCGTCCTCCTCCTCCTCCTCATCCTCACTTGCCTCGTGACCAAGCCCTTCATCCTCCACGGGTGGATGTTCCTTCTCATCCGGATCCAGGATGAGTGGCACAGCCTTCTCCACTGCCATGTTGTGCAGCATGCAGCACACGAGGAAGATCTTGCAGGCCTTCACCGGTGCATATGGGAGGGACCCGCCTGTCTTGTGAAGGCACCGGAATCTGCTCTTCAGGAGGCCAAACGTCCTCACGATCACTCGCCTGGTCTGCCCATGTGTGTTGTTGTAACGGTGATATGCAGCTGTTCTGGGGTTGCAGAGAGGCGTCACCAGCCATGGCATGTTGGGATTGCCAGAGTCCCCTACATGGAAACATCATGTAAAGAAGTGGGTCAGGAGATGCCGTAAGATACAAAGATAGCGCTAAACAAAGGACAAACAGAGTATACCCACCAACAAGACATGCTCGTTCATTGTGCAGCCGCAGCATCATTTCTGGCACCTGCTACGCCTCATGATGTAGGCATCGTGTGCTGACCCTGGAAAACGTGCACAGACATGGGAAATCAGCATGTTAGCAAGACACACCACAAGGGCATTTATAGAGGGGTAATGTTTACGGTTGCGATAGGCGACCTCCTGTGTCTGTGGTGGTACCAAAGCCACATGTGTCCCATCAATAGACCCAATTACATGGGGCATCCCTCCCAGGGCATAGAACTCACCCTTGACACCTGTCAACTGCTCACGAGTTGGAAAATGGATGAATTCATCCAGGTGCTCCAACATGGCTTCTAAAACATCATGCAGGACACGGCTGAACTGCTACTACACATCTGCTAAATACAGAGTCTGGTCTGTGCAATACATCCAGGACACGTATGCCAGCCAGGTGATACTCCTACGACAAGCCAGCTACACCCGTTGATAGTCAAGTTCTACATGACATGCCCCGAAACTAGCTGTGGGCCAGTGTAAGTGAACAGCCAGAGACATCACAGGAGTGACATACATCCACATATCTGCATTTGAAGGATGTCATCTCATACAGACTGCTGGCGGCAAGCTAGACGCACAGGTCACATGTCATTGAAAATGTACAGATCACACACAGCGATGAAGGGGTACACGTGAAAAACGAAAACACAGACATGGATACGGCGCAGATATGTCCTCATGTCAAAAAATCTTCTTCGAAGCATCCAGACACACGTAACGTGTGAATCCACATGTGGCATGGTGTGCGTATATGTGTGCCATGCCCATCTACACACAGACACATGTTAGATGCAGCAACAGCAGATGCAGTTGACGGAACACCAACAGCAAGCTCATGGGAACACATGACACACACAGGACATAGTCACATCGGGGCACGCTGGTACTTAGATGTCAGGTGTTAGTGTCCCTGTCCCTGGCATCAGGGGACAGTTGCGGGTGTTGGTGACTGTGCCATACCAGTGATGCAGTGCTTGACACGTTTGTACTACATGCACACATGTGCAAAGTGGGAAGGGGAAGTGTGCCACATACTGCCCCATCACACATGACATGTGTACACAGGTCATCACACATCTATTGTGCTAAAACATGAGGAGACATGTGCCATATCACTGCCTGACACACCTAGGCCCTGCACATGAAGGACAGCAATGACAATGACTTGATGTACAGCTATGCACGAGTCTGACACCTCCATTCCTTTTGTGTGTGCCTCCTATCACCAGTGTAAGCTGTGAAACGCCCCGTACACACGCTCTGAGGGCGTGTAAACGGTCCGTATCATTGTATTGGTGTTCCCGCCGGAGTACGGGTGTGTGTACGGACCGTACACACGTACGTGTACTACCAGTGTGTACACGTACGTGTACGACCAGTGTGTACACTGCCGTAGTACACGTACGTGTACACACTGGTCGTACATGTACGTGTACACACTGGTCGTACACATACGTGTACGACCGTAGTACACGTACGTGTACACACTGGTCGTACACGTACGTGTCAAACGCACTGTGCACCTGGTGCCGTAGGGGTGCGTGTGAAACGCACCGTACCTGTGTGTGGATTGCTAAATTACATAGGGACACATGAGGGACAAGTATTAGGGCCTAAATGCATGCTGGTTGTCATGGATACCGAGTTTCCAGTTCAAATTTGTCCATCAGGTGGCCTGTAAAAGGCAGTTGGCAACTAAATACAATGTTGCAAAGTGGTTGTTGACTTCACATTATGCTCAAATTTTGAACCATGCAAAGGCACTCACAGGTGTATGTTTGAAGGGATTGGAGGAAACGTAGGATGCAAATGAGACTGACCAATCACTCTGTACTCCTGTAAATGAAACAGCCCAGCAAGGCAGATATAAGTCAGCCAGAACCCATGAGAGGGCACTTGCCTGCACTACCTTTCAGTCGACACCACTGCTGCTGCCTGTGCTTCCTCTGGCACCATGTCAAGGTCTGTGGAGAGGGCCCAGCCATTTACCCAGGAGGAGAATGAGGCATTGCTGGATGTCATCCTCCCACAGTACACCAGCCTGTATGGGAGACCAGGGGAGCAGGTGAGTGCTGACTCCACTACCTTTTACTGTGCACCTTTTTTGTGACTGTCACTTCTGGCATTGTGTCCAGGTGTAACAGACATGCAATGTTGTTTAGAGTGGGTCCCAGGGGGGGAATGGCTTATGTCTCCCATGCAGAGCACGATGTAGTTCCTGTGTGCACTCCTCACTTGCATTGTGCTTACTGTGACATTCACTGCATAGTGCATGGCACATTCAGCCTGCCCAATCCTTTGGGCCATTTTTGTTCCATAGTCCAGAGGTGATTCAGTGGCCCCCCCGGTGTGACAGGTGACTGTACCCACAGATGTGTGTGAGTTGAGTGGAGCTGTGGGAGAGTGGTGTCCAAATGATGTGTACGCCCCCTGGACATTGATGTGTGTGAATGTTCCTTGTCATGTGGGTGAGTGTCTATGTGGAGTGTTGCACCACAGCTGCATGGAGGAGGCAACAGCTCCTCCCATCTGATGTGAGAAGTAAGCCGTGCTGAGTGTCTGACTTGCTGAGCTATCACCACACCTGTGACACCCCACAGGCAAGTGGCACATGTGCAGAGTGAGGTTTGTATCCGTTGTTGCCAATGGCAGGTGATTGATCTGTGCCTGTGTGTGTCTGTGTACTCTGCTGAGGTTGCGTCAGTGGCCTGGGGCATTGGGGCATGTGACTGCTTGGAGGTGCTGTCCATCAGCCTGGTGTTGCATGTGATGCACAGTGTGTGCCATGATCAGGGATTGTGTTGCACCCCTCATGCCACCTGTGTACTTTCAATGCCATGTAGTGCATTGGGGCTTCCACAGAGGCTAATGTCCCTATGACAATGGTGCTATTTGTTGCCAGCATACTATGCCCTGTTCAACATATCAAAGATGTTCAAATGTGTGTCTCTGTGACATGGAGCAGGTGTAGTGATGTTGTCTCACTTTGTCATCCTCACAGGTAACTGCCTACGAGAAGGGGAAGATCTGGAAGCGGGCCGTCAGGGCCGTGAGATCGGTGGAGGGTCGAAGTCGGTGCTTAACCCAAGTGAGGAAACGCTGGCAGCACATCCGGTGCTGGACCCGGAGGATCGCCCGGTGCCAGCTGAAGGACTCACCTCCACGCAAGCACGGCGGGCGCCGATGCCTGACCCACCAGATGAAGCGTGTCCTGGCGGTGGTCTTCCCTGACTTGGATAGGCGGTTACAGGAGTTGCAGCAGCAGGAAGGAGGTAGGTACATGTGTGTTTGTTGTGTCTCACCAGCTTTTGGAAGTGCTCAGTCGCCTGGATACACTGCGAGGGTTAATTTGTGCAGTGCATATCCTGTTCCCCAAAGTCAAACGGTGCTGTTCTTCCTCCCTTCCCCTCCTTGACATGTGTTCCCTGGTCTGTGTGTAATCACTATTGCACATGGTAATCTGGGCTGCCAGTTAATCCAAGTGCACAATGCTTTCTGCATCATGGGGGGGGGGGGGGTCTGAGACATGTGTTGTTACCTTGCCTGTGCCCTGTCCTGTTCAGTCATTTGGGGGTCCATATTAGTTGCCACTGATGTTGAGTCTCAACATAGGAGTGTGAGTTTTCAAATGAACAGACTTGCAGCATGCATGACCGATGTTGTGGCCTCAGACATGATGTGCATGAGTGGGAGATATGCATAGTGCCGGGACGGTAGCTCATGTTACAGTCAGATCAATCCAGGACCATGTAGCAGTGTGCCCACTACAGTCCCCTAAGACACCCTTGCCTCGGAATCATGTGTGTCATCCAACATTGTGCCCATTCTCTGTGTGTTCAGCATAGGTTGGCCTCTGTGGCATTGTTCCCTGGCCTCATTTGTATTTATCTAAAGTGTGCTACATGTGCCCATTGTACAGGCTGACCCCATTTGGCTTGTGCATCCTCACACTGGGCAGTGCCTGTGTGTCTATGTACAACTATCTGTTGAGGGTTGTTTGTCACAAATATGTGTTGGCAGCCTCACGAGGTGATGTGGAGTACATTTTGGAATTATTGATGCACATTTTAGTAAACACAGATTAAGAGGTGTAACTTCTTGATCTGTCTCAATAACATTGTCTCAGGTATGGGGGTTTGTGCGGGCAAGGCCTACATGTCCACACCTTATGTCTCCTTGTCAGGTCTGACCTGTGTGTGATAATTGTCTGGACAGACACTCAACATGCAGTGACCCAGTCATGTTGTGCAGGGTTTAATGTTTGTGCTTTGCAGCATGTGTCAAAATTTAAAATACATGGCTCATGCTCATCCATTTTTGCCACCAGTGTGTGGTCGAGATGCTACGTAGTTTGGTCTGTGTGTGCTGACATCTGTGTGGACATTCTTGCTTGCCATGAGGGTGTCTCCTCAGTGCAGGTGCTCCTTATCCCGACACAATTGCAGGCCCATTAGCTAATGCATTGTCCTGTGTTTGGACATGTGTGCCACTCCACATGACAGGCAGTGGGTCAGATGTGTTGCCAACTGTGTCATCATGGTACGGATGGCCATGTGACAGGTGGCATGATTCAAGTTGTTAGTCAAGAAGTATTGTACCTTGGCACTCACTACACTTGTCAACATGGCTCAATTTTTCATATGCTTGACTTTGCTAGTTTGTTGTGAAGGACAATAATGTGCCTGCATGACAGATGTCTCCCAGGGAAGTGCAAAATAAAGTACCTTTACACTTTCCGGGGACACGCTGGCACATTTTACAGAAAGGCACAGTTCGATGATTACCACTTGTTTGCTGATTATACATATCCATGTTCCCACAGTGTGTTTGCATTTGGGTAAGTCCTTGGTTGTTGCTGATACCAACTTACGAGTGTCAAGTCATCCAGACCACCGTGGTGCCATGTATATGTACTTACTGATACCCAATTTCTTCTTTACAGTGGCTTATTTGAATTCGGCTGGCAGCTCATACAATGACTGTGTAAATGTAGTTTTGTGTGCACCTCCTTGTGTGACTTCTGTTATACAGGCACATGTGTGTTCTGTTCACATTCACACATTCTAAACATGTACATTGTGTAAAGTGTTGTGAGTCCCAAGGGATCGCAATGTTTTTCGTTTGGGTTTCAAAAGTACTCACAGGTCTCAGAGTATGGGGACACCTTCAGCATTGAGATCTGTTATTTGGCCTTGGGTGCACCAATACTGTTTCGTTCACAGTGAACAAGAGGTGGCATGCCTTCATAGTCTTGCTGTGCTCAACTGTTCAGTATAATTCAATATCAAGTTATTTGCTGTTGTGTCATAATCTCCATTGTTTCCAAGTGCCATGGTGGATCAACCAACTGGGGAGTGCAGGGTTACATATGTGCAGAGTATTCTAGATGTTACTCATGATGCATTTCCTGATATGCACTGTGACATTTTTTTTTGGACTCATCTGTCAGATGTATACAGGTGACTGATTATTTTCTGTATCTTCACCTTGCCCACAGCATCATCAGAGGATACCGAGGGAGACACCTGCACAGACCTGGAGGAGGGATCCAGCACCGCTGCCACCACTGCTGGCGAGTCTGCGGGAGCAAGTGGCACAGAGGGCGAGGGGAGTCAGGCGGAGGACCTGTCTAGTGGCAACACTGACTACGACGTTGACGGGTCCGAGGCTGAACTCCTCAAGGGGGCGGAGGCTGCTACAACACCTGGCAGCAGCACTACATCTGTCACCGCCCCCTCCATTCCCATCACCGCCCTCCAAGTTGCTCCGGTCCCTTCTGTCCGTGCTAGGCAACACCGAGTCTCCTTCGTGCCAGGCACCGCACCCTCTGCCCCTGTCCCCCCTGCTGCCCTAACTGCAGAGTCTGTGGACATTCTGCAGCAGTTGCAGGGTGGCCAGACATCGATGCTGAATGTCCTCCATGGCCACACCAGAATGATGACACAGATGGTGTCGTACATGGAGGGCATGTCATCAGCGATGTCTGACCAACGGATGTTGCTGAGGTCCATGGACTCTTCACTGACAGCAGCAGTGAGTCTCCTGCAGCGCTTCGTCCCCCCCTACACCTGCACCATCCACACTTCCCACTCCCATGCCTGTCCCAAGCACACACAGACATTCCCAAGCACGCACCCCACCAGACACAGGCAGCACACCAACACGTAAGGGCAAGCGCACTCCTCCTGGCACGCACACTCAGGGGGATGAAGGCACACCCACTGGGTCTGGGGCACACAGGCATACATGCAGCCACAGTCCGAGTCCGCATGCCGCACTACCCAGTCCCTCCAATGGCACTCTCCTCGGCTCCCTACCACACAATCTGACAAGGAGGCCTACTTGGCTGTGCTGGGCCTCAGCCCCTCTGGCTCTCCAGCCCGCAAACGGGAACGGCACTCCACGGGTAGGGCAGTTGATTCCCCCCATCTCCACCCCCTCCCCCAGTAGCGCTGCACCCCATCACTCCGAACCCCCCCCCTCCTTTGAGCCTGTGTTTTCTTCGGGTGCAGGGGATACGCTGGACGACCTGGCAGCAGTGTGCAGCGCCGAGCTGACCTCCCCCTTTGGCGCTGCCCCACCCCCTGTGGTGGAGGCGTCCGTCCCTGCACCCACCACACCTACCCTTACACCTCCTGTCCCAGCGGTGCCTGGTCCTTCCCCACATGATGCCCCCCCCAGTCGACAAACCTGAGGGTTCTAATGTGCAGGCAAGCTAGGGGTGACGCGTGGCCATGTGTCCCCCCCAAGGACTTCTGATCTGGACTGGCCATGTACCTTTGTAAATAGTGTCATTTTATAATTTTTCATTTAAGGCTGAATAAAGCATTTTGTTTTCACTTTGAACACTATTGCATTTCAGGTATTGATGTGGGTGCTGATGCTCCAGGAGTTGGGGTTGTGGTAATGTGTTATGTTTCAGGAAAATGTTGTAGTCTGATGCTCATGGGGTGGACCATGGTATCTGCGTGCCATCATAAGGTCTCTGCAAAGAATCTTTGGTCGTGTGTGCTATTTGTGTTTGGAGACATTGTCCCAAGGAGTGTTCCTTCCTCTGTGGCACCTGACATCTTCTCTGCAGGGAGTTGCACAATTGTTGTGCTGACCTCAGTCTACATTTCCTTTGTTGGTGACGGATCCCTTCAACTATGGCCATGCCTGCTCAGCAATGTCTCCGGCTGCATCGTCTGTGCCATCCTTGCTAGTCACTGTACTTGTGTATTGAGTATGTTGTAATGCCTTAATGGCGAAATTCACCATTTTCCGCACTATGCATGTGTGTTATCCCAGCCTAGCACATAATTGGTACTTGTTCTGCAGGGTATTTGGGCACCTGACTGACAATTGTGGGCATTGTATCTGTGGGAACTCCACCCTATTCCTTCCATGAGAGGCAACATCTTGGTGGCTGTTCGAGCACCTGTACATTCCTATCAGTCCTGGGATGTGCGTGACAGTGTGTGTTCCCTTTGGCTCACTTCGTTTAGTAGGCATTGACATGACTATACAGTCTTGTGGCATGATCTCTGTGTGTGTATTGTGCTTCATCCGCCAGGGGTGGGTATGCATGTGTCATTTGTCCTCACACCCACATGTGTTGTGTCATGCAGTGGGGGAAAGACATCCATCCTCATGGGAGTGGGACACTGCTGTCAGTGATGTGTTGTTATGGCACTATCAACATAGTCGAACATTAGGGATGCGTACATACACCCATGGAGTTGTGGTCATCTGATCATGATGTACACACCCCCATGTCTCTGTCCACTGCTGGTATTCGTCTGCACCCACCCCTCACATGTCTCTGTCCACTGCTGGGAGTGATAGGCACCCACCCCCATGTCTCTGTCCGCTGCTGGGAGTGATAGGCACCCACCCCTCACATGTCTCTGTCCACTGCTGGGAGTGATAGGCACCCACACCTCACATGTCTCTGTCTACTGCTGGTATTCCTCTGTACCCACCCCTCACATGTCTCTGTCCACTGCTGGGAGTGATAGGCACCCACACCTCACATGTCTCTGTCCACTGCTGGTATTCCTCTGCACCCACCCCTCACATGTCTCTGTCCACTGCTGGGAGTAAAAGGCACCCACCCCCATGTCTCTGTCCACTGCTGGGAGTGATAGGCACCCACCCCTCACATGTCTCTGTCCACTGCTGGTATTCCTCTGCACCCACCCCTCACATGTCTCTGTCCAGTGCTGGGAGTGATAGGCACCCACCCCCATGTCTCTGTCCACTGCTGCGAGTGATAGGCACCCACCCCTCACATGTCTCTGTCCACTGCTGGGAGTGATAGGCACCCACACCTCACATGTCTCTGTCCACTGCTGATATTCCTCTGCACCCACCCCTCACATGTCTCTGTCCACTGCTGGTAGTGATAGGCACCCACCCCTCACATGGCTCTGTCCACTGCTGGGAGTGATAGGCACCCACCCCCATGTCTCTGTCCACTGCTGGAGTGATAGGCACCCACCTCCATGTCTCTGTCCACTGCTGGGAGTGATAGGCACCCACCCCCATGTCTCTGTCCACTGCTGGGAGTGATAGGCACCCACCCCTCACATGTCTCTGTCCACTGCTGGGAGTGATAGGCACCCACACCTCACATGTCTCTGTCCACTGCTGGTATTCCTCTGCACCCACCTCTCATATTTCTCTGTCTACTGCTGGGAGTGATAGGCACCCACCCCTCACCTGTCTCTGTCCACTGCTGGGAGTGATATGCACCCACCCCTCACATGTCTCTGTCCACTGCTGGGAGTGATAGGCACCCACCCCTCACATGTCTCTGTCCACTGCTGGGAGTGATAGGCACCCACATCTCACATGTCTCTGTCCACTGCTGGGAGTGATATGCACCCACCCCTCACATGTCTCTGTCCACTGCTGGTATCCCTCCGCACCCACCCCTCACATGTCTCTGTCCACTGCTGGGAGTGATAGGCACCCACCCCTCACATGTCTCTGGCCACTGCTGGGAGTGATAGGCACCCACCCCTCACATGTCTCTGTCCACTGCTGGGAGTGATAGGCACCCAGCCCCATGTCTCTGTCCACTGCTGGGAGTGATAGGCACCCACACCTCACATGTCTTTGTCCACTGCTGGGCCTCCTAGGCATACACCCACCCACCCACCCACACCTTTGGTGCTGTACACTGCTGTCCTGGCCATGAACACACCCCAATATACTGGTTATATGCTGCACCAGGACCTAAGCCAACATTCGTGGTGTGTGTATGCCTTGTATCACTAATGTACTGGTGCCCTAGGGGTACGGGTGATGCGGTCCGTACCCCCGCATTCATAGGTTGGGTACGGTCCGTTCCACGCGTACCCCTACATCACCACTACAATGGTGGTATGGGGCGTACCCACGCCCTTAGAGCGTGTGTCCGGCCCGTACCACGCGTACTCCTACATCACCACTACAATGTTGGTACGGGCCGTACCCACGCTTTGAGGGCGTGGGTACGGCCCGTACCAGCATTGTAGTGGTGATGTAGGGGTACGCGCCGTACCCACGCCCTCAAAGCGTGGGTATGACCCGTACCAGCATTGTAGTGGTGATGTAGGTGTACGCGCCGTACCCACGCCCTCAGAGCATGTGTACGGCCCGTTCCACGCGTACCCCTACATCACCACTACAATGGTAGTACGGGCCGTACCCACGCTTTGAGGGCGTGGGTACGGCGTGTACACCTACATCACCACTACAATGCTAGTACGGGCCGTACCCACGCCCTCAAAGCGTTGGTACGGCCCGTACCAGCATTGTAGTGGTGATGTAGGGGTACGCGTGGTACGGGCCGTACACACGCTCTGAGGGCGTGGGTACAGCCGTACCAGCATTGTAGTGGTGATGTAGATGTACGCGCCGTACCTACGCCCTCAGAGCGTGTGTATGGCCCGTACCACGCGTACCCCTACATCACTACTACAATGGTGGTACGGGCCGTACCCACGCCCTCAGAGCGTGTGTACAGCCCGTACCACGCGTACCCCTACATCACCACTACAATGGTGGTATGGTCCGTACCCACGCCCTCAAAGCGTGGATACGGCCCGTACCACCATTGTAGTGGTGATGTAGGGGTACCCGTGGTACGGGCCGTGCACACGCTCTGAGGGCGTGGGTACGGCCCGTACCACCATTGTAGTGGTGACGGGTACGCGTACGCGGGGATTGGTGGACACACCCCCCAAAGTGACCAGACCCTGGAGGTAATGTATGGACAGTATATGGTATTTTAAAATTAGGTAGAGGTTATGTTTCCTGCCCCTCGCCCCCCCTTTGCCCCTGGGTGTTGTGCTGACCTTCTGCGGCATGCGCGGCGTATTCAGTGCACCAGGTCGTAGGCTAGGAGGGCCGGGATGACACGTAGGATGGGGTCCATGGCTGTCTGTCACGTACCGCTGCTCCTTCTCCGCGTCGTCCTCAATTTCCCAGGAGTTTTTTGGCTGCCATTAAAAATGATCCGTGCGGAGTGACGTAGGCACGAATCGTACTTGCTGGTTCGTAGAACGCTGCCTGACTCCGTCCGGACTTCACGTACGCGATGTCCTGGATCAGAATTATGGGTATTTTTTCGTTGCACGTAGTTTTTTACGATACGTACGGAAATGGTATTTCTGTACGCATCGTACTTGCTGGTTTGTAAGGAGGATTTCCCGGGTACGAGTCGTACGGAGAATACGCTCCGTACGGCCATTCGTACCCAGGTTTTACAGGATCAGAATCGGCACCTAAATATTAATATTATTTTTAACAAAATAAATGTAATTTAATATGCATTTGAACTAAATATAATAAATAAACTGAATTGAAAAAAATATAAACATATAAAAATGTATACATATATTTACTTAAAATTATTTATTAGCTATTCTCTTTATTCAATTTTTAAAAATAAAATATATGTATATCAATAATAAAAAAATCTATAATAAATTAAAACATTAAACTATTAAAAACAAATAAACTTACATTTCCTAATACAATAAGTGCAAAGTAGGGAAAGTGTGGGATAGCGGAGGGGTAAAAATTACTATTCCCACTCCAAAGAGTGCAACAGTAGGGAAAGTGTTGGATAGCGGAGGGGTGGACATTACTATTCCCACTCCAGTGAGTGCAACAGTAGGGAAAACGTTGGATAGCAGAGGGGAAAAAAATACTATTCCTACTCCCCATTTTGGGGAGCTGGAGCACCGCATTTTCAACATGCTTAATACAGCTGGGGTAGCGGACTATTGTAAGATTCTTTGCTCTGGTTTGGTTACTACCTTCCAGACAGTCTTCGGAGTTATCCCATCATTTATATACTCCATGCTTGGAAACATTTTTGGAGGTCTTCTGCTGGTCCTGCTCCTGATTGTCGGGACTGTGCCTATATTTTTTCTGCTCCACAACGGATATCTCATCATGAGGCCAAATGGAACTGGCACTTCCACATGTGCTCCTATTTCGCGAAAGCTTGATACAGAGTTTTGGCGCACTATCGCTTCAAAAACTGAATGAACATTGGATCTTGTCCTTCCGCACTCTGTGGTTACACTGCATGCAGCCAGTATTCTGCTGGTTTTTGTGCACTTTTGAGTGTATTTTGGATATATGCTTGGTGACTCAATCTGTTCTATCAACATACATTGCCCTACTGATTGGTCCATTAACAGCCTAGCTGTACTGTTGTCCATGTTGCTATAAATACATTTATCGAGCCCTCCTGGGATGTTTCTGCTCTTGGTGAACTGGATCTTGGCTCAATTTCTGCGGATTCGGGGTTCACTGATAGAATATTGATGTAACAAACATCAATGTTCTAAATAACGGAAAAAAAATATCAACTGCAAAAATATCGACTCCAATACCTTAACAGGTAAGTACAGAAATATTGAATAAAAAATACTGAGTTAAAAAATATAGATGTAAAAACGTTGATGAAATAAAATAATATACAGAAAATCTATTAAATATTAATATTATTTTTAACAAAATGAATTACATTTCATATGCATTTTAACTAGATATAACAAATAAACGTAATTGAAAAAAATATAAACACACAATCATAAAAATATATACATATACATATATTTACTTAATAATTATTTATTAACTATTATCTTTATTTCATTTTTAAAAATAAAATAGATATATATATATCAATAATGAAAAGAAATCGATAATAAACGAAAACATTAAACTATTTAAAAAAAATAAACTGACATTTCCTAATACAATAAGTGCAACAATAGGGAAAGTGTTGGATAGCGGAATAATTAAATTTATTATTCCAACTCCAGTGAGTGCAACAGTAGGGAAAGTAGTGGATAGCAGAGGGGTAAAAATTACTATTCCCACTCCAAAGAGTGCAACAGTAGGGAAAGTGTGGGATAGCGGAGGGGTAAAAATTACTATTCCCACTCCAAAGAGTGCAACAGTAGGGAAAGTGTTGGATAGCGGAGGGGTGGAAATTACTATTCCCACTCCAGTGAGTGCAACAGTAGGGAAAACGTTGGATAGCAGAGGGAAAAAAACTACTATTCCTACTTCCCATTTTCGGGAGCTGGAGCACCGCATTTTCAACATGTCTAATACAGAGGGGGTAGCACACTTTTGTAAGATTCTTGGCTCTGGTTTGGTTACTACCTTCCAGACAGTCTTTGGAGTTATCCCATCATTTATACACTCCGTGCTTGGAAACATTTTTGGAGGTCTTCTGCTGGTCCTGCTTCTGATTGTCGTGACTGTACCTATATTTTTTCTGCTCCACAATGGATGTCTCATCATGAGGCCAAATGGAACTGGCACTTCCACATGTGCTCCTATTTCGCGAAAGCTTGATACAGAGTTTTGGCGCACCATTGCTTCAAGAACTGAGTGAACATTGGTTCATGTCCTTCCGGCCACTGTGGCTACACTGCATGCAGCCAGTATTCTGCTGTTTTCTGTGTACTTTCGAGTGTAAATTGGATATATGCTTGGACACTCAATCTGTTCTGTCAACAGACATTGCCCTACTGATTGGTCCATTAACAGCCTAGCTGTACTGTTGTCATGCTGCTACTAAATGCATTTTACGAGCCCTCCTAGGATGCTTCTGCTCTTGGTGAACTGGATCTTGGTTCAATTTCTGCGGATTCAGGGTTCACTGATAGAATATTGATGTAACAAACATTGATGTTCTAAATAACGGAAAAAAAATATCGACTGCAAAAATATCGACTCAAATACCTTCACAGGTAAGTACAAAAATATTGAATACAAAATATTGAGTTAAAAAAATATAGATGTAAAAATATTGATAAAATAAAATAATATATAGAAAATCTATTAAATATTAATATTATTTTTAACAAAAGTAACATTTAATATGCATTTTAACTAAATATAACAAATAAACTTAATTGAAAAAAATATAAACACACAAACATATAAATGTATACATATACATATATTTACTTACAAATTATTTATTAACTATTATCTTTGTTTAATTTTTTAAAATAAAAAATACATATATCAATAATAAAAAAAATCTATAAAAAATGAAAACAATCTATTTAAAAGAATATAAACTTACATTTCCTAATACAAGAAGTGCAACAGTAGGGAAAGTGTTAGATAGCGGAATAATTAAATGTATTATTCCAACTCCAGTGAGTGCAACAGTAGGGAAAGTATTAGATAGCGGAGGGGTAAAAATTACTATTCCCACTCCAAAGAGTGCAACAGTAGGGAAAGTGTGAGATAGCGGAGGGGTAAAAATTACTCTTCCCACTCCAAAGCGTGCAACAGTAGGGACAGTGTTGGATAGCAGAGAGGTGGAAATCACTATTCCCACTCCAGTGAGTGCAACAGTAGGGAAAACGTTGGATAGCAGAGGGGAAAAAATTACTATTCCTACTCCCCATTTTGGGGAGCTGGAGCACCGCATTTTCAACATGTCCAATACAGAGGGGGTAGCGCACTTTTGTAAGATTCTTGGCTCTGGTTTGGTTAATACCTTCCAGACAGTCTTTGGAGTTATCCCATCATTTATACACTCTGTGCTTGGAACCATTTTTGAAGGTCTTCTGCTGGTCCTGCTTCTGATTGTCGGGATTGTACCTATATGTTTTCTGCTCCACAACGGATGTCTCATCATGAGGCCAAATGGAACTGGCACTTCCACATGTGCTCCTATTTCGCAAAAGCTTGATACAGAGTTTTGGCGCACCATTACTTCAAGAACTGAATGAACATTGGTTCATGTCCTTCCGGCCACTGTGGCTACACTGCATTGCAGTCAGTATTCTGCTGTTTTCTGTGCACTTTCGATTGTACATTGGATATATGCTTGGGCACTCAATCTGTTCTGTCAACAGACATTGCCCTACTGAATGGTCCATTAACAGCCTAGCTGTACTGTTGTTCATGTTGCTACTAAATGCATTTTACGAGCCCTCCTAGGATGCTTCTGCTCTTGGTGAACTGGATCTTGGCTCAATTCCTGCGGATTCAGGGTTCACTGATAGAATATCGATGTAACAAACAAAGATGGGGAACGATGTTCTCTGTCTGAGGTGGAGCAGAAGGTCGTTCCAGGCTCTGGCCGCACGGAAGGAGAAGGAGCGGCGTCCCGATCTGGTCTTTCTGGTGCGGGGGACCACGGCGTAGGAGAGCTGGGCTGATCGTAAGGTCCTCTGGGTGCGTGGAATTTGAGTCGGCTGTTCAGGTATGCTGGTCCGGTGTCGTGGAGGGCCTTGTGAGCATGGGTTAGCATCTTGAAGGTGACTCTAGCTTCGATGGGGAGCCAGTGGATTGTGCGCAGGTGCTGGGAGATATGGCAGTTTTTTGGCAGGTTGAGGACCAGTCTTGCGGCGGCGTTTTGGATCTTCTGTAGCTTGCGGGTGAGGTTTTTGTTTATTCCGGCATAGAGTGCGTTGCCATAGTCGAGCCTGCTGGTGACCAGGGCGTGAGTGACAGTCTTTCTGTGTTTGAGGGGGATCCATTTGAAGGTATTATGTAGGAGGCGAAGGGTGTGAAAGCAGGAGGACGAGACGGAGTTGATCTGGCGGTCCATTTTGAGCTCTGAGTCTATGATGATTCCCAGGTTGCGTGCGTGGTCCGTGGAGGTGGGCAGGCTTCCGAGGGCGGAGGGCCACCAGGTGTTGTTCCAGGCATTGGGGTTTGGGCCCATGATGAGTACTTCCGTTTTGTTGGTGTTTAGTTGTACGCAGTTGTTTTTCATCCATTTGGCGACGGCTTCCATGCCTTCTCGAAAGTTGTGTCTGGTGGTGTTGGGTTCGTTGGATAGGGAGAGGATGAGTTGGGTGTCGTCTGCGTATGACACAATGTTGAGTCCGTAGGTTCTGACGATGGGGGCGAGCGGAGCCATGTAGACGTTGAAGAGCGTAAGGCTGAGCGAGGACCCCTGGGGGACTCCGCAGGTGGTAGGTGTAGGGTCCGAGAGGAAAGGGGGGAGTCTGACCCGCTGCGTTCTGCTGGAGAGGAAGAAGCGGATCCAGTCGAGGGCCTTCTCTTGGATCCCTGCGTCGTGGAGTCTGCATATTAGGGTGCGGTGAGCGACTGTGTCGAACGCCACTGAGAGGTCGAGGAGGATGAGGGCTGCTGTTTCTCCTTTGTCCAGTAAGGTACGGATGTCGTCTGTTGCGACGAGGAGGGTGATTTCCGTACTGTGTTTTTTTCTGAAGCCGGATTGGGAGGAGTCGAGGATTTTGTGCTCTTTGATGAATGTGGCGAGTTGGCTGTTGATGACTTTCGCTGGGAACGGGAGCAGGGAGATGGGTCTGCAGTTTTTGAGGTCGGTGGGGTCCGCCGAGGGTTTCTTCAGGAGGGGGTTGGTCTCAGCGTGTTTCCAGTCATCAGGGAATGAGGCAGTTGCCAGGGAGCGGTTCATGGTGTGGCAGAGCATGGGTGCAATGGTGTTGGTGGCTCTGCTGAAAATGTGGTGGGGGGCAGGGGTCCGTTGGCGGCCCCGGAGTGGATTGACTTCATCGTCTTCAGTGTGTCTTTGGTGGTGAGGGCTGTCCAGTTGTCGATCGCTGGCTTCAGGGTGTCGGGGGTGGTTGGTGAGGGTTCAGTGCGTTGGTTGTCTTTGTCGAAGTTGTCATAGATGCTGATTTTGTGGTGGAAAAAGGTGCTGAGTTTGTCACAGAGGTCTTGTGAGGGAGGAATGTTGGTGGACTCGCTGGTGGGTTGGGCGAACTCCTTGATGATGTTGAAGAGTTCTTTGCTGTTGTGTGCATGAGTGGAGATTCTGTCTTCAATCGCCTTTTTCCTCGTTTTTCTGATGAGTTGATGGTGGACGTTGGTGGTGGCACTGAAGTTGTTGTGGGCTTCTGTGGATTTGGTGTTCCCGTTTCGAGGCGGCGGCAAGTGCGTCTGGTCTCTCGAAGTTCAGTGGTGAACCATCTAGCTTTCTTGGTGTGGGTGTTGTTATTTTTCTTGAGGGGGGCTATGGTGTTGGCGCTGTCGGAGATCCATCTGTGCAGGGTTCGGGCTGCGGTGTTGGGGTCGTTGTTTTCTGCGATGGTTGGTGTGGAGTTACTGAGTGATGAGGTTAGCTGGTCGTCGGTGATTCTGGTCCAGTTTCTTCGTGGGAGCAGGTGCTGGTGTCTGTGGATGGTGGGTGTTCTGAAGGTGAAGTGAACGCATCGATGATCAGTCCATGGGAGTTCGGTGGTGTGGCTGAAGGTGATGGAGTTTCCTGTTGTGAAGAGGGGGTCGAGGGTGTGTCCTGCTGAGTGCAAGGGTTCGGTCACGATCTGGCGGAGTCCAATGTTGTGGACGTTGTCCAGGAGGGATGTGGTGCTGGGGTCCAGTTGGTTGTCGAGGTGGAAGTTGAGGTCCCCCAGTAGGGTGTAGTTGGTGGACGCGATGGCATGCGGGGAGATGATGTCTGTGATGGAGTTGGCGAAAAGTCCATGGGGTCCAGGGGGTCGGTAGATGAGGGTTCCTCGGAGGGTGGAGGTAGGGCTGGCCAGTATCTTGAAGTGAAGGTGTTCCATCAGGTTTGTGGGCTCTTCGGGGAGTGTGCTCAGGCTTAGGGTGGATTTGTGGTTGATGGTGATTCCTCCTCCCGGGCGGGTGGGGCAGTAGTTCCTGGAGATCTTGTATCCTTGGGAAATGGCGATGGCGATGTCCGGTCCCGAGGTGGTGTTGGTCCATGTTTCGGTAAAGAATGTTACATCCGAGGTGGTGCTGTCGAGATGGTCCCAGAGTTCGGTGGCGTGTTTGTGGATGGATCGGACATTGAGGAGGATTGATTTTCGGTTCGGTTGTGTTCTTGCGGGCGGGTTGCCCTGGATCCGTGGTCTTGTCGGTGCTGCAGGTGTGCCGGCAGCGGTGACAGCTGAAGGGTCCGTGGGTGTCTGCTGGTGATGCTACCTTGCAGTTGTTGTTGCGGCCTGGGTTGAGAGTGTGGGGTGCCTCTGGGTCATAGCGTTGGCGGTGCAGAGATCCAGGGTTCCTAGCGCTGGTCGCAGTCGGGTCGCAGACGGGCGCAGACAGGCTTGCCTTTGGCGCGCCGCATCGTGGCCGTACAGCGGCCGCCATTAAGTAAGGGTCAGGGAGGGCTGGACAGCTGGGAGGCGGGAGGGGAGTTGGGTTGGGCCGGTCGCACTGGTCATGCTGGGGGAGGGGCCGCGGGGACAGCAGCGGCGGGGAAAAACGGGCTGAAAAAGGCAAAAGGAAAAAGATAAAAAGAGAGAGAAAAGTGCAAATAAGGCAGCAAAAGTGCAAGAAAGAGTGGAGGAAAGACACAGAGGACACAGAAGGAGAGTGAAAGGGGGAGATTGAGATGAGGTAAAAACGACAAAAAATGGAGGAAAGACCCAGTACAATGTATAGAGTTCACTGCAAAAATGCCATGGCTTATTGTTTTCCGGTAGGCGACAACGCTATCTAGCTAACATAAACAATTGAGGACTGACAGAGACCTTGGCATGCGTAGATGGGCACTCTTTATTACATACACAAACATACTTCTTAGTTAAAATAAGAGGAGCACTCTGCTGACACTTCAGAGTCACGGCACACCAGAATTACACCTCAGCTGATTCTAATCATCTCCATGAGGGATGACCCACTCTACACCAAGACTGACAGCCTGATGACACTTGCCCACAGGAAATGGGGAGTTAGATCACCCGGCAGGGATTCTTTGCACCATACTCCTAGCTAGGTTAGGGAGTGTTAGGTAGGCGCACACAGCATTGCACTATATTACACTACATATATGCCACCATTATTACATTGTTTTAGCACAATGTTGGAATTATTCATTCTCTCCACTGTTCTTGTATTGCTAATTATGGTAATATGTTTCATTCTATTAGTAATTGCAGCGCATGTATTTCACTCAAGAATCTCACTGCTTCAATAAATATTGAAACTACAGGTTGTGTATTTCTTGCATATTTCCTTTGGGTGTGCATGAAGAGTCCAAACAAAAAGGTTCTAGATCTGTAACCACAATTCCTTGGGGAGTCAGGGTTGTCATGTTCTGAGGTTGCACTTACATTTGTTACCCTATACGTTAGGGGTGCAAATGGTGCACTGTGGGCTAACAGGACTATAGCCCAACATCTCCTAACGGGGTGCAGGGAATCAGACTCACACCATCCCAACATTTATGTTGTCTAACACACAGTTCTTACTGAGAAAGTATAAAGCCCTATGACAAGCCGTGGATACAGTTCCAGCAGGTACGTCATAGGGGACAGTACTATATTTCAATCCATGGTGTCATTAAAAAAGAAAATAATGCCTTCCCAGTATTCATAAAGATGTGTGCATTCCAAAACATCTGGAACATCTCCGCTTCCACAGTACCACATCTGGCGCATGGAGCATTAGGGAAGAATTTGTTGATCTCACCTGCCCTGTGGTTGAAGTAGAAGCTAATTAACGTAAACCGTGCATTGCTAGAGACATTTAAGACCACATACAACACTTTTACTCAGTCTCCCTCCACAATAGGTTCCCCCACATCTTCTGCCCATTTGTCTTTAAGTGTCTTGAAGTGAGTTCCAGGGAGTATTAATATCTGCACTTAAAGCTTGATAGAGATCTGAGAAGACCTTGTACTTGCCTGTGGTGGAGCTTATAATATGGCATCCTTGGTGCATCTTAGGTTCTCTAGTTCTCCCCCTCCATGTCCTCTTAAGCGCTGCCACTACAGCTCCGTGCTATAAAAAATACCCTGTCAGGAGGTCAAAGTCCAATCTTAAATCTTCAGAGGGCAAAAGTTCATCAGCTCTGAATAAGTCACCCAGTTTCTCAATTCCCAGTCCTGTCCAATTAAGTAGTCTCCTCCAGTTGCCCTCATTTGGTAAGACGGACAAGAATTGCAATGGGATAGTAGAAAAGTAAGGGGCCTCCGTCCGTGTTCTTTGTAGGCATCCAACCCAACAATGTTTGACTACTTTCAGCACACCACAGTTTTCCACCCTAGTACATGTCAGACTAATAGTATCTGCATTGTCAACGATGTGTTTGGGGATTGACCTCAACTAACATCTCTCCAGTCACCCGGTATAAACCCAACTTGGGAACCATTGCAGCTGTGCTGCCAGGTAATACACCTCGAGATCAGGGACTGCCAGCCCTGGACTATCACGGGGCATTGAAGCTTAGGTATTGCTACTCTATGTCTGTCCATGTCCCATATCAAATGTCTGAGTAAAGTGTCTAATTCATGAAATTTACTTTCAGGGACAATTACTGGTAATGTAGCAAATTAAGCCACCAGTCTAGGCAATGCCACCATCTTGGCAATCGCCACCCGTTCTTCTGCTGTTATCGGGAGAGAATTCCCAAAAAGCTCTTCCAGTCCTATATGTGTGATGGCATTCACCACATTACCCTCCACAGTGTCATATTTTTCGCTATATATATATATATATATACATATATATATATATATATATATATATATATATGGACCATTAGATATTCTATTGATGATAGCTCCCATATCAGACCAATCAGGTCTGTGGTGTCAGCCTGTGAGGGTCTAACGGACAACATGCTAGTCTTTTACAAGTTTATGCCAATCTCTGATAGATCTCCAAATGCATTTAGCAACTGGATGGCCTTCCCTGAATCTGTCTGTTAATCATTTAAGAAAAGCAAAATATAATTGGTACCAGGGGTGGCTCCTCCTTAATGGCGGAGGAGCGTCGCCCCACTTGTCAGTTACAGAAAAATAAAATGATAGTAAAACATAATTTTATTTTTCTGTGACTGCCTTACGTATGTGTGTAGTGCGAGTTGGGGCCGCGAGAAGTGGTGGGCACTTAGAAGTGCCCATGTATGTTTGGCCTGCCGTCCTAGGTCGGCCAAACAGACAAGTGCATTTCTATTTCTCCAACTGAGCAGAGCAGGCCACTTAGACCAATCCTGGCACTGCTCTAATAGTATGACAGCAGCGTCTGGATTGGGTAGGGAGGCTGCTTTCCCAGAAAATGCTGGGAGTGCATTGAGGTGGGCGTTGGAAGCAGCGGCAGTGGTAGCAAAAGGAAAGATACATTAACAGAGAGATATGATGTGTCATATCACAAGCTTTTATGTCTCCACAATGAGACCCTAGCCACGCCCTATATGCTAGCAGTTCTACCACTATAGCAAATAACGGCAGGCACAGTGGCCATCACAGTCTAGTTCCCGCTCTACCGTTATGTTTTGGAAATCACTCTGCCTGTTTTAACTCTGGCCTTGGGTTCAGAGAATAGCAGTCTTGTCGAACCGATAAACACTTTCCCAGACCAAATTTATTCATCACAGCATAGAGATATGCCCAGAGATATGCCCAGATCAAAAGCCTTTTCAAGATCTTCCAACATCACTAAGGCCTCTGCACTGGAGTTCAGGGCATCCATCTGCAAGGCAAGTAACCCTCATATTTGATGCAGTATTTTGGACAGGAATGAGCATCAATTGGTCCATGTGTATAAGAAGTTGCTTGTGTGGTAATAATCTGGAAGCTAAATGCCTCACAGACTATTTCAAACTCAATGCTCAACATCGACATGGCTCTATTGGCCGACATATCATTTTGAGCCCTTCTGCTTTTTGATAGGGCGATTGCTAAGGCTTATCTTATTGTAGGGAATGACCCTCTCTCACAGGTCAGTAAACCTCTATGAGCCAGGGGCCAGTTTATCATGATAGGTTCCATAGAACTCTACTAGTAGTCCGTCCGACCCCTGTACTTTCCCTCGGGCCATCCCCCTGACCGTCGCCTTAACTTCCTCTACTGCTATTTCACTACCTGGTTTATCTGCTTCTTCAGGTGTGACACGAGGCAGGGGTGGGACTCTTAGAAGGTCCCAAATGGCATTTGTCAAATCTAGGTAACTGACAGTACACAAGGTGGTGTAGTAATGTTGAAAAGATCTCATCTATGTCTATAAACTGTCACCCTGAGCGTTCTCAAGTTCCAGAATTAGAGATCCCCTTTTGTTGGGGTTAGCGAACAATGACAGCACTGACCTTGATTTATAAGGTTCTGCATGTGCCCTCCCCATATATAGGGCCCGATTCACAGAACTAACTTAAGACAAAATCCTAAACTTACTACCATTTTCGTATTCACAGAAGGCACTTACTCATTTTGGTATTCACAGAAGACACTTACTCATTTCGGTATTCACAGAAGTTAGGAGTCCTAAGTTTAGGACTCCTAAATGCCTTCTGTGAATACCGAAAGTCTTAAAATTAGGATTTTTCTCAGTTTAGGAGTCCTAAAGTTAGGACTCCTAACTATACTACTACTAAACTGAGAAAAATCCTAATTTTAAGGCTTTCGGTATTCACAGAAGGCATTTAGGAGTCCTAAAGTTAGGACTCCTAACTTCTGTGAATACCGAAATGAGTAAGTGCCTTCTGTGAATACCGAAATGAGTAAGTGCCTTCTGTGAATACCAAAATGGTAGTAAGTTTAGAATTTTGTCTTAAGTTAGTTCTGTGAATCGGGCCCATAGTCTTTATGATCGAAGCAGCAGAGCCATTCAAGGTGCTTAGCAAACTTCCCTTTGGTGTCTAGATCTTTTGTTGCAGCTCAGGTTTCCTGGGTATTTCGCTTTCCACAGCTTTAAGAAATACTTCTTGAGCCATGACTGCCTCTACCAGCCTCACACACTGCTGTCTTATTACCTTCTTAAAGGCATCCCACTCCAAGAGCAGGCAATGCCTGTATTCTCTGCAAAATAGTTCTGGATTCCTTCCACGAATGTATTATGAAAGACTGGATCGTCTACATTTTTGACTTTCAGCCTCCAACAACACATAAGGGAGCATGTTTTAACCCATGCCAGCATTCTAACAATAGGTTTATGATCGGCTATAGCTCTAGAAAGGTATTCAGAATCAGTCATCGCTGCATGTTTATCTGACATATATAAGAAAGCATCAAGCCAAACATGCAAATCATGTAGTGCAGAGAAAATGAATAGCCGCAGACTCCAGGGTCGGTTACTCGCAATATGTCTTTGATCACCACCCGCCCGTCTCCCCAACAGGTCCTCCCTGTCACAAGTTGTGCGGTGGATGAGTCCTGCAGGGGTGGGTGTGATCTGTCCAGTATCATGTCGGCAACACTGTTAAATTCCCCCCCAATAAGGAGAGTGCGGAATATTGGGTGATATTACTTGGAAAATGTTGCCCAAGAACCTATATGTTCACTATCATTACGTTCCTGCCCCTAAGTCAACTGCTAATTATGACATATCAGCAATCTGTGGCCGCTTTGTCCCCCAGGATGTGAAATGAGACCCTGGGTCTCAGCCATATGAATATTCCTCTCGCAAAGGCAGAGTAATCTGTGTAAAGCGTGAAGGCCTTGCCCTCGTTTATGTAGGGCCACCCCTTCATGTGTGGTTAGATAGGTCTTTTGCAACAGAGCGATATAGATCCCCATCTTTTTCACATAGCTCTGGACTTTATATCGTTTAGTCATATTATTCATGCCCTGGACATTTCGAGATTCAATCCTATATACAGTGTGCTCCCCCACCATCGAAAAGTAAATATGATATGTCACGACTCAGACTTTTGCAATAAATCAAAATAGATATGCGCCCCAGTCTGTTCTTGTCAATGTATAGTGTGTTGGCAACTTCGTGGACCATAATAAACTAACCTAACTCCCCAACCACAGGAGAGAAAGCCAACATCCAGCCATCTGAACCAAATAGAACAATATTACCACTCATGCAAATCTACATGAGCAACAAGAAGGGGTGGTGCTCGCTAAAGGGGGAACAACCTTTACAACGCAACTTTTACAACGCACTACCATTACAACGCATTTTTTACAACGCATAATCCATTACAACGCATGATATTACAACGCATGACACTACAACGCATTTTTAAAAACTACCTTTACAACGCATTCCATTACAACGCATACTACCATTACAACGCATACCATTACAACGCATAATATTACACTATACTATCCAACACTTACCCTACTGATGCACCCCCTGGAGTTAGAATAGTAATTTTTACCCCTATACTATCCAACACTTACCCTACTGTTGCACCCCCTGGAGTTAGAATAGTAATTTTTACCCCTATACTATCCAACACTTACCCTACTGATGCACCCCCTGGAGTTAGAATAGTAATTTTTACCCCTATACTATCCAACACTTATCCTACTGATGCACCCCCTGGAGTTAGAATAGTAATTTTTACCCCTATACTATCCAACACTTATCCTACTGATGCACCCCCTGGAGTTAGAATAGTAATTTTTACCCCTATACTATCCAACACTTACCCTACTGATGCACCCCCTGGAGTTAGAATAGTAATTTTTACCTCTATACTATCCAACACTTACCCTACTGATGCACCCCCTGGAGTTAGAATAGTAATTTTTACCCCTACACTATCCAACACTTACCCTACTGATGCACCCCCTGGAGTTAGAATAGTAATTTTTACCCCTATACTATCCAACACTTACCCTACTGATGCACCCCCTGGAGTTAGAATAGTAATTTTTACCCCTACACTATCCAACACTTACCCTACTGTTGCACCCCCTGGAGTTAGAATAGTAATTTTTACCCCTACACTATCCAACACTTACCCTACTGTTGCACCCCCTGGAGTTAGAATAGTAATTTTTACCCCTACACTATCCAACACTTACCCTACTGTTGCACCCCCTGGAGTTAGAATAGTAATTTTTACCCCTATACTATCTAATACTTACCTTAAATGTAATTTAATATTATGCGTTGTAATGGTATGCGTTGTAAAGGTAGTATGCGTTGTAATGGTAGTGCGTTGTAAAGGTATTTTTTAAAAATGCGTTGTAGTGTCATGCGTTGTAATGTCATGCGTTGTAATGGATTATGCGTTGTAAAAAATGCGTTGTAAGTGCATGCGTTGTAAAAGTGTGCGTTGTAACGTCATACATCCTCGCTAAAGACACCACAGGCAGGAAAGTGGCTCTTCTCCTGTGCCTCTGAATTCCCGTGAGATAGTATACATAGCAATAGCTTTGCTTTAGGTTGCAACCCCTCTGCTCCCACAACATCACCATCAAAACCAGTGAAGTACAGATAATATGACTGTGGTATAACTTGGGTAGGCCAGATCCGGTACCAGAGTTCAGCGTAGAATCTGATTCAGGATCAGTGTCTGTACCATACCTGCCCTTCCCACCTACGTCTAAGAGTCATATAGTCCCAGAGTTGTTGGCTTTTGCAGTGGCTGCCACTGCACGAAATTTGTCCAGATGTGACATGTCTTTGGTAGGGAAGCCCCTGCAATTGGGCTTGTTACACAGACCTGAGGTCGGACATTTGTTGATCAGTTGCACTACAGCTGCGTTTTGATACAGTCCCAAACCTCCTGTGGATCTAATAAAAATTTAGTCCCAGTATCTGTGAAAACACTTGGAATAGCATCACATATTTCATGCCCATCAGGTCGAGTCGCTTTTTAACCTCCAACAAGGACGCCCTTGTACACTCTTTTTGCACTGTCATTGTGAGGTCCGGGAACACCATTATTGTGCAATTCTTAATTAGCAGTTCACCTTTCTAGTGTGCCTGTGCAAGATATGGTCCAAGGCTCGATAGTGCAATAGTACAGTCATTTATATATGCGTGCTAGGGCAAAGAAAGGAGAGAGACCCTCTGGGGGTATTCTTTCTTTGATTCAAGTCTCTAGAAAGGTAACTATGTTATTACCTTCAACACGCTCCAGTAGACCAATAACACCGATTTTCTTCTTTTCGGCTCGCCCTTCAGCAGCTTCAGCTCTATGCTGCAAGTACCGGATCCTCTCCGTCACTTCTGATTTCTGTTACTGATGCTAACTCAGGTAAAGACTTCTTGTTTCTCATGATTCTTTCCAACATTTTGCACTGATCGTCGCACAATATACCAAGTTCAGCAACCACAGTATCCATTTTAATCTCCGTGGCCTCTGTAGCATCTTTGATAGCCAGTAGACTAGAATCTAATTTGTCCACAGAGGTGACGTCTGTATCTTATCAAGAGTGAGTAGATCTTTCCACAGTGTCGCTATTTGACTGATGTCATGGACAGCTTACTGTTCTCCGTTTCCTTCCATTTTGAATGTCTACCAATTTTCTGCCAGTAGTGAAACCACTGATCTCGGCAGGTGTGTGCTTTCAGGCTGTGGCTCCCAGGTCCATAGTAGCCACACTGCAGTGGCAGCAGGGTTTCACAGTGGCAAGGGTACTTTTTCCCCAAGCTCATTTCTTACAGTAGAGTACAGTAGAGGACAGTTATACCTCATATGAAGCCCACTGTATGTAGGTTCACAGCCACTCACAGACACTTGTAGGGTTCCCCTGATTTTCCAGTTGCCCCCCAACTTTCAATGTTGCAATTGGGTGGCAACCTCATCACAACTCCCCTGTCCAAAAGTGAAGAGAGGACTCCAATAACCTTCAATTGCTTCTCTTTGTACCCTATGTAGAAGGCTGTCCAGGAGTGGCCTTGGCTCAGACAAGCAGTTCTCTATTGACAGGGAGCCCAATGTAGTGGGAAAACAACCTTTACAACGCAGTCATTACATCACACTACATTTACAACGCAGTCATTACATCACAACATCCTTTACAACGCATGTCACTACAACGCAGTCATTACATTGCATGTCACTACAACACATGACACAACAAGGCATGTCACTACAACGCAGGCATTACATATCATGTCATTACAACACATACCATTATGACGCATAGTAACCCTACACTATCCAACACTTGCCCTACTGTTGCACCCCCTGGAGTTAGATTAGTAATGTTTAGCCCTACACTATCCTACACTTTCCCTACTGTTGCACCCCCTAGAGTTAGAATAGTAATTTTACCCCTACACTATCCAACACTTACCTTAAATGCAATGTAATTGTATGCATTGTAATGGTATGTGTTGTAAAGGTATAATGCGATGTAATGGAATGCAATGTAAATTTATGCATTGTAAAGGATGTTGCGATGTAAAAACTGCGTTGTAAAGGCATGAGTTGTAAAAGTATGCCTTTAACGTCATACATTCAATGTAGTGGCATGTGCAAGCCAGCAGCTTACCCACACACCTTCCCTGCAGGATCGCAGCCTTCCCAAGCATTCAGAACTCTACTGCTCACTGAGATCCAGCAACAAGCCAAGGGAGACTGCAGCCACACCCTAGGGCCTCTTCGTAGTTCAAATGTTGCAGCCCACAGACCCGCCAATTCTTTGTGACCCTGTTCAGCAGTTGGCTCTGCATGGCAGTGAAGGCTCAGGCAGTCCGATACCCTCCACACCTCATCATCCAGGGGTAGATGAAGGGGCACCACAGTCATGCCTAGGGCCGGGCGTCAGCTCTGGTGTTGCCTAACATAGAGCCAATGGAGGCTGCCGCCTTGGATTTTCCCTCACAGACGTGGTCTGTCTCTCGGTATTTGACTACTCAAGCAAGCACGGCGCCGGTATCCCTGTTCCTGAGTGGGGACAAAGGAGGCACAGCTGGCAGTTTGTGCTGAGGAAGAAGATCCTCGGGTTACTGCTCACTCCATCAGCATCGGGCCATGACCCATCTCCAGTAAAGGTATTTACTCGTCATAATCTTGTCCAGCATGCTGAAGCCAGTCTGGTATCGACCATCGCAAGAGGCGCCGACATCACCCCTGTGTTGAGGACAGGTACTGAATTGACTGGCTGTTATTAGGTCTCGCCTAGCGTTGCAGCACGAATGCGCTGCCATCGCTTTGCGAGGCATGCAGTATATACTGTAGTGTGGAAGCTTCATGGAAGTTCCGCCCACTCTCTGCACATTGGCTTTTGTCTTAAATGCTGCCTTCCGGTTGGTTTGAGGCTTGCTAGTCCCTCCTCATTCATCATTTGTATCCTTCCATGGCTATTGGCCCCTTTACTCCTGGCACTATTTTCATTTCGGTCTTGCCTAGCGTTGCAGCGCGAATGCGCTGCCATCGCTTTGCCAGACATGCAATGTATACTGTAGTGTGGAAGCTTCGTTGTAGCTCCACCCACTCTCTGCCCATTGGCTTTTGTCTTAAATGCTGCCTTCCGATTGGTTTGAGGCATGTTAGTCCCTCCTCATTCATCATTTGTATCCTTCCACAGCTATTGGCCCCTTTACTCCTAACACTATTTTCTTCCCTGTCTCTCCACCCCACCGTCCCCTCCCTCAGTCTGTGACTTCTCACCTTCCCCTGCCCCCACCCACTCCCGTTTGTGTTTTCTTGCCTGTCTGCACTTCCGTTTTCATTTTTATTATTGGCACCTTGAAATATGCGATTTCAAGATGCGTGCTGTACAAAACCTTCTTGTGTTTAATGAACTAGATTTTAATGTTACTCTAAATATAATAAGACTCCAGGTAACATTCGGGGTATGCATGGCAACTGACGCCTCTTAGTTCACAAATGGCATTGTTGTCGGGCGGGAGGAGCGGCAGTGTTTTAACTAATGCTTAAAACAAGCACTTTTAATAACTTCCTCTCAATTCAGTGCTATAATCTTGTGTACTGAGGTGGCACGCTAAAGAAATGCATTTTTTTAAATTCTGAAGAGACATTATCGCACATTTACATCATGTTTACTGTATGATTCACATGCTGATCATTTTCACGGCTCACCCACTGGCTCGTATACGCTTGGCTCGTCTCCGGCTGGCTCTACCTGTTAATTAAGATATTGGCTCACGCACCTCTAACAAAGGGAGATGACTGGATACATGACAGTGAGCCCGGTAGATGGTAGAGAAGTAGAATGGTGCAGACAAACAGACAAAGTCAGTCTCCATTGCCTCACGTCAGAATGACTTTCAATAACCTGGAAATCTGCCGGCAACTCTCGCATGCCCCAACCTCATCCCCCTCACCTATTCTTAGCAGAAGCGGCAGATTCTGAGCTGTGCCCTGCTGGTGCAGAGGAGCACGGCAGAGTCTGTAGGAGCACTGGGATCCCTAGCCTCTCCGGGCGGGCACCTAAGCCTTCCGGGTGCCTTCTCAATCAGGATAAATTAATACATTTTGTTCTGTGCTTTAGTTGCCCCTCTGTTAGCACTGTCTGGTAGATGAATCTCTGTGTTAATGAACACATTCAGAGAGGTGGTTGTGTACAAACAAACAACAGCCACAATACCGTACGTTTTGAACGTGTAGTTAAATACCTGCTCATCGAGTACCTCATTGGCTGATCATTCCATGGCACTACCAAAATTACATTTGGACACATTTGCTCAACTGTAAAACACTCCCTTCTATGGGTCATTTAACAACTCGGGCCTTTGGGGTTAGGTAACCTACTTTGGATGCTGTGTAAAAGAGTAAATACAAAAATTGCTGCAATGAGACTAAGCAACCAGTATTGTCTAAAACACTGTTAAAACTGACACGCATTCTGTTTAGTTAATGTCGATTTTCTCATAGATGCGAGTAAAGTACTCTTACTATCTTGATAAATTCTGCACACTTTTAACTAATAGCACCGGGCGACCTTTGACAACTAGGCAATGAATACATTTTCATGTACCCCCGAAGCCCCCCTGCCCCCCACCCCCTTGGTAAACTTCATTGCCTCCCAGTGTTTGGGTATGACCAAGACGCAGGAGAGTCAGTCAAATAGTCTAGAAAATGAAAGAGAAGCCTGGATTCGGATTCACATGCTCTGATCCCGATCGCGCTGGTTAGTCTATAAGCACTACTTTTATTAATGAGTTTCGCATTAGTAAAGCACCACAGCGTGCATATGTGGCAACACTTCACCCATGAGGTACGTGCCAAGCAATTGTTGATACAATCCACACTTTGCGTCTTTTTCAATATAATTATTACGAAGTACAGGACTTTTCCAAGGGATTTTGCACACTACATACATTCACTCCAAAAATAAAATGTATAGGTAAAAAACATCGCCATTTACAATGTCAATAGCTCTAAATCACAAATGCGAGACCTATTTGCATTGCAAATGCTTGTTTTCAAAGCAATGGCTATCTTACACAAAGTAATTTATTCTGGATGTCTTTCTTTCTTAGTTTAAAAACACATGCATTATATCATCGTAGCCTGAACCTTAGATCAGCCTTTTGTTACTTGCTTGATTTTTGTCAATGCTCGCGCTGTTTCCTTCGGGGACCGCACATTTTCAATTGCTGCTGCAAAACAATGGAACATGTTTATCCCGCGCTCAGAAGCAAATATTTCTCATTTCAGATGCCTCTTAAATACTTGCTTTTAATCTCTAAACATGCTTGGTATTTTACAGTATCATATTTTCTAGCACCAAGAAGAATGATTGGACATTGCATTTTGCAAAAATTCATACAATAATAATGATACACCCCAGTTACATAGTGTGTATGAGATATGTAGTGTTACTAGCTAAAATTAGGATGAAAACGTTGTCATGCACAGTACACTCTTCAAAAATGACAACTAAGTCCTTCAAACTTGGAAGTGGCCTTTAAATAGCAGGCTTGCTTTGATATTTTTGTTTTCTTAAATCCTGCTCTTTACTCCAAAGAAAGTGTTGTCTGCTAGAGTTCTTGGCAAAGTGATTGAGGGTTCCGAAGAATAACGCCTTATGCATGATGCAGGCAGCACACCTCACTTCTATGGGAGCCCCTTCTAAAAGTACAGAATAGGTGACTTATAGTAAAACTTTACGATATCAGTGGTGAGCTGGTGACTGTATGATGTGTGAGGAAATGGGGTTATTATATGGTGTGGTTGTGCGACCTCTCCATATAATACACTTACCAGCCAACCCCTTTAGGACCAGTAGGTTTTGTTTGTCAAACCCTGAGCTTAACCCTGGGTAGCATTGGCTCTGAGTACTCAGGCTTACACAACAGAACAGGTGTAAAGCATTTGAACAGCACCAATACAATTGCAGAAGAAAAACATGAGACACTCAGGAAATCTGCCACCAATTGATAAAAATACATTGTATTTTTATGTGATTTTGGACACCAAAACTAAAAAGATCCACTGGACTGTTCCAGGTATACAGATTTTACAAGGTACAGTAAATAAGCGCATTTTAGTTAACCATGAACAAGCACAGGTCAGTTCAACAAATTTGACACAAAAAAATGTCAGGAAAAACCTGAGTAAGTATTAATGCAGTTACTTAGAGTTACTTTTGTCACTCAACTCCGTCTTGGAGCCAGTCATTGGGACCAGCAAGGCCCTCAGAAACAGTTACCTCAAAAAATATGTTGTTTTCATTCAGTTCCAGGCTTTGTATCTCCTTGCCATAGACTCCAATGGAAGTGGCCCTGACGCAAGGTATACAGGATGCTGAAGATTCTCAAGGATGTTGTGGATACAGTGTGATCAATGGGGGCCTTCCTGTAGCTGCTCCTCGGTCCATCGGCTTGGTGAGGTGGTGCTGGCCGCAGGGATCAACATCCTTTGTAGTCCTCTTGAGCATGTCAGAAGTCCAGTCACCACTGGGCTACCAGTTGCCCAGTATCGCAGTTCCAGTGGAATCCTTCTTTTGGGGGATGATTTGTCTTCTGGGTGACCACGTTGCACTCCAATGACTCTCCCAGGTCCAGCAGACTTAGGGCAAGTTTTCAGCATCTGGTCTAGGTTCTTAGAGCTGCATGGCGGCGAGGAGCGGTGATTCGGAGATCTGGACTACCAATTTGCTCCAGAAGACTTTTTCAGCTGTTGTGACTCTGTGTTGCGAACAAAAAGTCAGCCAACCAATCCTTGGCGTCTCTTGCTTCAACTGGGCTCAAGAGTTGACTTTTCTACAAGCAGGGCCTAGCAGGCACAGTCCCTTCTCCTTTTCTAGCCAGCAGGTTCAGCAGCTGCAGTCTTCGTTGGTGCAGCCTGGCTTCGATGGATCCTAGACCCTCAAATCAAGATCAAAGTGACCATTTCCAACTACCCAATTCCCCCAAATAATAAAAATATTGCCACGCCCTCCCCTTTGATGTTAAATAATACACTGCAAATTCAATATTACAATTCATAAATACGGGCTGAAATCTGATGTGTATAATATACTGCAACGTCTTCCAACACAGATACAATTTATATAGGTATGACATGTACACGTCCATAATCTGAAATGAACCTTCAATTTATGACAAAGTTCCTACTATTGCTGAGATGTATATTTCACGTGTGTTCATGTCCATTTTTTAGCTTTATGCAATTTTCGATCTCTTCTGGGTGCAACTCGTAGTTAGGGCAGAGTCCAAACATAGTTTCCATTCAAGTGCTACAGTGCAATAGTAGGAACTTTGTCGTAAATTGAAGGCCCATTTCAGATTATGGACATGTGCATGTCGTACCTATATAAATTGTATCTGTGTTGGAAGACATTGCAGTATATTATACACATCAGATTTCAGCCCGTATTTATGAATTGTAATATCGAATGTGCAGCGTATTATTTAACATCAAATGGGAGGGCAGGGCAATATTTTTATTGCTTGGGGGAACTGGGTAGTTGGAAACGGTCACTTTAATCGTGATTTGAGGGTCTAGGATTGGTTGTTGTAGAAGAGTCAGGTTGGAAACACTGGATTTTGGGGAATGTAGTTATCATGACGGCAGTCCTATGGGTGGTTGATTACTATTGGTTTAATGAGAGAGGAGGGGTCACGTTACTTAATTTAAAAGGAAATGGAAATGAGGAAGACAGGTGCCGTAATTAAGAAAGGTACAGTTTGGAGCACAGATTCAGAATAACACGAAGGTATGTGACTAAGAGGATGTGAACCGGAGTTTTGGTATTGGGTTACAGGAGAGGAATATGGGTTGCTACTGATAAGGGTTTTAACAACTATGTGGAAAGTTTAAGGGGTGGTAGTGTGAAAGGCTTCTAAGCAATGTTTTTGGGTAACATACAGTTACGGTTTCAGAGGGAAAACGCTGCTTGACGGTTAGTTGCAATACACTGCATGGATTTTGAAAGTTTAATATTGTTTAAAAAGACGAACAATGTATGTTTCAATGGTCTGGAAGTACAATTTATAGACTTATGTTTTTTTATTTATAGTGAAACCCCTGAAGAAGAGCTAATTAAAGCTTGAAATGCATTGGGTTTAAGAGGAGTCACTTCTGAGGATGTTTTATGTTTTCCGGCGTGCCCAGAAAAAGGCTTGGATAAGCATATCTGCGGCATGAGAAGCAGTTGAATACATTATGTCTTGCGTGCGATTTACCATCGGAAATAAATGAAGTCATCATAAGTTTTTGGAGTATATGGATTAATTCTTGGAAATTTTGAGAATAAGTGTTAAATCAAAGAAATGCTGTGCACCCGTGCAAGGAACGCAACTATACTCCGATTGTTTAATACGTTAAGCGCAAACCAGGGCGGATCACGCCGCCCGGGCTGCACGCTCAGCAGTTCAATTGTGAGTACGTGTAACAAAAAAGAAAATAAAGGTGTGCACTGTAGCACTTGAATGGATTTTATTGCCCTAGCCATTTTGTGCCTGCAGCCTGTCTATGGTCACATGACTGGGTATAGTTGGCAGATGGGCTGCGTGTATTCCACCTAGATAGCCGCACACAATGGAAGCTTACTTGTGACTGAGTGGGTTGTCCTGACAGGATGGGAGGGAGGAGTTGGACCCAGCCACACTTACACCTGAATAGGGGGTGTCCTGTCCCTACACGAAGGACTGCCTACACCCTGTAGTTAGTCTGGAGCCAGGGCTGGCAGGGCAGGGCATCTGTGCAAGTATTGTCTTTGAAGTCTCCCCCACCACTGGGTATAAGTAATGGACTTCAGATACCACCACTTCAATATACTTCTGGACCTGTGGATACTGTGTAAGGAAGAAGGACTGCTGTGCTGCTGAAGGACAACCATTCTGCTGGACTGCTGCCCTGGAAAAATTGCTGACCTGCTGCCCTCCTTGCCTGGGTGAGAAGGACTGGACCTGCATCCCTTGAACCCGAGTGACTCTGAGGGCTAGTTGGCTAGCCTCCTGATCTGAAGCCTCAGAGACATATCAAGCTTCCAAAAACCTTGCTTTCCACGTCGAATCTGTCAGTTGTGAGTCTACGCTACCGAGGTGTGCCACTCAAGTCATAAACTCTTGGAAGTGTGCCTAAGGCGCTTATGATTGGAACCAATGCATGTTTTCTGCTGAGTGGTTCATCCTCAAGTCGACCGAGACATTTCCTCAGCTGAGCAGCGTATCCTCAAGCAGAACCGATGCATTGCTACTGCTGCGTGGATTGAACAAGGTGCATAAGGTCTGCATCACCCTCGCAGTCTTCGGAATGGGCACAGCTCCAATTTAGGTCCTTGCATCCCTCATCGACAGCAGGTTGGCGACAACGCCGGCTTCCGCATCATAGCCTTGCAGCTAGTCGGAAGCAACACATTACTGCCTTTGTGCCACATCCTCGACACCCGGACTTCGCATTCCAAGCTCTGTCAACAAGATCCTCAACGTCAACACAACAGGACCTCACACCCCAGCCTTGCCACATCTCGCAACCAACGCATCGCTTCGACTGCACAACGCTTCTTCGTCTCGGATCCACTCAATGCTCCGCAACCAAGATTTAAGGCACTTTGTTCAGCGGGCCTAACCTCATCTCAGTCGGCTTGAACTTGTGTGACTTTGTCCCTGTTCCAGTGCAACCAGATATCCCTTGTTGACGCTTTATGCTTTGTGGCGCGATTTCCCACTAAAACTTTAAAATTCAATATCTCTGGTTTCCCTGGTTGGATTGTTGTTGTGTTGGTCTTGTTTTATTTATTAAAATCTACTCTATTTTTCTAAACCTGGTGTGGGATCTTTTTTTGTGGTGTTTTCACTGGTTTACTGTTTAAAGTGTTGCACAAATACTTTACACATTGTCTCTAAGTTTTAGACTGAGTGCTCTGTGTCAATCTACCGGAAGATGAGCACAGGTTAATTTAGGGTTTGCATGTGCTGGAGCGGAAATAAATTTAAATAAAAGTGGTTTATCATCTCTATCTCACAAGAAACATGGTTGATCCCCTCTCTCTCTCTGTGAGTTTGTTCTCACTTCTCTGCGACAGAACTTTGCCGTCGGGCATGAGAAGATCAAGAGCTATACACCACAAAAATCCTCAATCACAATACTATTTCTAAGTTCAGTCACTAATGAGAGTTCTGCACAGTTTTAAGGGTTTAATTTTTATTAAAAGGTTTAGTAAGTTCTCTTTTTCTTTTTTTTTTAAATTAGTTCAAAATGCATCAATCAGTTTACAGAATTGAAAGTAAAAATATGGTTAGAACAAGTCATATCCAAAAATGCAATACAGTGCATTCCATAAAGGAAAGAACCCCTAAACTAATCAATGGGTAGAAAAGGGTGTTAGCAGGAAGCCATAAAAAAATCAAGTTTGAAAGTGAGAGAGAGTATGAAGCTCGAATTTGATCAATCAGTACCAGCTGAACTTCCCATAAAGAGAGGTTCACAGAAAAAAAAATAATAATGCAGTAACAGTAGCGACTGTATTCAGCAATAAGGATGGGTAGGATGGCAAATCAGCATTCAGCCTTTAGCAGAAAGCCATTAGCAAACAGCCTCAGTGTGGGCAAGTGGTATGGACAAGAGCATAAAGCGTCTCGGTGGAGGGGTCTTGAAAGGAATCAGGATAAAGCATTAACCTACTCTACGACCATGCACTAATATAAACAGTCATAAAAATTGTTGCAGTTTGTGTTGCTTCTTCTCCACCTCTCATCCAATGGGATTTTGATTCTTGAGAACAGTCTCGTCCTCTCTTTTCCCCGGTCTCTTCACAATAGGCTTACAAAGAATTATCTTGAAAAATGAAACATTATTAAAATGATGTCTACGTATGAGGCCTTTTGATTCTTAGACCTCCTTTCCAATGGATATAAGCACATTCTAACCTTCTAAAGAAATAAATTGTGTGTTAAGCTAAATATACTATGTGAAATAGAAACATCAACTGCAAGGAATATTAATCAGCACAACATTTCTAAATTATAAACCTAAAGAGGAATAAGTTAAACTATTAACATTTTCTATTCATGCATTGTATTTAATGGGTGAAATAATATGAAGTCATTCTATTCAATGCTAAAAGTTTGTCCAGCAAAACATTATTATTCTAGCACATTCTGCGATGTGGTGTGAGGCTTTCAAAAAAACAAGTAAGGGTAAGTTCAGCTTCCAAGAATTGTGTGCATGTTCCGGCACATTTAACTTTGCTGCTGGTAAATGAAGCTTGCTCTAAACATTTTGAGGCCTAGTAATAATAAGTTGGGTTATGTACTACATTTTGCGTCAGTTCAAAATAAATTGCACGTTTAACATTTCACATGTATCTTTAACCATTTTATTTTATACTTTTAAAAAAACGCTCTCTCACCTGACTCTTCCTCTTACTGGACTCCCTGGTTTTCAAGAGGGTATCTGTGTGCACATTTGGATAGGAAATAAATACATGTTATCACCAAGTAAGTATGAAAATGGTCTCTCTGTCTCCACCAGGTATTTATGTAAGTACTTTGTCTGCTTCATATGCTTCATGACACAAGCATGCTTGAATACAGGATACGTAACAGCCTAGTATATGGACTCAGACACCTTAGTTCGACGCCAGCCTTCAACTAAACACATTCCCAGCCATGCATGTGTGCTTCAACATGCAACCAATTTGATAATCACTAAAAACTGCTGCAAGACAACACTAGTAGTAGAAGTGCGCTATACGTATGCCAATGCAATGCCATTACAGATCATTCACGCACATCATACAAACCGTCACACCCCTGCACCAACCTTCAACTCAACACATACCATTGCACCATAACATGTAATACACATAACACTCCAACACATCATCACACAAGCCTAATTGAGCACATCACCACCCCCTTACAGATAAATATACTCTCACACCATCACACAAAAAAATCACACCATCGTACAGCACACACACACACACTTGGACACACTATGAGGAAAACTGGCACAGTTGATGTCTGTGCCATTGCTATTCTGTATACACGTGGGAAGTGCATAGATCCTGTGCACGCTGTGTCCTGTTTGTGAGGGAGTGTTTGAATACTACTGTGACACGTTTTATGACTGTCCATTGTGATAGGGAAGTTTGCAGTTCACCTTTTCACTATACAAAAGCCATAATGGATGTATTAATCAACAATGACCATTAGTTGATGTCCATTCTCAAGAAAACCAAAGAAATCAACAACAATTCTCTCCAAAGCATGGTCAAGCAATTCTGATATGTTTAAGGGGATTGGGTTTACCAATGCTTCTTGCTATACTGGTGCTCGCAGAATGCATTAACATCAAAGTATGACTTAACATAAAAGAAAGTGATGAATTTGAAAATGAAATAAACAATCACTCTTACATGGTCAGCAGAAGTTGTGTTTACATTCTCCGTGTACCTTTCTTTGTCCCTAGTCACTCTATGTAATCGGAAAAGTACATGGTATCTTGAGGAAATGTTTGTCTTCCTTATCGTGGGCTCTGTGGGATAACCCCAACAAACAGTTCTAACTTTCTGCAACTTGGCAAGTGTTCAATGCGCCCTTGTCATCCCGGTGGATATTTGTTTATTTCCAGATTATTTTATTTATAAATGTTTAACAAAGGAGAAACCAAAACTATGAAAAGATAATGCAGCTTTTTACCTCATAAATGAGGGCTGTGAGAGGGACGAGATATGCACACCGCCTCTGACAGGGCCTAAGGGTCTGGTACTGGAAACCCTCTATGCAGTCTGAGGACAGGAAGCAGACGGTGCTCCTAGAGACGTACAGAATGTGTAGCTTAGTGGGAAATTCAATCGTATTTGGTTGAGCATATGTGGATAAGAGACTGAGTTAGTGCTTAGAAGAATGACTTTCAAGGATTAAGTGACAAGGCGAAGGGAGAGACAGATTAAGTGAATTGCTAATAGAACAATTGTTTGTGTGCATAAGTGTTGTTCTTTACTAGGTATCTGTGACACAGAGGACATTAGCCATAGGTCTATTTCTAAACCGATCCTGCGGCATTAAGTGATCTTTTCATTTCAATGTGTTACTTAGCTCTTTTCTTCTTTCTGGAAGCGTGAGTCCCACCATGCGTCAAACGCACTGAGATCACGAGAGATATCAGAGAGGTTATAATGTTTTGCAATGTGAATAGTAATATGTGAGGTTATACAGGGTGTAGTGCTGGTTATGTCCCACTTCATATATATGGCGTTTTCTCTCAGCAGTCATCAATTATATTTGTGCAGTGAATATTAATAGATACTTTAGTTTAGTTTAACGTTTTCTTACATTAATTGTGCAGTGTAGAAAGATGCATATATTGTTCAAGTTATGCTGTAATGTGTTCTCCTTGCTTCATTTCCAGTCTCTTTGTAATTAAGGATCATCGTATGATGGCTCTAGAGGCGACCTTTGGTCAGAAGCTTCTTGTTTGGGATACTGTGCGCACTCCCAGTGGTGAACACACTGAACATGGTTCAGGCTCCACCACCTGTCTGATCTATTTTTCAAAGAATGTCGAACATGTGGTTCCTTATTCTGAAAGACCCACGGTGTAGAGTTGCCTATACTGTCCCTCCATTCAGCACCCGCTTCAGAAAATTGGATCTTCATGATGCTTTTTCACATTTTATTATTTAAAAAACACATAAGAAAACACATGCAGATTGTGGGTCACAACATATTAATACATAGAAGAGAATGAAACTAAAAATTACAGATACAAAAAAGGTAACTATCGAAACATCAATATAAAAAGATCAAACACAACTTACCCCAAATAACACCAGCATAAGCTTGCATCTCCCCCGTAGTCCAACAAACATCCCACCCTACCCCTATAGACAACCCAATAACAGCCAATATATCCCCTTGTAGTCTAGAAAACAGTAGTACTAGTGCCTATTTATGTACTTCAAGGTACAGCTCAAAGTGCCTGTCTGCTTAGTTTTGAAAACCACTGCTGCTTTGGGAATTATATCAGTGAACTACAATATGAATGCTCATCATCAAATAGTAAGTCAATTTCCTTCATTATTTCATGGGCTAGGGAAGCTCAAGACTATGAAAGTACAGTTACATATAAATGAGGATGAGTGACCTATTGCCCAAAGACATAGTCAAATTGCATTTCACTTGAGAGAAGCTGTTGAAAGAGAACTTCATTTGCTGCTCAAACACAATATCATTGAAGTCTCCACTGGTCCAATGCCATAGGTTTCTACCATAGTGATAGTACCTAAAAGAGACTGTATCGATTTGCGTTAACATGCATCATGCCAGCAAGGCAATCAAGATGAGAACGACATCCAGGACCGCACATTTCTGATATGATACTTCAATTGAAAGGTGCAAAGTTTTTCTTTTGACTCGACTTAAACAAAGGATATCACCATCTGAAACTTGAAGAGAATTGCAGGCACATTCCAACCTTTTCTACACACATTGGTCTGTTTCGTTACAAGCGACTGAGTTGTGGTGTATCCTCTGCTTCAGAACCTTTCCAAGACATAACACACAATGTATCACACAGCCTGTTGTAAATGCCTTCAACTAAAGTGATGACATATTAGTTGTCAGAGCTACTCAGAACAAGCATGACAAAGCTCTCATGCAAGTATATTGTTTGCTAACTGATGCTGGTTTGACTTTGAATGCTGACAAATGTGAATTCCATCAGACAAAATTGAAATTCTTTGGCATATCTTTTCTGTTGGGGGTATGACACCTGCTCCAGCTAAAGTGTAAGCGCTATCTACTGCCAATCCCCCACATGACATTTCTATGTTACGTTCATTCCTTGAAATGGACAGTTACTGTTCTAGATACTTACAAGATTTTGCCAAGGTTATTGCACTGTTACGAGAACTGACAAAAAAAAATGTGATGTTCCATTGGTCACGTGAGTGCAAGGAAAGTTTGAAGAGAATGCCACTGAAATGACCTACTTTGATCTCAAGCTTCATACAGAAGTAGTAGTTGATGCTAGCCCTGTTGGATTAGGTGCAATTCTTGCACAGCACAATGGACAGCCAAATGCCCGAAGGCATATCGTGGATTACACCAGTAAAATCTTGTCACAAACTGAGGGTTCTTATTCACAACCTGAGAAAGAAAGCCTGCCAGTGGGGTGAGCCTGTGAATATTTCCATGTGTTCTTATATTGAAAGCCTGTCAGAGTAGTCACCGATATTTGACAATCCTGTACCCAAGATGCCTCCTTGTATTGAATGATGGAGTCTGAACTCACAAGAATACAACTGCTCAATTGTTCATCGACTAGGGAAAGATAAACATCCTGCTGATTATTTTTAAAGAGTTCCATTACAATGCCCTGGTACCCCATCTAAGTTCGCTGAAGCCTACATAAATTTAATTGTAAAATTGAACACACCAGCTGCCATGTCATTAGAACAAATTGTCACTGCTACAATCCATGATAATGGCATGCTGAAATTGAAAGACATTATTGCTCATCAGTCTTGGAACCAGCACTATCGAACGCTCACAAGTGACAGTGAGTACTTAAAATGCAGAAATGTCAGAGATGAACTGTCTGTAACTCTGGAAGGCCTCATCTTGCGAGGTACACAAATTGTCATTTCAGACAGTCTACGACAACAAGTAGTTGAGGTAGCCCATGAGGGACACCGAGGAATAGTTGCCACAAAGAGAGCTCTTTGAGACAGAGTCTGGTTTCCTCATCACGAAGAAAGGGTTGAAAGAGAGTTAAAGGCCTGTCACTTATGCAACTGTCTCTCATCACACAGTACTCAGCACCCTTGAAACATGTCAGAATTGCCTGACCATGCTTCAGAGTGAATTGCTGTTGATTTCTTTGATTTTCTTGAGAATGGACATCATCTAATGGTTATTGTTGATAAATACATCCATTTTGCATTAGTAGAAGATCTTTTATCCATCACTTATGAAAAGGTTATTAAAAGATTAGATTGCGGGGGCGGAGTCAAGATGGCGGCGGAGTAGGACGCTCTTCCAGGTCCCTCCGGCGCCACCTCAGCATAGCTTTGCACTAGCGGCCTCCCGGGGTCCTACAAAGCCGGGCGGCGATAACACTTGATGTCCGGCGGTGGCTGGGTCAATTTGGAGCCACCGGCGGATTTCCCCGAGGCACTGGCGAACCCGTAACATCGGGGGCCTGTGAGGCGGTGAGCGAAGACGGAGCCGGGACCTCGCCTGCAGCGCGAGGCCGAGGAGGTGGAGCGCGTCTGCCAGAGGGGGAGGTGTGTGCCTGGTGGCGGCGACGGGCCGCGGCCCCTGCGGAGACGAGAGAGGAGCGCACCAGCCTACACGAGTCTGCTGCGGTGGGCACGGAGGAAGCGTGAGGTCCTGCTCGGGGCGAGAGGCGCATTTTGGAAACTCGCCGGCGCGGGGACCGGTGGAACCGGAGGAGGCCCCGATCGAATCTGCCCGAAGGGGGTGGCGTGAGGGGGGAGTCGGATCCCCCGAAGCTATTGCTCGCGGAGAGGAGGACACTGAGCTGTGGCCTCGGGGTGCCATTGCTGTCCGGCACCTGGGGGCTCTGAGTGGGAGTGCTCGAGGGTGCGCTGCAATGTCTGGAGGGCCCGTGCTGGCCAGTTGGACTGTCGGAGGAGCAGAGGACGTGGAGGCTGCCACCTGGGCCCGGGCGCTCCCCGTGAAGTCCCCGGTGGATGTGGGCTGGGGCGCGGAGTGTGGTCGCCGCTTCTGGGGCTCCACCCTGGCGCCTACTGGGGAGATCATCGCCCCGCGACCGGTCCGCTGGTAGGCCTTAAGGGCGAAGAGTGGACGTATCCGGAGCCTGCACCCCCCTGGCGGAGTGAACACGTGCAGAGTTGGTGCCGGTGGTGGAGGCCCGCGGCCTGCTGGTGGGTGGCCCGGAGCCACAGAGCCCACGACACGATGTCGGGTAAGACCCGCGGGGGCAAAACCGGACGAGACGGTCCGCAGCGAGGACAGGCGCCTTCGACACCACCCGGCGCTGGTGCTTCCTCTAAGCCACCTGAGGACGATGCGCCTGCCACCAAGGCCTTCATGGTGGAACTGTTTAACGCTATTAAGGAGGACATCACTAGCCTCCGCACCCAGCTGGCTTCTGACCTACGGGACGTTCGACTACAAAACACATAAGAAAACACATGCAGATTGTGGGTCACAACATATTAATACATAGAAGAGAATGAAACTAAAAATTACAGATACAAAAAAGGTAACTATCGAAACATCAATATAAAAAGATCAAACACAACTTACCCCAAATAACACCAGCATAAGCTTGCATCTCCCCCGTAGTCCAACAAACATCCCACCCTACCCCTATAGACAACCCAATAACAGCCAATATATCCCCTTGTAGTCTAGAAAACAGTAGTACTAGTGCCTATTTATGTACTTCAAGGTACAGCTCAAAGTGCCTGTCTGCTTAGTTTTGAAAACCACTGCTGCTTTGGGAATTATATCAGTGAACTACAATATGAATGCTCATCATCAAATAGTAAGTCAATTTCCTTCATTATTTCATGGGCTAGGGAAGCTCAAGACTATGAAAGTACAGTTACATATAAATGAGGATGAGTGACCTATTGCCCAAAGACATAGTCAAATTGCATTTCACTTGAGAGAAGCTGTTGAAAGAGAACTTCATTTGCTGCTCAAACACAATATCATTGAAGTCTCCACTGGTCCAATGCCATAGGTTTCTACCATAGTGATAGTACCTAAAAGAGACTGTATCGATTTGCGTTAACATGCATCATGCCAGCAAGGCAATCAAGATGAGAACGACATCCAGGACCGCACATTTCTGATATGATACTTCAATTGAAAGGTGCAAAGTTTTTCTTTTGACTCGACTTAAACAAAGGATATCACCATCTGAAACTTGAAGAGAATTGCAGGCACATTCCAACCTTTTCTACACACATTGGTCTGTTTCGTTACAAGCGACTGAGTTGTGGTGTATCCTCTGCTTCAGAACCTTTCCAAGACATAACACACAATGTATCACACAGCCTGTTGTAAATGCCTTCAACTAAAGTGATGACATATTAGTTGTCAGAGCTACTCAGAACAAGCATGACAAAGCTCTCATGCAAGTATATTGTTTGCTAACTGATGCTGGTTTGACTTTGAATGCTGACAAATGTGAATTCCATCAGACAAAATTGAAATTCTTTGGCATATCTTTTCTGTTGGGGGTATGACACCTGCTCCAGCTAAAGTGTAAGCGCTATCTACTGCCAATCCCCCACATGACATTTCTATGTTACGTTCATTCCTTGAAATGGACAGTTACTGTTCTAGATACTTACAAGATTTTGCCAAGGTTATTGCACTGTTACGAGAACTGACAAAAAAAAATGTGATGTTCCATTGGTCACGTGAGTGCAAGGAAAGTTTGAAGAGAATGCCACTGAAATGACCTACTTTGATCTCAAGCTTCATACAGAAGTAGTAGTTGATGCTAGCCCTGTTGGATTAGGTGCAATTCTTGCACAGCACAATGGACAGCCAAATGCCCGAAGGCATATCGTGGATTACACCAGTAAAATCTTGTCACAAACTGAGGGTTCTTATTCACAACCTGAGAAAGAAAGCCTGCCAGTGGGGTGAGCCTGTGAATATTTCCATGTGTTCTTATATTGAAAGCCTGTCAGAGTAGTCACCGATATTTGACAATCCTGTACCCAAGATGCCTCCTTGTATTGAATGATGGAGTCTGAACTCACAAGAATACAACTGCTCAATTGTTCATCGACTAGGGAAAGATAAACATCCTGCTGATTATTTTTAAAGAGTTCCATTACAATGCCCTGGTACCCCATCTAAGTTCGCTGAAGCCTACATAAATTTAATTGTAAAATTGAACACACCAGCTGCCATGTCATTAGAACAAATTGTCACTGCTACAATCCATGATAATGGCATGCTGAAATTGAAAGACATTATTGCTCATCAGTCTTGGAACCAGCACTATCGAACGCTCACAAGTGACAGTGAGTACTTAAAATGCAGAAATGTCAGAGATGAACTGTCTGTAACTCTGGAAGGCCTCATCTTGCGAGGTACACAAATTGTCATTTCAGACAGTCTACGACAACAAGTAGTTGAGGTAGCCCATGAGGGACACCGAGGAATAGTTGCCACAAAGAGAGCTCTTTGAGACAGAGTCTGGTTTCCTCATCACGAAGAAAGGGTTGAAAGAGAGTTAAAGGCCTGTCACTTATGCAACTGTCTCTCATCACACAGTACTCAGCACCCTTGAAACATGTCAGAATTGCCTGACCATGCTTCAGAGTGAATTGCTGTTGATTTCTTTGATTTTCTTGAGAATGGACATCATCTAATGGTTATTGTTGATAAATACATCCATTTTGCATTAGTAGAAGATCTTTTATCCATCACTTATGAAAAGGTTATTAAAAGATTAGATTGCGGGGGCGGAGTCAAGATGGCGGCGGAGTAGGACGCTCTTCCAGGTCCCTCCGGCGCCACCTCAGCATAGCTTTGCACTAGCGGCCTCCCGGGGTCCTACAAAGCCGGGCGGCGATAACACTTGATGTCCGGCGGTGGCTGGGTCAATTTGGAGCCACCGGCGGATTTCCCCGAGGCACTGGCGAACCCGTAACATCGGGGGCCTGTGAGGCGGTGAGCGAAGACGGAGCCGGGACCTCGCCTGCAGCGCGAGGCCGAGGAGGTGGAGCGCGTCTGCCAGAGGGGGAGGTGTGTGCCTGGTGGCGGCGACGGGCCGCGGCCCCTGCGGAGACGAGAGAGGAGCGCACCAGCCTACACGAGTCTGCTGCGGTGGGCACGGAGGAAGCGTGAGGTCCTGCTCGGGGCGAGAGGCGCATTTTGGAAACTCGCCGGCGCGGGGACCGGTGGAACCGGAGGAGGCCCCGATCGAATCTGCCCGAAGGGGGTGGCGTGAGGGGGGAGTCGGATCCCCCGAAGCTATTGCTCGCGGAGAGGAGGACACTGAGCTGTGGCCTCGGGGTGCCATTGCTGTCCGGCACCTGGGGGCTCTGAGTGGGAGTGCTCGAGGGTGCGCTGCAATGTCTGGAGGGCCCGTGCTGGCCAGTTGGACTGTCGGAGGAGCAGAGGACGTGGAGGCTGCCACCTGGGCCCGGGCGCTCCCCGTGAAGTCCTCGGTGGATGTGGGCTGGGGCGCGGAGTGTGGTCGCCGCTTCTGGGGCTCCACCCTGGCGCCTACTGGGGAGATCATCGCCCCGCGACCGGTCCGCTGGTAGGCCTTAAGGGCGAAGAGTGGACGTATCCGGAGCCTGCACCCCCCTGGCGGAGTGAACACGTGCAGAGTTGGTGCCGGTGGTGGAGGCCCGCGGCCTGCTGGTGGGTGGCCCGGAGCCACAGAGCCCACGACACGATGTCGGGTAAGACCCGCGGGGGCAAAACCGGACGAGACGGTCCGCAGCGAGGACAGGCGCCTTCGACACCACCCGGCGCTGGTGCTTCCTCTAAGCCACCTGAGGACGATGCGCCTGCCACCAAGGCCTTCATGGTGGAACTGTTTAACGCTATTAAGGAGGACATCACTAGCCTCCGCACCCAGCTGGCTTCTGACCTACGGGACGTTCGACGAGACGTGGATAGTATCGGAGAGAGGGTGGCAACCCTGGAGGAGCACGATGTGGGGATCGCGGACGAGGTTCATCACCTCCAGCAAGATGTTCTCCGGCTCACGGAACAGAATTTGGACCTCCAGGCCCACGCGGAGGACTTAGAGAACCGATCCCGGCGGAACAATATTCGCATTCGCTCGGTCCCCTGGGAAGGAGAGGCTGGGGACCTGCGGGGCTATGTAGAGGGCCTGTTTCTGCAGATTTTGGGAGACGATGACGTCCGCGAAGTAAGGATGGACAGAGTGCACCGGGTGGGGTTGCCGAGAGGGGCGGGGGCTCCTCCCCCGGACATTTTGGTGTGTTTCCACGACTTTCAGCTTAAGGAGCGAATACTCCGGAAGGCGAGAGGGCTTGCATCGTTGCTTTATCGTGACCACCGTCCCCAGCTGTTCCAAGATTTGGCGGCGTCGACATTGCAGAAGTGCCGTGACTTTCGCCCAGTGACGTCCTTCTTGCGAAGCCAGATCATCGCTTATTCATGGGGGCACCCCTTTCGGCTGATTTTTAGGTGGCAAAATAGGTTGGTTCAGATCCGCTCTCTGCAGGCTGCCAGGGATCTACTTGGCTTAGACTACGGGTCCCCCCGCTGGGGGGGGGGGGCTCGCCTGCAGGGCGGCGTCGGCGCTCCTTGCCTTGGCAGCGGGTGGGGCGCCCGGCTGCCCCGGGTCGGCCAGACCCTGTGACCAGCATACAGGAGAGGGACGCTGCGGTGGCCTCGGTGGTGAATGTGACGGAGGCAGCCGTGCAGGACTCTTCTTCTGCTGCCTAACCACCCGGGGGGCCTCAGTCTGCACGGCGCCGGAGGGCCGTCCTCCCTTCAGGTACCATTGGGATTGATGTACTTTGAGAGGAGACACCCTGGACCTGTTTATTGGGGGGGAGGGGGCGGACGTACCGCCTCACGAACTTGGGGGATAACTACAGTGGTCCCGATGTTGGGGTTACGGAAAGTTCAGGTTATTTTTGGTTTTTGTTGGGGGGGCCCGGGTTGGGGGGGTTCCCTGGGGGAGGGAGGGAAGGGGGGGTTTGAGCTGGTAGGGGTGGGGGGTGGGGGGACCGGTGGTGGAGGCCAGGGGGAGAGTGTGCGAGCGATGTGCGGGCTGTCTGCGGGGTGGAGTATGGAGCGAGATCCTGGAGCGGGTGACTACTTGGCTGCGGGCGAGAGAGGCGGGGGCGGTATTGGACGGGGCCTATGGTCTTGTTGCCAGTCCCGATATGGGGGCAATACTGGTTGATGGGCCCGGGGTGCTGCATGATGACCCGGGAGGTGTCCGGGTGTTCTCCGGGGTTGGGCCCCATGAGCGATGGCACCGAGAGGCGTTGCGGACCCGACCCGGGGGAGAGAGGACGGGTCGTGATGGTGGTGATGGGAGGTGGCTGTGCAGCATGGAGGAAGAGCTGGGGGGGGGGAACGGAGAGGGGAGTGTGATAGGATGCCTATTGCCTTAGGTACCTGGAATGTGAAGGGGCTGAACTCGCCGCAGAAACGCCAAAAAGTCTGGAAATACATCCTGGACCACCACCTGGATGTGGTGGGGCTCCAGGAGACGCACCTGGCCCGGAGGGACGAGTCCCGTCTCAAGCATAAGCAGTTCCCTCTTATATATAGGTCCTCAGCGGGGTCCAAACATAGAGGTGTAGCCCTGATGTTTCGCTCGACTCTTCAGTTTCAGCCGCTGGGGGTGCGCAGCGATAGGGAGGGCAGGTGGCTGGTCGTAAAGGGAGTGCTCCTGGGCAAAACCTGCTCGTTCATGGTGGTGTACGCACCCAATGCTGGGCAAAATCGGTTCCTCCTGGAACTGTTGCGTTCGGTAGAAGACTTTGTGGAGGGCGGTCTCTTTCTGATGGGGGACTTCAATTTGGTCTGGGACAGGGACTTGGACTGTTCTCATCGGCGGAGAACTGAGGCCGGCCTCTTCTCTGAGGAGTCTCGTCGCCGCTTTGAGGAGCTTGGTCTGCGGGACGGGTGGCGGTCTCTACATCCCCACTCCCGTGATTACACTTTCTTCTCCCACGTCCACAGCTCCTACTCCCACCTGGATCACATTTTTTGCAGCCAGGCACTGCGGGGGTCCCTGAGGGAAGCGAGGATATTTCCCCTCTCTGTCTCGGATCATAGCTTACTGGCACTGAACTTTCAGTGGGCTCCCGAGGGGTCGGCGCCACGTAGATGGTTCTTCCCGGCATCGGTGGTGAGGGATGAGTCCTCGTGTAGTGATCTCCGCAAAGCAATCAGGGAATTCTTTCAGCTCAACCCAGTTCGGGACACGTCGATTTTCAATACCTGGGACGCCTTCAAAGCGTCGATCCGAGGGAGCTGCTTGGCCCTCAACGCGGCACTTAACCGACTGCGGAGGGCGGACCGGGAGGCATTGGAGGGGGAGCTCGCGTCACTGGAGCAGGCTCATAAAGCCAATCCGACCCGGCTGACGTTGTGCTCTCTCACAGCTGTCAGGGGCAAGCTCCGGGCCCACTACAACAACAGGGCGGAGTTCACCCTCTTGAAGCTCCGTCATCTGTCTTATTCCCAGGGGAACAAGGTGGGGAGACACTTCGCTCGTCAGCTACGTCACAAACGGGAGAGGGAATATATAGGAGGCATACGGGATGCTGCCGGCTCGCTGCAACACGACGACGCAACCAAAGCGGCGCTTTTCGGGGACTTCTATGCGGCACTCTACTCGGGGGACGACTTGGACCCCACTGCCCAGGAGGACTTCCTGCGTGATCTTCCGCTTCCCCGAGTCTCTTCCGAGTGGAATGACTTGCTATCAGCCCCCATCACTAGCGAGGAAGTGTTGGCCGCCATCAAGGCTTTGAAGCCCCACAAGGCGCCGGGTACGGACGGGTTCACGGCCCCGTTCTACCAGACTTTTGCGGGGGAGATCAGTGAGTTTCTGGTGCGCCTGTTTAACGAGATGGCCCAGGCGGGAGTGACTTCGGACTCCATGGCGGAGGCGGTTATCTCAGTGATTCCCAAGCCGGGGAAGGACCCCTCTGAATGCGCGTCCTTTCGCCCGATAGCCCTCCTCAATCTCAATGCTAAACTCTACTCCTCTATCTTGGCGTCGCGCATGCAGGACCTGATGCCGGCACTGATCCACCCGGACCAGTCCGGCTTCATTAAGGGGCGCCAGACTCATGACAACATTAGACTAGTGGTGCATTTGATTGAGAAGGCCGACCGGTTTCATGTCCCGGCGGTGTTGCTGGGACTGGACGCTGAGAAAGCGTTTGATCGGGTAGACTGGCGGTTCCTGTTCCGCACTCTGCAGGCCTTTGGGTTTTCTGACAAGTTTGTGACCATGCTTAAAGCCAACTATGGCATCCCCCGGTCTAGAGTTGCGGTAAACGGGCACCTATCCCCTTTCTTCTCGCATTCGCGGGGGACGCGACAGGGTTGCCCTCTCTCCCCTCTGCTGTTCGCCCTGAGTATCGAGCCACTCGCGAAGGCAATCCGGGAACAGCCGGATATCCGGGGCCTGCCCTTCACGGGGGAACAACATAAGATCTCCCTCTCCGCAGACGATGTTCTCCTCTCCCTCGCGGATCCGGTGCATTTTCTTCCTCATGTGCGGACCATCCTGGCGCGCTTCGAGGACGTGGCGGGGTTTCGAGTCAATTATAGTAAATCGTATATCCTCAACCTCACGCTCTCTTCGGCGGAGGTGGAACGGCTTCGCCCGCTCTCGCCCATGCCGTGGTCGCAGTCTTCTCTGCTATATCTGGGGGTCAGGCTGACCCCCACGGTGGGCAAGTTGTACGTGGCTAACTTCCCCCCGCTCTTGGCAACTATACAGGTGGAGTTGCAGCGCTGGAAGCCGCTGTTTATCTCTTGGTTGGGCAGGATCCAGGCGATCAAGATGACACTCCTCCCGAAGTTATTGTATCTCTTTCAGGCTCTTTCCATTGTCTTAGACGGTGACTTTTTTCGCAGCATAAAGTCGCTCATGCTCCGCTTTATATGGCAAGGGGGCAGGTCCCGTTTCTCCTTTGCCACTCTTCGGCGGTCACGGGCGGAGGGAGGGTTGGGTCTCCCCGATATGCAACTCTACTACAAGGCAGCGCAATTGAGGGTCTTGGTGGAGTGGACCCAGCCACTTTCGGAAAAACATTGGCTGCACATGGACAGGAGTGTGGCGGGCTGCACGATCTGGCACCTGGTGTGGAAACCAAAGGGGGATCGGCCCCGGAATACTTACCTTAGCACCCCTACCGGCACCACCCTTAAGGTTTGGGATACGGTCTCCGGGGACGAGAGGTGGACCACCTTCCCATCGCCCTTCACTCCCATACACTTCAACCCGGCTTTTCCGCCCGCGCTTACTGAGGGGCCTTTTGACGCCTGGAGACTGGGTGGATGCTTGGCCCTCACGCACTTGTTCCATGGTTACGCCCCGTTGACTTTCCCGAATTGTGAGCGGGACTACGGGATAGCCGCAATGGACAGGTTCCGCCATAGTCAATTGCTGCATTGGGCCTTATCTCCGTCGGTACGGGAGGCGGCGACTCGGCCGCCTACCCCCTTTGAAGCCTTCCTCTCCCGCACCTCGACCATGCGTGGGGCTATTTCCTTTATCTATAGCCACCTCCTTGCCACAACGGCCACTCATAGGCCACGCTATATGGGCCACTGGGAGGCACTCCTTGGTCGGTCCATCACAGACGAGGAGTGGTCCCAGCTGTGGCATGATTTGATCAGACACAACCACTCGATGGAGCTGCGGGAGGCGCATGTTAAAACCATGATGGACTGGTACCTCCCCCCTGCCAAGCTCCATCGCATCTTCCCGAATTCCTCGGACAGATGTTGGAGAGGTTGTGGATTGTTGGGGGACTTCCGGCATATCTGGTGGGATTGCCCAGTCATCCGCCCCTATTGGAAGGAGATCCTGGCCCAGATTAAAGACATCCTGGGATACCCCATCGTGGACTCATTGGGACAAGTGCTGCTGGGCCTTCGGGACCCGCTCTTAGAATATCAGACCCGAGCGGACAAAAAAATCTTCTGGCTCTGTACTGGAGCTGCGAAAATTACTCTGGCGGCGGCCTGGAAGAAGAGGGAGGCCCCGGCGATTTCTCTTTGGCATGCGAGGTTGTGGAAGTTGTTGAGCATGGAACGGATGACGGACATATTTTTGGGGGATTTTTTTTTTTTTTTTAAATATTTTTATTAAATTTGCAAACACAAAAGAAAAAGACCACTCATCGATCTTCAGGCATAGCAGGAGGTTACTACAAACGGAATTATACAGTGCAGTATTATTACAAGTGAGACATAAAGACATGGAATACGTAGCATATCGCCTTTCCCAGCCCGCACCCGTGCATCCGACCATCACATTACTCTTGATCACTGAGTTCAGCCTCCGACACATCTGGTGGGGGCTCACAAATATTCCCTCTGTATACATTCCACCCGCTCCACACCTGTGTCCATTTCCGGGGGCACCCCCTATGTACATATACCGATTTTTCAACCACCATAACTTGGTCCATGTCACGTATCCATTGCGCCAGGGTAGGCGCCTGCCCCGAACCCCATCGTTGGGCTATATTGCGTTTTGCCAGCATAATCCCTAACGTAACCCATAGCTGCATCATTCTCTTATGATCAGTTTGTTCCCATATGTTAAGGAGACATCGCCGAGGCTCAGGGGGTGTCGCGATTCTAGTCACCTGGGAGAGCGTATGCATCACCGCCCTCCAGTAGACCTTGATGGCAGGGCATTCCCATATGGTGTGGAAGAAAGATCCCTCGTGACCACAGTCTCTGAGACATTGCGGGGACTCCGCACGCTGTAGTTTAAATAGGAGTGTGCGGGTGTAGTAGGTGCGGTGCAAAATTTTGAGTTGGACTAGTCTGAGCTTGGACGATATGCCCACCTCCCTGGGGGACGACAGCGCGGACTGCCACTCCGTCTCATCGAAGTCCCCAAGTTCTGCCTCCCATTTACTCTTAAGGGTCAGGAAAGGATCAGGGCGATTATTTATTATTTTCCTATATGTGAGGGACGTCGCTCGTTGAATAAGATGTTCTGTCAGGAGCCGGTCCTCTAGGGGCGATGACTCCGGGAGCCGTGTCCCTGGTGGAATCGCCGCCCGGAGAGCGTGGCGTATTTGTAGGTAGCGGAATGATTCAGTTTCAGCCAAGTCGTACTCCGTCTGCAGTTGGGGAAAAGCAACCACCTCTCCCCGTTTCCAGAGGTCCCCGACTCTGGAGATACCGATGAGGTCCCATTGATGGAATCCCTTGGTGGTGCGGAGCACCCCGAGCCGTTTCGTGTCCCAGAGGGGCGTAGCCTGGGTAATCCTTCCGGCCCAGCCCATTGCGCGCTGTGCCGTGAACCATATCCGGAGAGTGTGGGACGCGGGCCCCTCCGGAGGGTGACCTTTTTTAGGGTTGTATAGGGCTCCCAGCACCCCCTCCCCCCCCAGCAGCTGCCTATCCATGCGGTAAGCAGGGTCATCTTGCGGCGCATGGAGCCATTGGTTTACGATCATAAGTTGCGACGCCCAGTAGTAGGTCTTGATGTCGGGGAGGGCGATACCGCCATCGTACCAGCCGCTGGTGAGCTTGTGTAGAGCTATTCGTGGTGCCTTGTCCTCCCATAGGAGGCTGGTAACCTCTGCATTGATAGCCGTGAAATAGGAGGCCGCCACCGGGAAAGGGGTATTTTGTAGCATATATAGGAATCTAGGGAGGGCCAGCATTTTGAAGAGCGAAGCCCTTCCCAGCAACGTCAGGGGCAATGAACGCCAGTGTTTGACGTCGGCACGTAGCCTTTGCAGGGGCTTCATGAGATTTTCAGCCATAAATTTGTCGCGATCCGCCGTCACATAAATGCCAAGATATTTGAAGCCATCAGGGCCCACTCGGATATTACAACCCCTCGGGAGGCGAGGCGGGGAGCCCTGGAGCATGTAAAGGATGGATTTCTCCCAGTTGATCTCATAGCCTGACCTCCTCCCGTACGATGCACATATGTCAAGGAGACAGGTAATGGAGCGTGCCGGCGAGGCTAGGTACAGGAGGACATCATCGGCGTACAGGGAGATACGGTCCTCCCATCCCATTGTCCATTTGAGCCCCCGTATCACAGGGTCCTGCCGTACCCATGCAGCTAAAGATTCTAGTGCCAGCGCAAAAAGGAGCGGAGAAAGGGGGCACCCCTGTCTCGTCCCCCGGCCCAATGGGAAGGCGTCCGAGACGTGGCCGTTAACTACTACCTGCGCGAGTGGCTGGGTGTAGAGAAGCTGGATCCACGCACAAATCTTGGGGCCCAGTCCCATGTGACGAAGAGCAGCAAACAGGAAAGGCCATTCTACCCTATCGAATGCCATCCGCGCATCTAGCGACAGGATGGCCGCGTCCTCCTCTATCGAGGAGCGGCACGCAACGATGCCGTGCAGACGTCGTATGTTCAGAGCAGTGTTACGGTGGGGCATGAATCCCGACTGGTCCGGGTGTATTAGGGTATGGAGGTAGGGCTGTAGTCGCGTCGCCAGCACCTTAGCTAGGATCTTCGCCTCCGCATTCAGTAATGAGATCGGGCGGTAAGAGGAGCAATAGTGCGTTGGTTTGTCAGGTTTCGGGATCGCACTATCGTGGCCATCCTCTGATCGCGGGGGAGGATCCCGGTCGATAGGCCGTCCCTATACATAGCTAGCAGGCGCGGGACCAGTAGGGAGGAGTTTTGTTTATAATATTCAATCGGGATTCCATTAGGCCCCATCGCCTTCCCAGTGCGAAGGGCAAGAATAGCAAGTGTGAGCTCCTCAGCCGTCAGGTCCGCATCCAGGGCCGCTACTCCGGAAGGGGGCAGCCGAGGCATTGCGATGTCCCGAAGGAAGCGCTCATTGTCTGCGACGGTAAAGGAGGCCTCCGGGGTGTATATCTTCTTGTAGTGGGCCACGAAAGCCCCAGCTATTTGCCTGGGCTCCGATGTAAAGTCCCCGGGTCCCAGCTGAATCCGGGCCACCCACCGCGCCGCACGTTCCCCTCTCTCCAGCCATGCCAGGAGTTTGCCGGCTTTGTCGCCCAGTTCGTAGATAGTATGGTGTGTTGCCACCTGTTTAGCTCGTGCCGCCTCCCAGAGATGGGATCTGTATTCCTGTTGCGCCATGCGAACTTTATGCGCAGAGTCCTCATCAGCCTGCGTGGCATGAAGCGCTTCTGCCTCACTCACCCCCTGCTCAAGCTCCAGCACAGCGAGTCGCTGGGTTTTCTTATGTGCCGTAATGACGGAGACGGCCTGTCCTCGTAGGACTGTTTTAAAGGCCTCCCAGAGGGTTGCTGGGCTCCTGACAGATTTTTGGGGGATTTTAAGGCTTTTGTATTCCGCTGGGGCCCCTTAGTGCGATTCCTCTCTCGGGGACTTCCAGCTGCAGTGTGCCCACCATCGATTAGAGCCCTACATCTCTTCCAAGTGTGAAGAGTTCAGGCAGCTGCCAACGGTATGTGCGAGAGTGTGCTTCCACCACTGGAGGGTGGGGGGAGGAGGGGGGTTGTGTGAGAATAGGGGGGAGTTTTTCTGAGTGTTTTTCTTTGGGTTGGGGGGATTCGTGTGACAATCCGGATCTCGAGAGGGTCAGGCCCGAACTGCGGTTCCTGGACGAGCCGGCCTGGGAGATCCGCCTGCAGGTGTTCGTACTGATGGGTCGGGCTTGATCTCACTGTAGTGCCTCTGAGTCGCCGACACGGTCTTGGCCACGTATCTCCTCTTTCACGCATTATCTTCCCGGACCGGTCAATGGGAGCTCTGTCAGTCATGACGGCCCCCCTCACCTCACCTTGTGCACCTCCCCTGCGTGGGAAATATAGCGGACTTGTTACATGTCTCCCTTTTTTTTGTTTTTGGGTTTTTATGTTTGTGTTTTTTTATTGTCTTGCAATAAAAACAACTTTGACAAAAAAAAGATTAGATTGCAAAGGCAGGAGGCGCTGGCCTCCCCAAGGGAAGTAGCTATTTCAGCCAGGCTAAGACTTGTACAGCTCAAAATCTTGCATAGAGTGTACGTCACTGGACCTTGTCTGGTGGAGGGGAGGACTGCAGGATACTGTGTGGTCATGAGGGACCATTCATGCATATCCTCTGGGAATGTGATCTTATACAGAGGTACTAGTGTCGGATACATGCAGTACTTGGTTATCCGCCCTGAGGCGAAGAGGTGCCTATTGAATGTATGGGAACCAACAGACCTGAACAGAATGGGTAAGATCTGGGTAACATTAGGCCACACGTGGCAAAAAGGAACATTGCACAGCTATGGGGAGCCGCAAATCCGCCTACCATATCAGAATGGAAGAAACACATGCACTGGTGTATGTTCCGGGAGAAAACAGTATATATTGCGAGGGGTTGCCCCAAGAAGTGGTCTCAAATCTGGAGGGCATGGAATACATACCGAGGGAAGATCTGTAGTCCACCATGCAGCTCCATTTGTGATGACCTGCCCTCACCATAAATTTTGTGTCCCATAATATTTCATTGCTCTGTTCCTGTAGCCACCACATCTGTAACTATGCTGAATGAATGCCTCCTATCTGTAACTTATTCACCTGATTGATGTAGCAGCACCGATTCATGTTGTTTAATAAAAAGAATCATAAAAAAAAGATTAGATTGCATATTTGCAACATGGGGTGTCCCTGTGATCTCGAAATTTTTTCAATGGCCCGCCCTTCAATAGTCGAGAGTTCAGACATTTCTTAGCCATCTCAACATAAGGCATCAGAAAAGCACTCCTCTTTGGCGCCAGGCCAATGGCCTTGTGGAACGATTCATGAGTACTGTAAAAAAAAGTTGTGCAGCATGCTGCATTAGAGAAGCTCGACCTCAAGGTTGTTTTGAATACCACTTTTCGAGCTTACCAGTCGAACCCTCACTCAACTACAGGGGAATTCTCTGCAACCTTAATTTTTGGAAGAGCCATGGCAACTAAGTTACCAAATAAACCAGCATCAGATCAAAGACTGAGAATGACATTTGCACAGAAGATTCTGGTTGCAAACAAAAATGAAAATCTATGCTGACAAGCAACATTATGTGAAAGATAACACTTTCAAGAGAGGAGATCGAGTACTAGTTTGACAATCAATAAAACTAAAATCTGCTGCTTCTTTTGCGGCTGAGCCCTTCGTTGTCACAACCACCAAAGGACACATGGGGACTGCACAATGTTCTGGTAAGTCCCTTACTAGAGTTTCTTCTCACTTCAGACATGTGACTCATCACTTACCAAACATTGATGTCACTGAGGAGACTGGATCCAGACAGTTTATGATCCTGCAACTGCTGTTGTTTCCACCTCACCCATGAAGATCACTGACACTTCGACTGCCAGCTCCCGGTTTACCAATCAGGATGTGTGATCCAAGAGCCATGAAGGCTCATTAAAGAGTTAGAAGTGCAAATTTATCTGTAATTATTTATGTATTTATTTATTCTTAGTACCGAATTGTAATTTATTTAATAAAGAGGGAGATGTAGTGTCATGTAAATAAAGAATGACGTAACTCTTTCGGTTCCTGATGGACTCCGTAGACCTGTGACGTAAGCATTGGATGATAATGAAGTGAATGCAGGGTTAGAACGTTGAGTTCTTGCTTACACGCTGAAGAATAAAAACATGTATAACTACTCTCTGTCTGTGGCGTAGTCATTGGCGAGTGCCCGGGCAGGATGCTACAATACCCAGGGTACGTTATTTATCAGATGTGATTAACAACGTCTGTTACAAGTTTTTGTGGCATCAAATGCAGATTTTGATGTTTAACCCCTTGGCTGCTACCCCAAATCCCTGCACCCCTGTGCTAATCCTTTTTTGGGCTATTTCGGGTAGTTTGCACTTAGGCCTCAATAACTTTTTTCCCTCATAGGCTATCCATGCCAAATCTGTGTCCTTTTTTTTCCTACATACTGGGGATTCCAAACCTATCCAGGGTTTCCCAACATACTGGGGATTCTAAATGTATCCAGGGTACTTTGATTCTTCTGGAAAGGACTGAGAAATTAGCCAAAATATAGCAAAAAGTTTGATTTTGGGGAAAAAATTGAAATAAATACTGCAGAAGAAAGCGTCTTGCAAATGGCATAAACAAAGGGTTTGCTGTGCTAAAATCACTATCTCTCCAGCTTTCAGGACCAGGCAGACTTGATTCAGAAAACTAATTTTTTTACCACAGCTTTTTACTGAGAGATAGCCCTTTATTCCTACTTTTTGTGCTTTCAATTTCCTTCAACTTTGTAATGGAAACAGGTATGAAATCACAGATGTATCCCCAAAAACTATACATTTCTGAGACTAGACAAAATTCTGAATTCAAAAAGGGGTCATTTGTGTTAATCCTTCAAGGTTTTTCTACAGCAACTAAATGTTTAAGGAAAAAAATATTGAAAATTGATAGGAAAAAACATCCATTTGTGACAACGTTTTCATTTGTAACTTTTCGTTATGATGGCTGATTTACAAAAGCAATATACTGTTACCTCCTCTAAATCCCTCTGATAGCTGGAATAAATAGGGTTTGTGGGTTTTGCAAGAACTCGAGGTACCCAGAGCCAATAACTAAGCTGCACATTGTAATGGTTTTTCATTTTGTACCAAATATAAAGAGTGAAAATAGGTATCAAGGAAACCTATGTGTTTCCGAAATGGGCATAAGATATGGAGTTTAGAAGCAGTAGTTACTTCTCTGAATTTATGAGTACCCATGCTAGCATGTGAATTAAAGGGAATTTCTCAATATATCTTCTTTTTTACAGACTGGCTTACATTTGGAAGACACAAATGTAGAAAAATATAAATGGTAATAACACTTGTTCTACTATTCTGTGTTTCCCTACTTCTCCAGACAAAAATGGTATCTCACTTGTGTGATTATGGCTAGTGGCACCGATACAAAAGGCATCAAAATACAATATGAACACATTTTTCCATTGAAAACTGACTCCTTTTTGCGATGTGCCTAAATGCAGATTTTGGGCCCTACCTTAACCGGCACCAAGGGATACATAGCAAACCTGTACATTTTTTAAAACAACACGCCTAGGGGAGTTCCGGATGAGGTGACTTGTGTGGCTCTCACCAGGTTTTTTTCACCATGAATCTTGAGCAAAACTCAAACTTTGCTTCAAAGTACACATTTTCCTTGCATTCCTTTGAGGAAAAGTCTGGAATCTGCATTGAACCACAAATATCCTGGCACCCAGTGTTCCCCCAAGCCTCCCTATAAAAATTGTACCTCACTTGTGTGGGTAAGGTTAGTGGTCACAACAGGAAAAGAGGTAAAACACAACTTGAACACATCACATTTTTCCACTGAAAACGTACCTTTTTTTTCAATGTGCCTCCCTGTGGTATTTGGGAATTTGACAACTTGGGAAACCTAGCAAAATTGCACATTTATGCAAACTAGACACCTAGTAGAATCCAGGGTGGTGTGACTTGTGCTGCTCCCTCATAATTCTGTGATGGAAGGTTCTGGATTCCGCAGGGAGCAACTAATTTCCAACCAGCTAACATTTCCCCTAGTCGCCTGATAAAAATGGTACCTCACTTGTGTGGCTAAGGTAAGCAGCCGCGAAATGAAAAGAGCCAAAATGCGACATGGAGACTCACATTTTTCCATTGAAAACAGACCCTTTTTTGCAGTGTGCCTAGGTGTAGATTTTGGGCCCTTGCTTAACCGGCACCTAGGGAAACCTAGCAAACCTGCACATTTCTGAAAACAAGACACTTAGAGAATCCTAAGTAGGGTGAATTGTGTGTCTCCTACTAGGTTTTCCTACCAAGCAGCCCTTGCATACCTCAAAGTTTGACTGAAAAACATATTTTTCTCACAGTTCAGTGCTGAAAATTTCTGAAATCTGCAGGGAGCAACCAATTTCCTACCATCTAACATTCCCCTAAGTCTCCCAATACAAAGGGTACCTCACATCTGTGGCTAGGGCAAGGAGCTGTGACACAAAAGGTGCCAAAACCCAACATGGACACATCACATTTTTCCATTGAAAACGGACCCTTTTTTTGCAATGTGTCTAGCTTTTGCTTGTGGTTTGGTTTTGATTCTGGGCCCAAGCTCAGCTGGCCTGTAGAGAAACCTAGCTTAACCGGCACCTAGGGAAACCTAGCAAACCTGCACATTTTTAAAAACTTGACACCCGGGGAGTCCAAGGTGGCATGACTTGCGTGGCTCTCACCAGGTTTTTTTCACCCATAATCCTGTGCAAAGCTCAAACTTTGCCCAAATAATTAAATTTTCCTTGCATTTCTGTGAGGAAAAGTCCTGGAATATGCATGTAACCACAAATTTCCTAACACCCAGTATTCCCCCAAGTCTCCCAAGAAAAATGGTACATCACTTGTGTGGCTGGGCCAAGTGCCCGTGACAGGAAAGGGCCCAAAATGTATTGTGGAGACATTAAAATTATCTATTCCAAAATGACCTGGTTTTGCAAGGGGGGCACCTACGTTTTTGGTCCCGGACTCGGTGGCCATCTAGGGACACCTACCAAGCCCCTCGGAGTGGTTTGCATGGATTCCTCAACATTTTCTGACCCAGAATCCCATGCTAACCTCAAATTTAGTTAAAAAGTTACATTTCCCTCACACTTCTTTGTGAGAACATTTTAGAATCACCAGTCCGGCACACTTTTCCTGGCACCCAGCGTTCCCCCAGGTCTCCCAATAAAAATGGTATCTCACATGTGTGCTTGGGCCAAGTACCTGCGAAAGGGAAGGGGCCAAAACATTCTGGCGACAATGATAACTGCAATAGGTATACTAATTAGTCCTGGGGTCGGCAACCATGTAGGGAAGCCTATCAAACCCAGACATGTCTGATGATGATGGAAAACTTGAGGCTTATGAATGACCGAGGGCGTCTTGGCACTGAAATTACACAGGTAGTGGGAAGCACCCACGAGTTTCTGAACACCCAGGCTTTTAGGGATTTCCCAAATGCCAATAGAGATGGCATGAATTTCAACTCTGGCGGAAGAGTGTTCCAGTTTTCACCAGTGCACCTGACAAAACTCCTGCACCCCCCCCCCCCCTCCCATGAGGAGCGATTAAAAGAGGGGGCAAATAGGTTGTTCACCAAGTTAGATCGCAGAGTTTTGCTGGATACATAGCGTTTGAAGCTGTTTTTCAGGAATTCTGAACCCTGACCCTTCAGTGCTTTGAAAGCAGCACAAAGGGCTGTCAAAATTATTAGTCGTTTGATAGAAAACCAATGTAGCCTGCTTACGACCTGAGAAGATGTGGAATGAGATTTGGGCACATTTAGAGGCATCCGCGATGCAGAATTTTGCAAAACCCGAAGTTTATTCAAACTCTTTTTTTCAGGTTCCGGTAAAGATCACTGTAATAATCTAACCTAGAAAGCATTTGTGTAGTAACAAAAATGTGCTGCACTAATACTGCCGAGGACAAAAATTATAGTAGTCGTGATAGACCACTGGAAGGCCCCCTCCTTTCCTAGATGGTCTATCCAGGTGGTAGATAGTATAGCCTGGTAGCACTGCCGGTACCAAGTCTGTTCCAGTTGCAGGATTAGCCCAGAAAAAACGCTGCCCCACTTGTGTACCAGGGCATAGTGCCCACGACAGGAATCACACGAGGGTCAACAGTAGTCCGTTCATGACATTCTTTCCTTTCCCCTAGTGCCTCTTTGCTCTCCCTGATACCTCTCCAGAGGAAAAACGTACCTGTTTCCTCCAACGCGCTAGTTTCAAATGTCTTCCAGCACGTCACAGCGTCTTTCGATGACGCTGATGTGCCGCGTGTACGCCGAGGTCATCAGATTACCAAGGGAGGTTTGGGGGTGACAGTGGAAGCTCTTCCGCTGCCACCCCCAATGGAGGAATGTTGCAAGGGTGACTAAAGGGGGAGCGCATGCACTCCCAACAAGGGTCGGTGCAGGACGGTGTGGAGCCATCCTCCACCCATGCCTACCATGGAGAAGGACGTCTCCATGCCGTTCCAAATACCAAAGGGGTTAACACACCAAAAAACATACACATTGCGCCAGTTAAATTTAGGCAAGACTGACTTGCCAAAGATTGAGGTATTGAAAAATTCAATAATTATCAGATGCGATACATAACTTCAAACATGTAATTCTGACCCGTGAGCAAACAGGCCTTTTACCCAGGGATCGGAGTACACCAACCCACTCATAATCAGCCCTTTGATGAGTTAGTTTATCTTCCCTTCAGTGCTTAATTTATAACAAGCATTTGCAATGCAATAGGTCTCACATTTACGCGAGTTTGAGCTATTCACATTGCAAACAACAATGCCTTTTATTTTTGTTTTCGTTTTTAAAAACATAGATAAAGGGCATTGTCATTTACAATGCCAATAGCTTAAACTTGAGTAAATGCGAGACCTATTGCATTGCAAATGCTTGTTTAGGACTTGTGCCCTGGGTGAAGTTCTAGAACTTTTCCCGTCACGTCTGAAATTCTCACTGCTATGCGTTTCGATGTAATGAAAACGCTGCGTATAGAAAGAACACCGTATAACGGTAGAAGCCCCGCAGACAATATTGCAAACAGAAGTGCGCGGCTTCCTGTTTGTGTCGGCAACTGCTTATGGACCGTCCAGTTGCACCAAGCACGTGATAACAAATGCAGGGCGGTCAGTTCGGGTGTCTGCCTGGCACGGACAGTAAACAATGTTCTATCCGCATGTCTTTTATATATGAAGAGAGCAAGGCGTGCCTATGTGCAGGTGTATCGGGCATAAAAAACACAGCTTTGGGGTTACAGTCCGTGATTAAACTAAGCACACTCTACAAATCGAGCTTATAACAAGAAACCATGGCTGGACGAAATGACAGTCAACACGGGGTATTTCTCAATCCCTTCCACGGAAGTGGACGCCTTCTATGTGCGCAGTGTGTACACCGAATTGTTAAAGCCGCAGTGCGTCAGAGCGCAAGCTGCCCCAGTCCCTCTCCTTGGCAAACTCTCCCAATTAGCATGGGGAGGGACTCACTGGTAGGTAGCGGCACTGAGGCTTGGGGTCCAATGTAGTGGTCACAGGCATCTTTCTTCGGGTCAGCCACAGTGCCATACCGTCCTTCCATTCCTCCCTTGAAGTCTTCTTTCAAGTGTAAATACTGAGCGCTTAAAGTGTGAACAGGTCACGCCACGCGGCAGTATGCTGCAGATCACCAGGGTGCGGCGCCGACTCCTCAGCTTACAGCCTTCTCACCACACAGCCACCCACATGTGAGATGTTCCGCTCCCTTTTGCCCACGTCAGGGTTAAATGGATAATTGGAAAGCCATTAGAACATCACATCTCGCAGAAATATATTTCACAAGCATGAACACGGCGTCAAACGGTGTCCGAATTGATAGATATAGTTCAGGAGATTGATCTACTATGACTCACGTTCAGGGTGGCAGTCCCTCGCGGGATACCAGCTCTTGCTCACCCTACCTACATTGGTGCCAATTCCGATCCGGTAAAAACCGGGTACGAACCGTCGGACGGAGCCTTTTCTCCGTCCGACTCGTACCCGGTGCGAAATCCATCCGAAAATGCAAGTACGATTCATACGGAAACACCATTTCCGTACGATTCGAACAAAACACCGACCGAACAGAAACTAAACACAATTCCGATCCTGAAAGGAGCCGACGTGACGTCGGTACGCATCCAGCCTACGTTTCACGAACCAGGAAGTACGATTCGAACCGACGTCATCCCGCACGGAAAATATTTACCGGCTGCCAAAAACTGCCGGGAAATCAGGACGACACACGCAAGGAGCAGCTGGACGCGACGAACAGACATGGACCCGAACCTACGTGCCATCCCTGCCCTCCTAGCAGTCCACCTGGCGTACAGGAACCGACGCAGACGCCGCAGAAGGTCAGCACAACAACCAGGGGCAAAGGGGGGGGCAGGGGCAGGACACACAACACCAACACATGGTACCAAATCACACATGGCCTGGACATACCTGACCATCAGGGCCTGGTCACTTCCAGGGGGTGGGGGCAAGGCCAGCAACGCAAGCGTCCGCCACAACGGAAGTGGATGGTCACGCGAACCGGTACGTACCCTACCCAGGCCGCAAGAGCGTGGGTACGGAACGTACCACGCGTCCCCCTACGTCACTCCAACAATAGCGGTACGGCCCGTACCCACGTCAGAAAGGCCTTGGTACAGCTCGTACCAGCATTGCTGGGGTCATGTAGGGGTACGCGTGGTACGACCCGTAGCCACGCCCCCAAGGCCTGTGTACGGTGCGGACCCCACGGCCCGCAACAATGGTGGGACGCACCGTACCCACACACCAAAGGCATGGGTACGGCCCGTACCCAGGCACGCAGAGCGTGGGCAGGGGTATGTACGGACCGTACCCCCACCCGTGGAAGTACGGCCCGTACCCCCACCCGTGCATGTACGCCCCGAACCCCCACTCGTGTATGTACGCCCCGAACCCCCACCCGTGTATGTACGCCCCGAACCGCCACCCGTGTATGTACGCACCCAAGCGCCACCCGTGTATGTACGCCCCGAACCCCCACCCCACCCTGGTATGTACGCCCCGAACCCCCACCCGTGTATGTACGCACCCAAGCGCCACCCGTGCATGTACGCCCCGAACCCCCACCCCACCCTGGTATGTACGCCCCGAACCCCCAGCCGTGTATGTACGCACCAAACCCCCACCCGTGTATGTACGCACCAAACCACCACACCAGCCGTGTATGTACGCACCAAACCCCCACCCCAGCCGTGTATGTACGCACCGAACCACCACCCGTGTATGTACGCACCGAACCACCACCCGTGTATGTACGCCCCCGAACCCCCACCCCAGCAGAGTATGTACGCCCCGAACCCCCACCCGTGTATGTACGGACCGAACCCCCACCCCAGCCGTGTATGTACGCACCAAACCACCACCCGTGTATGTACGCCCCCTAACCCCCCCCAGCCGTGTATGTACGCACCGAACCACCAGCCGTGTATGTACGCACCAAACCCCCACCCGTGTATGTACGCACCTAACACCCACCCCAGCAGAGTATGTACGCCCCGAACCCCCACCCGTGTATGTACGGACCGAACCCCCACCCCAGCAGAGTATGTACGCCCCGAACCCCCACCCGTGTATGTACGGACCGAACCCCCACCCCAGCCGTGTATGTACGCACCAAACCACCACCCGTGTATGTACGCCCCCGAACCCCCCCCCAGCCGTGTATGTACGCACCGAACCACCAGCCGTGTATGTACGCACCAAACCCCCACCCCAGCCGTGTATGTACGCACCGAACCACCAGCCGTGTATGTACGCACCAAACCCCCACCCCAGCCGTGTATGTACGCACCGAACCACCAGCCGTGTATGTACGCACCAAACCCCCACCCGTGTATGTACGCACCTAACACCCACCCCAGCCGTGTATGTACGCACCAAACCACCACCCGTGTATGTACGCCCCCGAACCCCCCCCCAGCCGTGTATGTACGCACCGAACCACCAGCCGTGTATGTACGCACCAAACCCCCACCCCAGCCGTGTATGTACGCACCGAACCACCAGCCGTGTATGTACGCACCAAACCCCCACCCCAGCCGTGTATGTACGCACCGAACCACCACCCGTGTATGTACGGACCGAACCCCCACCCCAGCAGAGTATGTACGCCCCGAACCCCCACCCGTGTATGTACGGACCGAAACCCCACCCCACCCGTGTATGTACGCCCCCCAACCCCCCCCAGCCGTGTATGTACGCACCAAACCCCCACCCGTGTATGTACGGACCGAACCCCCACCCCAGCAGAGTATGTACGCCCCGAACCCCCACCCGTGTATGTACGGACCGAACCCCCACCCCAGCCGTGTATGTACGCACCAAACCACCACCCGTGTATGTACGCACCAAACGCCCACCCGTGTATGTACGCACCAAACCACCACACCAGCCGTGTATGTACGCACCAAACCCCCACCCCACCCGTGCATGTACGCACCGAACCTGCTATAAGAATGGGGTGTGCAAAACACCCCCAGCAGTGCCCAGACACAGGAGGGGTGGGTGCAGGGTCCTCCCAGCAGTGCCCAGACACAGGAGGGGTGTGTGCCTATCACTCCCAGCAGTGCCCAGACACAGGAGGGGTGTGTACCTATCACTCCCAGCAGTGCCCAGACATCGGACAATATACCCCATCAACAAGTTCATTGACCTACAAGGGTGATACCCCAGATGCAGGCGGAGCCATCGCTGAGCCAGCATGGCTATATTGAAAGGCAACCCTCACACATCCAGGAAATGTAGACACAGCACAGCACAGCATTTGGGAGACACCCTGCAGGAAAAATGGCCTGGGCCACAGAGGACGGAACACACCTTGGGACAATGTCACCATACAGTGAGAGCAAACATGACCAAATACCATTTGCAGAGACCTTTGTGATGGCACGCAGATGGCAGGGTACACCCCATGAGCAGCACACTCCAACATTTCACAGACCCCTAACACATTATCACCACCCCAACGCAGGGAGCACCAGCACCAACAGCAAGTCCAGGAAAGCATCAGTGTGCAAAACAAAAAGAAAAGGCTTTATTCAGCAGGAAAATATATCAGAGAAAATGTCCACTATGTACAAGGGCCATGGGCCAGCCCAGCAGCAATGTCCGGGGGGGGGGTACACATCGGGACGTGTGTCCCCTAGCTTGCCTGCACAGTTCACAAGTCCATTTCATCCACAGAAGAGGGGGCATCAGGGGGGAGGGTGGAAACAGGCACCGCAGGGACAGGAGGGGAAAGGGTAGGTGTTGTGGGTGCAGGGAGGGATGAATCTGCCACAGGGGGGGTGCCAGCGCCAAAGGTGGAGGACAGAATGGCGCTGCACACGTCGGCAAGTTCCCCCAGCGACTCCCCCGTACCCAATCCAACCACAGGCCCCAAGGAGGGGGGGGGGGCAAAGGGATGGGTCGCAGCGCCACTGGGGGAGGGTGTGGACAGGGTGGGGGACTCAACTCCCCTGGCCGGGTCCCGCCTCCACCGCTTGCGGGGTGGTGTCGTCCTGGGGCTGGGGGGCACACTCGCAGTGGATGATGCTGTCACTGACTGTTGGCCAGGAGAGCTAAGGGGAGTGGATTTGGAGGGAGTGGGTTGTGTGGAATGCGGACTCCCACTGTGGCTGCGTGTTCTACGTTTCCCCCCCGACCCAGTGGGTGTGCCTTCCTCACCCTGTGTGTGCGTGACAGGAGGTGTGCGCTTCGACTTCCCTGGTGGTGTGGTGCCTGTGTCTGTTGGGGTGCGTGCACGCTGACGTCTGGATGTGCGTGGGACAGGCACGGGAGTGGGAATTGTGGATGGGGCAGGGGTAGGGGGTGTTACGCAGCGCTGCAGGAGATCCAGTGCTGCAGTCAGTGTGGAGTCTATGGACCTCAGCAACTGCCGTTGGTCAGACTGCGCAGCCGACATGCCCTCCATGTATGCCTCCATCTGGGTCAGCACCTGGGTGTGGGCATGGAGGACATTTAGCATCGCAGTCTGACCAACCTGCAACTGCCTCAGGATGTCCACAGACTCCGCACTCACCGCAGCAGTGGTGACAGGGGCAGGGGGTGCGGTGCCTGGCAGGAAGGAGACATGTGGGGACCGAGCACGGAGGGAAGGGCCACGAGCATGTGGGAGGCCGGTGATGGAACCTGAGGTGGCGGGGGGATGTGGAGGGCTGCCATCAGCTGGGGGGGCAGACTCCGCCACCTCTGGGAGCTCAGCCTCGGACCCGTCTGCGTCATAGTCTGTGTTGGCAGTCAACAGGTCCTCCGCCTCACTCCCTTCGGCCTCCGTGCCACTCCATGTGCCAGACAGGACAGCACTGCTGGTACTGGTGCTCAATCTCTCCTCCCGGTCCGTGCTAGTGTCTCCTTCCGTGTCCCCCGGCGATGCTGTGGGCAAGGTGAAGAGACAGGAGAAAATCAGACACCTGTACACATATGTCACATGAGTCAAATATACATAGGTCACATTGCATAGCCTGAAAAGCAACAGGAGTAACACCTACAAAACAATGTACACATGTAGGCCATGGAACACACAGTTTTTCTACCCACCATGCCACTGAGACACAATGGAGATCATGACACAACAGCAAATCACTGCACCTGAAATTTTTGAGAGGAGTCAGCCTCTGGGGACAAATGTGCACAGCACCTGCACCACACTGCGTCGTCAAAAAGGGATGAGCATGAATCATATCCATTTACTCTTGCCGCATGCTGCAAAGGCAATACATGAAACCAGGCCACACATGACAGGGTCACTGCACCTTGAGCGTATGTCCAGTCAAACATCACACACAGGCTAAACCCAGCAAGGAGGATGAAGCTTCTGACATGTAGGCCTTGTACGCACAAACCACCCACACCTGAGACAATCTCATTGAGACGGAGAAAGTATGTACACCTCTTACTCTGGGATGGAAACACATGGCCTCCACTAATTCATGACTGTAAACACACAGCCCCTGGTGGCCATGTCCACACATCATTGACAGGCAAACATCATCAGATTGTCTCAACAACACACACAGGTAATGCCCACTGTGAGTATGCACAAGCAAAATGGGTCCCCCTGTACAGTGGACACATGTAGCAACCTGTAGGTCCTAACAGTTGAGCCCAGGGTACAATGCCACCCTACGCAACCCATGGCAAAGACACAGTGAATGGCCATATTGTTGGATGACGCACATGATACCTAGGAAGAGGTGCCCCAGGGCACAGTAGTGCCCACACTCCTCCATGGTCCAGGATGGACATGACTGCAAATTAAGCAACCGTCCCTGCACTTAGCAGGCCTCCCACTCAGGCACATCATGTCAGAGGGCACACAATTGGACATGCATGCTGGAAGGCTGTACATTTTGGAGACACACCCCTATGTCGTGATTCACAATCAGTGCCAAGTGACATGGACACCACAATGACTGAAATTGGCCATGGCACACGCAAGGTCCCCATACCTGTGGCACATCACCCCCACACATGATGCTGATAGCATAGGGCACCTGCATGAACTGCCTGCATAAATAACCTTGTGCAAGAGTGGCGACAGACCAGGGAACACATTGCAAGGAGGGGAAGGGAGGGAGTGAGAACAGCACTGTGCTACTTTGTGGAGAAGTTGACGCACTGCACAATCAAACCCTGGCAGTGTATCCATGCAACTGCACACTTACATTGGCTGGGGACACACAACTGACACACATGTACCTACCCCCTTCCTGCTGCAGCCTCTCCTGTAGGCGCCTGTCCATATCGGGGAAGACCACCGCCAGCACACGCTTCTGGATGTGGGTCAGACGACGGCGGCCACGGTTCTTACGGCTCTCAGGTGAGTCCCCCAGCAGGAGCCGTGCAATCCTCCTCGTCCAGCACCGGATGTCCTGCCAGCGTTTCCTCACCTGAGACAGGCTCCGCCTCCGACCCTCTGTACCCCTCACGGCACTGACGGCTTCCCTCCAGATCTCCCCCTTGGCAATGGCGCCTACCTGTGAGGATGCAAAAGAGAGAATACATTAATCCACATGAGCAAAGACACAGAGACACACATATAGAACAATCCTCATTATGAACAGGCCATGGTATGCATGCAACTAATTGCACCTTTGTCATAGGGACATTATCCACTGTGGAAGGCCAAATGCACTACGTGCCAGTGGAAGCACACGGGTGGCATGAGGGGTACCACACACTCACTGACCAGGGATCACACTGTGCCTCACAGGCTACACCAGGATTATGTACAGCACCTCACAGCAGTCACCTGCCCCAGCACACTGATGCTACCTCAGCAGAGTACACAGACACACACAGGTACAGGACAATCACATGGCATTGCCAACTGCGGGTACACACCTCACTCTGCCCATGTGCCAGTAGACGGGGGTGTCACAGGTGTGGGGCTGGCTCAGCACGGCATGCACACAGCACTGCTCCCTGCTCACATCCGATGGCCAGGCCATATCCATCCCTCATGCTGCTTGTGTGCAACACTCCCCATATGCACTCACCCACATGACAGGGGACTAACACACACACCAATGTGCAGGGGACGAACACGGCCTTTGGACACTCACAGCACAGGTACACTGAACAAACACACATCCATGGGTACTGACACCTGTCACACTGGGGGGAACACAGGATCACATCAGGACTGTGGAAACAACATCCCCAGGAGGAGTATGCAGGCAGAATGTGGCATGCACCTTGCATTCATTGTCACAGTAGGCACTATGCAAGTGAGGAGTGCACACAGGAAACACAGCATGCTCTGCATGGGTGACATGAGGCCTTCCACACCCTGGGACCCACTCCAAACAACAGTGCATGTCTGTCACACATGGACACAATGCCAGAAGTCACTGTCACACAAAAGGGGCACAGTCTAAGCTAGTGGAGTCTGCACTCACCTGAACCCCTGGTCGACCATACAGGCTCTGGAACTGTGGGAGGATCACATCTATCAGGGCAAGGTTCTCCTCCTGGGTGAATGGCTGTGACCTCTCCACAGTCCTGGACATGGTGCCAGAGGAATCACTATCAGCAGCAGTGGTAATGGATGAATGGATGTGCAGGCAAGTGCTCTCTCATGGGACCTGGCTGCCTTATATATGCCTGGCTGGCCTGTTCATGTATAGGAGTACAGATTGATTGGTCAGTCACATTAGCATCCTACGTTTCATCCAATCCCTTCAAACCTACCCCAGTGTGTGGCTTTGCATGGTTTCAGTTTTGATAATGATGTCAAGTCAACATCCACATTGCAACAATGTAGATTCTTTCCAACTGACTTCTGCTGTGCACCTGGTGCTCAAATTCAAAAATTTAACTCAGTCTCCATGGCAACCATCAGGCATTTAGGCCCTTATACTTGTCCCTCATGTGTCCCCTATGTGTTTTCATACATTTACACACAGGTACGGTGCGTTCCACGCCCTAGGGCACCCCACAAGCAGTGATACCGACCGTACATGCGCTTGTACGGTCCGGATCACAATATGGGCGCTGGCGTATGCGTACGCCACAGTAGTACGGACTGTACACGCGCTTGTACGGTCCGGATCACAATATGGGCGCTGGCGTATGCGTACGCCACAGTAGTACGGACTGTACACGCGCTTGTACGGTCCGGATCACAATAAGGGCGCTGGCGTATGCGTACGCCACAGTAGTACGGACCGTACAAGCGCGTGTACAGTCCGTACTACTGTGGCGTACGCATACGCCAGCGCCCATATTGTGATCCGGACCGTACAAGCGCGTGTACAGTCCGTACTACTGTGGCGTACGCATACGCCAGCGCCCATATTGTGATCCGGACCGTACAAGCGCGTGTACAGTCCGTACTACTGTGGCGTACGCATACGCCAGCGCCCATATTGTGATCCGGACCGTACAAGCGCGTGTACAGTCCGTACTACTGTGGCGTACGCATACGCCAGCGGCAATATTGGCCCAGGGACCCTATACACGCGCTCCGAGCGTATGTACGGTGCGTATAACAACTGTCAGTGGTGACAGGCGGCACACAGACAGGAATGGAGCGGACAGGTATTGCCAAGGGTGGACACCAATGCATTGTCTGTGCAATACCACCTGTGTGTGACACAGGTGTGTCAGGATGTGATGTGGCACTTTACCCCTGAGGTGTGGGCAAAGCACATGTACGATGAGCTGTGTACACATGTCGTGTGTGATGGTGCGCATTGTACCACACATCCCCTGCACTCCTTTGACATGTGTGCATGTCGTACACACTAGTGGAGCCATGAGTCACTTGCATGTCCCAGTCACGGACACCCGCACCTGTCCCCTGATGCCAGGTACGCGGAATATTACATATGACACGTGTATGGCTGCGTTGCATGCTGCAACCATGTCATGTGTGTGGCATGTCTTTCCATGATTTTGCTGTAGGTGTGTGATTCAATGTGTCAGCAGTTGCTGCTGCCAACATGTGTCTGTGTGTCGATGGGCATGGCACACTGTTCCGCACACCAGCCCACATATGTGATTTGCCATGAGGTGTGTATGTATCCAACTACACGGAGTATCAACACAAGTACATATCCACATGCTCCCTATGTATGTTCTGTCTCGACATGTACTCCTCAAAGGCAATGTGTGTGGCCTGTCCTATTCCTATGACATGTGACCAGTGCATATCGCATCCAACTACCTGTCTGTACCATACGCATACTACTTCTGCACATGTGTGGATGTCTGTGAATCCTGTGATGCGTGTGCATGTTCACTTACACTGGCCCACAGCTAGTCTCATGCCATGTCATCGTGATCTTGCCCCCCTCCGTTAGTGGCTGTCCCTTGGTAGGAGTGTAACCTGACTGGCGTTCGTGTCCAGGAACTGTGGCACAGACCTGACTCACAACGTGGCATATGTGTATTGGCTGTGTAACATGTGCTCAGTGCATTGACGATGTTGTTGTACAGTGCTCACTCTTAGGTGTTCCTTCCATTTCACTACAGGGCTCCGCCTCTCCCTCGACGTATGCCAGACATTGCTGCCCTGCATGAACGGGACTGTATACGCCGCTACAGATTCAGCCAACGGTTGATTGATGAGTTGACTGGCCGGCTGGAAGCACAACTCCTCCCGCGCCACAGGTATCCAAGTGCACTGACACCCAAGTTGAAGGTGATGGCAGCCCTACATTTCCTTGCCACGGGTACGTTCCAACATACCATTGCTGATGTCGGGGGCATGTCCCAGACGATGTTCAGCCGTGTTCTGCATGATTTCTTAGAGGCCATGTTGGTTCACCTGGATGAGTACATTAAATTCCCAAATCGTGAGCAGTTGACAGATGTCAAGCGTGAGTTCTATGCCCTGGGAGGGATGCCCCATGTCATTGGGTCCATAGATGGGACACATGTTGCGTTGGTACCACCACAGGCACAGGAGGTGGTGTTTAGGAATCGCAAACATTATCACTCCATTAATGCCCTTGTGGTGTGTCTGTCCAACATGGTGATTTCACATGTCTGTGTTCGCTTTCCAGGATCAGCACACGATGCCTTCATCATGAGGCGTAGCAGGGTGCCAGAAATGATGCTGCAGCTGCGGAACGAGCGAGCATGTATTGTTGGTGGGTAGACTCTGGCAGTTCAGTGTTTGGCGTCATCTTCCAATCTCACTGCCTGTGCTGACACACTTCTGTCCATGATGTTTCCTTGTAGGGGACGCTGGCTATCCCAACATGCCATGGCTGATGACGCCTGTCCGCAACCCCAGCACGGCTGCCGAGCACCTCTACAACAACGCACATGGGCGGACCAGGAGAGTCATTGAGAGGACGTTTGGACTTCTGAAGAGCCGATTCCGGTGCCTCCACAAGACCGGCGGAGCACTCCCATATGCCCCGGTGAAGGTGTGCAAGATCATCATCGTCTGCTGCATGCTGCACAACATGGCAGTGGAGGAAGCTGTTCCACTCATACTGGATCAAGATGACCAGGACCATCCACCCGTGGAGGATGAAGGGCTTGGTGACGGGGCAAGTGATGTGGAGGAGGAGGAGGCTGTGGAGGACATGCGGAGTCGGCTCATACGCAACTTCTTTGCTTAGTGGTGAGTTCCAGTGTCTGAGTGTGCACGCATTGGGCCGTGTGTGGCATGTGTTGCAATGTGTGTGTCCATCTGCATGTCTGCCAAGTGAGTCAGTGGTGTGTATTGAAGTGTCACTCAAGTGATGGCGCAATGGAAGGATGTTGTCTGAGGGTCATCATTGTCACCTGTCATGTTAACAACATGATACGTGTTAAGTACTTCCTTGCGGATGTGCTCCTTTGTGCTGAATCCTTGTGTGTCTCTCTTCCACAGGTCCATGTGCATGCTGTCTGCTGGTGGCATTGTTGTGCTCCTGCTACTCCTCATGAACACAGCGACATGTGCTGATTCAGCGTCACATGCACGGGCAAGTGTTGAAATCTCCTCAGGGTAAGGGATGCCTCACGTCGTTTTGGGTGTGTGAATTGTTTGTAGTCTGTGTGCACTTCTCCGGTTCATGTGTGTTCCATTTGCATACATGGTGATCCTACATGGGGAACATGACATGGGGCAGGCTTCACCTGGAGCCATGCTCAGACTTGGTGACTGTCATGTGGCAGGGGATTGGGGATTGTGATGAGGCCATCATTGTGTGTAACACTGGCCTCGGAAACATACAGGTTGCACCGGGTTGACATGGTGTGTGATTGCCCCATCAGGGCCTCAATGGTGTATAGCGGCCTCTCCGTGGCAGCAGGGGGTGTTTAGCTGTTATCCGTCACTTGTGTGCCAGGTCAATGGGATGCCAGCATCTGTGTTGCAATGGGGGGTGCCAGTGTTGCTCCCACATGTACATCCACATGACCTGTGTATGTGTTGACAGAGTATCATTGTCATTCCAACACACATGACTAATAAATTTGTCCCTCTGTCTCCAAGGTGCCTCTTCCCTGTCAATGGTGCCCTGTTGCCACTGTGCGTGCCGCAGGTCTGGCATAGTTTTCATAGGTGGTGCATATGTGTCTATGTGTAGAGTGACAAGATGCTAGGGGTTTGTCAGGGAGTGGGAACTGTATTATGCACAAGATGCACAGTTCCATCCACCTCAAGGCAAGAGAGACCATCCCCCAGGGAAACTACAACATCTGTGTAGAATCCTACCCTGCAGTCTACGGACATGTGCCTCACGACTCCCATGGTACTTGTCCATATCCGGAGTGCATCTGCACAGCTCTGCTACTGCGTCGGGCAACCAGGCCACATCAACGTCCTAACGGGATGGGGGGAATGTTTCACAGCCAGCTGCAGGATGACCTTCTAGATCCACGCCCACACTCATGATGCAGCCCACAACCCCAACACAACCATGTGGCACAGTGATCCTAAACTGCATTCTGGCATCTCCATGCATCCAACCTTGGCCTATCCACCATTCTCAACATCCGCCTGACGCAAGCATGCGGCACATTGTAGGGACACATGTCTAGACATACCTGGGAGCGGCAAGCCAGGTCACTCCACATGATCCCTGACCTCTGCGCATGACTGTTGCTCCCCTGAATGTGTCTGTAGCCACAGTTGTGCGGGAACCACTCAGCTGGTTGGGCCCAGCACAGGTGAGTTTGGTACTCCATGTCTGTATCAGATGAGACATTGGGACCCATGTGTGTCCTGGGCAAGACTGCGACCCCACTGTTTGGATGGTTGGAGTTAATTCTGAGATCAGGCATGCTTTGACTGTACGACACACACATGTATTGTAATAATGTAGAATCACGGCATCATCTTGTAAGTGTGATTAATTTATTTGTGGTGGGGTACGGGTTTGTGGGGATGACAAGAGGTGCACAGCGGGAGTGTAGAATCCAAAGTTCACTGGGGGAGTTGGTATCCTTGTCGTAGCAAAATGTCAGAGTCCATGCCACAGTCTTCGTCAACATAGGTCAGACAGTGACCAGCAAGTCCATGTGGCAGAGAATGTCATGTGCTGCTATTGGGCCAGAGGGCCAGGTGCCAGGCCAGGTGACCTGGGAGATGGTGATGTTCTGCTGACTCTCACAGTCTTTTTCGTGGACGACCCACCTTCCTGCGGGGACCCTCGGAAGCAGTCCGTGACGATGTCTGTGACGCTCCGTCGGATGAATCCTCCTCCTCCTGATCCCTCCCTGTGTCTGGTAATGGCCTTCGCCTGGTGCCACAGGGAGGGTTGCCCATGTTGTCGGCAATCAGACGGAGTACACCGGTCATTTGGGTTTGCACCGCCACGAGCTCAGCCTGTCTATCCTCCATCCTTCCTTGGTGTTGCAGTTGACAGGCATGTTGCTGGGACTGCAGGGTCTTCATCTCCTGGAGGGTCCCCTTGATGTCATTGAGGGTGGACGCAATCTGGTCCATGCCCCTGGTGTCACGCCGGTATGTATCCAGGATGTTGCTGACCTGGGACACTACCGGGTCCTGAGCTGCCTGGTCAGGTTCGCGCCTCCGCCGTCCTCCACTCCCGCCACCCCTGCCCACGTGCACCTGGCCTGCCGTTGTGGGTGCATCGGGTCTCCGGGACCCCTGAGGGATGGCATCTGCGTTGCCGCCTGCCTCCTCCTGGGTGCCCGGAGGACCGTGTCCCTCCTGGGCAGACTGGCTGGGTGGTCGTGTGCGGGCAGGGCTCCTGGACGTCTCCTGGGATGTGGCAGGAATGGGGGTGGTGGTTGGCACAGTTGTACCTGACGCAGGTGCTGCAGGTGGTTGGACACCAGAGGGGCCAGGTTGGTCTGGGTCATCCACGGAGTGGTGAGAGTCATCGCTGGCGGTGGGGTCATCATCCCGCGGAGCCTGGTCCTGTGTGACTTCCCCCCCAGTGTTGGGGGGTGTTCGTCGACGTTGACCTGTGTGTGAGAGAGACAATGTTAACAGTGTCACATGTGGCATCCATGTTGCATGCATTTCTGATTTGGCACTCTTCCTCTGGGTAGTTGGATCTGTCCTGCATTCCTCTCACAGTGCACTTGTGCATGGCTATGTCCCTTGGCCACAGCTGTCAGGGCTTTACGCATGTGTGAGACACAATCTTAGTTGATGCATCTATTTGGGTACACAGTCAGCAGTGTGGTGTGCGGGCGTAGCGAGCCATGCAGAGGCGCCTTACGTGTTGCACTGTACGTGGCCAAATGGTGTTTTGGCAAGGCAATTTGATGTTGCAGGTAGGGGACTGAAGCTTTTGTGACAGGGTTCTTACCGACACGGTGGGTGGGTATACTGGGTGTGTGGTTAGGTCTGTGCCTGCAGCACGGATGGACTCGTGCACAGATTGACACATGGACCGGTCTTCATCTACGGAAGGGGGGGTTGAGGCACTGCCAGACCTGGTCTGCATGCACACAGTCCACCGGCTGACGAGTGGACATGGCCACACCACCCAAGGCTGATTTAGTCTCCCTGTGTCTCCCTTCCTCCCTCCCTCTGTCACCCTCCTCCCTCCCTCTGTCGGTCTCCCTCTGTCACCCTACTCCCTCCCTCTGTCTGTCTCCCTGTGTCCCCCCTCTGTCTCCTTCCCTCTCATTCCCCCTCTCCCTCCCTCTCTTTGTCACTCTCTGTCACCTCAGGCCAGCTTCCTGGGCACACACAGTTAGCCGGTCTTTGAATGGCCATTGGCTTGTTCATGTGAGTTAGTCCCTGTTCTCCGGGCACCCATTGGGCAGTGTGTCTGAGTGTAGGCTGCTGCTGTGGCGGTGTGTGCTGAGACTCTATCAGAGCGATGCATCTTCATTGTCTGCTGTTATGTGCAAATTGTGCCTTCAGACCCATGGCATCCTGCATGGCAGCCATCATTTGCAGGCAAGACAGTACTGTGTGGGTACACACAGTTTGTATGGCTGTGCCCTGGGCCATATGGGCTGAGGGCATTGTTGTGTGCTTGTGAGTTGCTCAATGTTAGTTTTGCTGCCCCCACTCCCAGCATCGACCACATCCTGTGTTGTGTTGGTGTTTTGTGTGGCCTGTGACTTGGCATGGCCCTGATTGATGCATGGGGCATGGAGGTGCCAGTGGCATGTGTGTGTTTGTGGAGTGTTGTTGTGTCCGGTGGTGGCTTGGGGGGGGTGGCATGCATGATTGATTGTGTATGGCATCCCCCCCATGTGAGGTGAGTTGTTTGTGTACTCACCAGGGTCTGGGAGTCCTGGCAGTCCGTGTAGTCCCTCCACCGCCAGCGTGGACATCACCTTCTCCTCCCAGGGATGGTATTGTACCGGTCTGGGGGGCGGCCCTCCTCCAGTGATGTTCCCCTGGTTGTGATTGTCAGTCATCTTCCTCTTGACCGTCCTCCGCAGATCGTACCACCTGGATTGGCACTCGTGCCTGGTCCTTCTGGTTGTCCCAACAGCATTCACAGAATCGACGATCCTCTGCCACATGGCGGTTTTTTCGGATATGCTGGTCTGTCTGACCAATGTCCCAAAGAGCTGTGGCTCGACTCTGAGGATTTCGTCGACAAGGATCTCCAGCTCCTCCTTTGTGAACTTTGGATTCTTGGTGGTGGACATGGCGTGGGGTGTGGTTGTGGGGGTGTGGGTGTGGATGGCTGTGGGTGTGTGGGTGTGGTAGTGGAGGTGTGTGTGTGAATGTGATGAGGGGGTGTTTGTGTAGGTGGTTGTGTGAAGGTATGCAAGTGTGAGGTTCAAGTATGGTGGTGTGGGTCGTCTGTGGGCTCTGGCAGCAGTGGGTCTGTTGCAAAGGCTCATGGTTTGTGTGTGTGGTCCATTTTTATTGGTCCATTTGTGGGTGTGGCTGTGTTTGAAATTTGTGTGGGTGTGTTATGAGGAGTGATTGAGTTTTGGGCCTCTGTTTGGCAGTTTGGCAGTTGCAGGTGAGTGTATGTGATGTTTGTGGGGTTGTTGGGCCTGTTTGGTGGTGTGGGGAAACTCTACTTGACTCTCCTTGTGTAAATATGGTTTGTCCGGGTTCAGTACGTGTTTTTTTGGCGTCAGTACGGTCCGTACATGCACTGGTGGGGGTGCGGTCCGTACATTCCCTGGTGGGGTGGTGGTTAGGTGCGTACATACACGGCTGGGGTGGGGGTTTGGTGCGTACATACACGGGTGGTGGTTCGGTGCGTACATACACGGCTGGGGGGGGTTCGGGGGCGTACATACACGGCTGGTGGTTCGGTGCGTACATACACGGCTGGGGGGGGTTCGGGGGCGTACATACACGGGTGGGTGTTTGGTGCGTACATACACGGCTGGTGGTTCGGTGCCTACATACACGGCTGGGGTGGGGGTTTGGTGCGTACATACACGGCTGGTGGTTCGGTGCGTACATACTCTGCTGGGGTGGGGGTTCGGTCCGTACATACACGGGTGGTGGTTCGGTGCGTACATACACGGCTGGGGTGGGTGTTAGGTGCGTACATACACGGGTGGGGGTTTGGTGCGTACATACACGGCTGGGGGGGGTTCGGGGGCGTACATACACGGGTGGTGGTTCGGTGCGTACATACACGGGTGGTGGTTCGGTGCGTACATACACGGCTGGGGTGGGGGTTTGGTGCGTACATACACGGGTGGTGGTTTGGTGCGTACATACACGGCTGGTGGTTTGGTGCGTACATACACGGCTGGGGTGGTGGTTTGGTGCGTACATACACGGGTGGTGGTTTGGTGCGTACATACACGGCTGGGGTGGGGGTTCGGTCCGTACATACACGGGTGGGGGTTCGGGGCGTACATACTCTGCTGGGGTGGGGGTTCGGTCCGTACATACACGGGTGGTGGTTCGGTGCGTACATACACGGCTGGGGTGGGTGTTAGGTGCGTACATACACGGCTGGTGGTTCGGTGCGTACATACACGGCTGGGGGGGGTTCGGGGGCGTACATACACGGGTGGGTGTTTGGTGCGTACATACACGGCTGGTGGTTCGGTGCCTACATACACGGCTGGGGTGGGGGTTTGGTGCGTACATACACGGCTGGTGGTTCGGTGCGTACATACTCTGCTGGGGTGGGGGTTCGGTCCGTACATACACGGGTGGTGGTTCGGTGCGTACATACACGGCTGGGGTGGGTGTTAGGTGCGTACATACACGGGTGGGGGTTTGGTGCGTACATACACGGCTGGGGGGGGTTCGGGGGCGTACATACACGGGTGGTGGTTCGGTGCGTACATACACGGGTGGTGGTTCGGTGCGTACATACACGGCTGGGGTGGGGGTTTGGTGCGTACATACACGGGTGGTGGTTTGGTGCGTACATACACGGCTGGTGGTTTGGTGCGTACATACACGGCTGGGGTGGTGGTTTGGTGCGTACATACACGGGTGGTGGTTTGGTGCGTACATACACGGCTGGGGTGGGGGTTCGGTCCGTACATACACGGGTGGGGGTTCGGGGCGTACATACTCTGCTGGGGTGGGGGTTCGGTCCGTACATACACGGGTGGTGGTTCGGTGCGTACATACACGGCTGGGGTGGGTGTTAGGTGCGTACATACACGGGTGGGGGTTTGGTGCGTACATACACGGCTGGGGGGGGTTCGGGGGCGTACATACACGGGTGGTGGTTCGGTGCGTACATACACGGGTGGTGGTTCGGTGCGTACATACACGGCTGGGGGGGGTTCGGGGGCGTACATACACGGCTGGTGGTTCGGTGCGTACATACACGGCTGGGGGGGGTTCGGGGGCGTACATACACGGGTGGGTGTTTGGTGCGTACATACACGGGTGGTGGTTCGGTGCGTACATACACGGGTGGTGGTTCGGTGCGTACATACACGGCTGGGGTGGGGGTTTGGTGCGTACATACACGGGTGGTGGTTTGGTGCGTACATACACGGCTGGGGTGGTGGTTTGGTGCGTACATACACGGGTGGTGGTTTGGTGCGTACATACACGGCTGGGGTGGGGGTTCGGTCCGTACATACACGGGTGGGGGTTCGGGGCGTACATACTCTGCTGGGGTGGGGGTTCGGTCCGTACATACACGGGTGGTGGTTCGGTGCGTACATACACGGCTGGGGTGGGTGTTAGGTGCGTACATACACGGGTGGGGGTTTGGTGCGTACATACACGGCTGGGGGGGGTTCGGGGGCGTACATACACGGGTGGAGGTTCGGTGCGTACATACACGGGTGGTGGTTCGGTGCGTACATACACGGGTGGTGGTTCGGTGCGTACATACACGGCTGGGGTGGGGGTTTGGTGCGTACATACACGGCTGGTGGTTCGGTGCGTACATACACGGCTGGGGGGGGGTTCGGGGGCGTACATACACGGGTGGGGGTTCGGGGCGTACATACTCTGCTGGGGTGGGGGTTCGGTCCGTACATACACGGCTGGTGGTTCGGTCCGTACATACACGGCTGGGGGGGGTTCGGGGGCGTACATACACGGCTGGTGGTTCGGTGCGTACATACAGGGCTGGGGGGGGGGTTTGGTGCGTACATACACGGCTGGTGGTTCGGTGCGTACATACACGGCTGGGGGGGGTTCGGGGGCGTACATACACGGCTGGTGGTTCGGTGCGTACATACACGGCTGGGGGGGGTTCGGGGGCGTACATACACGGGTGGGTGTTTGGTGCGTACATACACGGGTGGGGGTTCGGGGCGTACATACGCGGGCGGGGGGTGGTGGGGTGTTCGGCGCGTATGCGGGCACATGTCTCCATGGTTGCTATGGGAGTTCGGTTCGGACGGTGTTTTTTGCGTACGGTTGTGAAATGGGGAGGACGGGAGGGATCGTACTTGCGCAGTCGGACTTTATTTTTCCGCACGGTGGGTTTCTCGCCCGGGGACGTGTCGGTGACTTTTCCCGACCCGAGGACGTGTGGGGAAATCTTCCCAATGCGATTCGTATGGACTTTTTTCCGTTCGAATCGTACTTGGCAGTTTGTACGCTACTTTGACGATTCGGACGGAAAAAAATCCGGATACGAGTCGGACGGGGAATTTTTTTACCGGATCGGAATTGGCACCATTATGTTAGAAGGAACAACTGCTTGCCCCCAAAGTACACGGCTCATGCTGGTTTGACACACTTAGTACAACTACACAGACAATGACCACCAGCATTATGCGGGAGGGGATGACCAAATGAGACAAGGTAACATTATGAGGCTTAATGCAGCATATTTTGAGATCGTATTTAAAAAAAATTCCATTTCATTTTTACACGCTAGCAATGTCTGGGCAAACGTTCCACTTCGTTAGTAGCAGTTCCACATCCAAATACGCCAATAAGCCACTGAAAGGTGACCAGTCAATCTTTTGAGAAGGACTGTGCAGCAGTTCGTGTTGCTGCGTTTTTAGTAACTTTTGATCCATTTGATCTAGACACATTGGTGCCAATTCCGATCCGGTAAAAAAATTCCCCGTCCGACTCGTATCCGGATTTTTTTCCGTCCGAATCGTCAAAGTAGCGTACAAACTGCCAAGTACGATTCGAACGGAAAAAAGTCCATACGAATCGCATTGGGAAGATTTCCCCACACGTCCTCGGGTCGGGAAAAGTCACCGACACGTCCCCGGGCGAGAAACCCACCGTGCGGAAAAATAAAGTCCGACTGCGCAAGTACGATCCCTCCCGTCCTCCCCATTTCACAACCGTACGCAAAAAACACCGTCCGAACCGAACTCCCATAGCAACCATGGAGACATGTGCCCGCATACGCGCCGAACACCCCACCACCCCCCGCCCGCGTATGTACGCCCCGAACCCCCACCCGTGTATGTACGCACCAAACACCCACCCGTGTATGTACGCCCCCGAACCCCCCCCAGCCGTGTATGTACGCACCGAACCACCAGCCGTGTATGTACGCCCCCGAACCCCCCCCAGCCGTGTATGTACGCACCGAACCACCAGCCGTGTATGTACGCACCAAACCCCCCCCCCAGCCCTGTATGTACGCACCGAACCACCAGCCGTGTATGTACGCCCCCGAACCCCCCCCAGCCGTGTATGTACGGACCGAACCACCAGCCGTGTATGTACGGACCGAACCCCCACCCCAGCAGAGTATGTACGCCCCGAACCCCCACCCGTGTATGTACGCCCCCGAACCCCCCCCCAGCCGTGTATGTACGCACCGAACCACCAGCCGTGTATGTACGCACCAAACCCCCACCCCAGCCGTGTATGTACGCACCGAACCACCACCCGTGTATGTACGCACCGAACCACCACCCGTGTATGTACGCACCGAACCTCCACCCGTGTATGTACGCCCCCGAACCCCCCCCAGCCGTGTATGTACGCACCAAACCCCCACCCGTGTATGTACGCACCTAACACCCACCCCAGCCGTGTATGTACGCACCGAACCACCACCCGTGTATGTACGGACCGAACCCCCACCCCAGCAGAGTATGTACGCCCCGAACCCCCACCCGTGTATGTACGGACCGAACCCCCACCCCAGCCGTGTATGTACGCACCAAACCACCACCCGTGTATGTACGCACCAAACCACCACCCCAGCCGTGTATGTACGCACCAAACCACCACCCGTGTATGTACGCACCAAACCCCCACCCCAGCCGTGTATGTACGCACCGAACCACCACCCGTGTATGTACGCACCGAACCACCACCCGTGTATGTACGCACCAAACACCCACCCGTGTATGTACGCCCCCGAACCCCCCCCAGCCGTGTATGTACGCACCGAACCACCAGCCGTGTATGTACGCCCCCGAACCCCCCCCAGCCGTGTATGTACGCACCGAACCACCACCCGTGTATGTACGCACCGAACCACCACCCGTGTATGTACGCCCCCGAACCCCCCCCAGCCGTGTATGTACGCACCAAACCCCCACCCGTGTATGTACGCACCTAACACCCACCCCAGCCGTGTATGTACGCACCGAACCACCACCCGTGTATGTACGGACCGAACCCCCACCCCAGCAGAGTATGTACGCCCCGAACCCCCACCCGTGTATGTACGGACCGAACCCCCACCCCAGCCGTGTATGTACGCACCAAACCACCACCCGTGTATGTACGCACCAAACCACCACCCCAGCCGTGTATGTACGCACCAAACCACCAGCCGTGTATGTACGCACCAAACCACCACCCGTGTATGTACGCACCAAACCCCCACCCCAGCCGTGTATGTACGCACCGAACCACCACCCGTGTATGTACGCACCGAACCACCACCCGTGTATGTACGCCCCCGAACCCCCCCCAGCCGTGTATGTACGCACCAAACCCCCACCCGTGTATGTACGCACCTAACACCCACCCCAGCCGTGTATGTACGCACCGAACCACCACCCGTGTATGTACGGACCGAACCCCCACCCCAGCAGAGTATGTACGCACCGAACCACCAGCCGTGTATGTACGCACCAAACCCCCACCCCAGCCGTGTATGTAGGCACCGAACCACCAGCCGTGTATGTACGCACCAAACACCCACCCGTGTATGTACGCCCCCGAACCCCCCCCAGCCGTGTATGTACGCACCGAACCACCAGCCGTGTATGTACGCACCTAACACCCACCCCAGCCGTGTATGTACGCACCGAACCACCACCCGTGTATGTACGGACCGAACCCCCACCCCAGCAGAGTATGTACGCCCCGAACCCCCACCCGTGTATGTACGGACCGAACCCCCACCCCAGCCGTGTATGTACGCACCAAACCACCACCCGTGTATGTACGCACCAAACCACCACCCCAGCCGTGTATGTACGCACCAAACCACCAGCCGTGTATGTACGCACCAAACCACCACCCGTGTATGTACGCACCAAACCCCCACCCCAGCCGTGTATGTACGCACCGAACCACCACCCGTGTATGTACGCACCGAACCACCACCCGTGTATGTACGCCCCCGAACCCCCCCCAGCCGTGTATGTACGCACCAAACCCCCACCCGTGTATGTACGCACCTAACACCCACCCCAGCCGTGTATGTACGCACCGAACCACCACCCGTGTATGTACGGACCGAACCCCCACCCCAGCAGAGTATGTACGCACCGAACCACCAGCCGTGTATGTACGCACCAAACCCCCACCCCAGCCGTGTATGTAGGCACCGAACCACCAGCCGTGTATGTACGCACCAAACACCCACCCGTGTATGTACGCCCCCGAACCCCCCCCAGCCGTGTATGTACGCACCGAACCACCAGCCGTGTATGTACGCCCCCGAACCCCCCCCAGCCGTGTATGTACGCACCGAACCACCACCCGTGTATGTACGCACCAAACCCCCACCCCAGCCGTGTATGTACGCACCTAACCACCACCCCACCAGGGAATGTACGGACCGCACCCCCACCAGTGCATGTACGGACCGTACTGACGCCAAAAAAACACGTACTGAACCCGGACAAACCATATTTACACAAGGAGAGTCAAGTAGAGTTTCCCCACACCACCAAACAGGCCCAACAACCCCACAAACATCACATACACTCACCTGCAACTGCCAAACTGCCAAACAGAGGCCCAAAACTCAATCACTCCTCATAACACACCCACACAAATTTCAAACACAGCCACACCCACAAATGGACCAATAAAAATGGACCACACACACAAACCATGAGCCTTTGCAACAGACCCACTGCTGCCAGAGCCCACAGACGACCCACACCACCATACTTGAACCTCACACTTGCATACCTTCACACAACCACCTACACAAACACCCCCTCATCACATTCACACACACACCTCCACTACCACACCCACACACCCACAGCCATCCACACCCACACCCCCACAACCACACCCCACGCCATGTCCACCACCAAGAATCCAAAGTTCACAAAGGAGGAGCTGGAGATCCTTGTCGACGAAATCCTCAGAGTCGAGCCACAGCTCTTTGGGACATTGGTCAGACAGACCAGCATATCCGAAAAAACCGCCATGTGGCAGAGGATCGTCGATTCTGTGAATGCTGTTGGGACAACCAGAAGGACCAGGCACGAGTGCCAATCCAGGTGGTACGATCTGCGGAGGACGGTCAAGAGGAAGATGACTGACAATCACAACCAGGGGAACATCACTGGAGGAGGGCCGCCCCCCAGACCGGTACAATACCATCCCTGGGAGGAGAAGGTGATGTCCACGCTGGCGGTGGAGGGACTACACGGACTGCCAGGACTCCCAGACCCTGGTGAGTACACAAACAACTCACCTCACATGGGGGGGATGCCATACACAATCAATCATGCATGCCACCCCCCCCAAGCCACCACCGGACACAACAACACTCCACAAACACACACATGCCACTGGCACCTCCATGCCCCATGCATCAATCAGGGCCATGCCAAGTCACAGGCCACACAAAACACCAACACAACACAGGATGTGGTCGATGCTGGGAGTGGGGGCAGCAAAACTAACATTGAGCAACTCACAAGCACACAACAATGCCCTCAGCCCATATGGCCCAGGGCACAGCCATACAAACTGTGTGTACCCACACAGTACTGTCTTGCCTGCAAATGATGGCTGCCATGCAGGATGCCATGGGTCTGAAGGCACAATTTGCACATAACAGCAGACAATGAAGATGCATCGCTCTGATAGAGTCTCAGCACACACCGCCACAGCAGCAGCCTACACTCAGACACACTGCCCAATGGGTGCCCGGAGAACAGGGACTAACTCACATGAACAAGCCAATGGCCATTCAAAGACCGGCTAACTGTGTGTGCCCAGGAAGCTGGCCTGAGGTGACAGAGAGTGACAAAGAGAGGGAGGGAGAGGGGGAATGAGAGGGAAGGAGACAGAGGGGGGACACAGGGAGACAGACAGAGGGAGGGAGTAGGGTGACAGAGGGAGACCGACAGAGGGAGGGAGGAGGGTGACAGAGGGAGGGAGGAAGGGAGACACAGGGAGACTAAATCAGCCTTGGGTGGTGTGGCCATGTCCACTCGTCAGCCGGTGGACTGTGTGCATGCAGACCAGGTCTGGCAGTGCCTCAACCCCCCCTTCCGTAGATGAAGACCGGTCCATGTGTCAATCTGTGCACGAGTCCATCCGTGCTGCAGGCACAGACCTAACCACACACCCAGTATACCCACCCACCGTGTCGGTAAGAACCCTGTCACAAAAGCTTCAGTCCCCTACCTGCAACATCAAATTGCCTTGCCAAAACACCATTTGGCCACGTACAGTGCAACACGTAAGGCGCCTCTGCATGGCTCGCTACGCCCGCACACCACACTGCTGACTGTGTACCCAAATAGATGCATCAACTAAGATTGTGTCTCACACATGCGTAAAGCCCTGACAGCTGTGGCCAAGGGACATAGCCATGCACAAGTGCACTGTGAGAGGAATGCAGGACAGATCCAACTACCCAGAGGAAGAGTGCCAAATCAGAAATGCATGCAACATGGATGCCACATGTGACACTGTTAACATTGTCTCTCTCACACACAGGTCAACGTCGACGAACACCCCCCAACACTGGGGGGGAAGTCACACAGGACCAGGCTCCGCGGGATGATGACCCCACCGCCAGCGATGACTCTCACCACTCCGTGGATGACCCAGACCAACCTGGCCCCTCTGGTGTCCAACCACCTGCAGCACCTGCGTCAGGTACAACTGTGCCAACCACCACCCCCATTCCTGCCACATCCCAGGAGACGTCCAGGAGCCCTGCCCGCACACGACCACCCAGCCAGTCTGCCCAGGAGGGACACGGTCCTCCGGGCACCCAGGAGGAGGCAGGCGGCAACGCAGATGCCATCCCTCAGGGGTCCCGGAGACCCGATGCACCCACAACGGCAGGCCAGGTGCACGTGGGCAGGGGTGGCGGGAGTGGAGGACGGCGGAGGCGCGAACCTGACCAGGCAGCTCAGGACCCGGTAGTGTCCCAGGTCAGCAACATCCTGGATACATACCGGCGTGACACCAGGGGCATGGACCAGATTGCGTCCACCCTCAATGACATCAAGGGGACCCTCCAGGAGATGAAGACCCTGCAGTCCCAGCAACATGCCTGTCAACTGCAACACCAAGGAAGGATGGAGGATAGACAGGCTGAGCTCGTGGCGGTGCAAACCCAAATGACCGGTGTACTCCGTCTGATTGCCGACAACATGGGCAACCCTCCCTGTGGCACCAGGCGAAGGCCATTACCAGACACAGGGAGGGATCAGGAGGAGGAGGATTCATCCGACGGAGCGTCACAGACATCGTCACGGACTGCTTCCGAGGGTCCCCGCAGGAAGGTGGGTCGTCCACGAAAAAGACTGTGAGAGTCAGCAGAACATCACCATCTCCCAGGTCACCTGGCCTGGCACCTGGCCCTCTGGCCCAATAGCAGCACATGACATTCTCTGCCACATGGACTTGCTGGTCACTGTCTGACCTATGTTGACGAAGACTGTGGCATGGACTCTGACATTTTGCTACGACAAGGATACCAACTCCCCCAGTGAACTTTGGATTCTACACTCCCGCTGTGCACCTCTTGTCATCCCCACAAACCCGTACCCCACCACAAATAAATTAATCACACTTACAAGATGATGCCGTGATTCTACATTATTACAATACATGTGTGTGTCGTACAGTCAAAGCATGCCTGATCTCAGAATTAACTCCAACCATCCAAACAGTGGGGTCGCAGTCTTGCCCAGGACACACATGGGTCCCAATGTCTCATCTGATACAGACATGGAGTACCAAACTCACCTGTGCTGGGCCCAACCAGCTGAGTGGTTCCCGCACAACTGTGGCTACAGACACATTCAGGGGAGCAACAGTCATGCGCAGAGGTCAGGGATCATGTGGAGTGACCTGGCTTGCCGCTCCCAGGTATGTCTAGACATGTGTCCCTACAATGTGCCGCATGCTTGCGTCAGGCGGATGTTGAGAATGGTGGATAGGCCAAGGTTGGATGCATGGAGATGCCAGAATGCAGTTTAGGATCACTGTGCCACATGGTTGTGTTGGGGTTGTGGGCTGCATCATGAGTGTGGGCGTGGATCTAGAAGGTCATCCTGCAGCTGGCTGTGAAACATTCCCCCCATCCCGTTAGGACGTTGATGTGGCCTGGTTGCCCGACGCAGTAGCAGAGCTGTGCAGATGCACTCCGGATATGGACAAGTACCATGGGAGTCGTGAGGCACATGTCCGTAGACTGCAGGGTAGGATTCTACACAGATGTTGTAGTTTCCCTGGGGGATGGTCTCTCTTGCCTTGAGGTGGATGGAACTGTGCATCTTGTGCATAATACAGTTCCCACTCCCTGACAAACCCCTAGCATCTTGTCACTCTACACATAGACACATATGCACCACCTATGAAAACTATGCCAGACCTGCGGCACGCACAGTGGCAACAGGGCACCATTGACAGGGAAGAGGCACCTTGGAGACAGAGGGACAAATTTATTAGTCATGTGTGTTGGAATGACAATGATACTCTGTCAACACATACACAGGTCATGTGGATGTACATGTGGGAGCAACACTGGCACCCCCCATTGCAACACAGATGCTGGCATCCCATTGACCTGGCACACAAGTGACGGATAACAGCTAAACACCCCCTGCTGCCACGGAGAGGCCGCTATACACCATTGAGGCCCTGATGGGGCAATCACACACCATGTCAACCCGGTGCAACCTGTATGTTTCCGAGGCCAGTGTTACACACAATGATGGCCTCATCACAATCCCCAATCCCCTGCCACATGACAGTCACCAAGTCTGAGCATGGCTCCAGGTGAAGCCTGCCCCATGTCATGTTCCCCATGTAGGATCACCATGTATGCAAATGGAACACACATGAACCGGAGAAGTGCACACAGACTACAAACAATTCACACACCCAAAACGACGTGAGGCATCCCTTACCCTGAGGAGATTTCAACACTTGCCCGTGCATGTGACGCTGAATCAGCACATGTCGCTGTGTTCATGAGGAGTAGCAGGAGCACAACAATGCCACCAGCAGACAGCATGCACATGGACCTGTGGAAGAGAGACACACAAGGATTCAGCACAAAGGAGCACATCCGCAAGGAAGTACTTAACACGTATCATGTTGTTAACATGACAGGTGACAATGATGACCCTCAGACAACATCCTTCCATTGCGCCATCACTTGAGTGACACTTCAATACACACCACTGACTCACTTGGCAGACATGCAGATGGACACACACATTGCAACACATGCCACACACGGCCCAATGCGTGCACACTCAGACACTGGAACTCACCACTAAGCAAAGAAGTTGCGTATGAGCCGACTCCGCATGTCCTCCACAGCCTCCTCCTCCTCCACATCACTTGCCCCGTCACCAAGCCCTTCATCCTCCACGGGTGGATGGTCCTGGTCATCTTGATCCAGTATGAGTGGAACAGCTTCCTCCACTGCCATGTTGTGCAGCATGCAGCAGACGATGATGATCTTGCACACCTTCACCGGGGCATATGGGAGTGCTCCGCCGGTCTTGTGGAGGCACCGGAATCGGCTCTTCAGAAGTCCAAACGTCCTCTCAATGACTCTCCTGGTCCGCCCATGTGCGTTGTTGTAGAGGTGCTCGGCAGCCGTGCTGGGGTTGCGGACAGGCGTCATCAGCCATGGCATGTTGGGATAGCCAGCGTCCCCTACAAGGAAACATCATGGACAGAAGTGTGTCAGCACAGGCAGTGAGATTGGAAGATGACGCCAAACACTGAACTGCCAGAGTCTACCCACCAACAATACATGCTCGCTCGTTCCGCAGCTGCAGCATCATTTCTGGCACCCTGCTACGCCTCATGATGAAGGCATCGTGTGCTGATCCTGGAAAGCGAACACAGACATGTGAAATCACCATGTTGGACAGACACACCACAAGGGCATTAATGGAGTGATAATGTTTGCGATTCCTAAACACCACCTCCTGTGCCTGTGGTGGTACCAACGCAACATGTGTCCCATCTATGGACCCAATGACATGGGGCATCCCTCCCAGGGCATAGAACTCACGCTTGACATCTGTCAACTGCTCACGATTTGGGAATTTAATGTACTCATCCAGGTGAACCAACATGGCCTCTAAGAAATCATGCAGAACACGGCTGAACATCGTCTGGGACATGCCCCCGACATCAGCAATGGTATGTTGGAACGTACCCGTGGCAAGGAAATGTAGGGCTGCCATCACCTTCAACTTGGGTGTCAGTGCACTTGGATACCTGTGGCGCGGGAGGAGTTGTGCTTCCAGCCGGCCAGTCAACTCATCAATCAACCGTTGGCTGAATCTGTAGCGGCGTATACAGTCCCGTTCATGCAGGGCAGCAATGTCTGGCATACGTCGAGGGAGAGGCGGAGCCCTGTAGTGAAATGGAAGGAACACCTAAGAGTGAGCACTGTACAACAACATCGTCAATGCACTGAGCACATGTTACACAGCCAATACACATATGCCACGTTGTGAGTCAGGTCTGTGCCACAGTTCCTGGACACGAACGCCAGTCAGGTTACACTCCTACCAAGGGACAGCCACTAACGGAGGGGGGCAAGATCACGATGACATGGCATGAGACTAGCTGTGGGCCAGTGTAAGTGAACATGCACACGCATCACAGGATTCACAGACATCCACACATGTGCAGAAGTAGTATGCGTATGGTACAGACAGGTAGTTGGATGCGATATGCACTGGTCACATGTCATAGGAATAGGACAGGCCACACACATTGCCTTTGAGGAGTACATGTCGAGACAGAACATACATAGGGAGCATGTGGATATGTACTTGTGTTGATACTCCGTGTAGTTGGATACATACACACCTCATGGCAAATCACATATGTGGGCTGGTGTGCGGAACAGTGTGCCATGCCCATCGACACACAGACACATGTTGGCAGCAGCAACTGCTGACACATTGAATCACACACCTACAGCAAAATCATGGAAAGACATGCCACACACATGACATGGTTGCAGCATGCAACGCAGCCATACACGTGTCATATGTAATATTCCGCGTACCTGGCATCAGGGGACAGGTGCGGGTGTCCGTGACTGGGACATGCAAGTGACTCATGGCTCCACTAGTGTGTACGACATGCACACATGTCAAAGGAGTGCAGGGGATGTGTGGTACAATGCGCACCATCACACACGACATGTGTACACAGCTCATCGTACATGTGCTTTGCCCACACCTCAGGGGTAAAGTGCCACATCACATCCTGACACACCTGTGTCACACACAGGTGGTATTGCACAGACAATGCATTGGTGTCCACCCTTGGCAATACCTGTCCGCTCCATTCCTGTCTGTGTGCCGCCTGTCACCACTGACAGTTGTTATACGCACCGTACATACGCTCGGAGCGCGTGTATAGGGTCCCTGGGCCAATATTGCCGCTGGCGTATGCGTACGCCACAGTAGTACGGACTGTACACGCGCTTGTACGGTCCGGATCACAATATGGGCGCTGGCGTATGCGTACGCCACAGTAGTACGGACTGTACACGCGCTTGTACGGTCCGGATCACAATATGGGCGCTGGCGTATGCGTACGCCACAGTAGTACGGACTGTACACGCGCTTGTACGGTCCGGATCACAATATGGGCGCTGGCGTATGCGTACGCCACAGTAGTACGGACTGTACACGCGCTTGTACGGTCCGTACTACTGTGGCGTACGCATACGCCAGCGCCCTTATTGTGATCCGGACCGTACAAGCGCGTGTACAGTCCGTACTACTGTGGCGTACGCATACGCCAGCGCCCATATTGTGATCCGGACCGTACAAGCGCGTGTACAGTCCGTACTACTGTGGCGTACGCATACGCCAGCGCCCATATTGTGATCCGGACCGTACAAGCGCATGTACGGTCGGTATCACTGCTTGTGGGGTGCCCTAGGGCGTGGAACGCACCGTACCTGTGTGTAAATGTATGAAAACACATAGGGGACACATGAGGGACAAGTATAAGGGCCTAAATGCCTGATGGTTGCCATGGAGACTGAGTTAAATTTTTGAATTTGAGCACCAGGTGCACAGCAGAAGTCAGTTGGAAAGAATCTACATTGTTGCAATGTGGATGTTGACTTGACATCATTATCAAAACTGAAACCATGCAAAGCCACACACTGGGGTAGGTTTGAAGGGATTGGATGAAACGTAGGATGCTAATGTGACTGACCAATCAATCTGTACTCCTATACATGAACAGGCCAGCCAGGCATATATAAGGCAGCCAGGTCCCATGAGAGAGCACTTGCCTGCACATCCATTCATCCATTACCACTGCTGCTGATAGTGATTCCTCTGGCACCATGTCCAGGACTGTGGAGAGGTCACAGCCATTCACCCAGGAGGAGAACCTTGCCCTGATAGATGTGATCCTCCCACAGTTCCAGAGCCTGTATGGTCGACCAGGGGTTCAGGTGAGTGCAGACTCCACTAGCTTAGACTGTGCCCCTTTTGTGTGACAGTGACTTCTGGCATTGTGTCCATGTGTGACAGACATGCACTGTTGTTTGGAGTGGGTCCCAGGGTGTGGAAGGCCTCATGTCACCCATGCAGAGCATGCTGTGTTTCCTGTGTGCACTCCTCACTTGCATAGTGCCTACTGTGACAATGAATGCAAGGTGCATGCCACATTCTGCCTGCATACTCCTCCTGGGGATGTTGTTTCCACAGTCCTGATGTGATCCTGTGTTCCCCCCAGTGTGACAGGTGTCAGTACCCATGGATGTGTGTTTGTTCAGTGTACCTGTGCTGTGAGTGTCCAAAGGCCGTGTTCGTCCCCTGCACATTGGTGTGTGTGTTAGTCCCCTGTCATGTGGGTGAGTGCATATGGGGAGTGTTGCACACAAGCAGCATGAGGGATGGATATGGCCTGGCCATCGGATGTGAGCAGGGAGCAGTGCTGTGTGCATGCCGTGCTGAGCCAGCCCCACACCTGTGACACCCCCGTCTACTGGCACATGGGCAGAGTGAGGTGTGTACCCGCAGTTGGCAATGCCATGTGATTGTCCTGTACCTGTGTGTGTCTGTGTACTCTGCTGAGGTAGCATCAGTGTGCTGGGGCAGGTGACTGCTGTGAGGTGCTGTACATAATCCTGGTGTAGCCTGTGAGGCACAGTGTGATCCCTGGTCAGTGAGTGTGTGGTACCCCTCATGCCACCCGTGTGCTTCCACTGGCACGTAGTGCATTTGGCCTTCCACAGTGGATAATGTCCCTATGACAAAGGTGCAATTAGTTGCATGCATACCATGGCCTGTTCATAATGAGGATTGTTCTATATGTGTGTCTCTGTGTCTTTGCTCATGTGGATTAATGTATTCTCTCTTTTGCATCCTCACAGGTAGGCGCCATTGCCAAGGGGGAGATCTGGAGGGAAGCCGTCAGTGCCGTGAGGGGTACAGAGGGTCGGAGGCGGAGCCTGTCTCAGGTGAGGAAACGCTGGCAGGACATCCGGTGCTGGACGAGGAGGATTGCACGGCTCCTGCTGGGGGACTCACCTGAGAGCCGTAAGAACCGTGGCCGCCGTCGTCTGACCCACATCCAGAAGCGTGTGCTGGCGGTGGTCTTCCCCGATATGGACAGGCGCCTACAGGAGAGGCTGCAGCAGGAAGGGGGTAGGTACATGTGTGTCAGTTGTGTGTCCCCAGCCAATGTAAGTGTGCAGTTGCATGGATACACTGCCAGGGTTTGATTGTGCAGTGCGTCAACTTCTCCACAAAGTAGCACAGTGCTGTTCTCACTCCCTCCCTTCCCCTCCTTGCAATGTGTTCCCTGGTCTGTCGCCACTCTTGCACAAGGTTATTTATGCAGGCAGTTCATGCAGGTGCCCTATGCTATCAGCATCATGTGTGGGGGTGATGTGCCACAGGTATGGGGACCTTGCGTGTGCCATGGCCAATTTCAGTCATTGTGGTGTCCATGTCACTTGGCACTGATTGTGAATCACGACATAGGGGTGTGTCTCCAAAATGTACAGCCTTCCAGCATGCATGTCCAATTGTGTGCCCTCTGACATGATGTGCCTGAGTGGGAGGCCTGCTAAGTGCAGGGACGGTTGCTTAATTTGCAGTCATGTCCATCCTGGACCATGGAGGAGTGTGGGCACTACTGTGCCCTGGGGCACCTCTTCCTAGGTATCATGTGCGTCATCCAACAATATGGCCATTCACTGTGTCTTTGCCATGGGTTGCGTAGGGTGGCATTGTACCCTGGGCTCAACTGTTAGGACCTACAGGTTGCTACATGTGTCCACTGTACAGGGGGACCCATTTTGCTTGTGCATACTCACAGTGGGCATTACCTGTGTGTGTTGTTGAGACAATCTGATGATGTTTGCCTGTCAATGATGTGTGGACATGGCCACCAGGGGCTGTGTGTTTACAGTCATGAATTAGTGGAGGCCATGTGTTTCCATCCCAGAGTAAGAGGTGTACATACTTTCTCCGTCTCAATGAGATTGTCTCAGGTGTGGGTGGTTTGTGCGTACAAGGCCTACATGTCAGAAGCTTCATCCTCCTTGCTGGGTTTAGCCTGTGTGTGATGTTTGACTGGACATACGCTCAAGGTGCAGTGACCCTGTCATGTGTGGCCTGGTTTCATGTATTGCCTTTGCAGCATGCGGCAAGAGTAAATGGATATGATTCATGCTCATCCCTTTTTGACGACGCAGTGTGGTGCAGGTGCTGTGCACATTTGTCCCCAGAGGCTGACTCCTCTCAAAAATTTCAGGTGCAGTGATTTGCTGTTGTGTCATGATCTCCATTGTGTCTCAGTGGCATGGTGGGTAGAAAAACTGTGTGTTCCATGGCCTACATGTGTACATTGTTTTGTAGGTGTTACTCCTGTTGCTTTTCAGGCTATGCAATGTGACCTATGTATATTTGACTCATGTGACATATGTGTACAGGTGTCTGATTTTCTCCTGTCTCTTCACCTTGCCCACAGCATCGCCGGGGGACACGGAAGGAGACACTAGCACGGACCGGGAGGAGAGATTGAGCACCAGTACCAGCAGTGCTGTCCTGTCTGGCACATGGAGTGGCACGGAGGCCGAAGGGAGTGAGGCGGAGGACCTGTTGACTGCCAACACAGACTATGACGCAGACGGGTCCGAGGCTGAGCTCCCAGAGGTGGCGGAGTCTGCCCCCCCAGCTGATGGCAGCCCTCCACATCCCCCCGCCACCTCAGGTTCCATCACCGGCCTCCCACATGCTCGTGGCCCTTCCCTCCGTGCTCGGTCCCCACATGTCTCCTTCCTGCCAGGCACCGCACCCCCTGCCCCTGTCACCACTGCTGCGGTGAGTGCGGAGTCTGTGGACATCCTGAGGCAGTTGCAGGTTGGTCAGACTGCGATGCTAAATGTCCTCCATGCCCACACCCAGGTGCTGACCCAGATGGAGGCATACATGGAGGGCATGTCGGCTGCGCAGTCTGACCAACGGCAGTTGCTGAGGTCCATAGACTCCACACTGACTGCAGCACTGGATCTCCTGCAGCGCTGCGTAACACCCCCTACCCCTGCCCCATCCACAATTCCCACTCCCGTGCCTGTCCCACGCACATCCAGACGTCAGCGTGCACGCACCCCAACAGACACAGGCACCACACCACCAGGGAAGTCGAAGCGCACACCTCCTGTCACGCACACACAGGGTGAGGAAGGCACACCCACTGGGTCGGGGGGGAAACGTAGAACACGCAGCCACAGTGGGAGTCCGCATTCCACACAACCCACTCCCTCCAAATCCACTCCCCTTAGCTCTCCTGGCCAACAGTCAGTGACAGCATCATCCACTGCGAGTGTGCCCCCCAGCCCCAGGACGACACCACCCCGCAAGCGGTGGAGGCGGGACCCGGCCAGGGGAGTTGAGTCCCCCACCCTGTCCACACCCTCCCCCAGTGGCGCTGCGACCCATCCCTTTGCCCCCCCCCCCTCCTTGGGGCCTGTGGTTGGATTGGGTACGGGGGAGTCGCTGGGGGAACTTGCCGACGTGTGCAGCGCCATTCTGTCCTCCACCTTTGGCGCTGGCACCCCCCCTGTGGCAGATTCATCCCTCCCTGCACCCACAACACCTACCCTTTCCCCTCCTGTCCCTGCGGTGCCTGTTTCCACCCTCCCCCCTGATGCCCCCTCTTCTGTGGATGAAATGGACTTGTGAACTGTGCAGGCAAGCTAGGGGACACACGTCCCGATGTGTACCCCCCCCCCGGACATTGCTGCTGGGCTGGCCCATGGCCCTTGTACATAGTGGACATTTTCTCTGATATATTTTCCTGCTGAATAAAGCCTTTTCTTTTTGTTTTGCACACTGATGCTTTCCTGGACTTGCTGTTGGTGCTGGTGCTCCCTGCGTTGGGGTGGTGATAATGTGTTAGGGGTCTGTGAAATGTTGGAGTGTGCTGCTCATGGGGTGTACCCTGCCATCTGCGTGCCATCACAAAGGTCTCTGCAAATGGTATTTGGTCATGTTTGCTCTCACTGTATGGTGACATTGTCCCAAGGTGTGTTCCGTCCTCTGTGGCCCAGGCCATTTTTCCTGCAGGGTGTCTCCCAAATGCTGTGCTGTGCTGTGTCTACATTTCCTGGATGTGTGAGGGTTGCCTTTCAATATAGCCATGCTGGCTCAGCGATGGCTCCGCCTGCATCTGGGGTATCACCCTTGTAGGTCAATGAACTTGTTGATGGGGTATATTGTCCGATGTCTGGGCACTGCTGGGAGTGATAGGTACACACCCCTCCTGTGTCTGGGCACTGCTGGGAGTGATAGGCACACACCCCTCCTGTGTCTGGGCACTGCTGGGAGGACCCTGCACCCACCCCTCCTGTGTCTGGGCACTGCTGGGGGTGTTTTGCACACCCCATTCTTATAGCAGGTTCGGTGCGTACATGCACGGGTGGGGTGGGGGTTTGGTGCGTACATACACGGCTGGTGTGGTGGTTTGGTGCGTACATACACGGGTGGGCGTTTGGTGCGTACATACACGGGTGGTGGTTTGGTGCGTACATACACGGCTGGGGTGGGGGTTCGGTCCGTACATACACGGGTGGGGGTTCGGGGCGTACATACTCTGCTGGGGTGGGGGTTCGGTCCGTACATACACGGGTGGGGGTTTGGTGCGTACATACACGGCTGGGGGGGGTTGGGGGGCGTACATACACGGGTGGGGTGGGGTTTCGGTCCGTACATACACGGGTGGGGGTTCGGGGCGTACATACTCTGCTGGGGTGGGGGTTCGGTCCGTACATACACGGGTGGTGGTTCGGTGCGTACATACACGGCTGGGGTGGGGGTTTGGTGCGTACATACACGGCTGGTGGTTCGGTGCGTACATACACGGCTGGGGTGGGGGTTTGGTGCGTACATACACGGCTGGTGGTTCGGTGCGTACATACACGGCTGGGGGGGGGTTCGGGGGCGTACATACACGGGTGGTGGTTTGGTGCGTACATACACGGCTGGGGTGGGTGTTAGGTGCGTACATACACGGGTGGGGGTTTGGTGCGTACATACACGGCTGGTGGTTCGGTGCGTACATACACGGCTGGGGTGGGGGTTTGGTGCGTACATACACGGCTGGTGGTTCGGTGCGTACATACACGGCTGGGGTGGGGGTTTGGTGCGTACATACACGGCTGGTGGTTCGGTGCGTACATACACGGCTGGGGGGGGGTTCGGGGGCGTACATACACGGGTGGTGGTTTGGTGCGTACATACACGGCTGGGGTGGGGGTTCGGTCCGTACATACACGGGTGGGGGTTCGGGGCGTACATACTCTGCTGGGGTGGGGGTTCGGTCCGTACATACACGGGTGGGGGTTCGGGGCGTACATACTCTGCTGGGGTGGGTGTTAGGTGCGTACATACACGGGTGGGGGTTTGGTGCGTACATACACGGCTGGTGGTTCGGTGCGTACATACACGGCTGGGGGGGGTTAGGGGGCGTACATACACGGGTGGTGGTTTGGTGCGTACATACACGGCTGGGGTGGGGGTTCGGTCCGTACATACACGGGTGGGGGTTCGGGGCGTACATACTCTGCTGGGGTGGGGGTTCGGGGGCGTACATACACGGGTGGTGGTTCGGTGCGTACATACACGGGTGGTGGTTCGGTGCGTACATACACGGCTGGGGTGGGGGTTTGGTGCGTACATACACGGCTGGTGTGGTGGTTTGGTGCGTACATACACGGGTGGGGGTTTGGTGCGTACATACACGGCTGGGGGTTCGGGGCGTACATACCAGGGTGGGGTGGGGGTTCGGGGCGTACATGCACGGGTGGCGCTTGGGTGCGTACATACACGGGTGGGGGTTCGGGGCGTACATACCAGGGTGGGGTGGGGGTTCGGGGCGTACATACACGGGTGGCGCTTGGGTGCGTACATACACGGGTGGCGGTTCGGGGCGTACATACACGGGTGGGGGTTCGGGGCGTACATACACGAGTGGGGGTTCGGGGCGTACATGCACGGGTGGGGGTACGGGCCGTACTTCCACGGGTGGGGGTACGGTCCGTACATACCCCTGCCCACGCTCTGCGTGCCTGGGTACGGGCCGTACCCATGCCTTTGGTGTGTGGGTACGGTGCGTCCCACCATTGTTGCGGGCCGTGGGGTCCGCACCGTACACAGGCCTTGGGGGCGTGGCTACGGGTCGTACCACGCGTACCCCTACATGACCCCAGCAATGCTGGTACGAGCTGTACCAAGGCCTTTCTGACGTGGGTACGGGCCGTACCGCTATTGTTGGAGTGACGTAGGGGGACGCGTGGTACGTTCCGTACCCACGCTCTTGCGGCCTGGGTAGGGTACGTACCGGTTCGCGTGACCATCCACTTCCGTTGTGGCGGACGCTTGCGTTGCTGGCCTTGCCCCCACCCCCTGGAAGTGACCAGGCCCTGATGGTCAGGTATGTCCAGGCCATGTGTGATTTGGTACCATGTGTTGGTGTTGTGTGTCCTGCCCCTGCCCCCCCCTTTGCCCCTGGTTGTTGTGCTGACCTTCTGCGGCGTCTGCGTCGGTTCCTGTACGCCAGGTGGACTGCTAGGAGGGCAGGGATGGCACGTAGGTTCGGGTCCATGTCTGTTCGTCGCGTCCAGCTGCTCCTTGCGTGTGTCGTCCTGATTTCCCGGCAGTTTTTGGCAGCCGGTAAATATTTTCCGTGCGGGATGACGTCGGTTCGAATCGTACTTCCTGGTTCGTGAAACGTAGGCTGGATGCGTACCGACGTCACGTCGGCTCCTTTCAGGATCGGAATTGTGTTTAGTTTCTGTTCGGTCGGTGTTTTGTTCGAATCGTACGGAAATGGTGTTTCCGTATGAATCGTACTTGCATTTTCGGATGGATTTCGCACCGGGTACGAGTCGGACGGAGAAAAGGCTCCGTCCGACGGTTCGTACCCGGTTTTTACCGGATCGGAATTGGCACCATTATGTTAAAATCGGCTGATTATGCTTCAGATGATCGGTTATGTAGCAAATGAAGTGAATTCAAAATTAAGCAGAAAACGCAGTTGCCACAGAATCACAAAGTTGCAGTGGCACTGGCTGTGGCTCAAAATGCCACCACCTTTAACGCCTTCAGCGGCTCGTTGAACCGATGTTGTTACGTCACGTCTGAAATTCTCACTGCTATGCGTTTCGATGTAATGAAAACGCTGCGTATAGAAAGAACACCGTATAACGGTAGAAGCCCCGCAGACAATATTGCAAACAGAAGTGCGCGGCTTCCTGTTTGTGTCGGCAACTGCTTACGGACCGTCCAGTTGCACCAAGCACGTGATAACAAATGCAGGGCGGTCAGTTCGGGTGTCTGCCGGGCACGGACAGTAAACAATGTTCTATCCGCATGTCTTTTATATATGAAGAGAGCAAGGCGTGCCTATGTGCAGGTGTATCGGGCATAAAAAACACAGCTTTGGGGTTACAGTCCGTGATTAAACTAAGCACACTCTACAAATCGAGCTTATAACATACAAGAAACCATGGCTGGACGAAATGACAGTCAACACGGGGTATTTCTCAATCCCTTCCACGGAAGTGGACGCCTTCTATGTGCGCAGTGTGTACACCGAATTGTTAACCGGCTCGTTGAACCGATGTTGTTACCAGTCTTTTTCAAAGCAGCCGGATAGAACAAGCGCGCACTGAAGCTGACGGAGTGGGAGGGGGAGTGGGGGCGGGCACGCAGGCTGCCAAATGGTGCGATGAATCACGGCTAAAGTGAAAGCAAACAAGTGGTTGCAGGACTCCAAATGGTGCGCGCGCCCGGACGGGTCACATGCACTGTAGTTGGAGGCCTGCAAAGCCACTGTTTGCACTTCCAAAACGCGCTTACTATAAGTCACCGAATTGTTAACCGGCTCGTTGAACCGATGTTGTTACCAGTCTTTTTCAAAGCAGCCGGATAGAACAAGCGCGCACTGAAGCTGGCGGAGTGGGAGGGGGAGTGGGGGCGGGCACGCAGGCTGCCAAATGGTGCGATGAATCACGGCTAAAGTGAAAGCAAACAAGTGGTTGCAGGACTCCAAATGGTGCGCGCGCCCGGACGGGTCACATGCACTGTAGTTGGAGGCCTGCAAAGCCACTGTTTGCACTTCCAAAACGCGCTTACTATAAGTCTCGCCAGAGCAGCGCTAAAGCGCTGGTCAGGCGAGACCTAAAAAGGAAGTGCCATGTCCCAAGGTATTCCTTAGGAGATCACTGCAGCCTGCATGCACCACCTAAATACCCTACCAAAGCTGCCGAACACCATTATCAACGCCACCTATTAACCATCACAATCCTACAAATGTGGCAATTTGGAGTATACCAGGTGACCTAAAGCTATAAGAAAAGCCTAGAAATGCTGATTTTATTATTATTTTTAATTTATATTGGTTTGTTAAACACTCTGCTTCTGTTTCTGTGTTCTTTTAAAAATAGGCTGATGTGTCAGCATGTGTCAGGCTGTTGTGAATATGTGCTGGAGTTAAGAAATAAGTGCTAGTGTCAAGCACCAGAAAAAACCAGTACAAATCAAGCACTGCTTCCTTTATCATGAATCTATACAGACCATTTGTTGTGTGTTTTTGTTAAAATGTGGATAGCCTCTGTTTAGACTGTCCCCTGATCTCCTTGGGTGCATTTTTGGGTGCATTTTTATTTCTCGCTTGACAGCGCAACTGCCTGCGAGAACTCATGCTATCACAAAAAAAATTTTCAAAGCAGTCTAGAGAAAGAACTTTTCAATGCACCCCTCTTCCTTACTTCATCTTGATTAGGCAGCAGTTGTCTTATTCGGCCAATGAAGTAGTTTCATTTGCGCATAAATAATAGAAACATTATTAATGCAGACCCCAAGTCAAATACATTAGGACTAAACTTTGCATGATGTAACACAGTGGCCAGTACGGTAGAAAAAGGTTTCAAACTGTAAACACTGAGAGATCTTCCTATGCAGACGTCTTTATAAGGAGTAGACAGTAAGGTCAGGTTTTCATTGTGTTAAATATGTTATTTTAAGTTTAATATTTTGTTGAGTATGAACTAAAGTACTTTGAATCTGATTTAGAGACTGACCAACTAAATACAGTCCATCAAGGTGGCGGAAGACATTACCTCTGTCATCTCATTGGTACTCCATCCATCCAAATTACTTAAAGGACACCATAACTCTGGTTCCCCTCAAAGTACAAAACTCTGCCGTCGGTTTTGAGTGTTCTTCCAGGGTGTGGGAGTTATTATGAGTTTTTCTATCCCTCACGGACAGCATCTGCTCTAAATAGAATGGGTAGTCTGATGACTTTATTCAGATGGGCACTACTCTGACGGGCCATTGAGGACGTTTGTCATCAATGGTGCCAAAAGGTGCTCCATCGGCGAAAAACTTTTTGTTGCCATGTCTCTAAATGTGGTGGGCAGACGGAGAATTTGGCAGACAGGATACTCTGTTGCAAAAGTAAGTCAGTACACTGTCCGCCAAACTCTAAATCAGCCCCTTTGACTTTTCAAATTTAAAAATGCTGATTGGACATTGTTTGTTGGTACTGTGTGCTTTGCATAGTTCTCAGTTTGTAGACCATGCTACCACTCTGCGTAAGACTTTGACTTTTCTCTCTCACTATCATAAGGATCGAGTGCTAAATGGATGTTCTTGATGCTTATATTGAATCCAATACATATGGCTAATACCTCATACAGACAATGAATGTGGGAACAAATATTTTGGGACTCATCACAATGAAGACATCTTGAAGCCCAACACAAAAGGCACCCCTCAAGAGACGCAAGCAGTATCTGGTGCAAACAAGCATCAACTCAAGAAATTGTCAGGAGGCATTGGAAAAAACGTATTGTACACACAACAACCTTTGGATGCAGCATAAATATGGGCTTTCCAGGGGACCACCTCGCATGCAAGGAAAATAACAGAAACATTAATATGATGTGCTGCAGACATACGGATCGGCGGTAAATAATAGTCATGTTGAACAAACAGACTACTACCTGACAAAGACCTACTCTACAGGCTAGGTAGAACTAATACAGCATTTACCCTCTAGGAATTATTAACACGTATGTAAGCCTTCCTTAGTTCAAATCCCCAGGTCCAGATGGTTGCATGCTTGAACTTTATAATAGCTTTGAAACTCCTTAGACTAGCTGGTCATCAAAGATATAATTTTTCCAAAACAAGTAATGATATGGTAGAGATGTCCCATTACTGCACAATTTCCAATTCAATATCAACTGTAAAATTGTAATCAAATTTATTGACAATAAAAGTTACTTTTCTTTTTTACATATTTTATTGACGTTTGTCAGACGTACAGTGCAAGCATTGTTAGGGACATTGAAACCTGGTATGAATTTGAGTATTTTTAAGGTGGATTGGTAACCATTCAGTATGTTAGTATCAGCATTAGTTAAAATACAACTGTGACCAAAAGTGGTATATATTTGCAAACAGGTTATACCACCTACTCCCGATGCTCGAGTAAATGGTGCTAGTGAGTCCCGCAAGGGTGGGGTCAAATAGCCATAGGAAAGCGGGGAAGAACAGAAAATAACAACCAGACTTTAAACCCAACTTGTTGAACCAAAGGGTATTGTGTCATCGGGGTGTGTTTGACAGTGCCAATAGCGGGACAATAGTCCCGACGGGAGTGCAGTCTGGTGAACAGGGAGGGTGGGGGGGCCGTGTGGGGTCTCAGCACGAGTACTATAAGGTAAAGTTAGTAGATGTATTTCTATGGGATCCATATGTGTGTGGTGAGATCTGAGTCTTCGCCCACTGAGTCCTCATCTGGGGTGGGTTTTAGATTCCCTTCTCAATCAGTTTGTCTTGCATTATTTGGTCTCACGATTCGGTATGGTCAGGGTTACGCCACCCCCTTTGTACTTCAAAGATCATAAGGGCGCTCTCGCATTCTGCCCACCTAGTTAGCTCAGTCTACATCCCAACAGAGAAGGCACCCCAGGGGATTTCCAAATCATAACGATATGCCGGTGCACCAAGACAAAAGCAAGATCCACCAACCTGGAGGCAATGATTTTAGTGAGGGGTTTGGAAAATAACCCTAATAGACAAACAGTCAGAGACCTATTGAGACCTATTGAGGTTGCGGCCTGTAGCTACATTGACCAGGGTTGGGTTGCCACTGACCCCCAGTATAAGGTAAGGACCGGGCAGTTCCATACCATGTGTTAGAAGTCTGCACCATCCAATCAACCCCTGGGGCAGGCTGCCTGGGTCCTCTGGAATAGCCTATTGAGTCAGATATACCCTGTGTAGGAAGTATTACTGGATTAATTTAAAGCAGGTATTGCCGGATGTGCGAGGGGTATAGCAGAGGATATTGTCCCAGTACCTTTCTGACAGCTTTTGGCCCAGGTTCATGCCCCAGCGAGTCTGCAACGGGTATACGATTATGCTTGGTTGGGGGAGAAGGAAGATACAAGCAGGACTGGAACCCTCTGAACACAACTGCCTAAAGACTGTATGTACCAGGAAAGGACAGACCCCACGTGGATGATACCTGTGATATTCACCACCCAGGAGTCCTTTGGTTCCATTTTGGGTTATAAACGCAATGTGTAAAAGTCTGAATGACTGTGTCTAGTTAAGGCAAGGGAGGGACTGGATAAGTCAACACTCAGCTGTCAGCTGACCACACAGATGAACTAGCCAAACTGATGATGACATTCAAACCTAGCATTAAATACCTAGGTACAAAAGAGACAGAAAATCCTGAAGACCTCTATGTGGTCAATTATAACCCACCATTAAACTGTTTATGGTACAACCTACAAAACAGAAAAATCCTCCTTCTATCCTGTTGTAATCTCTTTTCCTGTACTTGGTACGTTCCTTCCACCCCTGTCCCCAAGTGGACTTTCTTTTAGGAGTCTACCTTAGAATGTTGGGAGTCCACAGCTACGTTTAGGAGAGTGGATGGCTAATAAAGAGTCCCAAAAAACTTACCACACCTGGCCACCTTTACTTTTCCACACTGGCGACGATTTACTGTGAAAGGGGCAGTTTTAGCCATTTCCCCTTTGTGTACTCTCTCCAATAAGGAATTAAGTGAAGAAGGGAGCTGAAGATCAGCTGCTGCCTGCGCTGTCTCTGGAACCAAGCTGCGCTGCATCTATGAAGCTGTGCTGATGCCTTTGTAGCACTACGATAGCCAAGCGAACCTGCATTTGTATTTGTGGGCAGCAATGTATTCCACAAAGAGAAAATTTCTACAGGACTCTGAAACCGTGAAACAGAAGGTGCAGCAAGGGTGCGGGTGGAAGCCATCCTGCGTGTGGTGTGCCATCTGTGCATTTCTCTTCAGCAGCTATCCTGTAATTATCGGCTTATATGAAGTTGCACCTTCAAACTGAGCAAGCGTATATATTTTAAGTTTATCTCAGCTACTATCTCTGTCCGTGAGAGCGAAGGTATCCGCAGTTAACCTCCCTACCCTGGCTCGAACTGAGTGGCACAACATCCACCGATTACCAGCCAAATAGGTGAGACTAATTTTAAAGGCTATCCTCAGGTCAGGAGGGTAACTTTAGGTGTGCATCAAAAACTTTTCTACACTCTGAGCACTCCATGCAGCAGGAGTCTTATAAACAACATTGTGTACTATAGCTCAGGGTACTTGCACCTGTGCCATTCTAGCAGTGTTGTGTTTGGGAGTTTCTCCTTTGTTCCTGGGGATACAGCACTCCCTCAGTTCTATTGGGTTTTGCCCAACTTGGTTATTCCGTCCCGCTCCTTGTTAGTTAGCCCATCTCTGCTTCTAGTCTCCTCTTCCTGTGCACAATGATGGCTGCAGCGAGCATAAGCCAACCCCCATCGTTCCTCAATGAGAATGTAGAGCCAGAAATAAATTGGAAGGACTGGGTCAAACTTTTTGAATCCTATCTGATTGTGATTGGTGGTGAAAGGTTCTCTCCGCTGCGTAAACAGCACATTTTACAACATAATTTGGGGGTATATGTCAGAAAATCGACGAAACCCTGCAAGAACCAGAGAATAATGGAGAAGGGGAAGAGGGAGCTTTGGACATTTTTGCAAACACTATGGCCAAGTTAGAAATTCATTTTGGAAATAAGATAAACATGGTGTTGGAGCGTCATAGGTTCTTCTGCAGGACACAGGCGAAACTGGAGTCTGTCAGCAATTACATCGTGGCCTTAAGAGGCCGGAGTCAATTATGTGAATTTGGGAACCTAACTGATTCCCTTACAAGGGACCAGCTGGTACGCTGCACCAATAATTTGCAAATACAAGAAAAATTGCTGGCCAAAAATCCTTCTCTCTGGGAGGCAGTTGCCATTGCGCAATCTGTAGAACACACGGCCAAGTGCATCAAGGAAATGAAAACACCTTGGTTGCCAACATAAAGGAGTATGTAGAAGAATCTGAGGTCTGTAAAGTCAAAAGGAAGGAAAGCATACAGAACAAAATGCACATTAATGAGAGGAAACTCAGATGTTACAGATGTGGCAGCAGCAACCACCTAGCTAACAATACTCAGTGCCCTGCCAGGAATGTGACATGCAAGAATTGCAATCGTAGGGGGCATTTTGCTAGAGTATGTAGAGAATATGACCCCCAACAACAGAGAGGGTGGGGGAAAAGATGGAAGTTCTATAAAAGAAGTTAGTTATGTCTCTCCTAGTATCAAAGTCCATATAGGTACTCTATGTAGGCTCAGAAAACATTATAACCTTTCCCCTATATCCTTCCCTACAATATATACATAACGGTTCTTGAGGAGACCGTGACTTCCTGGCTGACACACTGACCAGAGACGCTGAGGTTCCTGCATGCAGACACTCCAGTTAGCAGTGGTCTAACATCCCTCGCGGGGTGTCCAACTCGAAACCAGGACGGGGTCCCACATTCTTTAATACTCAGGTATTGGGGTGGACTAGATCCTAGAGGGATTTTTGGCATAACACCTAAACAGAAGCTAGGTACATTTAGGTACAACTAGTTAGGGAGACATCGTAGGAGTACGCACTTTTAGGTTGCACTTTTTATCATGTGTTTTATATACTTGTATGTATTCATGATTATTGCAAGATGGGAGAGCTATACCATCCATTTACTTTTTTAGTGCTTCTAATCATATATCTCTGCTACTGTCTAATGGTTGTTGCAGCTCATATATTCTACACAAGAATAACAACTGTTCAATAAATCCTTATTGAAACGCCCAGACTGTTTATTCTGTGTATCTCTGAGACAAACTAAGTGTGCACGGGTGACTGAGCGACACATAGTATATTGTTTCCACGATTCTGAGGGATCAGGAAGGTCATGTTCTGAGGTTGCCAAGAACTATTCTCTCCCCGATAAGAGGAGATTCTAGTGGCACTGTGAGCTAGCTGATGCAAAACAGGCTAACGTATCTGGTGGGGGTGCACAGAATCAGTCTGCCACCAAACCCACAGTTTATGTTATCTGAAATGCACAGATCCTGTAGAGGGTATATAGGAACCACACAACACTAGTGAAAGGAAATTTGTCTTACAGGTAAAAGACACAGTGGGAAGTGTAAATACCAATTATCTTAAATGTGATGTTATGCTTAATAAGAAAGTGGTCATGATGTATGCTGATTCTTGCTCACCATTATTTACCTTGTTGAACCATGCAGATTTTGTAAACATGTATGGTGATGGGAATGTGTTCCTAGAAAAGCCTGATATTTCTTCCACAGGTTATACCAAACAACCCAAACCACCCATGGGAATGAGAAAAATGCACATTGAATTCAAAGGAAGGAATACGGAGGGAAAAGTGTACATTGTTGAAACAGGATCTAACTTATTGGGATGGCAACATCAGAAAGAGCTGGGCATAATCCTTGATCCCAATAGCCAAGAACAAGTGCTAGTCCTGGACGAAATTCAAACCGGAGCAAGTATATGTGAGGATTTCCCCAAGTTATTTTCTGAAAATCTTGGATTTCTCCATGATTTCCAACATAAAATTAAACTTAAATCTAATGCCATACCAACTGTACACAAGCTTCGGCTGGTACCTCATTCAATGAAGGAACCTTTAGAGAAGGAGTTGGAGAGATTGTGCAATTTGGGCGTCATCCAACCCGTTGACACGTCTGAATGGTTGGCCCCTATTGTGATTGCATCTAAGGCCAGTGGGGACGGAATTCGCTTATGCGTAGACTTGCGCAGCCTAAATGAAAACATCTGGGTTGAGACATCCGCTCCCCAACATAAATGAAAAGCTCAGTACCATGGGACCAGCTAAGTTCTTTAGCGTTATTGACCTCTCCACTGCCTACCACTAGGTAGATCTTCACCCCGACTCTAGACCGCTCATAGCCTTCATCACCCTACAACGAGCAGACATCTTCCAAAGAATGCCGTTCGGTCTGGCTTCAGCCACGGCAGTCTTCTAAAAGATAATGCAACAAGTCTTGAGAGGAGCGAGCAACACAATGTGTTTCCAAGACGACATTCTTGTGTACGGACAGACCTCCAAGGCCCATGACTAGACCCTCAGGGACGTTTTCAAAAGGCTGATTGATGCAGTTTTGACAGTGCAGAAATCTAAGTGCCAGATCAGAGTGGCGTCAGTGAATGATTTTAGACCAAAAAACAACTTGAGCGGTGAGAGAGGCCCCGTATCCCAAAAGCATGAATGAGTTAAAATCACTCTTAGGGTTACTAGAGTACATGGCAAAATTCATAAAAAACTTCTCAGAGAAATGTGAACATTTACGTGAACTTTTGAAGAAAAACAATGAGTTTGAGTGGCAAGAGAAACACAGATGCACTGCTGATGCATTGAGAGAAGAAATCATCAGTTCTCCAGCGTTGGGCACGTTTGACCGAAGGAAAAAAACACATACTTATCACTGACGCCTCTAACAAAGGCTTGGGAGCAACCCTCTCTCAAAAGGAAGGCAATGAGGAAAAAATCATTGCTTTTGCCTCCCGCTGTCTTACCAAACCGGAGAGCAACTATTCCGTTGTGGAGAAGGAGGCCCTAGCGTGTTACTGGGCGGTGAAGCATTTTAAATTCTTCCTGTGGGGGGTGAATTTCACTATCCGCACAGACCACAAGCCACTTACCTTCATGTTCACGGTTAAAGGCATGGAACACTGCATGCCCCACATTTGCAAATGGATATTAGGGCTTGAGAATTTGTGCTTTAGGTTAGAGCAAGTTCCAGGCGAAAAAAACAATATTGCAGACTTCGTGTCCCGTTCACTGTCACAATGTGAACCGTGTGAAGAAGTTCCAGACAGTCCTATTCTAGCCTTGACCGATCCTGCCTTAACAGAAGAAGAGTGGGGTAAGGGCATGGAAGAAGATAGAGGGATGTGTAAATTAAAGAAGATGATGGTAGAAGGGTGGCCCAACAAATGCAGTGAGGTTGAAGAGGAAATCAGAGACGTTTGGGAGGTCAGGTTTAAATTGAGCACCATAGGAGGGAAGGTTTTTCGCAACAATACAATTGTACCTCCAGAGAGGCTTAGAAAGAGAATAGTGGAACTATCCCATGAAGGACACCTGGGGCGGAGCATGACAAAGAACAGGGTCAGAGTGAACTTCTGGTTTCCCAAAATGGACTCCTTGGTTGAACAAATGGTGAAAGACTGTCACAGCTGTGCAAAAAGTGACAAGTCGAGGACTACCCGTAGAGCCCCATTGTCCCCGGTAGAGGTACCCCTCAAACCATGGAGCAAACTGGCCATGGACATAATTGGGCCAATGCACAGTTTAGGGATGCAAAGAAGGTTCATGTTGGTACTGGTTGATTACACCTCACACTGGGTCTCACACAAGTTCGTCAATGGAATCAACACTAATACTGTCTTAGACTTCCTCAAGGACGTATTCTCACGAGAGGGAATTCTATCTACCCTGGTCACTGACAACGGGGTACAGTTCACTTCCCTACCTATAAAGGACTTTCTAGTAAATCTTAACATCAAACATGAAAGAACAGCACTGTATTGCCCGAAGGCAAACGGCCTAGTCGAAAGAGCCAATAGGCTTATCAAAGAACACATACAACTAGCTGTGGTAAATGGTCATGAAGTTGAGTCATCGTTACGGGAATGTTTATGGGCCTACTACACGTCACCCAACACGATCACAAGGGTGTCCCCGTTTGTTGCCCTCAGAAGAAGAGAACCCTGTACAAAGTTTAACCCCACCTGGTTGAGTGGTGGTAAGGTGGTCGAGTCCAATCTTAAGAAAGCTGGAAATAAACGTAGATTACAACAAAGCAAGTACAAGGAGTAGTACAATGGTAAGAATGGGGTGAAAGATCCCAAGTGGAAGGTAGGAGATTGGGTACAAGTCAAAAGCAGTGTTAGAGGCAATCAGAGCAAAAGCACATATTACGCTCCCTGTCGTGTAGCCAAGTCCTACAACAATGTAGTACTACTGGAGATTGGACAAACGTGGAGTTGCAACGGGATCGTTAAATGCAGTTATGTTTAACCCTGTATGTTGGGGATGTGTTTTGTAATCTCTTTTCCTGTACTTGGTACGTCCCTTCCACCCCTGCCCCTGTTCCCCAGTGGACTTTCCTTTAGGAGTCTACCTTAGAATGTTGGGAGTCCACAGCTATGTTTAGGAGAGTGGACTAGTGGACTAGTGGAGAGTGCCTAGTAAAGAGTTCCAGAAAACTTACCTGGTCTGGTCACCTTTACTTTTCAACATATCATTAACTGTCACAATCAATGTAATTAAAATTAATCTACTCCCCAAGCTCCTGTCCTTGTTTTATTGCCTCAGTTTCCCACCGACACCACAAGACATGACATCCATAGATAGAATACGGGCATAAAGGCTTTAGAACAGGTACACATCCAACCCAGAATACAACAATTACTTGACCCCACTGATGCCCAAACAGGATTTTGACGCAGCCCAATTCTTCTGCTTAGGGATATGACTTCTGCCAAGAAAGACCAGGGCTTGGATGAATAGGAAAAAACAAGAAAACACTCCTCCCATTAAAGAAAAACAAAAAATATTCTCAACCACTGATAATGACCCTGCTAACTACAGAGGAACCAGGCACATGTAAATCAGTTTTCATCCTGCCCCATGAGGAATAATCCAGCCCGAAATGCCAGGCCAGGTCCTCCCTGAAGACGAAAGCAATCAACCCAAGACCGGTTTCGACCTCTTGGACCTCATCAGTGAGGTGCAGCTTGAGTTCTATGGGATGGGAAGCATGGCTGGGCATATGAATAACACTTAGAGCTTCACAGTCAGAAAAATCAAAGCATGCATTGTCTTTTATATAACAAAAACACTAAACCTAAATTTAGCAACCACACAAAACTCACTTCCCCGTGCATGATGGAAAAATTAAAGCTGATTGCTTCTCTTAGAAAAAACACAGATGTCACCCCAGTCATGGATTAAAATTTACTGAACATATGAGAGGCAGAAGGTTTCACTCAATTCTCGCTACTTCATAGAAAGTGGCATAGTTCAGATATTCAACACCCTCAGAACACAACTTACCACATGCACACTCTGCAAGTTCCCAAACCAAGATAAGGGCTTGCTTTCGTTACACTTCAGGAGGCAAAATCAATAGAGGAGTTTGACAGGTGCAGAAAGTCTTCCACAAAGGAATGAATGTCCCATCTGTCCGTTTTACAGTGCCCCTATCTAGTCACTCCAGATAGGGTGGACCAAAAATCCAGCACATTTTGGTGGATATCCTGCATCCACCAAACTCTAAATCCACCTCTTATTCTCTAGTTACTATAAAACATTACAATAAATTACAACACAAGACACCCTCAATGTTATAAAACAAAAATGAGACAAATTATTTGGCAACACATAGGAAAGACATATAATAAGGGAGATTGAAGGAAGGGATCTCCTCGATTCACTCTATGATGAACTGCCCTATGAGGAGAGGATTCCTGTGGAAAGTCGCAAAATGTTACATTTGAGTCCCACACCGAAAAAAAACCTGCGGTGATGCTGGGAGGACTTGCTGGAGGAGATAGAGACTAGAAGGTGCATATGGACATAACTTCTGGAGATACCCTAAAATCCGAAATATAGGACTAATCTGCACAGAATGTTACAAATTATCCTAGAAAAAGATTATCAAATAAACCTTTCTCTTTAGTATTTGGGGTGTTGTAGACTAGAAATCTCATCCAAAAAGAGAAACATCTCAATATCTCTTCAAAGTGCAGGTGACAGTTCGTAAATGTAGGATTCTCACAGACATCAGACAGGATTTCCTCAAAAAACAAGCAATGGAAGCTGAAGTTTCAAGAGGTGAAAGAAATGGAGATTTATGTACAGGTTACAAAGGAGAGAACATCCAAGAAACATGGAGTCCCCTTCAACAGTCTACATCCACCAGAAGGCACAGGCCGTAGTAAACATGCACACAAATCACCAGACAAGAATTAGAACAGGCAATCGTGTGACTTAGAACAAGAATTCGTAGTACTAAGGACATACAAACATCGCCTGGGGCATATAGAGTAAATTAAAAAACAGCAATTAGGAATGTTAAATCTCACACACTGCCCAATCCAAACCACACACCAACACCAAAGAAAAAGTCAAGACGATTCAAAACCAAAAGTCAAATTTACATATAGGGACCCTGTTACTTATGTGAAGAATTCTGATCTGCTGCTGAACACAATCAAGTAGCAAATACCATGGCCAGGGACCTACCTGGGAGTGCCAAAAGAGCAACATGTGATCTGCTTCTCTTCCCTCCCACAAACTGGAAACACTCACTCACATCCAACTATTGCTCCCTCCTTTCTCGACAGTTCATCCTTGCTACTCTTTTTTTGTGCTTTTATTTAGCTATAACCATTCAGACACCAGCAATACACAGCACCACATTGGGCAAGAACATGTTACCTCCCCCAAAACAGAGCATACAATACTTTCTTTAATCCTCATTCGCTATATTATTAGCAGCATTATTCCTGATTTTCTCCTCTAAACCGCTGTCTATATCATAATAGATTCTCCAGCTACCCCATACCTCATAAAACGTATTGGACAGCATCTGACTTCATTTGACCACCTTTTCTGCTGCGTTGCACATATCCAAGCCAGAAACCAATGTCTGTTTAGTTGGGTACTGTTGATTTCCCCAATTCTTAGCAATGTCTCTTTTTGCAACATACAAAGCTTCGATTGATTCGTGGTAAATCCACATCACAAGGGATCCTGAGTACAACAAATTTAGGGGTACCTGGAATTTCCTGACCCAGGATGGCAGCTAATTTGGTCAGCATCTCATCTCATATGGCTGGAAATCTCCACAATGTATGAAGAAACGTGCCATCATCGTAGTTACATTTGATACATGTAGGAGTTTGAACTCCCCCCATCTTACTCTTATTATAGTAAACCCTATGCCTGATTTTAAACTGAATCAATCTCAGGCATGATTTAATTTCTGCCACCTTTGGGTTCATAAGTGTTCTCCAGCTCTCCCACAATCTCTTTTCCAGGTTGGCGTTAGTTTTTTTAGGTTGTCTGGTTTGTTTATAAGTGTTCAATATATCATTGACAGCGCTTTTGACTCTGTCATCCCTATGACCACTCTGAATTCCAAAGGTGTACTCTCCTGCAGTTCCAACCAGTGGATCATCCAGTCCCTGGGGGGGATTTGAGCTGTGTGTATTTTCAGTTGAATTTGTTTGACAGATCATGCTCTATGTGCAATTCACTACATGTTTTAAGTCCATCTCAGCCAAAAACATCTCCTACATCTCCTACCTAAGTAATCCCAATCAGCTCCCAACGCTGAAGCCTGTTAGATTAGTAACTTCCCTCAACGCCTCTCCCTTCCAAAACGGTGTCTCCTTTATTACTATACCCTGCCCTCCAACACTCTTGGTTGCTTTATCCCAGGCATCAAGGTTTGTCCTTTTGGGCCCAGCAGTTCCCGCCTTCACCTCTTAACATAGAAATAATGGATGTAGGTGGTTTGTTATATTATGGTTCTTTCAACTCGATGTGCTGGATCCTCCCTAGGGGCAAACCCACAATCATTGGCAGCCTGGGGCTGGGATGCCCAGTAATATGCCCATATACCTAGTAGTGCTATACCTACATTGTAAACGAGCCTGCACAAAGTCTGAAGTGCAACCCTTTGATTACCCTATTCCCATAAAAATGTGCACAATATGTTAGGAAAGGAGAAATAAGGGCTCCAGATCCTTCAAGGGGATATTTTGCAAAATGTATATAATATTCGGTAGCATAATCAGTTTGAAGATTGTCATCCTTCCGATCAAAGTAAGCAGCAACAGTTGCCATCTTTGTGCATCAGATTGAAACACTGCACGACGTTTTCCAAAAACCTTTCCAATAAAACGTATATTATGTGGCAATACATATATACCTACATACATGACTCTGTCCTCTGCCACCTGAATATCTCCCTCTGCAAATCCATCCAATTCCCAATCATTGATTTAATAAAGCATGGACGTATTCCAATTTATTTTAAAACCTACATATTTACATATTCCTTAAACTCTCCAACCATTGAGAATACCTCTGAGAACAAGTCTCTATGGTCCGCCAGGTAACAAAAGAACATTATCTGCTGATAGCAGGATCTTTTTGGGCTTGCTCGTACCCTCAAGAAAGCCTTTCTCTTCTACTCTGGATCCAAACCAGGAGGCCAGAGACTACACATCATGGGCGCATAATAAGAATAAGCGTGGGTGCCCCCGTTTTTATACCCTGCTCCAGTTTGAATGGTCCCATTAACTCACACTACCACTGTGGGAAATCCACTCAGCAAGTAGACCCAAATGCAACATTCTGGCTTAAACCCAAATCTCTCTAGGGTCAGTAAGGGACAGGACCAATCAATAGTCAAAGGCCTTTTCGGCAACCTGAGATAAAATAGCAATGGGATAATTTACCTGTTTAATTCAATTTAACCAAGTGAGCAGGCTCCTCAGGCTTTGTCTTATAGAACACCCTGGTATTAAAACTGTCTGGTCAGTGTGAATAAGCCTATCAATAACCTTTACCAGCCTTAAAAACAGTATCCTAGCCAACTTTAGTTTCAGTGCTCAATAGTGAGCTAGGCATATAAAAGGGACATTAAAGCTTTGCTGTTCTTATTACTGTTATAATATGGAATTTAAGGAACAACCTAGAAGGATAACATCACTCTCTCACAAGCAGATCTATCTATTACAACAGATTGAGACTAATTCCATGCTAATGATACCTAAAAGCTAAAGGTTGAAAGTTACATTCACAATGAACTCAGTAAAACAGCACATTGATACATCCTGTTGTTCGAGTTTTCTCGTGGCTCTATGGTATTGACAGAAAAGATTGAAACAAAACACTTTAGGCTACCTGCATAACAAAACTGTCTTAATATATAGCACATGTAATTCATATATTCTGTGGTGTATTTGTTTCTTTATTTTGCTTAATAAACATTCATGATAAAACCAAACGACTCTTTCATTTCATAACTGGGTTGCCACACATTAATTTATCAATATGGGTTTATCTACAGCTTGATTACCTATATGAGCTTGCATCTTAAATTTAGATTATGCTATGTTATGTTAGCACGGTTTCCATAGTGCGCAACTACTCAAAAGAGTGCCCCGGAGCTGAATCAGGCAGCCTGCAATAACCAAGAATATCCTGTTAAGCTTGCTGGAAGAGCCATGTTATCATTTTTTTCTTGAAAGAGGAGAGTTCTGTTGTGGTTCAAAACTCCACAGGGAATTTATTCTATGTGACCGGACTGATATGGAATAAAGACCAGTGGCGGCCAGCACAGGTAAGAGTGGTGATCCAGGGCGGGGCGGGCGGGAAAGTCAACAGACAACGGGTTAGTCAAATAGCCGGCTACCAAAGCGTGCAGAGCTTTGTGGACCAAGGAATTTAAAAAGAGTACTTTTTTAATAGGAAGCCAGTGCAGAGATTTGAAGTGCAAGGACATGTGTGTTCTCAGAGGAAGATTCAGGAGGATTGGGCTGCAGAGTTCCGCACCACCTGAAGTCTGCCAAGAAGGTATTCTTGGAGACCCAGGTATAATGCTTTCCTGTAGTCCAGCCTGGAGGTTATAGAAGCTTGGATCACAGTTCTCTTAATGTCATCTGACAAAAGCGGGAGGAATTTTATCAGGGACCGTAGCAGCCCAAAACAGGAGCGCGTCAGTGCCTGGATCTGTGGTTAAAAAACAGAAGGAACTATCAAACTTAATTCCCAAATTATTTATGGTGCTATGTTGTGGGTCAGAGAGGGGAGCTTCCTTCGGCCAACAGGTCCTCCATAGGCCTGCCACTGTAAGGCCAAAAACATAATCTCTGTTTTATCCGGGTTACATTTTAATTGGCTAATGGACAACTAATGGAACACATTAGATAGACAATTGTTTATGACTTTCCCAGCGAGCTCTTCTTCCTTCCCACAGGAGAAAATAAGCTGAGTATCATCAGCATAGGAGATTACCTTAGCTCCTGGAGTCTCCACAAAAACAGTTAAAGATGTGAGGTAAACATTGAACAAATTAGGGCAGAGTGCTGAGCCCTGAGGCACACCAACCGTTAGCTGATGAGCCTTGGAAGAAAAAAGGGGCAACCAAACTTCTTGGCTTCTTTCTTCCAGAAAGGAGGAAAACCACTTCAGAGCAGTGCCCTTGAGTCCAATAGTTTGAAGTCTATCCAGGAGTCTCTGATGGGGGACAATATGGCAAGCCGCCGATAAGTCAAACATGATCAAGACGTCCTTCTCCCCATCGTCTAAAGTGCCCCTTATGTGTTCTCCCACCTATACCAGGGCCATCTCGGTGCTGAAATGGGGTCTGAAGTCCGATTGACTTGGGTGCAAAAGATTATTCTCCTCCAAAAATTGAGAAAGTTGTGAATTAGTAGTTTTTCCAGCACTTTCAAGAAAGCAGGTAGCAGGGAGTTGGGCCTATAATGCGCAGGCGTCTTAGGATCTGCAGTGGGCTTTTTAAGTAGTGGCAGGATTTTTGTACTTTTCCATTGCGCCGGAACCATGCCAGATGACAATGAGGTGTTCAACACTCTATTAGCAATCAGATTAATGACTTGAGCTGCTTCAGCAAGTATCACGGGAGGGCATGGGTCTAATGAAGATCCCGATCTAAGGCACTTGATGGCCACAATGGAATTCTCTAAGGACATAGGTTGGAAGTTGGGAAGGGTTGGCATCCCCAGGAAGGTCTTAGTAACACTAACTGATTCCAGAGGTATCCCTTCTGGATGAGCATCAGAGAGTCCCTTTGCCTGAATGGATGAGATCTTATCATGAAAAAACAGAGCTAGTGAGTCACACCATTCAGCTCAGAGTCGGCGGTCTCTAGTGACGGATTCGGGGCTCATAAAGGTTTTTACTAATTTGAAATTTCTCTTTGGATTTGTAACCTGCTTTCGCTATCCTAGTCTCAAAGAAAACTTTCTTTGCTGTGCGGACATTTGCTTAATAGCTCTTCAAAGCTAGTCTGTAAGAATGTTTGTCCTCCTGACTGTAGCTTTGCCACCATTTCCTTTCAACGTGTTTACAGTGTTTGTTGCACGATCTAAGCTCTTCATTGAACCCATTTTTTGGTTCTATGGAAAATGTGTGCGGGAGCAGGGGCTAGATCATTAATGGTGTTACGAATCTAGTTATCCAAGCACAAGAAAAAGGAATATTAGCTTCCAATGAGTGGGTCATTTAGATGAATGTTAAGAAATGACGAGAGGGCACATTTTCTCCATAGGGGGATTAAGCTTTTATTGATTTTTGGATTTTTGGAAATTAAACTGGATTAGATGGTGATCAGACCACAGATCAAGTAAAGAATCAGAAATGACCAGCTTCTCATTTGCGAAGATTTGGTCTAATAATACGCCTGCTTGATGAGTAGGTCTGAGAACCTGATGAGATGGACCAAGGGATGACATGGTATCTAAGAGTGAGGAAACCTGAGCGTCTGTAAGATTGTCCATGTGGAGATTGAAATGACCCAAAACTAGAAAGTGTGCGTATCTGACCGACCCAGCAGTGCTGCTTAACAATCTAAGGAAAGTGCCGGCATGACCAGGGGGTCTATAAATAAGAGCACCCTAGATGGACTGCTGGGGAGACATTTGCATTGTAAGTATGACACAGAAACATCTTTGTGTTCCTGTCTGCCACAATTCTACTGCACATTGATTCTGGCAGTTGCATAATTTCTGCGTAAAAAGTAGCTGAATACAAATAACACTGGCACCTCGAATTGTTTTAGGATGCTAGATTAAATTCCCACACAGGCAACAGTGGGTACTTTCAGATACCGAATTCAAAATGAACTGATTAAATTATAAACAAATTTAAGAGATGGAAAATTAACATCCCCTTTTGAATGACAACTATTAATGAAAGGGTCACATAGGTGATTTGGAAAAACTGGTCGGGCTGACTTGTCCTCCTAGACATATTTCAGAATTTTTAACTTGACTGTTTGCTGACATATGTTACCAACAAAGTAATGGTGATTTCTATTGCTGCAAACTCAAATATTATTTCACTGTAAATCTGAGTTGCAGATATCTTATAGAGCGGAGTGTTCATACTCTTGCGATTAAGCACTTCTTTTGCACTGAGCGTTTAACTTCCAAATAAAAATGTTGATGGCATGGGTTGAAATTATTTCGTATTTTGGGTCTGTCAACATAATCGTAAAAGTATAGCACTAATTATATCACTATAATCTTAGTTACAATATCTTCTGGATATAGCATCCTTTAATTTTTGAGGGGGATAATTATTTAATCCTTAAAGATATGTTTTCTGACAAAACCTGAACTTATATGTTTTAGATTGAATAAGACTGCTGTTGATCCTGAGACTGCGGCAGGGGCCGAAGGCAGCGCAGGGAGGCACCCACGCGTGGCAGTCCAGCTCCCTCTCCCTCGTGGCCCGATGGATCGGCCACTCGCGCGGTGCATGGGGGAGGCCTCCTCTCCCTGTGGGGGCCCGGGACCACAGGCCTCACAGACTTCAGCTGGAGTTACCCTATCCTGCCCCCCGCCTGGAGATCCAACTATCCGTGACAGGGCCCTCGCGGGCTGATGTTCGAAGAATGTGGTTTTGGCCGCCGCTTCGGGCGGCGAAGAGTGGGTTCATGTTAATGTTAATGTTATTGCAATTTATAAAGCGCAACTGTTACCCAAGGGTGTCCTGGCGCTGTGTGAAGTCCTACAGGGGCCCGCGGGAGAGAGACCATTCACGAGATTACGAAGAGAAAAGCCAAGTTTTTAAGGCCTTCCTAAAAGAGAGTAAGTTTGTTGTGGATCTAAGATGTAGCGGAAGGCCATTCCAGGTCTTCGCTGCTCAGGCCACAAAACGTCTACCCCCCCAGCTAGTTTTGCGCACTCTGGGTACCGAAATCAGCTTTGCCTCTATTGAGCGTAGCGATCTTTTAGGTACATACCAAACAAATTGTTGTGTAAGGAACTCGGGCCGACTCCCTGGAGTGCTTTGTGGACCAAGCACAGGGCTTTAAACTGAATCCGTTTTCTTATAGGCAACCAATGAAGCCTTTTAATCTCTGCCGGGATAGAGGCATATTTTGGTGTACCTGTAATCAATCTAGCTGCTGCATTCTGAAGGATTTGTAGCTTGTGCATGAGCCCCTCCTGCAGAGTGAGGCAGAGCCCATTACAGTAGTCAAGCCTAGACAAGGATAGGGTAGTGATGACTGTTTGTATACTGTCTTTGGGGAGGTATGGCATTATTTTCCTGCATGCTCTGAGAGTATAGGAGGTAGAGGAGACCATCGTATTCACCATTTAAAGATGAGTTTATCATCAACCCAGACCCCAAGATTATTTGCTTTATTCTTGGGGGTGGGTAGGGGGCCCAGTGAGTCCGGCCACCATGCAGGAGTTCAAAAGCTGGGGTCATTACCGAACAACACCACTTCCGTTTTTCCGGAGTTAAGTTTAAGGCAGTTCTGAGCCATCCAGCCACCTACGGCTGACATGCACTCTTGGAGACGTGATGCTGTTCTCATCATTGACCCTGGCAGCAATGAACCCACAATTTGGGTGTCATCTGCGCAAGAGGTTAGGGAGAAGACGTATGATTCAATAAGTGGGGCCAATGATGAGACATAGGTATTAAAAAGTGTCGGGCTCAAGGAGGAGCCCTGAGGGACTCCACACAGCAAAGAGAAAGGTTTGGAAGAGTAGTCCCCTAATGCAACTGTTTGAATTCTGTTAGAAAGAAAGGATTCATGTAAATTTCAGGCGGTGCCATGGATTCCAATCTCCCGCAAACGGTCCATCAATAAAACGTGATGGACCGTAACAAAGGCCGCAGAGAGATCCAACATGATCATCACCGCTTTGCCTCCTAGATCAAGTACGGACCTGATCTCTTCTGTGGACTTGATAAGGGCTGACTCGGTGCTGTGCCCCGCTCTGAAGCCATATTGCGAGTGAACCAGTGCCTGTAAATCTAGCAAGAATCTACTAAGTTGTGTGTTCATGAGTTTCTCTGCCACTTTCGCAGGGAGAGGGAGTCTAGAAATCGGTCTGAAGTTATTTGGGTCTTTAGGGTCCAGAGTAGATTTTTTAAGCAGAGGCAATATTGATGCGCTTTTCCAAATTTTGGGAAAGTAGCCTTCAGAAAACATAGAATTTATGACGGAGGACAGAGCCAATGCGACTGGCTCCAATGCCAGTTTTATCAAGTTGGACAGGGGTCATAAGGAGAACCTGATTTAGTTGTCCTAATGAGATTTAAGGTTTCTATAGGTGTTGCGGGGGCAAACTTATCAAAAAGTACCTTAGAGCCCTTTCCTAATTGACAGTCATCGGACTGGAGGGAAATGGATTTGGCTGTTGCATTTGTGAAAATTGAGAAAATTGACTCCACTTTGAGCTGGAAGAATTGAGCAATTTTGTCACATAATTCCTGACTCGCAGTGATAGTAGGAGTAGCTGGGTATGCCAAAGATGTAACCGTTTTAAATAGTTCTTTGCTCGAATTTTTTGCAAGGTTAATTCGATTGGTGAAGAACTCTTGTTCGGTTTTTAGAAGCAGCTGTTTATAGTGAACTAAGCTGAGTTTGTATTCGTTCCTATCACTATCATTATATTCCTTCCTCCAGTTTCTTTCTAGGTGTTTGCAAACCAAGTTTTGGTCTCTCAGTTCTTGAGAGTACCAGGGGGAGGATGGACGTGCCCTATTAGGGCGGATGTGTTTTTTTGGAGCAAGCTTGTTGCCGGCTGCCTCTAGCCATATGGTATATGATTGGGCAGCTTCATCCAAATTTGTGGAGAATGAAGGCTCCTCAGCATTTATCTTGTTCCAGGCTCTGCTAGCCCATTGCATTTTTTCTGGTTTACATGTGTGACGGTTGGGAGTGGTGAGCTCAAAAAGCACTGCCTTGTGATCTGACCAAACTACTGGGAGAATGCCCGTGAAGAGGAGTTGTGTTTCGTTAGAGAATATGCCGTCGAGTGTGTGCCCGGCCTTATGTGTGGCGCCGATCACCAGTTGCTCTAGACCAACATTGCTCATCATATCCCGCAAATTAGAGGTATCATGATCAGAGAGTATTTCCAAGGAGAAATTAAAATCTCCAAGTATCGTGTGTGAGTTGGCGCTCTGTGCATTTACCAGCATGCTGTCTGCTTGCCTAGAATTTGGCTTCTAGGGCCTGGCGCTCTGTATATGAGAGTGCCTCTGAAGGGAAAGTGGTGTGACAGGTAGAAACAAAAGTCTAATGCTTCATATTCAGAATTAACAAGTGGGTTAAAAGAAGCCCTTATTGAATTGTGGTAGATGACCACGAGGCCATCCCCTTTCCTATTTTGCCCATTCAGTGTGAAACAAAGGTAATCAGGAGGGGTGACTTTAACCAAGTCCGGGCCTGAGGCATCATCTGTCCAAGATTCTGTGACAAACGCTGCCCCCCCCTCCCGCCAGCCTTGCCAGACCCTGCTCGAGATTGCTGATCAGTGGTGCCCCAACCTACCAGGTGTCTACTGTGGCCTACGAGAGCCCATCGGCTTCTGAAACATCCGGTGAGTGCAGGGGCGGTGGCGGAGGTGCCGAGGCCCAGCTCGAGTGGAGCTTCCCATACACTGCGGGCTGCCTGCTGGGGGTGGAACCGGCTGATTTCATCGAGCAGCGTGTGGTCCTGGATGAGGGCCCCCTCCACCGTTCCCCCTATCCTGCTCCTGCGACACCTCGTCCGGGCCTTGCTGGCCTTCACTCACCTGGGCCCGCACTGCCAGACTTGAAGGCCCAGCTCGAGCAGCGCTCCCCGTAACTATGGGCTGCCCACTTGGGGTGTGGAACTGGCTGCACCCATCGAGCAGCGTGGGGTCCTGGATGAGGGTCCCCTCCACCGTTCTTCCTCTCCTGCTCCTGCGACGCCTCATACGGGCCTTGCTGGCCCTCACGCACCTGGGCCCACACTACCAGACTTTAAGACCCAGCTCGAGCAGTGCTCCACGTAACTGTGGGTCACCCACTGGGGTGGCGGTGGAACCGGCAGCACCAATCGAGTGGCGTGGGGCCCTTGGTAAGGGGCCCCCTCCACCGTCCCGCCTCTCCTGCTCCTGCGGTGCCCCTTCCGGGTCCTGCTGGCCATCAACCACTTGGGCTCACGCTGTCAAACTTGGTCCACTTCCTGCGGCCTGACCAGCGCCAAAGACAGGGACCCAGGCCCCGCGGCCCTGCTCCGAATCCAGGGCCCCACAGACTGTGTAGAACCTGACCCCACAGGGGCCTGAACACGGGCCGCACCGTGGCGTAACCGCACTTTCGGTTGTCATTTCGGGTGGCAGAGGGCAAGATCATCTGTGGCGTCTCCAGCTCCCTCCATCCCACTGACCCAGCCAGTTCCAGGGCGCGGCTACTGACCTGGGACGCCCCAACCCATCGGGTGCAATCCTGACGGCCTGGGGGAATCTTACAGCTCCCTTGGTATCCAGTGAGTGTAGTGGCAGCAGCAGGAGGTACCGAGACCCAGCTGTGAAACGCTTGCTGCTTGCTGGGGGGTTGGAACCGGCTGCATCCATCGAGCAGCGAGGGGTCCTGGGTGTGGGCCCCCTCCACTGTTCCCCCTTCACCCGCTCCTGTGGCGTCTCCTCCGGACCTTGCGTGCCATCGGTCACCTGTACTCGCTTGCCAAAATTGCAGCAGCCCTGGCCCTGCACATTGACGTAGGGTCTTCCCCCTGTTCACCCTCGACACCGATCTTTGGCACCCACCTTGGGAAGCACTCACACACAACCGAACAACCAGCTGTACCTTCTAAGAGGCACCCAATCCTGGGGCCGTGATCTCAGACCCTGGCAGACAAGTCTCATAACCAAGGGCGCCCAACCGGCCACGACCTGCGGGGACCACACCCGATCAGCCCTGACCCTGACCCTCTGCCAGTGCGCTGCTCATCACTCGCCATGGGGAAAGACCAGAGCTCCAAATCCTCGGCCACCCACACACAAACAAAGATTGACCAGTTTACCACAGCTGACCATGAGCCCATGGGGCAGGGTGATGGTGGCCCCCCTCTTCAAGCGCGTCACAGGCCTCGCTGGAGGGAAAGATTGGGGAAGTCAGGGTGGACGTGTCCCTTATTTGGCAGGACCTACTCAACGCCACTGCCCACATCACGGAGGCTGAATCTCGCCTCTCCACAGCAGAAGATGACATCCACCAATTAAAAGAACAGGTAGCTCACTTGCAGTCTCATACCAAGGAGCTCCACAGGTGGGCAGAGGATGCTGAGAACCGCTCACACTGCATCAAACTCCGCCTGGTGGGCTTCCCCGAGGGTGTCGAGAAAGAACAGATGTCCACCTTCATCGAATCCTGGTTTTCCTCCAGGATGCCCAAGGACGCACTCTCCACATGGTTCGTGGTGGAGAGAGCCCATTGGTCCCTGGCGCCTAAGCCACCACCTGGGGCCCCACATCATCCCATCATAGCCCAGATCCTCAACTTTAAGGACAGGGATGCAATCATGCATAAGGCGCATTCCCTGGGACCCCTCAAGTTCCAAAACCACACCATCATGATATTCCCTGATTACACTACAGAGGTTAAGGATCAGCGCCGCTCCTAAATGGAAGTAAAGAAGAAGCTGTGGACTCTTGACCTTCAATACCGACTCCTATTCTTGTTCCGCCTTGCGTCATCTTTCAGGGCAAGACACAGTTCTTTGAATCGCCCCAGGCTGCCTGGACATGGTTGACGGAAAAACATCCCCTCGGGTCCGGGCCGAATCCATCTCCCACGCCCCGAGGCCTCCAATCCACATAGCCTCGATCCCACAAGCTGCAAGGCCGGAGGCGTACTCAGGACTGCAGGAGGCGTCAGTCCCACAGAGAGGCACCCAGATCATCGAGCCTGGCAGCCCGTAGGCTCGGAGGATCTCTTGGCCCCCAGGGATCCCCATATCACCACAGACATCACTCGACCAGCGGCTCATCCGGCGAGCCTCTTCCACTGGGCCTCTTGGGCTTGGCAGCCACGGACACGGACTTGTCCCGTAGCCCAACAATCTGAAAACCAATGGAGAAGAGACCGTGTGCAGGGAGGTCGGCGCCGCCTCTCAGTTTGATGTAAAGTCGGTGAGTTGTCACATATCGGAATTGTGGTGTCGGTAAGCGCCTCCCGAAGCCAGCGCTGTGAAGCTACGCATCCCGGAACACCACCTGCACCCCGCGACAATCCGCCTCTCCAAGCCATACGGAACTGTAACATTGTTTTTCCTAATGACCAGTCCGGCGGCCCCCTGATGAACCTGGGCTTCCACAGCCCCATCCAGGGACATGCCCTCACCGACCTAGTGGAAAGGCACCATGGCAGAGTTACTGCTCCACTACGTTTGTTTCTCTGCGGAGATACTGTACATCCGTCTACAAGGAGGGGTCCTCCACGCAACCCAACCCGAGCATTTGGTTCTTATTTTGCTGCAGGTAGGACGACAGATGCTTCTGTTATCAAAGTATAGGGTGGGGGTAGGGGGTAGGGATGGGGGCTGGGACCGTTGTTCCATTGTTGACGTTAGTTTGATGTATTGCCTCACCAGTCTTATTGACGCACACTACGATATTCCCACGTACCACCTGCAAAGCGCAGTCATACTTGCTGTCCCGCGCCTGCGCCAGACCCCATACACACCCACTGCTAGCCAAGGTGAGGCAAACCTCCACTACAGCTAGCAGCCACCATGACCGACACAACCGTTCCGAGAGCTTCCCTCCGCAAACTGTCCTGGAATGTTAATGGGTTCCTAGATAGAGTCAAATGAACGGCTGTCCTGCACTATGACCAACGGCTGTGTGTTGACGTACTCCTGCGCCAGGAGACTCACCTAGTGGGGAACTACAGCCCCTTCCTGGCACGCTACGGGTATGATAGAGTATGGCATTCAGGGTTTGCCCAGGGCTCCCGGGGGGTGGCCATCCTTCTGAGGCGTAATCTTCCCTTTGTGCCCTCAAGGGCCACTCACGACCCCAAGGGAGGGTATGTGGCTCTGTGCGGAACGTTGGGCGAAGACCCCCTTAACCTTGTTTCCATCTACTCTCCCCCATCGATGCTGACAACGACCTTGGAGTGCACCACCGACATCCTCACCTCCCTGCCCCTGGGCGCCACAATAGTCAGGGGCGACTTTTACGCGTTTCCTAACCCACATCTTGACACTACAGGTTCACCATCCTCCACTAGAATCGCACACGCCAAACAATTAACAAACTGGGCTGACTCTTTGGGACGCTTGGAAAATTTGGCACCGTCAAACCAAACAGTTTACTCACACGTCAGTGGCACACCACACTCAGGTGCTTATAGATGCTATATTCGTCCCCTCCACTGACTGCCAAACAATCCAAGACATCTGTATACTTCCCAGAGGAATCTCCGACCACTCACCACTACTTCTCAGTATCGAGGACCCTCCCCACTTGACGCGCCCAACCTGGTGGATGAACGCCTGGTTCCTCCAGTGGAAAGAATTTAGAAAGGTGGTGGGGATGGAACTTCAGCAGTATTTCCTTGCCAACTCTGGCTCTGTTCCTTCCCCAGGTACCCTCTGTGAAGTAGGCAAAGCCACCAACTAAGGCTTCGCCAAGGGCCAACTTAAACATCAGCGAAAAGCCCAGGCACACCAGATTACCCTGCAAGAGGCGCAAGCGCTGCTCCTTGAGCAATCCTTTTCCGATGACTGCAATGCCACCCGCGAGAGACAACTCGCATGCCTCCGGTAACAAATCAAGCAACTCTCCCTGGATGCCGCTAAGTTCCTCTGGAGATCATCCATAGCTAGGGTGTACGGATGGGGCGACAAGAATGGGAAGATCCTCCATAGACTCGCTACATACCCACCGACCCAACCGTATTATTCCAGAGATTGTTGACCTGGATGGTCTAGCGCATCGATTCCATTTGGCAATGGCCCGAGCCTTTGCCTCCTACTATCGCAAACTCTACTCTGTGCAGAGCCCCGAAATGTCCCTCTCTGACCTGCTTGGCACAGGCCATATCAGCCTCCCTCGCCTAGGCTCTGCCGAGTCAGCTGACTTGGACCTCCCAATTCCCTGTGAGGAAATTAATGAAACAATAGCACATACCTCATCGGGCAAAACCCCAGGCCGGACGGGCTCCCGCAGGAATACTACGGTGCATACAGAGAGACTCTTATCTCACACCTCGCAGATCTCTTAGAGGGATCTCTGACAAAATTTCGAAGGTCAGAAATTCGACCTACAAAAATATCGCAACAAAAATATCGATGTCAAGAATATCGACATCCTATCTACAACATGGTAAGTACAAAAATATCGAAAATAAAATATCGATGTCAAAAATATCGTTTTTAAAAATATCGGGTTTTTTTTGGTTACAAAAAATATGTAAAATAAACATAATAATACTTATAAATAAAATAAGCATAATTAAATATATTTCATAATGTTAAAAATTAAAAATGAATCAATATAATTTAATAAAAAAATAAACATACATATAATATATAATATATATACTTACTTAATAATATTTTTATAATTATTTTAATAAATTATAAATTTAAAAATATTAAAAATTGCAAAAACATTACACGCAAAACTATAACATAAATAAAAATTAAATAATTATATATAACAAATTAAAAAAATTACATTTAATTTAAATATTGTTAAAATTAATTATATACTACATTAGCTAAAATAATAAAAAAAATATTAAATAGCAGAGACAATAAAACTACTACTCCAGCTCCAAAAAACAACAGAAAGAAAATTATTGGAGAGAGGAGGGCTAAAAATTACTATATCCACTCCAGATAGTGTAACAGTAGGGAAAGTGTTGGATAACGTAGAGGTATAAATTATTATTCCGACTCCAGGGAGTGCAACAGTAAGGAAAGTGTTGGATAGCGTAGGGGTAAAAATAACTATTCCAACTCCAAAGAGTGCAACAGTAGGGAAAGTGTTGGATGGCGTAGGGGTAAAAATTAGTATTCCCACTCCAGACAGTGCAACCGTATGGAAAATGTTGGATGGCGTAGGTGTAAAATTTACAATTCCCACTCCATACAGTGCAACAGTAGGGAAAGTGTTGGATAGCGTAGGGGTAAAAATTGCTATTCCAACTCCAGAGAGTGCAACAGTAGGGAAAGTGCTGGATAGCGTAGGGGTAAAAATTACTATTCCAACTCCAGAGAGTGCAACAGTAAGGAAAGTGTTGGATGGCGTAGGGGTAAAAATAACTATTCCAACTCCAAAGAGTGCAACAGTAGGGAAAGTGTTGGATGGCATAGGGGTAAAAATTAGTATTCCCACTCCAGACAGTGCAACCGTAGGGAAAATGTTGGATGGCGTAGGGGTAAAAATTACAATTCCCACTGCATACAGTGCAACAGTAGGGAAAGTGTTGGATAACGTAAGGGTAAAAATTAATATTCCAACTACAGGGAGTGCAACAGTAGAGAAAGTGTTGGATTGCGTAGGGATAAAAATTACTATTCCCACTCCAGACAGTGCAACAGTAGGGAAAGTGTTGGATAGCGTAGGGGTAAAAATTACTATTCCAACTCCAGAGAGTGCAACAGTAGGGAAAGTGTTGGATAGCGTAGGTGTAAAAATTACTATTCCAACTCCAGGGAGTGCAACAGTAGGGAAAGTGTTGGATAGCGTAGGGGTAAAAATTGCTATTCCAACTCCAGAGAGTGCAACAGTAGGGAAAGTGTTGGATAGCGTAGGGGTAAAAATTACTATTCCAACTCCAGAGAGTGCAACAGTAGGGAAAGTGTTGGATAGCGTAGGGGTAAAAATTACTACTCCAACTCCAGAGAGTGCAACAGTAGGGAAAGTGTTGGATTGCGTAGGGGTAAAAATTACTATTCTAACTCCAGAGAGTGCAACAGTAGGGAAAGTGTTGGATAGCTTAGAAGTTAAAAATAACATACATATAAATACAATAATTCTTTAAAATAATTATTAATGTAATTATTAAATAACTCAAAATTACTTACAAATACCAATAGATATTTATTAAAAACATAACTACCAATAAATAATTAATTAGCAATAAATTATTAATAAAAACCAATAAATAATAATGCATGAATATTAATTACCAATTAAAAAATATTTAACAATTTCATTTTTTATACCAAAAAATAATTATGAAACTTTAATTACCAATTTAAAAATATTAAACAATTGCATATTTTGTATACCAAAAATAATAATTATTATACATTAATTACCAATTAATAATTACTTATTAATATATTAATTAGAAATATCAATAAATAATATTTAAACATATCTAATTACCAATTGATTATTAATCAACAATAACCCAATTTTCATAACCAAAATATTATAATTTAAAATATTTACCAATTAATAATTCATCTCCAATTAATTAATTATCAATACCCAGCAACAAATTTAATAATTACTTAATTAGATTTCAATTACTTCCAACACTATTCCCCTATAAACGCACGAAACACACAAATAATAAAATAATACAGTTAACATAATCAATTAATCAATTAATAAAAACTAATTACCAATTAATAAAAATTAATTACCAATTAATACTTAATTAACAAAAATATAATTATCAATACCAATAAATAAATAAAAATATTACTTAATTACAATTAAATTACTTCCCACCCTATTCCCCTATAAACCCACAACCCGCTACAGAATTTAAACGCAAAAATTATTTAAAATTAATTTATAATTCCTAAAAATTTATAATTATTTTCATATAATTTAATTACTTCCCACCCTAATCCCCTATAACCCACAATCTGCTACAGAATTTAAACGCAAAAATTATTTAAAATTAATGTATAATTCCCAAAAATGTATAATTAAATTCATATAATTAAATTACTTCCCACCCTATTCCCCTATAAACCCACAACCCACTACGGTACTAAAACACAAAATTAACTTTAAAAAACATTATTAACATATAAAAATTTTATACATATATTTTAAAACCAGTTGAACACTTAACAAAAAATAATTAACACATACATATTAAATACTTAATAAAATACATAGCAATATTATACATATCGATATTAGTGACATAGATATTAGTAACATCGATATATTTCATATCGATATTACTAACTTCGATATTACTAACATCGATATAAAAAAAATCGATATTACTTACCTTAGGGTCAATATTCTGTCCATCGATATTCTTGACATCGATACTCTGTCCCTTCGATATTCTAGACTCGATATTATTGTAGGTCGAAATTAAATTTTCGATATTTAGACTGCTCACCCTCTTAGAGGAGGCCCTAGAGAAGGGCTCCTTTCTGCCCGAGAAAGACATGGCCACCATTGTCGTTCTCCCTAAAACACAACCTCTGTCTCCCCGCTGTGTGGACTACCGCCCAATTTCTCAAAAAAATACAGAGGTTAAATATTCACTACAATTCTTGCCCAACGGATGAGGCCCTACCTCACCAAGCTGGTTTACCCTGACCAGTGTGGGTTTATGCCCATGCGAGGGACTAGACATTGCCTCCTTCGTCTCCAACTGGCCTTGGCACAAAGCCACTTGCTCACCCTTTATTTGGCACTACTTCTTGTCGACTTCGAGAAGGCCTTTGATTCTGTGGACTGGCAATACCTGGGCGACGTGCTGGAGGAGATTGGGTTCGGCCCATGCTTTTGCAACCTGGTGAAGGTTCTTTACGCCCGGCCCCAAGCACGGGTGCTAGTCAAAGGGGCATTATTTGAGGCCTTCCCCATTCATAGAGGGATGAGCAGGGGTTCCCCCTCTCGCCCCTCCTTCTCGCCTCAACGATGGAGCCCCTGGCGAGCTTGATTCGGTCGGAGAACCGTATCCGGGGATGGGAGTAGACCAACTCGGAGGTTGACAAAATTGCCCTTTATGCAGACGATGTGGTCATTTTACTTGCGGAACCGGCTCTGTCCGGCCCTCAATGTCTCCGGGTGTTACACTCCTTCGGGCAGGCCTCCGGCCTACGACTTAATCCCAGTAAGTCCGTCCTGTTCCCCCTACATTTGGCATGGGACTGCTATGATTGGCAAACCACAATACCCCTCAGGCGACAATCATTCAAATCTTTGGGGATCTGGGTCGCCCTGCTCCATGACCTCACCTGGTCCCTCAGCATAACTCCGCTGGTGAAAAAGGCAAAGGAAGACCTCTGCAAGTGGCAGACGCTCCGTCTAAATCCCCTGGGGAGGGTCGCCCTGTTTAAAATGATGATTCTCCCTAGATTCTCTACGTCCTCCAAAACACCCCCTTCTGCTGCCTCCGGGCTTGGTTTCGGGGAGCTAGACAGTATAGTCACCAAATTCCTCTTGAGGGTTCGGAGGCCCCGTATAGCTTGGACCCGCTGCCAGATCCCGCCCTTTGACGGGGGCATGGGGATGACCAATTTATACTTATATTACTTGGTGACCCGCCTTCTCACATTACACGATTGGTTCAACGGGGGATGGTCTGATCCGGGCTACAGACTCGATCTGAGCTTACCTTGAGTTCAATCCATGATGTATGGAGGGTCCATACCTAACCCTCTGCCAGAAGTGACACGTGCCGTGCATCTGCCCTGGCAGGAATCACTGCGCCACACCCAATGGACACATAAATTAACCCAACACATGCCTCTCTGGCACGGTACTTGGCTCGGGGAGGTTAGTGGGCTGAAGGGATTTCGGTCTTGGAACCTTATAGGGATCTCCCAACTCAGGGATGTGTGGGCCAGTGGTCACAAACGCTCCTTCCAGGATCTACAATCCAGGTATTCCCTAATTCCGTCACAATTTTACAAGTACATGCAGCTGCGTCACGCTCTCCATTCGCACATATCAGACGGCACAGCAGTTCCAGAATACAACCCCACCCCCGAGGCGCAGATTATGATGGCCGATTTGGGGAAGGGGGCATCTCCTGCATTTACAGTACACTAATCAACAATACCCCAACCACATTAGACCGGCTCAGAAGCCAGTGGGAGGAATGGGTGGGTCCACTGGAGGAGGAGGACTGGAGGGATGCACTAATGGTGCCTAAGATGGTTACTGCATCGGCTAGGCTCCGCCTGATTCAACTGTACTACTTGCATGCCACCTACTTACTTAACCCTTGCATGCCTTCACAGGGCTGGCCTATACCCAAATGCCTCCTGTACACGCTGCGGCCACGACCAGGCGGATTTCTTCCATATTGTCTGGGCATGTCCCCAACTAGCACGTTTCTGGGGGGGCATTGAAGAGGAACTCACAGAAGTCTTGAGGTGGGAAGTTTCCCATGAACCACGGCACACGCTCCTGGGGATCACAGACGGGCTGGATGGGTCCAGAAACGAGAAGCTGTTTTTTAACAAGGCTATGGTTGTAGCAGAGACATAGCCGCCAAATGGAAATGTCCAGCTCTGCCTAGTCTCATGAAGTGGCGGAAGGGGATAGACTGGTGTACTACACAGGAAAAACCTTTGTATGAAGCACCAAGATGCCCGAAGAAATACCACAGGAGGTGGGGCAAATGGCTGGGTATAGTGGCTTAAATTTGGGTCGTCTGCCAAATGTCTGTATCATGTAAGATTTCGCTGGGTCATGCAGCACAAGGTTATTCATCCAACTGAATGGGAATTGTCATTACTACTGTAATGTGCTGTACTGCTGGTTTCTGTTCTCATGTCTAAAAATCAATAAAATTGTTTATCAAAAACAAAGACTGCTATTGATTCCTTGTTACGATACTGCATATTGACTATACCGTTATCAATGCTAATTTAGTAAATTCATGCCTTGACTTCAATTTCATCAGCTAGGAAAAAAGTGATCATTCACCTAAAAGAACTAATTAAATCTTTCTTTCCTCAGTATAGACTGTAAATCCAGGAATGGAAAAATGTCATCTAAATGATAACATGGAAGCTATGAAAGACTGAGCAAAAGCAAACTTATTAACACACCTCAAACCTTGGACTCAATGACAATATCCAATTATTGATCCTATTGATATTGATATAACTCATTAATCAGTCATGTGTGATATTCTGTACAATGGGCACAAGTGTCATGATTGGTATGACAATGAAGGTCATAAGACTCATATGCAATTAAAGAAGTTTCTCTATATCTTGAGGAAAAAATGGTTGCAATTTGAGGAATTCAACTTCATCCTATACAAAAAAACTAAATCAACATTTAAAAACACATGATTTAATACGAAAAAAGAATGTGAGAGGTGAGACGTGGGACCTGCTATTGAATACTGTATATCATTCTAATAGGAAATTAATTTAGAAGTTGTTCGCTAATGGAATAATAAAGGACGAACATTTTAAGAGTACAAAAGTCAGTTATATGTGAATCCAACATGTGACTTCCCTTTATTTCAGGACTGTTGCCTCTACTCATCAATCCTATAATTTGCTTAATATGGGGGCAGGATTTAATATTGATATCACCAATGCTTATCTAGTGGACCAGTGTCTGTTGCAATGTTTAGAAAATGTATTCCTCAAAATCCTTTGTACTACTGATTGATTTCAGTGTTATGCCTGCCACCAATGAAATTATTCTCTGCGATAATAGTAATTTATTTACAGACATGGATACAAAATTAACAGAATTCTTCCTATTAGGCACTTAAGATTTCGACAAGGACATTGTATTGTAAATAGTGGAGTTTCTTAATTTTTGAAATAGTAAAGGTAATCCACTGTTTTAGCGATTTTTCGCAAGCTTTTGATTTTGTTGATAGGACTAGTCTTTGAAACAATCTATGACTCATAGAATTTACCTGCCCGTTAACTAATATTTTGCTGAATGTACATGGGGAGGCTCCTCCATGTGTGTGGAGGACTGTTGCCCCACTGCTTTCTCACAGTGTATGATGTAGAAATATAAAGTGGTGTAGGAGAGTGGCATCGACTGCATAGTTGCCCCCAACTTTTTGCTGATGTTTTGACAGTTTTTTTACTCTAGCCAGGCTGTGGCCCTGCTATCCAGGACCCCAGCCTATCTGCTTCCTCTCTAAACTGATGTGAGTACTATAGGTACATACCAATTGGATACTGAGGACACCCTGTGAGCCCCTTGTAGATGGTACCCTAGGTATCCAGGGCATGGGTCCCTCAGAGGCCTACCAGGGTCTGCAGCCATACAAACTGACACCACCAGACCACTACTGTAGTCTGGGTAAGGTGGTGCTTGCACCCCTTACAGGGATATAGGTATCCTGTATCCCACTTAAATACAACACATATATCCTCATAGGTCACCCCTAAGGCAGGTCTTGCTAATCCTACAAGGCAGGGTGCTGAGATATGTGTGAGGGGGAACCCCTACCTGAGTAGGGCCCCTCTGCAACCTTCGTTAAAACTATTGCGAGGTTGTTTGTAGTGCAGCCATACCATATACTCTTAACCGCATTTATAAGTAATCGCGATAGCGTGATAACTTGAGAGTGGCTGCACAGAACCATGTCATGTTTGGTGTCAAACATCGTGGAATCATACCCCCAATCCAGCCATGGGAGTGAGGGCATGATTCCCCCCTGCTAGAGGGGTGATATGGTAAAAGCGGCAGATTTTAGACACCACTTTAAAAGAGCACACGTAGTACAAAATGGATGCAACCCGCCACCCACACGATTCTGGCTGCCTGTTGCTGGGCAGAAGTCCGGCCACGGCAGCTGGACAATAGGGATCTTGTTGCAGGGAGGTGTCCCCACCTCCCCAGACAGCCTATGTGGATTGGAACTGGGTGGGTGCACCTTAGGATGTCTTTCAAACTAGCACGTAGGCTTCTCCAGTGCCTACTTCTGCATACACCGGCTCAGACCAGTTCAGGTGCATCCTGTCCCCTGCCCCGGCGGGAAACACACAAAGGGGAGAGGGTGTAGCCACCCTTTCCCGCCTGAACTCCCATTGGTGGGCTCTGATTCAGACACTCCCCTAATCCCTGGATAAAGGTGGGTGCAGGGTCCCCAGAGCCTCAGATTAATCTTGGATGAGAACTTTGCTTCAAAGTCTTGAAACTTCGACGAGCTGCCGCTCAGCTGAATGAAGAAATCTCCCTTGGGGTAAAGGAGTTACCCCCCTGCTTGGCAGGCACCTGAAACACTGCAAGTGACCCGGTTGGAACTCCGCTGCTCCTACGGACAACGAAGATGTCTGCCGACCCTGAGGTGGATTTCCAAGCATCCCAGAGGCCAGTAAGTGTGCACAGCAAAGCTTAGCACTGTGGACCCCATGGGTGCCGAGATACCCAATACCCCAGGACACCGGCCACCTCTTGCACAGCACACAAACCCGACCAGTGGGGAAGTTGTGCTTTGGCCCATCATTGAGCCAACCTCTCAGCATCAAAGGACGATGCTCCAGCCTGCTCAGTCGACCCGTGGGCACATCTTTACGCACTTCAAATTGCTGCCTTCTGCAGTCCCTTGTCTCTCGACTGGTGGGCCCTAGCGGAGGTCAAACCTTACTTTAAAGGGCTCCCCTGGTTGCTCCAGGCCTGCTCTACAGTCTCCTTGCTGGAGACCTCGCTCAGACCTCGTGGGTCTGCACCGTAGCTGTTTCTTGATTCTTGCATGGGTTGCGGTTGCCAAGGCTTAGTGGATCCAATCCAGACGCTAACACTGCAGCAGCCTTCATCCTTTGTGGGACAGTCACCCTCCAAAAGCTGGCCTTCATTGAAGCCTCCTGGATCCCGTGGCTGCTGATCCAAGCTACCCGTCTTCAACCTGCAAACACCCGACATTGAAGGGCTCTTTCTCCTAAGGCCCCTGGTCACTGGCTAGTGACCCAGACTCTGTCCCCTCTGCTTTCAGGTCCTTACCTTCAAGATCTACATCTTCAATCTGCACGACATCGACGACGCTTCACGCCAGCAGCAGTTCTTCACGTTTTTCCATTGAAAACGAGACATCGACCCGACACCGAAAACGACCTATGCACCCGGATTCCCTGAGGCAGGTAACAGTGGTACCTCGGTACTATCGTGGGGTGGGCCCTCCAAGAGCTTAACTCTAACTCCTGAACTTGAACTCATGCTAGAAGTGTCCAGATTCTTGCAATTTCCAACCGCGACATTTCCCATAGGGTTTAATAGGGATCCCGACTGTAGTTTAAACACTGCACATGCTTCCCGTGGGGCCCCTTCCTCACTACATTGGGTGGTTTCGTAAGGGGCCAGCGATCCTAAGTGCCCTAGGCACTGTCTGCAGAACTGTCGTGGTTCTTATACCACTTTTTAAATATATTGTTTGGTGCCCCCCTGGGGCCCTGTGATTCCAGTGCTATTTATTGTTGTTATAAATGCTTTATTGAATAGGAATGCCTGCGCGAGCGACGGCGTGCTAGCGGGTGCCCTGTAGACGGGATAGCATAGTCCCTGCTGCCTCTGACCCGCAGATAGGGGCGCCTGCGGCCACATGGGGACGGTTGCAATCATGGGGGCTGGGGGGGGGGCTATCCCGGGGATGACCGGGGGGGGGAGGGGAGTCGTGGGTGGGACAGGGGGGGGAGCACTCCGTGTACAACTGTTCACGCTGCCAGTGTTCTGAGTTTTTCTTTTGACTTGTTTGTGACTTATCTGTTCTCAATGCCTAAGTTGCCTGGGCGACATACATTTGCATGTACGGCTAAGTGGCTGGTATATGGTGGCTGCTACCCCTCTTTAAGAGACAACACCAGAACTGATGAGGTGAATGCAGCCGGCTCCTGGGCGGGTGGCGGTTGGCACATTACTTGACTGCGGGGGATATTCAGCTGGCTAAGCCGGGCACGGATCAGCAACCTGCATATATTCATGTACTTCTGTGTGTAATGTATCCTACCGAACCATGTATTTTTCTTTACCATACCTAAAAAAGCAATAAAAACAGATTTGCAAAAAAAATAAAATGCTTTATTGAATTGTATCTTTACCTCCAGCCTCACAAGAGACTAGTGGGATTTGTTCTTAGAATAAATACATATATTTTGAATATATACCTGTGTGGACTACTCTTTCATTTGGTCATTCAAGAGGTTATCCATGGTAAAACAATAAGCTTAACACTCCTTCAAGACTTAGCCTGAAGGCTGCTCTCCACAGCTACCACTAGGATAGCTTTCTTTAAAGGTTGTCTTTTAACCTATCACCTTAAGAGTCGAATTGGACTGGTGCAAGGTGTCCCCTATAACTAGTGGACAGCATATGCCAGGCCAACTTCTCACAAGTAGTATTTTAAATACCATTATATGTTTCTGCTTCTCGCACTGCGAGAAAGCAGAAGGGTTTGGTTGGGGGCGGGTGGGCGGCTCTGCTTGAGGGCAGGGGAGGAGTGGCTAGCCCAAGGCTGCATGCCCTGACTGTTTGGTTGGCCCTCTGGGGCCGACCAAACCAGTCCTGCGCACTCTCCTTTTTCCCCATGTAGGCTGCATGCAGCCTACATGGAGAAAATGGCCTCCCCATAGACGCCTGTGTAGTCGGCGTCCCAACCAATTACAATGTGCTTGGATGAAAAGACGGATGTCAAACATAACGTTATTCTTCTGACGACTGCTGTTTTAAGGAAACACTATTCTTCTGAAGATGTAGCCACGAATAGCCTTAAATACATATGTATCCAAGATGGTTGCGTTTGTAGTGCTTGTGGGCAGACTTTCCCAAACAAAGATGGTTTCAACCTTTTCCTGTGATGGCAATTCTTGCCTAAACCATATTATAAGGTGGGTTTGGTCACAGAAGCATGCGTCACAACAATTCTGTGCCCTTATCATATTGCATTATTTACTCTCTTTGATGCCTTTTATTATTGACTTTTGCTCCCTTTTTCTCCAGTAGAATTCCTTATTGAATTTCCTCACCAGTAGACTTAATGCCGTGCTCTTTCTCAACCATGTTTCAAGGTATGTTTGTTCCTTGCTTATCAAGTACTGCATCATTCGTCATCTTCAATGAAGAAATACCAATATTCCCAAGGAGGTTTTTCAGTCCTGTGCTGCCTTTACCTCCTAATTGGGCTTCTCTTAAGGTCACCTTTTGACATGTATATTTGTGCAGGGTGGCACCATGGCTACCGAGAGAAGTATCACTTTCCTCAGGCAATCAAGAAGGAAACTAGAAAGGCTATTGCAGAATAAAGTCTTTGGCAATTACTACTATTCAATTTGCTTAGGGTAGATCATTACATTTGACTTAATGGGGGGCCCCTTGTCGGCTAATAGTGTGGGGAAAATGGCTTTCAAGTGAGCATCTGAATCTAATTTATATTACGTAGCTACATAAGCCAATGTTTGTTGATTGTGTTGTAGCAATTACAATCATGGGTATGTATCTTATTATAATTGGAACAATACAAACTCTTAAAATGTAGCCCAAAAATTCGAAAATGAGTAATAATTTGTTTTAATCACCAGCTAGTTTTAGGATTTGTGGAAACTCGATAAAGATTGAGTCACTCCAAGAGCAGATTATGTGGTTGGATAACTATATTTTAAGAACATCTATTATTAGAATGTCAAGTACTATCACAATTGAGAAACAATGTATTCTTTCAGGCATTAAAATTGAAGTACAGTGTTACAAATTTCAAATTCAGACAATACGACTGTGCTGCATGACTGGCATCAATTTTTTGGCACAGTGTTTTTTCAAGACTTTTTAACTATTATTAACACATGATGTTTTATGTTTATAGGTTGTATGTAACCAGCTATTAAACTTTCAAAGTACTTTTTAGAAATGTGAGATGCCTTCATTGTATTTAATGGCCCCTGGCTTAGGAAAGATGAAGCCTCACTAATTGCATATTGAGAACTGCACTATGGGAAGGGACGAAACATCTCAAATAGATTAATTCAATTCTCGTAAAACTATAAAAACATCATATCGGATGAGCATTTTAGTTCTCTTAAATGCCTTTCGGTTTCATAGTTTAATAAATCCCACCAGCAAGGAGGGTTTATGGTAATAATTATAATTAACTAATGCAACAGTGTAGAATCATAGGGCAGGTGTAAAAAGCCATGTTGCAGTCGTCAAACCTGAGAGAGTGTCCATGACCTGGCTGTTATTAAAAGAGTTGAGAGTGATAAAGACCCTGTGGTATTATGCATGAAACTGAGCCCCATGAGGTACACCGACATTGGCATGCTTCGTAAGGTGAACTAAAGTCCTGAGATCGTTCCAACTAAAGGCAGGAAGAGCATTAGGTTGAATAAAGAGGTATACCAGAATGAAATTCCAATCCTTGTCACTATAATGACAAAATATGGAACTACAATCTTGAATAACCCGATTGATAGCAATGGCAATATATACTGTTGGCATATGACTCCATGACAAAAGATCTGGAGTTGTTGTGGTCAAAGCCAGTCGTAGTTAAGGCTGACTGTTCCATCAGTAGAAAGCACAGTAGCTGGTACAGTTGGTATGATGCTGAATGTTTTGACATGAAGAGATCTGTCTCGCAAGCCCTGATACAGAGCCATCGTATTTCGAAAGTGAAGCACATTTTTAAAGTTGCTAAATCACAGGATAAGCAACCACTAAATGGCTTTTACTCATGTGCTAAACCCATTTTGCAATTCAGTAACTTATTATCAAACTACAAAATGGGTTTAGAAATGCATTACGGGGGCATGGCTAAGCAGCACATGGAGTAGGACGTGCTCCGAGAGGTCTCCGTGCCACCGCTGCCTACTAAAGCCATAACTACCGCACCGAGGCATCAGTGTGCCCCTCCCAAGGGCACCTCATACATTCGAGGGGGCAGTGAACAGATTGGGGACGTATTGCCCCCCGATTGAGCTCTCTGGCTGGTCTCCATGATGGAACCAACTACAGAGCTGAAGCCGCCATCTTAGGACCTGTAGCGGCGTCACTGAGCGGGGCGCTCTCTGGACGCCCGCTGTCTAGCACTGGTGGGCTGCTCTGGTGCGGCTGACTGTGGGAGGAAGAGCAACCACGGCTACACCATCAGCAGAGGCTCTCTAGAGAAAACCCGGCGCCTCCGTAGCGGAGAATAGAGACGTCCTGCCTGCAGCCCCGGGACCTGGAGCTGGCCTTGGGTGGAGCAAGAGGCCTTACCCTTTAGGACTCCAGAGCGGCAAGGAGTGAGGGTTGTGGTGAGAGGCAACCCAGCACCCCGGAAAGACAAGCTACCGACGGCGCTGGAGCCCTCAGATGAGTCAGCGGGCCCGGCCTGGAGGAAGTGCCTGGCTCCGAGACCACCATCGTGTGTGGTAGGAGACCTGCGGCCTACGTGGCCTACGCAATTATTGGTGCTGGGACTGGGCCCGCTGTACAATTAAATACTCACAAGAGCATTCCCCAGAGCGGACATTGGCTGGGGAGACGGGCGACTAGAGCCCCTCCTCCTTACAGATTGCAATCATTCCCTTAAATGCTTACTGGGCCGTCCTGGATGCCTTACACAGCCATCGATGCTCGGACTGGGCCCGCAATGACCTGGGAGCGGTCTTTGGTTGGGGTAGCCTGGCAGTCGGAACCCCCCCCACCAGCTGACCAAAACTGGATTTTGGATGCCTATTGGGCCGTCCTAAAGGCCTTGCCAAAACCTGCTGACCCCGAAAGGGTGGAGACCCCGATCATAGGGGCCATACTGGACATTGCCCCATAGAAGTGCGCCATCTACTGCTCGGGTGCAGACCTACACCCTGCGCGGAGAGATCAGATAAAATCTTCGAACCCTGAGACTACAGCAGGCACTTCCCAGGGGTCTAGGGCTTGGAGCGGAGTCCAGAATCACGTCCTGACGAGAGGCGAACCAAACAACTTGGGCCTGTAACTCCGCGAGACAGGGGCACTCTGCGGAAAGTTGGCCACCCGGTCACGGTAAGGGGCAATCGACTACTAGTTCACGCAGTGGGATAGTACCCCCACCCTTGCCCACATTCGGACCACTAGCACCCTGGGTCTGTCGCCAAGTCCATCAGGCTGGGCCATCGCGGAATGGGGTATCCCTACCTGAGTGTGGATCTCACCTCTGCACATGGGGGGGTCTGACTGTGAGATAGCGCAGTGGGCATTTGGCCCCCCGCTTCCCTTTTAGCATCTAAGGTGCGACGTAGCCTTTCACACTCTGCAAAAGTATTAAACTTGACTATCCCTACAGCCTCAGCAATGCTCTAGAACCCCCTGCCTAAGCCTGACCCACCTTGACCTATTCTAACGCATTACTGACCTTGGTGGGGCTCCCCTTCTCAGGGTCGGACCTTGCCTTAACGCCAGGGTGCAGAACTCTACCTAGCCCTAGAGCATTCAGAGCAAGTCTGAAGCCACTGCAGAATCTGACCATGACCTTCCTGGGGGCATCACGCAGCTGGAGGTCCACACCAAGCGCTGCTAGTCAGGGATACAGGAGTCAGAGACAGAGACTCCGGGAGGCGGCGAGCCCTGAAAAGCGATCTGGTTGTATTTTAAGGGGGACATAATCCATAGAATGTGCTGCGCACCAAAGCGGGTAAGGACACTGCCCCAAGTCTGACCAAAGGCAATCCAGTTACTTCCTTGTGGCACAAGTCTGACCCTCCGACTCCTGTTCCCATGCGTCTTTGTCACAAGGGAAAATCGAGCCGCTCAAATAAGCCTACATGAATACCTTCCTCCAAGAAATGAAATCAGAGATTGACTCTCTCAAAACCGAATTTAAATCATGTGTCAAAGAACTGAAGAAAGATATCACTGAGATTGGTGAACGAGTCGATGACTTAAAGCGAACTGTAGACACTCAGATGGAAGAGCAAGAGAACCTCTGGAAGCGAATGGCTGCATTAGGAGATCAACATATCGAACTTCAGATAAAGCAAGAGGATTTGGAAAATGGAAGCAGAAAAACCAACCTCCGGATCAGAGGCGTCCCTAAAGGAGCGGAGGGACCAGACATCATGGTGTTTAAGCAGAACCACTCCATGACATTAGAGGGGACAATGACACCTCCCCACGTGCTTTAGATAGAGCACATCGAACAGCCACACCCCCAGGATGCCCTGAACTTGTGCCAGACATCCTAACAAGGGTACACTGCCTCACAGAAAAAGAATCAATACTGAAGGCCTCACAGAATATGACAGAACTAATGCACAAGGGGTACACAATCCAACTCTATCAAGACATCTACCCATTAACGTTGTGAAGGCGTAGGAATGTTAAGCCAATCACAGATAAGCTCCATGATCTGGACATTAAATACTAATGGGGTGACCCCATCACTATAATTTTCACCTCGGAGGGCAAACGCAGAGTAATGAGCTCCTTGCAGGAAGCCAAGCAACTCTTGCAGCTCCCCATGCCTTCTAGAGGAGCAAGACCCTCTTCTCCACACCACTCAACTAGAGAACCTACACGCCTTGAGTAGTCCACGGTATTCAAGCCACGACGGGGGATGCAGGCTAGGGAAAGGTCCTCCGTCCAAACCAAGCAAGACATCATAAAACACCTCTGAATCAAGGAAGGCGGGAAGCCATCCACCCTTTCTTCCACAACCTCTGAATAACATTGCTGTGGCGCAGGGGAAAAGAAGCCAGGGAGACAGGGAATAGTTGGCAAAACAGTAGTTTTTATTTCAATAATAAATTCTTTAGGTGGAGGCCTTATAACATGTGAGAACCAGAAAGTCCCTTGATACAGTCTTCACTCTATTACGTCAGAGAGTAGGATTCAACCGAGGGGCTGTGCAGCTTCTCATAAAATGAAGGAGTGATTCCGTCAGGTAGCTATCGCCGCTCCGTGACTCGTTGTGCAAAAAGAAAAGAAAGGCCTTGTAAGGGGAACGTTTCTCTATGGGACTTTACTATGGAGAAAGGGAGTGAAGGACCAAGCACCCGACCAACACCAGTGATGCGCGCTGCTTCCTTCCTAGGAGTTTTTTCACGCCGTGTGACTTTGCCTCTAATTACGGGCGCCAGCCTGTACTTGCTTGACGGTCTGTCCGTCCGTTCTTCTTGACCTCCCCTTATCCCACACAGCCCCTAGTTGGCCCCGTACCTTTTGGAGCCACGACCCTCCTGGGCCGTGGCGGGCTTCAGCGTGTTGCCGGAGCGGGTCCGGCTCCCCCTTTTGCTCGTGCTTGGCAGGCTTTCCTTCCGTCGGCTGGGCTTCCGGTTCTGCCTCGGTATGGGCCCGCAGCTCTCCTAGTCCTGGCACCACAAAGAAGGTTTGGATTCCAGGTTCACCACCCTGTGATGCCGGTACTCCATATAAGCGAGTCAGTGACGAGCACACCATTCCCTCCATCTCTTCCCGTTTGAAGGGGAGCAGGTCAGATGACCAAGTCACGTGATCGGCCGGAGAAGCTGGGGAATGTGGATCCTTAAAGGGACAGTGCGCCTCAGGAGCAAGAGTCAGAGTCTGCAAATAGAGGAGGGGACAGGGTGACAGGTAAGGCGGCATCCGATCAGTCAAGGAGCCGAGGGAGGAAGGGTCAGCAGGTAGCGCTTCGCCACACACCCCCACCCCAGCCTGTTCACGATCAAGGAACAGGGTGAACCGGGAAAGGAAGTCCGCATTCCCGTTCTCAGAACCCCTGCGGTGACGAATCTCAAAAGAGAAGGGTTGCAGAGCCAAGAACCAGCGAAGAACCCGTTGGTTGTTCCCTTTGTTCCGGCTCATCCAAAGGAGCGGGGCATGATCCGTATACAGGAGGAAATGGGAACCCTCGAGGTAATACCTTAGTTTGTCAACCGCCCACTTAATAACAAGGCACTCTTTTTCTATAATGGGGCAACCTCGCTCCCTGGGGAACAGCTTATGGCTAATAAAGAGGACAGAGTGTTCTAATCCCTCAGACGATACCTGCGAGAGAACCGCCCCTAACCCGTTCTCAAGGCATCAGTCTGGAGCAAAAAGGGTTTGGAAAAATCAAGGGACCGGAGAATGGGACCTGACGTGATGGCCCTTTTGAGGTTTTGGAAGGCCTGCAAGGCTTCAGGTGGTGGGTGTAGGAGATTCTTAGGTTTTACATTCTTTCTTAGGAGATCGGTGAGAGGTGAGGACAATTTGGAGTATTGGGGTATGAAACAGCGATAATAACCGAGGAAGCTTAGCAAAGCCCTGACTGCCTTCTTTGTGGTAGGGAAAGGGGCCTGGGATATCGTTCTTACTTTTTCCTCTTGGGGTTCAATGTGACCGTTCCCCAAGATATACCCCAGGTACTTGACTTTCTGAAACACAGCTCTTGATTTTTTTGCGTTGATAGGTAAACCAGCGTCTCGGAGGGCTTGGAGGACTACTTGACAAAGGTGGAGATGGGACTCCCATGTGGGGCTATAGATGACGATGTCATCTAGATACGCCGATGAATAGGCTTGGTGTTCCGACAGCACTCTAGTCAGAAGGCGTTGAAACGTGGCAGGTGCCCCATGCAACCCGAAAGGCAAGACGGTGAACTCGAAAAAGCCAGATGGTGTAGAAAAGGCTGTTTTTTCTTGGTCTTGGGGTTTCAGAGGCACCTGCCAGTACCCCTTTGAGAGGTCAAGGGTTGTGATGTACTGTGCATCACCAAGCCTTTCAATTAGCTCGTCCACACGTGGGAGGGGTAGGAGTCACATTTGGAAACCGCGTTGACAGCCCTAAAATCAATGCAAAACAGGACAGATCCGTCCGGTTTTGGTACCAACACGATTGGCGAGGACCACTCACTCTGGGACGGTCGTCTCACCCCTAAGGCAAGCATGCTCTTGACCTCTTTTTCTATGGCCACTCGCCGGTCAGCAGGGATACGATGTGGTTTTTGTTTAACTACCTTGCCGGGTTGGGTGTGAATTGAATGTTCGGCCATAGAGGTACGGCCCGGAAGGTCAGAGAACAAGGAAGCATATGGTAATAAAGTGTCCTGTAATGATCCCTTCTGCTCTTCCGTGAGATCTTGATTAACTATGAGATGGGGTAGAGTTGTCTCACTATCAGGTTTGGGGTTAACAACATGGAGATCCTTGGGGAGAGGACCCAGCTATTTCTTTAGGAGATTAACATGATATAGCTGGGTTCTTTTGGGTGTGACTTGAACTTGATAGGAAGTAATTTAACCTTTTGCACTATTCGAAAAGGTCCCTGCCATCCTGACCTTATTTTTGCGATACTGGACGGTGTAAGGACTAACACCCAATCTCCTGTATTCAAGTGTCACCATATTTTCCCTTTGTTGTAAAACGATTGCTGTTTGGTTTGTGCTTTCTCTAGATTCGTATCAGCGAAGTCTCTCAATTTCCGGAAGCGAGCGCGTAAATCATGTGTGTATTTTAAAAAGGACTTTGTTTCCTCCTCCTTTTCTTGCTCCCAATACTCTTTAGTTATCTCTAGCAGAATCCGGGGTTCTCTACCATAGAGGAGTTAAAAAGGGGAACACCCTAGACTAGCTTGTGTCTGGCAACGGACCACATATAATACCAATGGGAGGAGCCTATCCCAGTCTTTCCCTTCTACGCCCAACAGCTTCTTTAGGGTCAACTTCAAGGTTGAATTATAGCGCTCGCATAGGCCATCTGTATGGGGGTGGTATACTGACGTCTTTATGTGTGATATGTCAAGGGATTTACAGACTTCTCGCATTATTTTGGAAACGAAGGGAGCCCCCTGATCCGTGAGGATCTCAGGTGGGAAACCGATCCGGGAAAACAATTCCAGGAGTCTGTCACTAATGTCCTAACTGGTAGGGGCATGTAGAGGAAAGGCTGCGGGATAGTGTGTGGCGTAATCCACTACCACTAATGCGTATAGGTTATCCTTCTTGGTTCGTGGGAGTGGCCCAATATGGTCCATACCTATTCTCTCGGAAGGAGTTCCGATAATGGGAGGATCTTGCAATGGTACAGGGGTGGTTTGTACGGATTTGTCCTCAAATCTCACACTCCTGACAGAACCGGGTGACATATGCCAGGCCAGTAGACGTAGTAGCATCGCTATGGTTTTCTGGGCTCCCCTATGACCAGCTAGCAGGTGAGAATGTGCAAAAAAAAAACGTACTCTCTAAAAACCTGGGGTACTACGAGTTGGGGTGTGCGCCCTCCTTCGCTACCCTGTAGAGAAGGTCATTCTGTATGCGAAATAAAGGGTATACTGATTTCTGAGGAGAAGGGGTTTGGCGTGCGTGATCCCATGCGGGTAGCAGAGTGGGGCCACTGAGCTGGGTATAGCGAAAGCTTTTATCAGACAGCCAGGGGGCCTGGGTAAGGAGGGAGGGATGTGGTGAGGTGTGCGTTTCTCTAACCCGGAGGGTATTCTTTAGGAGTGTCAGGAAGGAGGGATTGTCCTGGCCCAGGATTGCTTATTCGGGAATGGAGGGGAGAACCCCGAGCTTGGCTTCTAGGACCACCACACCTGGAAGGGAGATTGGAAGAGAGACCAAGGGGTAAAGCTTAATGTCCCCTTGTACAGACCGAATAGGAACCTCTTGTCCTGTGGTAGGGTAAAGAAGTTGCACCAAAGATTGGCAAATAACTGACTGTCTACAGCCAGAGTCTAACAGGACTCTCACAGGGACCCCACCCACAAAAACACTTACATATAAACTCGGTCCCATTTCCTCAGTGTATAAGATGGATCGAGGAATGCAACCTATGTCCATCGGTTCTTCGGGTGACTTCCTTCTGGGACAGTTCCTGGTGATATAGCCCCAGTCTCCTCACTCGAAGCACTACGGACCCCTAATAGGCATGGGCTCCGGACGGTACTGTTGAGACTTAAGGGTTCCAGCATTGGGTTTTATTGGTTTTCTTTCCGGTTTGCCAGCAGAAGGTGAGGGGCGTACGGGTTTTTCAGTGTCATAGGACATTGTGCGGGGTTGTGCTCAGTAGAAGGACGTCGCCATTTTGATGGCTTGTTTGCTTGTTAATCGTATATGTTGCTTGAGCCAGCGTTGCATAGGATAAGGTAGTGCTTCTATGTATTGTTCTAAATAGATGAGTGATATGATCTCCTCCTTGGTGCTTGTTTGGGGTTTCAGCCACTTATCCGCTGCTGTCTTAAGCTTGAAATAGAAGGTTTTCGGGTTGTCTGCTGGTGTTCCCCTCTCTTTTCGGAATCTGACCCGGTAGGCCTCTGCGTCTATCCCAAGATTGTCTAGGATGATTCCTTTTATTTTTTGATATGGGGTATGCCCACTCGCATTTGCCACCTGGTAGGCGGCCTGGACTTCTCCGGTAAGGAAAGGCGCCCAAAAAAATGGCCACTTAGCCTCTGGCCATCCAGATACTCTTTCAAAGTTTTGTAAAAATGCATTGGGATCCTTCTGCGCTGTGTATTTTTGCAAGGAAACATTGGGGCCAGTCCCAGCGCGGTTTTGTAATTGGGTGGTCAGTTGAAGGCAGTCATCCGCAACTTCCCGTAACCGTTCTACTTGGTTTTAGATAGTGTCCTTGAACAGGTCCCTATCTGCCTGGGCGGACGTCATCTGTTTTTCTACGGCCCATTCTAGCTTCTCCTGGCCACGTTGTTGTATGAGGTTTTCCATCACCTCGGATGTTGTAGGCATTTCAATCCCACTTCTGACACCATGTGTGGCGCAGGGGAGAAGGAGCCATGGAGACAGGGTATAGTTGGCAAAACAGGAGTTTTTATTTCAATAATAAATTCTTTAGGTGGAGGCCTTGTAACATGTGAGAACCAGAAAGTCCCTTGATACAGTCTTCACTCTCTTACCTCAGAAAATATGATTCAACCGAGGAGCTGTGCAGCTTCTCATAAAACGAAGGAGTGATTCCGTCAGGTAGCTATCACCTCTCCGTGACTCGTTATGAAAAAAGAAAAGAAAGGCCTTGTAAGGGGAACGTTTCTCTATGGAACTTTACTATAGGGAAAGGGAGTGAAGGACCAAGCACCCGACCGACACTAGTGATGCGCGCTGCTTCCTTCCTAGGAGTTTTTATACGCCGTGTGACTTTGCCTCTAATTACGGGCCCCAGCCTGTACTTGCTTGACGGTCTGCCCCTCCTTTCCTCCCGACCTCCCCTTATCCCACACGGCCCCTAGTTGGCCCCGTACTGTTTGGAGCCACAACCCTCCTGGGCCGTAGCGGGCTTCAGCTTGTTGCCGGAGCAGGTCCAGCTTCCCCTTTGCCTCATGCTTGGCCGGCTTTCCTTCCGTCGGCTGGGCTTCCGGTTCCGTCTCGGTATGGGCCCGCAGCTCTCCTAGTCCTAGCGCCACAAAGAAGGTTTGGACTCCAGGTTCACCATCCTGCGATGCCAGTACTCCGTATAAGCGAGTCCATGACGAGCACACCATTCCCTCCGTCTCTTCCCGTTTGAAGGGGAGCAGGTCAGATGACTAAGTCATGTGATCGGCCGGAGAAGCCGGGAAAAGTGGATCCTTAAAGGGACAGTGCGCCTCAGGAGCAAGAGTCGGAGTCTGCAAATAGAGGAGGGGACAGGGTGACAGGTAAGGCAGCATCTGATCAGTCAAGGAGCCAAGGGAGGAAGGGTCAGCAGGTAGCGCTTCGCCACAATTGCATTCTCACCAGAAGTACCCGAAGCATGCATTCCTTGTGCATTCTGAACGAGCTATTAGCATAATGTACCTGCTACAAATTGGGAGAGACAATACCTAGAACTTATACATCAGTGAACAATTACACGGGCGAAACCCGCATTTGAACTCTGGCGACTACCACTGTCTGCAAACTTATCTTAGCCCAGAATCCAGAGGGTAATGCAAGATTGAACGTGATGAGGGGCCATCCCCCTTGCTCAGACACAGGATGGCAGCAGGGGAGAAGACCTTTGAACTGAGACGTATCCTTTCTTTTTAGCCCACCCTAACCTATCCTACCCCTAAGAGAGTGACATCTCTGGAATGACCCATGCACTGGCTTTGGGTCCATTCTTGGGCTGGAATGGAGATAGCTGGCCCTGTTGTCCTCTTATTGTTATTGAATTTCCTTTTCTTCCTCTCTCTTCTTCCCTTTTCCAAACTAATGGAACATGAGAGAGGGAAATAAATCTGAATCGGGCAGCATTCATGACTGGAAATATGCGAAACGTGGGACCTACTGAGGATCTTATCTACTGGAATGGGTCTTGCTTTTACTTTCTTGGACCCATTTAGAACCTCGGGGGGGGCGACTGCTCCTTGGGATTGACCCCTATATAGATCAACCCTACATCCCTAGTAAACACACCCCACTCTAATAATGGGCACGATCCCTTGTGTCAAAATTATTTCCCTTAATGTAAGGGTCCTCAACGCCCCCAATAAACGGAGCCAGATTTGGCCCTATCTACCACATCAAGACCCGGGTATCATATTTCTACAGGAGACACATCTCCTGCAATCAGATACCTATCGTATGGCCCATCCCAGGTACCCAACACTATACTGGGCATCCGCTCAAACTGAAGGGGCCATTATGATGGCAGGCGGATTGCCACCGCCCGGCTAGCGGTGGCGATCTGCCAGCCATCACAACATCATTTACCCCTGCCACATTACCATGGCGGGGGATAGCGCGGCGGACGTGAAATCCGTCTGCCGCTTTTCCGCCGGTCATTGACGGCGGGGCGGAACTGGGGCTTGATATGCACCGCCATCCATTTTATGATGCCGGATTTTCAGGGCCTTTACATGGCGGCGATGCCGCCATGGAACGGCTGGCGGGAATTGCTTTGGGGGCGCATTGCGGGCACCCGATGTGGTGGAAGGGTGGGGGCTGCACTTGGGGGGTACCTATGGTACCCTCCTACATTGCCATGCTCAAGGTGGCAGGCACCGCATGGTGCCTGCCACGTTGTGCATGGCAATGCACGACGTGCCTCTTTTGGCATTTTGGCGGGTGCTGCTTACAGCGAGAAACTCGATTGGTAGAGGCTAACCTGGCTAGCGACATAAAAGCTCTGGAGAAATTGGACCATTAGGCACCATCTGAAGCCTATAAAAGACGCCTTGCTATGCTGTGGGATCAATTGAGAGCACACAGGACAAACAGGGCAGAACGAACACTGCTGGCACTGAAGCAACGGTATTATGATGGGGGGACAATTTAGGGTCTATCCTGGTGTGCAGGCTGAGACTGAGAGAGGCAAAGGCACACATTGCTAAAGTCAAAACAGCAGAAGCCACGTGGGCCATAACTGAACAGGACAAGCTGAAAGCCTTTAACACGTTCTATTTAATACTCTCCAATTGCCCTTGGACTCCCCTAGACAAACAACACTCACAACTTCTCGAGAAGCCAATCACACTAGAAGAGCTCCAACGATCTCTGAAGGACTTGCCAGTTGGCAAAACACCGGGGCTAGATGGACTGCCTGTCCCTTTCTACCGCATGTTCCGCCCGCAAATACAGGACCAACTATTGTGACTCTTTAATTCAGTTAAGGACAGTACGGGCCCGACAACTACAATGGCCATTGCAGAAATAGAATTTATCCCCAAACATGGCAAGGATCATATTCTATGCTCATCCTACTGCCCTATTGCACTCCTTAACACAGACGCTAAAATGTATACAAAAATCCTGGCAAACCGTCTAGATTCATATCTCTCAGGTCTGATTGACCTTGATCAAGTTGGATTAATTCGACAACACCATGGGGCAGACAACGTGAGACGGATAGCTCGCTTGGTAGAAAAATCACATAGTTGGGATACCCCTGCCTACCTACTATCGCTTGATGCTGAAAAAGCATTTGATCAGGTGGACTGGGATTTCTTATGGGTGGTCCTTCGGAGGATAGGACTGGGGCCCACTATGGTTTCCAGAATAATGGTTTCATACGCCTCTCCCCAAGTGCATGTTAGGGTAAATGGTCAACTCATGTGACCGATACACATATGCAGGGGCACCAGACAGGGCTGTCCACTCTCCCCCCTGCTTTTCACTCTTGCGGTCGAGCCATTAGCCATAGCCATTCGACAATCAGGAGATATCAGCGGTATCCCTTTTGGGGGCACCGACCAAAAGATAGCATTGTTTGCAGATGATCTACTACTTAACTTGTCAGAACCCAAAACCTCCTTGCCGGCTCTTATAACAATCTTAAAATCATTCGAAGCAGCTTCAAGACTTAAAATCAACCTTACTAAATCATGAGCACTGAACTTGACCATTCCCAATGAAGATATCCCGGAACTACAATCTCTCACCCCCTTCCAATGGGCAACACACTCGATACGATATCTCAGGCTTAATCTAACCTCCACACTGTCTACATGGATGCAGGCAAATTGCCCAGATTTTGCTCGAGAATTTGCGATCTTGGAAGTTGCTGCCGCTATCATGCTGGGATGGCTCAATGCAATTAAAATGTCTGTCCTACCACAAATATCATATTTATTTCAAATGCTCCCCACTCCGATACCGCAAGACTTCATACAGCACTTGCAACGAGACCTTACCAACTTCATATGGGGTGGAAAGCAGCCGAGATTTCCAAACAAGCTCCTTGTGTTACCTAGAGACAGAGGAGGACTAGCATGTCCCAATCTTCTAGAATATTATTGGGCGTCTCACATCCGATACATTTCAGAATGGCTGATTCGCGAGAGCAAGAAGCATTGGCTTCATATGGATCGGGCGGCAGCCTGCAGGCCACTGTGAGACCTAGCTTGGCTTCCGCAAGGATCTCGACCACATAGCACATACATAGCCACACGCACTAAGAAGGTGCTAGAATTCTGGGAGAAGGTCGCAGTTTCCAGGGGCCTCATCTACTTTCCCTCCCCCAATACACCATTGGCACGTAACCCGAATTTCCGTCCGGCCTTGCAACCACACTCTTTCTCAACGTGGACTGAAGGGTAGTATCATATAATCCGAGACGTCATGGGTTACCCCATACCATCTACCCCTGCCGTGGTCATTCTGGGAGTTAGACCCTCAAATCTACCCGCAATGACCCATCCATACTGGCACCTTATATCCCTTATGCTCGGAACAGCCAAACAGTTAATAGATCTCTATTGGAAGAAAGCGTCTACACCACCTATCGCCATGTGGTTCACCTGCGTATGGCTCACTATTGCAATGGAACTCCTCACGTCCCAAATAACACACACTAAACCTAAATGTACAAGCCCATAGCAACCTCTAATAAATAATTTTTCCAAATTAAAATACATATGCTTCACTACAACTATTTGAGGACAACCCACCAATCCAGTACACAGACATAATGCATGAGACGTACCAGCCAGGCATTTCAGGGAGCCCGCTACCTAGTCCTTAGCTCTAGTAGAGAAACCCTGGGATGCCTTCACTGGCAGCATCCCACACCCCTCCCCTCCTCCCTGGAATCTTCCTCTTTCTTGTTATTTCTTTTTCTATTAACTGTTGTTTGCTCATTATCACAGTTACCTGTTGGTAGTAGGATATAATCGTATGCATTACACTATGACTATAAGCAATGCAATACACAAGAATGATGTAGACACCAATTTATGTGATTTTCCGAAGCCAATGTTGTGTAACAATGAATCTTGTTTGTCATATATAATTGAAAAACTCATCTTAATAAACAGATTATAAACAGAAATGCTTTACAAGTCGCAATTTAAGAGGGACATTAAAGGCGATTATAAGACAATGGGTTACTGGTTGATTGGGGAGTAAGTGAAGATCCATTAGCTACCACAATCCTTGTCAGGGTAAAGCACAACCAAACCCCAAATGATCCTATGCTCATTCCCTAGGTAGTTTGGCAAAGAGCAGTCAGGTTTAACTTAGAGACAATCTGTAAGGTTTTTGTGTAACACTTCAAACAGTAATACAGTGAAAACACACCACAAAAAGAGCCAACAAAAGAGTTAGGAGAATAGAGTCATTATTAATAAATAGAACAAAACCAAAACGACAAAAATCCAATTAGTAGAACCGGAAATATTACATTTTAAAGAATTTAGGGAAAATAGTGCCAAAAAGCACAAAGCGCCAACTGTGGATATCTGGTGAGGCGGACAGGGACAAAGTCACAAGTTCAGGCCGATTGCAATGGAGCATGGGCCATCTACAGTAACCCACCTGGGCCTGCTAAACAAAGTACATTAAATCAGGTTGCGGAGCATTGCGATGATCCATATCAAAGATGCGCTGCAAAGCCAAAGCGCTGCATCGGTTCCCAGATGCAGCAAGGCTGCGGTGTGAGGTCCTATTGTGTCGTCATTGAGGGTCCTGTCAACAGTCCTTCCAATGTGATGTCCGGCATCGGGGATGAGGTGTGCAGTCAGGCAATGCATCGGTTACAAAGTACTGCGAGGCTACAATGCAGAGTCCAGTGTCGATGCAGCCGTCGAAAAGAGAAGCAAGTTTCTGCACCAAGGATGCATCATGCAGCAGCGGGTCCAAAATTGATGCAGGCTCTGGCAGTGATGCAAGTCTTTGTGATAGCCTGAACCATGCAGCAGCGATAATACATCTGTTCTGTTCGGGGTTGCACAGCTTAGCATAAGAGATGCATCAGTCCTGCTTGGGAATGTGCCACTTAGCAGAAAAGATGCATTGGTTCTGCTCTGGGATGCACCGCTCAGCAGACAAGATGCGTCAATTCCCCTGGATCAACAGGGGCTAGCAAGCACCTTAGGCCCACTTCCAGGACTGGGGTGGCACCACTTGGCAGGTTAGACACACAGATGGCAGAATCCAAGTGCAGCTGCAAGGTTGTTAGAAGTCTGTTATGTCTCTGAGGCTTCAGATCCGGAGGCCAGTCAACTAGCCCTTGGAGTCACTCAGGGTTCAAGAGATGCAGGTCCAGTCCTTCTCATCCCAGCAAGAGGGCAGCAGGTCAGCACAGCAGGGCAGCAGTTCCATTCCGAGCAGCAGTGCAGCAGAGTGGTAGTCCTTCGATAGCACAGCAGTCCTTCTTCCTGGCAGAGTATCCAGAGGTCCAAAAGTGTACTGAAGAGTTGATGTCTGAGGCCACCTTTTTATACTCCGGTGCCCTGGTTCTGAAAGGTGGGAGAAACTTCTAGACAGTGTCTTTGAAGTGTCAGGAATTGTCTACCTCCCCTGCCCTGGTTCCGAGATGGCTGAAGTGACAATGCAGGGTCATTAGACCTCCTGTGTGGAGACAGGACACACCCTATTCTGATCTAAGTGAGGCTGTTCCAGCTCCTCCCTCCCATCCTGTCAGTGATGACACACCTAGTCACAACTGAGCTCCTATTGTGTGTGGCTGTCTAGGAGGAGTACATAGTAGCCCAACTGCCAAATTGCTCCCAGTCATGTGACCAGAGACCAGATCCTATTCTAGGAACACATGCTAATATAAACACAATGAATTGTAAATGAAAACACACATGACATTCTTAGTTCACAGCATCAAATAGTAATTCAGAAAACTCCTGGGAGTAGGCAGACATCCCAGTTCTCACATCTTCAGAATAGGCCACAGATACAGGTCTTTGAAAAGATACTTTGTCCACATTTTGCACTTCTGACAGTTCTTCCGATGCATCATCCTTCTTGCTTTCTCCAGTCCTCCCAGTCAGAACCTCATTATCAGTTGTCTAATACATAACAAATGGCTATTCACTAACTAACAGACAGCTTCTGGAAAGTTACAGCATATGCATTGGAAAGAAAAACATCTCGTGCAAAACAACAGGTCTACGTGGGAAAAAGGCCTTTCAATGTTAGTGTAAAAATCCCTGTTGATATGGCATCAACAGTTAGGCTAACTTAAGTAGATACTTTTTGTTATTTCACTCATATGTTTATAACACCAAAGTATGTTTACCTACAAAAAATATTGTATTATTTGCAATACACAAGTTATTTATATAGACAATTACACTCTTCAGTTAAATGTGTTTTCATTCAGAAATGAGGAAATTTGCTGAATCAGCTGTGACAACATTTAAATCTAAAGAATTCCTGATGAAAGTACTCATGGTAAGAAAAAGCTAACACCCTGTCACACAGCATCTATTCTGTGAAGTCTTCTGTTGAAGATTATCTGAAAATAAACAAATAAACCTTAAACAATGTTTTTTTCATTTTTTCACCACATAAATATACACAACATAGAACATGATTTCTTGTGAAGAGGGAGGAATAATGCTAATGAAATATTGATTCAATATTCAAATTAATTGGAGAATTGCCATTTTATTACAAGACTGAAGGCTACTGAACATGTTGAAAGTCCCTAATGCCTACATTAGTCACACGTTCAAATGGTCTTAAAAGAAAGTTCACAAAGACACTAACTTAAGACCAATTAGCTGCTTTCAAAATTTCATAAAATTTAACACCTGATCAAAAACCTTTACTTGTCTTCCCTCCTCCTGATCAATGTGTTCCAAAACTAGATAGATTCACACCTGTTTCATTCATCACACCTCTCTCCAATCTAGAAATAGTAGCGGTTGAAACTGTCTAAAAAGGCTTAAGATAAGAAATCAGTCATTGATTAACCCAACATGCTCTGAACTCCTGCATCCAGCTTTCATAAACAGGCATGCAGTGCACTACACATACTTTTGTACAATCATTCAAATTAGGACAGAACATACTTTTTTACTCAGGGCCCGATTTATATCTTGGGAGCATAGGTACTCCATTGCAATGGTGACGGAGTACATATACCACCAAGCAAATGTATCCGCCCGCCAGATTTTGATGCAGGCAGACTATAGGTGGCTGTGACGGTGACTAGTCCATCACCGCCAGAGCCAAATCTCTCCAATGACCCGATGGAGGAAAGGTCGTCAGAGAAATTACTAAATGGCTATATGTCCACCCACCCAATTACGATGGGCAGACATGTAGCCATTTCTAAACTGTCCGTCTCCTCAAGGCAAAACATGGGTAGTGAGGGACTGTAAAATAGAAAAATAAGTATAAATAATGCCCCCCTCGCCATGGGAGATGACTCCCATGGTGGAGAGAGCATTATATTTTTTATTTTCAAAAAGAAAATCCTGTTTCAGGGATTTATATTTTTTTAAACGAAAGCCAAACAGCAAAATGCTTTGGTAGGAACTGCCATGATGGCAGTTCCTGCCAATCCATTATAAATGACCGAATACTGACTGGCCATTTATAACTGTGGCAAGCTCAATTGCTTCACACTAAAGTAAGCATTAGTCAGCCAAGAACAACAAAGATTAAATATCAAATTTACATCCCAAACTGAGTCATAACCTAACCTGAGGTGGTCTCAAGTCTAATGCCTTTCATAACTCTACAAATCAGAACACAACCTCCTACAAAACAACTGTTAGACCTGGCATCTTTTGGTGTGTTTCCACTCCATTTTTGCTTTCTGGCCTCCTGTTTTTGATGGTATGCTGGACTTCGTTTTTGCTGGTTTAGTGTTTTGCGCACATTTTCACCGTTATCCCGTGCTAAAGTGCAAGTGCTCCTACTGTATATTGTGTTATGATTGGTTATCCATGATTGGCTTTTTTGATTTACTGGTAACCCCCTAGTAAAGTTCACTGTGTGTGCCATGGGCCCGTAAATTAAATGCTACTAGCGGGCCTACAGTACTTATTGTTCCACCCACACAAGTAGCCTGTCCAATGTGTCTTAAACCTGCCAATGCAGTGTCTGAATGCGCAGTTTTAAACTGCCATGTCGACCTGGCAAGTGCACCCACTTGCCAGGCCCTAACCTTCACTTTTCTTACAGATAGGCCCAAGGTAACCCCATGGGCAGGGTTCAGTGTATGTTAAAGGTAGGACATGTGGTAGTGTGCTTTACATGACCTGATAGTGGCATACTGCCAATTTCGTTTTCACTGTTGCAAGGACTAGCTCTCCCATAGGCTATCAGTGGAGCTGCCTTGTAACATTTTACAAGTGTAACTTTCAATTGGGAACAGCTAGAGATTTGGAGTTTAGGTTCCCTGAACACACATTTTAGTAAAGCTGTTTTTTAAATTGTTTATTTTTTGCCAGTCAAAGAACTTTATTTCGGCTATACAGCCATAAAAGCACTTAAAATAGTACAATACATCTAGTACAAAAGACAAATACACAACATAAGAAAGATTATGCTAAAATATCATCATAGAGCCGATGGTGCAGGTACAAATGCAAATTTTACAAAATTTTCTGACTCAGCATCGACTGTTCTCCCTCTTATTAACAAACTAAGATGTCTTTCTTTGACTGGTAATCCATAAGCATAGTTTTAAAAGACATTAAAAAACAATTAAAATATAAACATTAAGAAGAGGGATAAGTTGATAGTGCAGCCCATAAGGGGAAAATTTCAAAGCAGCATTTCTGACTAAATAAATTGTTCAAACATGGCTTAGCAGCACAGGTAATGGGCATACACGATTAAGTGTTTTCCAAGTTCTTCTTCTTTAAAATATCCCTGCAGATGCACCACATCGCAAATAGGAACCTGGAAATAGCAAACACAAATAATGGGTGTGTTTCATATTTAAACAACCTATGGGCCTCGGTGTAATACCTAATCCCCAGATTTCTACAAAGCTGGAGCACCCACTTGGACCTTGGCCTTCTGTAGGCGGGGCAAAAGAGAAGGACATGGAGTTCTGTTTCTTCCACCAAATCCCACCCTGGACAATCTAGTTTTGTTACTCCCTTCCATTTATTTGTGAACTCACGAAGCGGGAGTACCCCATGTCTAAATTGGAGGAACAGTTTCTTTGCCAGTAGTGGTTGTATACTATACAGAGCCGGCTCTATCTTATATTGCTGTTTGACATCTAGAAACCTGGAGGTGAAGCTACTTAAATTGATGCTCTGGCATAGTTGAGCAAATTTGTGTTCTCTATAGGCAAGAATTAGGGTCTTTTTGGGGGTGGAGGGGCAGATCTCTTCAGGTGTTGTCCACATATTTGCCCTCCCCAACGCCTGGCATGTATTCCTAATGTGGGACAACCATGGTATATTCCCTGCACCCAAAATAGTCATGACATCCTTCAGTTCCTCTCTATAATTTGTTAACTCAGGTGTGCTCCAGAGACGCCGCCAAAATAGGAGTGGTCAGGAGGCAATTATATCAGCAATGGGGCCAATCCCCAAATCCATCCTTAGTGGTGTTAAAGGGGTGCTCATGGGGAGGCCCAACAATTGCCTGAGGAAGATGTTCTCTGTCATAGATAACGAATTAGATGGACAATGGCCCCAAAGTTCTGCTCCATATAGTGAAGCTCCCCTAGCCTGTATTTTGTATATTTCTGCTGGGGGGCCTATCACTTTCTGTGTGCAGTTTTTATGTACTTTTATGATGCCCCCTGTAGACTGCCTCAGTTTTAAATTAGCTTTCTTTACTTGAGTTCCCCAATCCATCTTGTCATTAAGTGTAAGGCCCAAGTAATCAAAAATGGACACCCTATCTAGGGCCCTACCTTCCATTTGGGGGTGTGGACAATTAGTAGTGTTGGCATGGAAGACCATGTATTTTGTTTTTTGGAGGTTTATCTCCAAATCCCTCTTCCTGCAATAGGCACAAAACTCCTCCAATACCCGCTGCATACCCATGGGAGACTTAGAGAGTAGCAGCGTATCATCCGCAAACATGAGAGCTGGGAATTTGCGGTTCGCTAGCCTCAGTGAATCTATGTCTTTCCCTGCAAGTAGAGTTTCAATTAGACCATTTAAAAAGAGGGAGAACAGGGTCAGGCTAAAACGCATCCCTGTCTCACCCCTTTCTCTACGGGGAAGGGGGCTGTCAATTCACCTTTTTTGACGTATCTTATTCTCGCATAAGTATCCTGGTGCAAGCGTTTCAGCTGATGGCATAAATAGGCTGGTACTCCCATGTCACGGAGTAGGCCCCATAGCTGATCGCGGTGAACCATATCAAATGCGGATTTGAGGTCCAAAAAGGTGAGGTAGAGGCTGCCACCCTCTAAGATCACAGTTTTCCAATGGATCAGTTGCAATCTAAAGATCTGGTCGATGGTAGAGGTTTTGGTCCTAAAACCAGCTTGTAAGGGTGTTATTACATTATTTTCTTCTATCTAAGATTGCAAGCGACCAAGGAGGACATGGGCGAATATTTTTTGAGTGACATCTATGAGGCTTATTGGGCGATAGTTTGCTGGATTGAGTAGTGTGCCTTTTTTATAGATAGGAATAATTTCTGCCCCTGCCCAGGTCGGGGGCAGCACCATACCTTGTAGGATGGCATTGAATAGTGTCCATAGATAAGGTGTCCACACTACTTGCTCATGTTGAAATAGATCTCCTGGGATTCTATCTAGCCCAGGTGCCTTAGCTGGGAGCAAATTACCCAATGCCACTGTAATCTCTTTTATTGTGCGGGGGGGCGTTTATGTTTATATCTGCTAATACTTCCCTATCAGCTTTAACTCCATCTAGAGACCTTGAGTATAAGATTTTAAAATAGGATCTCCAGACTTCTTCCCCCAAATTTGGTCCAATAGCTGAATTGCCTTCAGGGTTCCCTGTTTTAACTAGGTTCCAGAAGCCTCGCATGCCTCGATTGTGTAAGACTATTTTGATTGCTTCCCATTTATCTATCTCCCAGCTAGTTTTAGCTCCAGCTGTGATTTTTTTTATACTGGGCCCTGGTTTCTTTGATTCGTGATTTATCTTTCTCTTTAATACACATTAGTAAAGCATGTTTGGCTTTCCTACACGATTTGTTATACCAGGGATGCTTGGGTTTGAGGTCCGGTCTAATCTTATCACTGTTAAAAAAAAACTCTGCCAGTTTTAAAAACATATCCTGATGGTTTTTTCCTATTGCCAACAGAGATTCTAAGCCGCAATTATTTTCGAACAATCGAAATGCAGTTTCTAAGAAGGGGATAATTTGTTTATACAAGGTGGCCACTTTTTCCGTCGACTGTGCAAATGTTCCCCAACGTACTCTTCTGCCTCCCTCGATTGATACTCGATTAGGGATAGGGTGTGTGGGCATGCTGTGATGTTCCTTGGGCACAGGGAGAGCTATTTCTAGGACCAGAGGGTTGTGATCGCTTTCATGACAGGGATTAATCAAAAAATCTCTAGTTGTGTGCCATAGTTCAACATCCACCAAAATATAATCTATTATAGATGCCTTTCCCAACTTATTAAAAGTAAAGTTTCCCGGGCTATCAGAGGGGAATTGGCCGTTGCATGCCCTTAGTGAGTGGCTGAGTGTAACTGAGTTTATCTGTAAGACTAGTGAGGGCCAACCCCTTATGGGCTGGAGGATAGTTTCTGGGATTGACCAGACCGAATCTTCCTCATTTGTGATGGTGGTAGTAATGCCATTGAGAGGCTCAAAATGTCAGTTAAAGTCTCCACCTATGATTGCATGAGTATTCTCTGATAAGGTGTAGAGAAAGGTAGCGAGACAGTCCAGCGTCTGAGAGGTTTGCCCCTGGCTCACTGGACGAGAGTAGACGTAGATCATTGCAATCTTCAAGGTGTTATAAAAGGAGAGAAGAATGCACAAAATGTCAGGGGAAAAGGTATCTAACACTTTGACATTACATCCCAGATGTGTGCCAACCCAGGTGCATAGACCCCCGGATGGTCTCCCCCTGGCCCCCTGGACGGCTGGAATACAGTATGTTATGTATCCCGCTCTATATAATTCTGACCTTGACCATGTTCCCTGGAAGAGGCATAGCTCGTGTTTATCTATAAAGTCTCCCCAATCTGGGAGGTCCAATTTCGAGCTAAGACCTGCTGTATTCCAGGATAGAATCTGGGTATTCTGAGATTCATCTGGGGTTCCTATCTGGGCATGCGGAGTATACCTATCCTGTGGTGGAACTTGGTGCATCGCTTTGGCTTGGCCATGGTTCCCTATATCGTTCTGTAAACTACATTCAACAACCCAATGTGACTTACTAGGAAGGCTGGAAGTGCTAGTTGTAATAATAGCCTCACAGATTTTCTCAGAGACCTGATTGCCCTTCTTTGTTCCTCCACCCTTTTGGGACTAAACTCGCTGTGTGTTAGTATTGGTGTGACTTTTACTGCTAAAATTTAGTCAATCTACCAGGTCCAAAGAGCTAAATCTATTACTGACGGGGATGTTATATGCCATTGTATTTTGGCATCCTGACCCAGATTTAACATTCTATCAATCTGAGTTCTTGGTTCCCAGTGTCTGTGTGCAGTTCCCACTTTGTCTAACAAGGTACTAGGAGGATAGAAGTATCCCAATGGCAGTGACTGAATACCCCTTAGCTCCCTAGAGTGCCCCCATTCGAGAATGTGTTGGACCGCCCTACTATCTCTAAAAATGATCACAACACAATCTCCCGGGATGTCCTTGCACCTTTGCCCCAGCTAACTAACCCTATGCGTAAATAGAATTTCACTTTGTACTAAATGGGGCAGTGGCCTGTATTTATTTAGCCAGAAAGTGATTTAATTTTTTAGTTCAACATGTGTCTCCCATCAGCCTATTTCCAACTCTGGTACTCCGGCTAATATAACAGTGTAGATTTTGGTTCCCATTTTTTTGGGGTGGATTAAGATCCTAGTATCAGAATCACGAGTTCTTTGAGCTTGTTGTTTTGCTGGTGGGCCTAGTGTAGTGACTATAGGCCTACTATCATGAGTGTTTTCGAGACCGGAGGGAGACCTATATTGAGGATTAACTAGGTCCTGATTTTGTGGGACTGATGGTTTGGTCCCAGTAAGTGCCTTGGTTTGCACAGTCGATTTGTGCCCTTCAGAGGGGGGTGGTACAGTATGTGCAGGTGGGGTTGCCTGATTATGTTGTGAGGCCATTTCTGAAATTGAGGATTTAATGGATTTAATGGTTTACAAGATGGCATTGACTTTGCTCCCCCATGTATCCATCAGTGTTGTTAAATTATCCATCCGTCTCGTTACAGCAACAAGTTCAGATTTAATAGACTGGACAAAATGTGCTTTAAGTTCCATTGCCAGATGGGATATCCATGGTGGGAGCTCTGGAATTTTCTGACGACTCTCGTCTGCGACTTGACCCCCTGGTGTCTGATTTGATGCCATTCTGTTGCAGGGATTCTGCTTATGCACAGAACTATGCGCAGGAAACCAGGACCTCAGAGAATTGTGGTGTACCAGAAACTCCCCTCAGAACTAAGAACCCCTATCCGACTAGCTTAGTGTCACATTCGTTATCCGAGATTTGGCTCGGCGGTCCCAATGTATAGACAACCCAGAACAAGCGACTTAGATACTCTCAGGAGTGGTGGGAACCCAAAATACCCGTTGGTAGCTATATATCAGTCCACAACAGAATAACAAAGACACGGTAAAAGTTTAAAGAGTTTATTTTATAAACCTCGCGTCCTAAGATGCAGTACTTTGGCTAACACAAGCAGACAAATGGTTAGGATCAGCACCATCAGCATTGTTACAATACCATAGAAAATGAAAGGAGCAATCATAATAATAATGACTGTGGAACACAACCACCCTCCTTTCTCTAGCAACTAATAAGGTATTATTAGACTAATAGAAGGTCTCTTAGGCTTGCATGGGGGACCCCATACCTTATAGATCAGCTTAGTGGAATCACATCACAGAATCAGCTAGGCTCTTTCCTGCTTCAGCTCTTCGTTTCGAATGTAAAAGAAAACATGCTGCTCTGTAATATTAAAGGGCTCGTCTTTCAGGTATTGGCAGCTGTATGTATGTTATGTCTAAAAAGTGGTACGATCAACCTGAACACAACAACCTGCCCCGTCTAGTGACCCAGACTCGTTCCTTACACGGTGTACAGACCAAGGTCACTCCTCGCTGTTAAGGATGTTAAACAACAGACGGTTCTCATGTGAAGCAAAGTCGAGTCAGCAGTTCTCGAATGAATAACATGTAACAACAGTGTCGCGTGTAAAAGCAGCAGAAGCAGCAAGCTGGCTTTCTAACAGCCATCGAGGTTATGCTAACTTAGCGTTGTACATAGGGCGTGGCTAACCCACACTACAATTCCAGGAGTGTGTTTCGCCTGTTTCCCTCCCTTGCGTATTGTTTGCTTTCGAGTTCCTCCTTTCCTTTTTGCCCCGCCTCCCATGGTAATCATAGTAGTGTTATCAGGAGCTATGATTGCTTGAGAGCACAACAGTTCCGAATTTGTGGGCACAATAGATGTTTGGGATAAGTGTGATAGTTCTGGCTCCATAGGTGTTGGGGTATTTGGGAAGATCGGTGTTAAGGAGAGGCGTCTCTCAGTGTGCTCTATTTTGCTGGCCACGGTTCCTATTGCCTGCTGTAACAGTTTATCAATAGCAGTCGGTTGAACAATGGGAGGTAGTAAGGGAGCTTTCTGCCTGGTGGTTGGCCTTGTCAACGGGGGGGTACGTTTTCCCATGGCTGTTTTGTGACCAGGCCTCCTCTACCCGCAACAATATTTAATGATGTTATTCAATATTGGAGAAGGACAAGCGCTGGCCCCACTGGGCTCCACAGGGTTTAAAATGTGCTGATTTTGGAAGCCCCCAGTTGATATCCCTGGGCCAGTTTAGCTCTACGGGAGCCAATAATCAAAATCTGAGGCTAATAAGGAGCAATATTAAGGGGGATGGCCCAGCCCAGCCTCGTTCAGTCTCGGACGGGCTCAGACGGGCCCGCCCTTGGCCCGCGCTTCGCCTGGGCACGCCCACGCGCGTCCTGCGCTGAGGGAGTGCTGCTCACGTTTTAATTGACCTCCGGCGCTACGGTGATGCGATCTTCAAGCGACACCCAGCACCTGTTGGAAATTTTAGTCTTTGAAGGCCATTCCCCTCACGGTATGGCCCGATGGCAAGTGGGCCGGTAAACCGTTCCCCTCATGGCTGAGATGGCTGAGATGGCAGCAGGAGCGCTGGAGGGAAAAGCCATTACCCTCACGGCTGTGACAGCAGACTGGTGAGCGCATTCCATGCTGCGGGAGGGCTGCTCGCGTTTTAATTGACCAACGGCGCTGCGGTGACGCGATCTGCAAGCGACACCCAGCGCCTGCTGGAAATTGTAGTCTTTGAAGGCCGTTCCCCTCACGGCGTGGCCCGATGGCAAGTGGGCCAGTAAGCCGTTCTCCTCACGGCTGAGATGGCTGAGATGGCAGCAGGAGTGTTGGAGGGAAAAGCCGGTCCCCTCACTGCTGTGACAGCGGACTGGTGAGCGCGTCCCGTGCTGCGGGAGGGCTGCTCACGTTTTAATTGACCTCCGGTGCTGTGGTGATGCGATCTGCAAGCGACACCCAGCGCCTGCTAGAAATTGTAGTCTTTGAAGGCCTTTCCCCTCACGGCGTGGCCCGATGGCAAATGGGCCGGTAAGCCGTTCTCCTCACGGCTGAGATGGCTGAGATGGCAGCAGGAGTGTTGGAGGGAAAAGCCGTTCTCCTCACGGCTGTGACAGCAGACAGGTGAGCGCGTCCCACGCTGCAGCAGGAGGGCTGCTCGCGTTTTAATTGACCTCTGGCGCTGCGGTGACGTGATCTGCAAGCGACACCCAGCGCCTGCTGGAAATTGTAGTCTTTGAAGGCTGTTCCCCTCACGGCGTGGCCCGATGACAAGTGGGCCGGTAAGCCGTTCCCCTCACGGCTGAGATGGCAGCAGGAGTGTTGGAGGGAAAAGCCGTTCCCCTCACGGCTGTGACAGCAGACTGGTGAGCGCGTCCCATGCTGCGGGAGGGCTGCTTTCGTTTTTATTGACCTCCGGTGCTGCGGTGATGCGATCTGCAAGCGACACCCAGCACCTGCTGGAAGTTGTAGTCTTTGAAAGCCGTTTCCCTCACGGCGTGGCCCAATGGCAAGTGGGCCGGTAAGCCGTTCCCCTCACAGCGGAGATGGCTGAGATGGTAGCAGGAGTGTTGGAGGGAAAAGCTGTTCCCCTCACGGCTGTGACAGCAGACTGGTGAGTTACCTGAACTCAGAATTTAACAACACACATTTTAGTAAAGCTGTTTTTTAAATTGTGTATTTGAAAATGCTACTTTTAGAAAGTGGGCATTTTCTTGCTTAACCATCCTTTGTGCCTCTACCTGCTTGTGGATTCACCATCTGGTTTTAGACTGACAGGTGCTTGTTTGGGCATTCACTCCAGACACTCACACGAAGGGAGCTGAGGTGTGCCCTGCATATGCTGATGGGCCATCCTGTGCTAGAGTGGTGGGAGGAGTTGTCACTGACACCTAAATAGGCTATGGCTGCTCTGCACAATGCTGTCTCTGCCTTCTGTAGTGAAACTGGACCGTGGAAGACAACAATGGTTTTATTGAGCAAGAGAGACTTTCTGAACAAATACTCCAAAGGGAAAAAGGGGTATACGTATTAGATCTAAAACCCCAGAACTTTAGATTACTTCTGGAATCAAGAGGAACCTCTGTCAAGGAAGAAGAGTTGAAGAGCTGTGAGGAGGAGTACTGCCCCTTTGCTGTGTGTTGTTTTGCTGGCTTGGCCTGCAGTTGCTGTTTCTGCTAGATAGAGTACAAAGACTAGACTTAGCTGTGAAACCAGCTTGTTAAGAATCTCCAAGAGCTTGTGTGTGCTTGCCTCCTGTTCTGAAGTCTCAAGGACACAAAGACTTTACCTACAGCCTTCTTTAACTCCACTGCTGGAAGTTCTGACCTGCCTGGGGTGCCTATTCCAGTTCTGGCCCCCGGAGGTTTCTCCTGCTACAGAAAGCTGTGAAGAACTAAAGAAACCGCAAAATCAACACTTCGCTCTTGCGGCTGTTTTATTCGACACTGCACCACCGTGCCTGAGAAAATCCTGACGCACAGCCCCGTGCAGCCAGAGAAATCAACACAGCAACTGCCCACGGCCTGGAAAAACCCCACACACCGAGCCCCATGAACCAATCTCCGAATTCCAAGACAGCTGTACGGCTAAATGAATCAACGCATCACCTGTCAGCGGCTATGAAAATCAATGCAGAGCCTCGATTGGCATCGTGTCGAACCATAGCTGCTGAATTTTCTCACACAGCGCACCCATATGTCAAATCCAGGACAACGCTGGGCTTTCATTGAGTAAGCAATGCATCACCTCCACTGCGTGGCAGTAAGGAACTGACACATCACCTCCCCTGGAGCAAGGAACCGATGCATCACCTTTCATGTGAGTAAGGGACCAATGCATCATCTTCTCTGTGTCTGTTTTGCTTGTGAGTCTTAGACACATCCCAAGTACGTTGCAACAAAAGTGACACATCCATAGTTTTGTATGGACCGACCTGCTTTACCTTTTCAAAGTCACATTTTGATATCTGTATGTTGGATTTGTGTCGTTTTGATCTTGTTTGGTTTAGATAAAGATACTTTAATTTTTCTAAACTGGTGTGATGTCCATTTGTAGTATTTTCACTGTGTTACTGTGTGATATGTGCAAATGCCTCTGAGATAAGCCTTACTGCTCGTGCCACGCTACGGAGGGGGTGAGCTGTGGTTAATTTAGATGTGGAACTTCCTTACCCTGATTAAAGACGTGTCCCTACTTGGACAGGGTGCAAGCCACTGCCAACTAGAGATCCCCTTTTCTAACAACACCCATTAACCAAGGAGTGGCCAGCTGAAATTCTAGATCTACAAAAATGTACTATCCTGTAGCTCAGACCTTTTTTTAAACAAATCTGAAAGAAAATATGCTACCTTGATACAGGAGCCTCCACAGGATCCAAACTTGTCTCAAAACACCAACTATTACATGTTTTCCCAACTCCTTTGTAATGCTTTCTTGTTCCAGGGGCCAAAGATTCCTCCAATATTTGCTCAACCTGTCCTAAAAGACAGGCATGAGTCTCTACAGAAATGTATGATATTTTCCAAAAAACGAGGTTCAGAATTCCTGCCGTAACCAAAGGATGAAATTCTTCATCTGGGCCTAACAACAATCTCTGTATCACTGGTATTAAAACAGGTATCTCTAATGCCAAGTTCAAAATCCCTGCAACCATATTTGATTGTTCCTCACATACGTTAAAACCCTTGATTTAATTGAAAATTAGGAAAAGCATATCTGTTAATGCCATTTCAATTCTGTTGGAAAGCATCGGCAGCTCTTTCTCCTGGATTTGCTCTCCAACTATAATACTCAACCTGAAATATTAATTTGCTTGCAAACAAATAGTCTTCTTTTGAACCCCATTCCTGAACTACTCTTTTGAAATATATGTTATTTATAACTTCCAATTGCTGTAATCCTTCAGATATATTGAATTCCAATCTGCGACCAAGTTCTCTCTCCCTGGCAAATATTCTGTCCTGAAACAATTTTGTGTTCTAAACAGAAATACCAAAGTGCCTTTGCTATATCTAGTACATGCTTTGATCTGCATCCACCCAGTTCTTTTTACATAAGCCACCTGCAGACACATTGTCCATGAGCATCAATGGTATCTTGTTCCTCAAAGTATCCTGGATGCTCTTGAAAGCGTTCAGACCTGCCAACATTTCTAGACAATTTATATGTAATACTTCTTACAGCAATGCACTGAAAAGCACTCCCTACAATCCCACAGCACGGGATGCTTTGGCCCATAGAGAGAGGCTACTCCATCTTCAGGACCCCTACTTACCTTAGGGGATGCCTTTATCCACCACTGAACATGCAGGGAGGCACGGTTGCAAAGTACCTCTGTAAGGGGACGGGGACAACCACATGCTGAAAAGCCCTTCTCACAATCCCGCAGCACAAGACGTGCCCGGGCAAAGTCTGGGCCAAGGGCAGGCCCGTCCCGCACCTGTCATCGCCAGGAAGAGCCACGGCAGGGCCACCAACCTTGGATTTCACTCAGGGTGACTTTAGACACAGACAGTAAGATTTGACATCTTCTTTGAGCAGACCTGACCCACAGTAATGGGTCCATTCTATTCTTGGCCTGTGCGTTGTCTGCGGCGTTGTATCTCTCAGATCCAAAAGGAGTGCTTGCCAGGATTGGTAGGAAGTGGAACCATGGTCTTAGGTATTAGGTCCCAAGCATAATTTTGTTCCTGAGCAGAATCTCTGCAACAATAGAGAAGAGACCTCAAACTGTACGAGGTCATGGGTTATTACAGCTCACTATTGAATGGCCAAAGAAAGATAGCAAGAGATTGAGAGGCATCTGGTGTCTGAGTGAGTCTCTTTAAGAAGACCCAGTTGGAGAACATAGCTTGGGAATGGTGTTGTATGCCCTAAAAGTAGTGGTGAAAGGGGTATTTATTCAGTGCCAAATCGCCTTTACCGCATGAGGGAAGTTGCTTTTCAATATCTCTGTGAGGAATTAGAACTTGTGGAACAGAGGCACAAAACACTTCAATCCAGAAAGATCAAGAGACCGCTTATTTCAGTGAGAGGCCCGTGGTGCTCCTAGAGTACAATAAAACCAACTATATCCTGGCTACAGCAGGAGTGTACTTTCATGTACGGGGAACATAGCGGGCACCCTGTTGGCAAATAATTATAATTAGGAGGAAGAAGGAAGAGGTCCAAGCAAGCAATGAGGGCCAAACTGCACAATTATCATGTATATTGTCAGAGGCAGTACCCAGCAGCAATAGACTCCTATCTGAGCTCAGTCTCCTTGCCTACCATACCCAAACTAGAGTCTGGGCAATGGAGTGAACTAATATTGGTTACTGAAGTTCTCCTGCAGTTAAAATATTGAAAGTTGGTAAATCTGCTGTGTGGGCACACAGGGCCCAAGGAAATCTTCAATAGAAAAGATTGCCCAAACATTGGGTGGATCGAGGATGGTGTTAATCTCAAAGTCTTTGAGGCAGTGTATCCCAGGAATAAGTTGAAACATAGCATTCCAAAGTATTGTCAATAACAAAGGACTGACTCAAAAATAATAATAAAAAGTCTGAGAAAAGTGTAGCAAAATCAGTAAAAAAGCCAAAGGGATCCCCATAGGCTCAGGAAAGGTCTGAAAAAGAGTTCTGGCTCACTCCCAAGTCCAGGGGTTTAAATACAGTTTTCTTGCATACAAATGACTAAGAACTGGAAAGTCAGCAGGTATGATCATTGCTCCAACAAATCACATTTTCACAATTTAAACTTCACATAATCACCTCAGCACTAACCCACTACATGAATGCTGATTCGCCCCTTCTGATGAAATGTCATCTGGAGGTGTCAGAACAAATTAGTTACATAACAGTAAACCATTGTGAATGAATGCAATGTAAGCATTCAAGAAGAAAGACCTTGTATACTGTTGCAAAAGAGTTTCTTCTAGCAGGCTGTTCAAGAACAGTGTCATTCAGAAATAAACAAACCACATCTTGCTGCACATGGGTTCAAGCAAGAAAGATAAACACAGAATGAACATCATGATACGGCATCATGTTGAACCAGATGACGTTGAGGCCTAACTGAGGCTTTGTTAGCCTAAACCATAAAAAACACACTTTAACATATTGTAATTATTTTGTTTCAATTGCATTAGCTCCATGTTATTGAACACGTGGGACATTTTAGTGTAGCGTACAAAAGCTTCAGCAATTCCTCCCTCTTATGATTTTATCATCACTAACTAAACCTCAAACTAGTTACAATACAGTATGAATAACTTTGTATCTATTGCATCTCGATTCTTCCAACATCTTAATTTGGCCTTCCACCTGATCTCTGTCATCTTCCAACTGTTTCTTGTCTTTTCCTTTTGGACATTTTTGACTCCTTCTTACACACTCAATTTAGACTCAATCTTGAAATTATTAGTTCAGAGAAGTTAAACAAGAGGAACAGAATTATTACCCAAATTAGCATACTGATTACAGTGGTTGATATAACACGCATCATCCCAACCCTCAAACCATCAATCCATTCACCAACCTTTCTAAAGAACTTTCCAGTCTCCCTAAACCAGGAACCCACTGATTCCCACAAGCCATACTCTTCAAAAGCTTTGACTTCACGATAAATGTTAATGATATTAACATAAGTGTAAATAAACTTACTTTTATCTGGGAGAAGTTAAAGCACTTTTTTAACCTCACACCCTGACAGACTCCGCCCTCCTTTGCAAGAAAGATGCTAGGGCAAGGCAGATCTGCATAATCATGGCTGCATTCCAATTAGTTCATTATTTATATGGGCTAATATTCCAATTCCAACACGATCAGAAGCAGGGCAATCTACAAGCGTAGATAATCTTCTAATCTTCACATTATTCATAGCCACTCTAATAGAGGAAATCAAAGCACCCAACACTTCGAACCTTCACACAGAGGATCTTCCCCCTCTTCTTGCAGGAAGTGTACAGGGAGTGGAAGGGAGGATGAGGAGGAAAGAATTTGAAGAATTTAGAGATTCTAAAAGCATTCTAGAATGAAGCTTCCACAGAATCTACCAAGAAATCTTTTTTCTTCAAGTGAGAAGCTTTCCTCTTCATGAGATCCTCAACTCCCCCAGTTTCAGAGACCTCTTAATTTTGTGCTGGAGGAATCCTGGGAAGATTTCTCTTCCACGCTTTTTGACTAAGTTGAACCCTCTGGAGGAAATGGAAACAAATTTACCGGACATTGTTCACGTGCATTCAGTGGTTGCTAGTCTTGTCAGCAGTTTGTCCATGACAGAAGAGAATATTCTGAAGGATGCACAGACAAAAAGGTTTTGGCAGAGTCCCATGTGGCTCTGAGAGTGGGAGTTCACAGTGCCTACACAACACAATTTCTTTTTGCTGACTTCAAGTCCCTCATCTAGGTTGTTCAAAAGGAGGGAAACTGTCTTCCTTTACTTGAATCCAATGAGCGACAAATCAGATTGTTGGCAGACATTTAATTTGATGTCATAACATCAGAGGCTCACATGAGTGGTGCTTCTATTGCGTCCCGACGCAATCTTTACCTTAAGGATTGGAACACCAATGTGGCACAAATGTCCACCGCTCTCACAATGCCATTTGAGGATTTGAGGGACCAATGCTGTTTGGATCCGAGTTGGAGGATAAGCTGCATATTTTGTTTAAATTAAGGAAATATTATTTGTGAAGTCTTCCAAATCTTTGAAGTGGAAGTCATTTTGTCAGCTATCAAGGAAATGATCCTTTAACCAGTTTCCCAAGTGTATGGGGAAATCCTCAATCTTTCTATCTTTTAGAAAATAGAAACAAGTCTTGGGTTCCAAACCTCAGATCTCCTGACTATGCAGAGACCTCTCCTTTATCACAGATTGGCGGTTGAATAAAGGGTTTTTTCTCAGACTAGAAGTAAATCACAATAGACAGGTGGGTGCTCAACATTGTCAGACTGGGGCACAGGATAGAATTCCTGTCCCCTCCAGGCCCACCAGGAACGATAAAGACCCCTTTTACCAAGACCCCTCTAGAGAAGGTGGCATTGATAGAGGGAGTTGCTTTTCTAGGGAAGAAAAGAGATATTTTGTGTGGTCCCAAGCACGGAGAGGGGTCTGAGCATCTACTGAAACGTTTTCCTGGTTAAGAAGGCTACCGGGAGCTATTGTCTGGTCATAGACTTGAAGAATGTCAAACAATCTATTCAGGATGTCAAATTCAACATGGAGATAGATTCTGCAGATACTCTGCTCACATCAGAAAGCTTCTTGATTGTGCTATACCTAATGGATGCCTAGCTCCACACTCCCAAAGCAAAAAAAGTATTGGACGTTTCTAAGATTCACTGAGGTGAAACACCGCTGGCAATTTTATGGTTCTTCAATTCAGAATTAAGTCAGCCCCCCCCCCCCCCCCCCCCCCCCCAGGATGTTCCCAAAAATGATGACTCTGGTTGTGGCTGCAGGGGATTCCACTGTACTATTACATCGATGACTGGTTGCTCCATGCTCCTTCCATCTAGGAAACCTGCAGGACTCTAGGGGTCATGAAGTAAGTGATCAGCATATTAGATCTGTTGCTCAATATTCTGAAATGTCAGTTTGTTCATTCAAAGCAGATCAAGTTTATTATATCTGTTTTGTATTATGGATCTAGGGAGGATTTTCCTTCCCTGGGAGAGAATTGTAAGTCAACTCAATCTCGTCAATCATCTTCTTTCTAGCTCAGAAGTCCTAGCCAGGTTGTGTATGGAGGTCCAGGGCCAAATGGCACCCTGTGATTTCAAAGTTACTTGCGGTTGTCTTCACCTTTCCATTTCACCACAGCACCTCCACAGCTTCAACTTTGCAAAGATCCATTCCTTGGACCATCCGGTCCTCTCACCTGCCAAATCAAACAGGAGCTGCTCTGGTTGCTGATCACCAACAACCTTCAGAAAGGCATGAAAATTCATCCTCTTGAGTCTTTTGTGATTAATACATACACCATCAAGACCAATTGGGAGTATACCTGTTGGATTACTCATCTCAGCAGAGATAGTCTATGTTGTGATGTGAGTTCCTTATAGGGCCCACTGTAGTTTGCTCCCTATGTTAGCTGAACTGTAAGAAATAGGCCGCTTTTGCTTTGCACACGTTATGAAGTAACACAATTGTTTTTGTGCCACACTGTTATTTTCAAAATTGGCTTCACGTTTTGATATTCAGTTTTTCTGCTGGAATTCAGTCTGAATATTTTGTACAACATTGTGTCCTGTTTTTCTCTGTGGCCATACACTCACATCTAGACTTGATAGAGAAATCCAGCTGCTGTTTTCGAACACGACAATTCTTATCATATAAGCAGGGACTTGTCGTCTGAAAATAGAGAGGAGAGATGCTTGCAGAGAAAAAGTCCTGAGACAAGAGATCAGTGCGTCTGTGATGCAGACCAAGTGACTGTGACCACTAGGTACGGGGTCCGGCACTAATCCCAGAGATCGCTAATACATCACTGTTATCCCATAGTGAGGGTAGGGTTAGGCAGATTTGTCATTCGCTATAACAGGGCTTTTCATTGTATACAGTTTATCAATCATGCCAATCACATTGCTGTCTTACATATGTTTTCTAATTGCAGCACAGTTGCTTTATAATAGACCATGATAGTTTCAATAAATATTGTAAGCTTTCTGCGTGTCTCTTTTCTGTTTATTGTTTACCCCTGAGATGGTTCAGAGTGTTGTGTTCTGGGGTGCTAACTAACCTGTCGCTCTGGAAACTTAGGAGGGCAGGTAAAGCGCTATGAGTAAGTCTGGATTTGGGCCCATAGGCACATAGGTGGTATGGTGACTAGTCCCTACATAGTGATCCCAGGCATAGTTCTGTTTCTAAACAGAATCCCTGAACGTGGCGCCACCAATGTTAGTTCTGGACATTATTCAAGGGTCTCCTGAGTAGTACTTGTGCATGTCCACAATACCCGTACATCTCTCACCGGAAACGTCTGTGGTGTTGGGGATTGATCCGCCACAGTGTTTAGGAAGCACCTCATTCTGTTGGTTTTCAAGCTTAAAAGTTTAAAAGGACTAAGCCCATTTTTTATTTTTCACTTTGTTTTCCATACTGCTATATTATAAATGTGCCGCAGCATATTCCTGTAAATTGCAGACCTGCTGTCAATGTACATGTAACACATCATCGACTTACTAATGCAGGTGGTGCTTTTATCTTTGTGGTAGAAGTGGATGCTTCTTATCGCTTTGAAGTCTTTTACTCTTGGGTCAATTTTTCAGCTGTGAATACAAACACATTTCATACATACACAACTCATCAACCACCAGCACAATACAGAGCATATGCGCTCATGGAAATACCTTTATCTTATTGGGAACATCATACTTGGTTCCTAGGTGCCCTCCCACATGTACCTACAATTGTATGCATGGGTCCCCTCAGTAATGATGGGGCGACCTGGCCAGCTCAAGCTGGATATACACCGCAACTTGATATGGCAAATAGGAATCTTTTGCAAACACAAGCCTCATACCATGCTCTAGTTACTCTATATAAATGCTTGACTCAATATGTTTTGCGCACCTTGTTGGCACAACCAGCAAGAAATGGTCTGCCGGGGCAAGCCCAGTTGCCTGCAGTGCCTACAATAAGTCCTGCAATTGTTTGTTCAGTTATGGTCAAGGTACCCACTAATTGTGAGGAAATTCCATTTTCGATTGCCCAAAGCAATCAACCAAATTGAAGCTGTATTTCCCTGTATGGGACCACAAGACAAACATGGAATTTTGACTTTATGCTTACACAACAGGATGGTTCCCACTATAGGAGACTGGAACACTTGGGGGACAGTTTTTGACCCTTACCAGATGTATTAAAACAAATGCAGAACGAACATGGGTCATCTGCTACCCTGGATTAGGGGATGAAACTACGGGGAAATTTTCCCATGGTTTTGCACAAGTTGACCATGAACGTGAGCTACTTATTATTATTGCTGATGTTTACAAATACTTAGGACGCAATCATTTGGAAACCAGACCTGCAAAACCACCTCTAGGCAAACCTAGTAGTGACAAGGAAGCCAAGCAGATCCGTGAGTTTGTCAAAAAAACATGGGATAACTCTAAACAAACACAGAAAGGTAAACTTCACTGAGGTTCTCTACCCTCGAAGTCTTCTGAGAGGGGCTATGGTTTTTCTTGATTGCACTGAACTCAAGACTCCCAACAGGTATCAGGTTCCTGATACATGTTCTCCTCATTCCTTTCAGGAATCGCCTGACAAGCAATACAACAGAGGAGAGCATCTGATCGCTGACAAGAAGAGCATGTGAAACCAAAGAGGGAGACGCAATGCTCGTCTGATGTGAAGATAAAGAATGAGGAAAGACCTCCTAAATATAAAAAACCCTTTTTCAGAAAAAGAAAGTATGCGGCCATAACCGTTAAATATGCCACAGACACTGAGAACCCTCCTCCTGAACAGGAGTCGAGCAGTGACTCTCCTTGACAATGTTACAGAGGTTACAATAGTGCACCATAATCTCCAGGAGTTTCTGGCAGCGAGAGCAACTCATACTTGTATTACAGTTCAGAACCCAAACAGGCACAAAGCCTCTCCGGATAGATTATCTGATTTAACATTCAAATTGAGGGTGACATACAGCACACCATCAAAGGTATACTCTAGGAAAATGTTACTTTGTCTTATGACTTCCTTTTGGAAGAGGTCGACTGTCCCCACAGTTTGGACAAACATCCCCACAAAGTGAGGACATAATACTTTCTTCTTTTTCTGCCCTTGTCCCTGAACAAGTTCAGTAAGCTTATACGGCATAATGGGTTCTTGCACTAGCCCCTGCACTATATCGCAATCATGTCGGCTAGGACAAGGACTCTCCTTATCATGTTATACCTCTAAGATCCAGCCCACAAGTACAACCACAGTACCCTATAAAACAGGTTGCTAAAGCGCCTGCTGTGGAAATACTCGCCCAATTGGAGTAACAGGGAGTAATTGAACCCTGTGTCTCTCAGATGAATAATCCCCTTTTTCCTGTTTTGCAATATAAAATACACACAATACAGCACTCATAAACAATATAGTCCATAAAAAATACTAAAGAACCTTGGATATTTCCAATGGCTTTTATAGCCACAATCTGGTGCTTGAAAGCAGAGATTGGACAGCCTTCTCAGTGCATGGCTTTCAAAGAAGATATACAAGGCTCCCAAGGGGCTATAAAAATATCTCAGGACTGTTTCCTGGACACATAATATCAGTTCTACACGACATTGACCCTGACACATTATACTATGTAGATGATATCTACCTCACGGACGATGATTTAAACCCATATTTGGCCAGAGTAGATTGCATAATATTGGGATTTGCTGAACATGGCTACAAGTTCAACTTTAAGACATCTAATATAGCTTTTTTGAGTGTCCTTTTCCTAGGATATGAAATTATCCATGAGGTAAAGAGTCTTGCACCTCATTTTTGGAGAAGTGTGCACAGCTGCAACCTCCATATACAATAAAGAAATAACAATCCTTGTTAGGATCTCTAAATTTTGGCAGAACTTACATTCCTGATTATGCACAATGTGCCAAAGCACTTTATAAATTAATTCACCCTGACTTTTCCACTTAATCTTGGACATCAGAACACACAGATACACTCATTACAATCTGACTTAGTTGCCACACATCAGTTACATACACATGTAATGCTACAAACCTAGTCATTCGTGTTTTACCGGGTACAATTGGATTTACATATAGCACTTTTAATGTAGGTGAAACAGTGCAGATTGCATATATATTCGCATTTATATTCCAGTGCGGAAATGCATTTAGTTTCAACCGAAAAAATACTGACAGCAGTGCAGACTGTCCTTAAAGAATGGGCACTTGCACAAGGTAAACACATTATTGTTGCCACTCCCATACCAGCCTTATAGGCTGGCGCAAAAGCCAGCATCACTAACGCTAAAGCCCTCCATCCTAAATAGATACATTGGGCAACTTCCCTTAAGAGCTGTTGATGTCATCTTCATCTTTGGCACTTCTTTGCAGACACAAGAATTCCTACAATATGAACATGTATATCCCAATCCTACTTCTGTCTTACCCCTAGAACATTATAAATGTATTATTTACACTGATGGTTCAGTCCAACCTACTATAAGTTCTAAACAGCAATATCCGGCAGCATGTGCTACTGTTGCTGCTGTGATGTTGGATGGGAACTTTCAACCACAAAAAACTCACACAGAGTCCTTAAGGAACTGTACTGCACAGTTGGCTGAACTGTAAGCATTTCTTCATGCACTAGAATATACGGATCCTGAATTCCCATCACTTATTGTGTGTGATTCATATTACTGTGTACAGTCCTTTAATGATAATTTACATTATTGGCAGCAAAATGGACTATAAGATTCTAAAGACAACACAGAAAGCATAAAACGAATGGGTTAAAGTGGCAGGCCTCAAAGACAGGTTGCAATGGGCTCAATGTTATGCATACATTGAAACATCAGCATGTGCAACCACATCTTGTAGGAAATTATTTGGCTGATGAAGCAGCCAAATCTGCAGTCACGACTGCAATTACTCATTCTAAAACTAAAATAGATTGTGATATCTTGGCTGCGGTTAATACAAATAAAAACAGCACACCTTTACCTAAAGGCTTTCCATCTACATATAAATACCACTTGAGTGAACAAAACATTCCTTTTGTAACAATCCTATGAGTTGGTGATCATTTGATTCCCAACCAAGACCACAGACTAGCTTTATTGATAGCTGCACGAGGGTGTTTTTTCTGCGCATGAGTGTGTGGCAGCCACGATTTTGCTGCTACAGCAATATTATTGGTGACAGGGCTTATACCAGTAAGCCAAAAAATATGTCCTGTGTTGTGACATTGTCAAAAAAATTAAAGCTTACACCATGGCACACCGACCGCAGACACACCTTTAAATTTGCAACAGGCCTTTTGGCTGCATTTATTTGGACCGCTGTGGTCCACTGATTTTGGATACTGTGTAAAAATGTATTTTAGTTGTAGTTGATTCTTGCTCCAGGTTTCCCTGGATTTGGCCACAGTGCTCGGCTGATGCTCGAACTTTTATTAAAGACATGCAAGTCTTTATCAGGATACATGCATGCAGCACACTCCACTCAGTGCAGAGCCAGGCCTTTGCTTCTAAAGCATATTGGATTACTATGGCATCCCTGGGTGTACAGGTACATTATTCTTATCCATACTGGCCCGAGGGAAATTCTGTGGTAAAGAGGATGAACCTTGACTTAAAGCAGTCCTTAATAGCTTGAGTATTAGGCACTTGGCTTAGTTGGATCCATCACCTATACGGGGTTCAGCGCGCAATTAATTACACCCCTAAGAGATCTCTGGGTGGCCGGACCCCATCCAAAGTCCTTTTTGGCATCAAAATGTTCGTTCCAGACCTTGACGGTCCAGACAATGTGGTGGCAGCCTTGTTCTTTGATGTAGATAATCATTGTGCTGTTTTACAGGATCTTCAAAAATGCTGTGACACCCAATCCAACGAGCAGGTGAAGATGTCGGCCCCTGTGAGCATCGAGGAGAAACCAGAACCTTCTGGCTGGATTCCAAAAGTTGGGGATCTCGTGCAAGAGAAGGTGGCAGCGAAAAACGGAGTTCAGCACATCATACTGAGCAACTGTACCAGTCCTTGACATTTAAGGTACAAGAACTGTTAACCAGCCACCGATTCCTTATTCCAAGGACAATTGTTTTGTCTCCATTGATCATGTCAAGTTACACCATGAGGCCAATTCTAAACAGTAGACCAGAGGGAGTCCTTGGTAGTTCCCTAACTCCCCTTACTACCATACAGGAAATTCCTCTACATCTAGTGAACAGTTTCTCCCCAGCTGGGGAGGCACTACAATAAATCCCTGCATCCAGCAACAAGACTGAAGGAACTATTTTGTTTTCTGCATCGGATGTCGTGTATACAGTTCCACCTTTTTTGGCTCCACCTCTGCTTGATTTTTCTAGTCCGGTTCCAGTACTTGAACCACCAGTTTTCAATGAACTGTTTCTGGGTATTATATGGACTGAGATAATCTTCGTTTTAGACACTCCTGCATCAAGGATCTGTATTTTTATTTCATGGCTGAAATGCACTTACAAGGCTCCACCTTGGATATATGCTTGGATTACGCTTTCCTTAGTTTTTCTATTTTTGTGAATTGTATTTGTGACAGTTTTTTTAGGTCTCGCCTAGGCAGCGCATGCGCTGTTTCTCCGAAACATCAAGTAATTTGTCTATTGGGTGAAACTCCGCCTATTGCCGTGTAAGTTCTCTTGCCGCTTCCCATTAGTTTAACTTTGCAAAACCAAAGATGATGATGGACGGAGTGTTGAACTGTGCAAGCACTCAGCCCCAGTCAACTGATATGGGTTTAATCCATCATCATTCTTTAGATCACTCCGCCACCCCAGTTCAGACATGGCCATATGCAAATTAGTCTAACCCTGTGCCTCATGGGAACAGTCCATTCCGAACTGCCAAGCCATGTCTTCCCTGGACCAGAGACAAGCATCCTGTGACCGGTTTCGGGTTCATAACCCTCATCAGCTAGGCTATCTTGAATCCAGTGGCAAAGTGAGGAAGGGACCCACGTCTGGGTATACCCAGCCAACTTAGGGCGAACAAAGCAAAACCAACTTTGGCATTGCTCTTGTTAGCTGCCTTTTTATTGGCTGTTGATCTGATACTCACTTCCGTTTATTCCGGAAGCAGCACCGCCTAACTACTATTTTCGTCCGCTTTTGTGGTTTATGTGTGTTTGAGGGGAACTTTCTTTTACGATTTTTGCAGCCCAGCATGCTGAGTTGCAGCATGACACACTCACTTCCATACATATTCAGCACGGCGCTCGTCATGAGCGCCGCGCTGTTATTGTTTTATTGTTTTCTCCACCCATCCACACTTATTTATTTTATTTTAATGGTTTTCCGCTTGTCCCAGCGCTGCCCTCTACCTCCGTGGAATTTTTGTTTCCTACACCAGGATGAGAGAGCTCCTTGTCATGGCAGCATGCGATACAAGGATACATTGTTTCTCGCTCTCTCTGTCAGCCCCGCCCATCCAGCCCCCCTGAGACCCACGTGGGGCTGCTGGATCTCCCATTGCGGGAGGGGCTGCTTCATAGTGTGTGTGTTGGGCTACGACCTTGTGCACCTGTGCCAGCAGGGTCCCCGGGAAGCGCGAGCCTTCTTAGCTGTATTCAGGAGGGCATCCCCCACCCGCTTAGAATACACATACAACACCGCTTGCGAGAGCACTGCTCCTGGTAGGTTTTGCAGGCTGCTGGCTACAATGTATTAATAAAATAGGAAGTATTCCCCGTGGCTGTGCAGCATTAGGCAGGACGTCCGGTATTTTTTGTGGAGGCTGCGGCAATACCAAGGCAGTGCTTGCACCGCAGTGCTGTAATTAAAAAATAATCTGCCGGGACCCAGCCCCACAGACCTTGGCGGCCACACACTGTGCAGCTGCTGAGCCTGAATGCAGCCCAGGCGGCACGTTTGCAGAGGAAGTTCATTTCGGCCAGGAGGACTCGTAGACTGGTTTCTGTGATGTGAAAGGGGGCAAAGCTGTGATAAAATACACGTCTAGTGCTCGTTGGTAAGTAGTGTAATTTTTGTAGGATGCGTGCATCCAATAAATATGCGTACTTCAGCACGTGGGTACAGGAAACACGTGCAAATAAAGCAGTTCAGTGGTGCATTGGGTCTTTAGAGACAGCAAGTTATTTTAACACTCTAATTTGCCATTGCATCAGCTTCCAGAGGGTTTCTGCCTTTCGTGCCTTACACCCGACGTTCTTTGTGCTGTTAACTGATCATGTCTACCAGCTGTCACGATCTGGAAAGGGGTGGGGGCAGGGGTAGGAGGCTCTACCTTTTTTTTACTTTCAGCCAATGTGGGCATGATTTTTTGGGTTTTTCCAATGCTTGTTTACAGTGAAAGACAATGCTAATCTCTTGTAAAGGGTGGTTTCGCTGCCAGATTTCCTGTCTGCCCACAGCCTGGCACCCTCCCCACACCTCGCGTGATGGCTGTAAAATGCTGAAATCAGCATTACCGCAGAGCTGCGGTCACAGGGCATTGTCGCCTTGTGACGGATAGCTGTGAACAGAGTGATAGGTCTGAAAAGTAGCGCTCTAATTGAGGCCACATGTTCAATGGCTCAGTCGCATTTGTGTGAATTGCAATACAAACCCAAGAGCCCTCTCACTTTGACACACACACATCTCTTTGTAGCGGCCATCCCCGTAATCTCCCACACCTAAAATGTATTTCAATTCCATGCTACCTTTCTTACCAATTGAACGAAATTGCTACTTCTTTTTATGTAGTTGGGTAATCATATTTTAAATGAAAATTAATTAATGCCCCCTCTTCCAATGAAGAACATGCTTGTCAACTCATCCCAACATTACTGTGCTTCTGCAAAATTTTGTTTTATTCCGTCCCGGATTCCAAAAAGCTTCTCACATGCTCGCCTTTCAAGCCCACAGGTGTTGGCATCAAACCCTTCAGACTACCCCTTCCCTTTGACTGACCACATCTCCCGCCCAAGAGCGCCCCAAACCCATGTCTGGAATATTTATTAACAAAGTCGTAGAAATCCACAGTGAAAAAACATAGTATTTATTGGTGTTGTGTAACAAGCATCATCTCGAGTTTTGTCTCATTCCGATAGAGCACCTGGTCTGGAACGTAAAGAATCTCAGAAGCAAAAAAAGATATTGAAGACTGAATTATAGTAATTATTAATGGAATACTGTCCACACTTAGGCCAAAGAGCATGCACGCCGTTGCCAGCCCCTGCTGGCATTTACACTTCCATGTGTAGCAATCAGAACAGTTGGAACTCGAACATTTGTAACTAGTTGATTATTATTCATACGAATGTAGTATGTTTTTATAGTCGACAAAGTACTTAAAGTAAACAAAAATCGCCTTGTTAACCGAGTATTTTTTTTAATTGTGTTGAGAACAAATTGGACTTTTGAGATGCTCAGGCACAGCCCATTTGTTTCGTACGTAGCGGCCATTACAGGATTTAGACAAAAGGGTAAATGTGTTTAGCGATTTTTATATAGGCAGAAATTAAGAAACGCTTACCAAGTAATATACAACATTATATTACTTGGTAAGTATGTTGATCAGAAAAGTTTCTACTGTCCCGACCAATCGGGCTTCATGCCGCATCGGAACACGGCTCTGAATCTGCGACAGCTCCATGGTGTGATGGGACGCCGCCATACGATCCAGGAAGATGCGGTGGTGGTGTCATTAGATGCTGCTATGGCATTCGATACCCTGGAATGGCCCTATATGATGGTGGTCCTCAGGAGGTTAGGATTTGGTCCCAACTTTGTCGGATGGGTGCGCCTCCTCTATACCGAACCATTGGCACAGGTGGTAGTTAATAACAAGAGTTCTGAGGTCTTTACACTCAAGAGGGGGATGAGACAGGGCTGCCCCCTCTCACCCTTACTGTTTGCACTCTACCTAGAGCCTCTGGCTGCCTGGATAAGACAGGATCCCTCGATACGAGGGCTGAGATGGGCAGGGGGATGGGAGGACAGGATCTCGCTATATGCAGACGATGTCCTACTCTACCTTGCCTCCCCCGCGAAATCACTCCGGGTGGCCTTGGACATCCTTACAAGCTTCGGGAACAACTCGGCTATAGTATCAACTGGGAAAATCATTGCTTTATGTGTTGCACGGGGCCCCCCCTCCTATTCCTAGTGGTTGCCCGATCCAGATAGCCACGGAAGGGTTCAGATATCTCGGAATCTACATCTCCGGAGATGCAAAAACACGCTTTGAGACTAACCTCAGGCCACCTCTACAGAGGTTCCAGAGAGATGTGGCTCTATGGAAAAGGCTCCCGCTAACGCTGCTGGGTCGTGCGGCCCTATTCAAAATGATGGCCCTGCCGCGGTTTTTGTATGAGCTCCAAAACTACCCAGATCTGGTACCACACAAATACTTTGCAGATATTGAGGCCGCTCAGCGGGACTTGCTGTGGAGTGGCGCACCGCGCATAGCCCTCCCAAAACTTACCTTGGGGTGGTACGATGGGGGCATTGCCCTGCCGGATATCCGCAAATATTACTGGGCAGCGCATCTCGCGGCCATCAATCAGGGCACGTATGGTAGTGGGGACGACCCCGGATATGGGATGGATAGGTGGCTCCTCCCCGGAGGGAATTTTGAGGCTGCACTCTATTCACGACCAAATAAGTTTCATCTCACGGGGCCTACAAAACACTCGGTCCAATTGTGGCATATTGTTAACCGAAAGTTGGGACGCACTAAGGGATTCCGTAATTGGGATCTGATCGGTATATCCCGTATAGGGGACCTCTGGGGGGCGGGGGTGTGGTGCCCTTTGCCTCTCTACAGCAGTCACACGAGTTGGCACACACGGAATCCTTCCGTTATATGCAGGTCCGACACTCTCTCCAATCTAACATTCCACCGGGGATGTCTATCCCGGAATCCTCCCCTCTAGAGGATAGATTGCTGGACGGGCACCTACCGGAAAGGGCGATATCCCTCACCTACAAAAAACTTATACATCACTCCCCGGATCCACTGTGGCCCCTCAGGGGGAGGTGGGAGGCAGATGGCCTCGAAATTGACGAGGAGGAATGGAGAGAGGCGCTCTCCTCCCCTATAGAAGTGGCGATAATGGCAAAACTGCGGCTGATACAACTCAAAATATTACACTTGGTCACCAGACTGGTGTTAATGGGGAGGAGTACGGATGGACTTTGCCGGAGGCAGTGTGGGGACAGAGGGACATTTCTTCACGTATTATGGGAATGTCCGCGGGTTTAAGCATACTGGGCAAAAATACATGACTGTATAAGCAAGGTGTGGGGGGTAGGGTTGCGGCCTGAAGCTAAACGATGCCTCTTAAACATCTGGGAGCCCACGGACCTACCGGTAAAAGGCAAACTGTGGGCAACACTGGGGCTGGCAATTGCAAAGCGTAACATAGCGCTCCTGTGGGAGGTGGAAGCGCCACCATTGCTTGGAGCATGGAAGAAAGACATGGACTGGTGCATGTTGCAGGAAAAGATAGTGTATGTCTCGAGAGGTTGCCCCGGGAAGTGGGTAGCGGTCTGGTCTCCGTGGAATGCATACCGAGGCAACATCTGCAAGAATTAAAAAAAAAAAAAGAAAAGTTTCTACTATAAGCGATTTACACCACTCTGGCGCCCTAACAAATGCTGCACTGTACAATCTTTCCAAACAGGCACCAGGAGCGGTGTAAACCAGTTCTGGCAGGGAAGAGCCAGTTCCACCAAGGCAAGCAGTGCGCAGAGTAAACAAGCCATTGTAAGGAGGCCTGGCCAGGCCGGGGAGGAGGCTGTCCAATGGCACCATGACTGGCGTGGCTGTGGAACACAGTCCATCATCACCAGAACGGAGGCCTCGTCTCCCTGAACACACCCACCCTAAAGGCAGGTTGTTCTCACAACCATCTACAGAACACACCGACTTTACCATACCAATTGAGCACGCCCTGACCGAACAATGCTGGCTTCACAGAACCACCTAAGAGTTCACCTTAACAATTTGCAATGCAATAGGTCTCGCATTTACTCGAGTTTGAGCTATTGGCATTGTAAATGACAATACCTTTTATTCATGTTTTGGTTTTTGAAACATAAATAAAACGCATTGTTATTTGCAATGCCAATAGCTTAAACTCGCGTAAATGCGAGACCTGTTGCATTACAAATGCTTGTTCTTACTAATTAATGGCCATCACTTACCAGAACGCTCTGCTCCTGAACTAGCCGATGGGGTGTTGGCCCCATACTCATCTTCACATAAGCTAAAAATAGCCTTGCCCCACATGAACATTTCAGCTGTTTCTATAACTAATGAAATTGTTTGGGATAAAGCTCCCTTTGATATATTAGGACCTATGGAGATCCTGCAGATACCATATGTATTTAGGGTGTCTATGGGTGATGTAATAGTACCTGGGTTTTAATTCTGATGATTGGGATGTTGAAACTGTAAAATTCATGCTGTCAGAGCTGGAATATTATTCTGTTTTCGAATCAGAGGATCTGTAATTAAATTCTGCTAATTACGGGGAAATGTTATGTTATCACCAATACGGACATCATTATTTACAATGAGCAAGAGTTCAGCACATCATTTTTAACTATACATAATGGGAACATTGCCCAACTCCCCCGCAAGGCATTTCTAAAACATACACGGAAAAATTCACATATTTTCTTCAGGATATGATGCATCAGATCCAATATCATATTAATTTACATTAGTCTCTACACCACCAAAGTAATATATGCTTATGCAAACTAAGTTAATATACACAGCTTTGTTTGTCACACAATTGGCTGCCAACCGCGATGATTATTGGAAGGACACAATTAATGAAAGCGATTTCGGGTACCAAACCTTGGCAAGTTCAGAGCATGGAAACAATGCTGTGGTTCGCATGTTTAATTCCAACACAAATGATATTCCTGAATGATACAGTCCAACAGACTACATGTCTGGGACTCGCTAAAATCAAACAGATGAATGCCCCAACTGTTCCCTCCATTGCCCGCTATGAAAATTGGCAAAATAGGACAAATTACACTAAAGAACAACCTAATAGTATGTTGCAGAATGGTACGTTTTATTCCATACTTTTAGGTCCTCACAGGTGGTTGTTGTGGCCAATAGTCACAAATTGTTGTCATGCTTGTTTTCTGAATTCCACCCTGGGGATCAAGGCCAGCAGACTCAATCCCCATTACTCCCGCTCACAACATTCAGGCATTGTCACCCCCTATTCGGTGGGGAAATTGTGTCAACAATGGTTGGAACATTCCACGCTGTCTGCAGTAAAACAACATATTTCTCTCCTGTTCAACGACATGGACTTATCAGATTTCTTATTAGGCCCTTAGTCTCCATGCTCTAAAATATTAATTTATGCTACATGTAATGAAATTTGAAAATTGTCACAAATGGAAGCTGCCGCATGTTTAATTCAAATTGCTCAAGATAATTTGGATAAAGTGCTTGCTGTTGTTTATAATGGTATTAATAAGCTGCCTTCTCATATTTATAATTTAAATAACATTGTGGCATCTCTTATTGATATCATGCAAAGTGACATGTCGACAGTGTATCATGGGCAAGGTCAGCTTAGCCATTCAGCTGGACAATGTAACCCCTGAAACATGGAGGTGTACCCTGGTGCTACCTACATTCCAGTCACCTATTTTTGCCCTTTTAACTGATACACAACACCAACTGATTGGAAAAAAAGATGCCACATACATAACGTTGCACCTAGAGAATCTAGAACAACTCCCATTTACAACAGCCGAAACACATTCTGCTGTCTAATTAATATACAAAAACAATAGTTGATGGACAGAATGCAGAACAATGTCATACATTCACCCCAGTACAGAGATCTGGGTCTAAATCCATCGTTTTTTTGCTCACTGTGCTATTCCAGTTTGAACCAAGCCATATGCAAATCAGTCTTGACCCTGTGCCTCATGGGAACAGTCCAGCCCGAACTGCCAAGCCAGGTCCTCCCTGGATTGGAAACAAGCATCCTAGGACCGGTTTCGAGGTTTCACCCCTCTTCAGCCAGGATAGCTAGATTCCAGTGGCATGGAGAGCACGGGACTCACGTCTGAGCATACCCGTCCCACTCGGGGTGACAAATGCAAAAACAACAGTTGATGGACAGAATGCAGAACAATGTCATACATTCACCCCAGTACAGAGATCTGTGCCTAAATCCATCGTTTTTTTGCTCACCATGCTATTCCAGTTTGAACCAAGCCATATGCAAATCAGTCTTGACCCTGTGCCTCATGGGAACAGTCCAGCCCGAACTGCCAAGGCAGGTCCTCCCTGGACTGGAAACAAGCATCCTAGGACGGGTTTCGAGGTTTCACCCCTCTTCAGCCAGGATAGCTAGATTCCAGTGGCATGGAGAGCACGGGACTCACGTCTGAGCATACCCGTCCCACTAGGGGTGACAAATGCAAAAACAACAGTTTATGGACAGAATGCAGAACAATGTCATACATTCACCCCAGTACAGAGATATGGGCCTAAATCCATCGTTTTTTTGCTCACCATGCTATTCCAGTTTGAACCAAGCCATATGCAAATCAATCTTGACCCTGTGCCTCATGGGAACAGTCCAGCCCGAACTGCCAAGCCAGGTCCTCCCTGGACTGGAAACAAGCATCCTAGGACCGGTTTTGGGGTTTCACCCCTCTTCAGCCAGGATAGATAGATTCCAGTGGCATGGAGAGCACAGGACTCACGTCTGAGCATACCCGTCCCACTCGGGGTGACAAATGCAAATACAACAGTTGATGGACAGAATGCAGAACAATGTCAGGGTATGCTCAGACGTGAGTCCCTTGCTCACTTTGCCACTGGATTCAAGCAAGTCTGGCTGAAGACGGCTGAAATGCCAGAAACCGGTCCTAGGAAGCTTGTTTCCGGTCCAGGGAAGACATGGCTTGGCAGTTCGGGCTGGACTGTTCCCATGAGGCACAAGGTCAGACTGATTTGCATATGGCCATGTCTGAACTGGGGTGGCAGAGTGGGCTAAAGAACGGTGATGGATTAAACCCAGATCAGTTGACTGGGGGTGAGTGCTTGCAATGTTCAACACTTCGTCCATCATTTCCTTTGGTTTTTGCTTTGTTCGCCATAAGTTGGCAGGGTATGCTCAGACCTGAGTCCCTTGCTCATTTCACCACTGGATTCAAGCAAGCCTGGATGAAGACGGCTGAAATGCCAGAAACCGGTCCTAGGAAGCATGGTTCCGGTCCAGGGAAGACATGGCTTGGCAGTTCGGGCTGGACTGTTCCCATGAGGCACAAGGTCAGACTGATTTGCATATGGCCATGTCTGAACTGGGGTGGCAGAGTGGGCTAAAGAACGGTGATGGATTAAACCCAGATCAGTTGACTGGGGGTGAGTGCTTGCAATGTTCAACACACCGTCCATCATTTCCTTTGGTTTTTGCTTTGTTCGCCATAAGTTGGCAGGGTATGCTCCGACGTGAGTCCCTTGCTCACTTTGCCACTGGATTCAAGCAAGCCTGGCTGAAGATGGCTGAAATGCCAGAAACCGGTCCTAGGAAGCTTGTTTCCGGTCCAGGGAAGACATGGCTTGGCAGTTCGGGCTGGACTGTTCCCATGAGGCACACGGTCAGACTGATTTGCATATGGCCATGTCTGAACTGGGGTGGCAGAGTAGGCTAAAGAACGGTGATGGATTAAACCCAGAGCAGTTGACTGGGGGTGAGTGCTTGCAATGTTCAACACTCCGCCCATCATTTCCTTTGGTTTTTGCTTTATTCGCCATAAGCAAGCCTGGCTGAAGACGGCTGAAATGCCAGAAACCGGTCCTAGGAAGCTTGTTTTCGGTCCAGGGAAGACCTGGCTTGGCAGTTCGGGCTGGACTGTTCCCATGAGGCACAAGGTCAGACTGATTTGCATATGGTCATGTCTGAACTGGGGTGGCAGAGTGGGTTAAAGAACGGTGATGGATTAAACCCAGATCAGTTGACTGGGGGTGAGTGCTTGCAATGTTCAACACTCCGTCCATCATTTCCTTTGGTTTTTGCTTTGTTCGCCATAAGTTGGCAGGGTATGCTCAGACGTGAGTCCCTTGCTCACTTTGCCACTGGATTCAAGCAAGCCTGGCTAAAGATGGCTGAAATGCCAGAAACCGGTCCTAGGAAGCTTGTTTCCGGTCCAGGGAAGACATGGCTTGGCAGTTCGGGCTAGACTGTCCCCATGAGGCACAAGGTCAGACTGATTTGCATATGGCCATGTCTGAACTGGGGTGGCAGAGTGGGCTAAAGAACGGTGATGGATTAAACCCAGATCAGTTGACTGGAGGTGAGTGCTTGCAATGTTCAACACTCCGTCCATCATTTCCTTTGGTTTTTGCTTTGTTCACCATAAGTTGGCAGGGTATGCTCAGACGTGAGTCCCTTGCTCACTTTGCCACTGGATTCAAGCAAGCCTGACTGAAGACGGCTGAAATGCCAGAAACCGGTCCTAGGAAGCTTGTTTCTGGTCCAGGGAAGACATGGCTTGGCAGTTCGGGCTGGACTGTGCCCATGAGGCACAAGGTCAGACTGATTTGCATATGGCCATGTCTGAACTGGGGTGGCAGAGTGGGCTAAAGAACGGTGATGGATTAAACCCAGATCAGTTGACTGGGGGTGAGTGCTTGCAATGTTCAACACTCCGTCCATCATTTCCTTTGGTTTTTGTCTAATTAATATACAGCATAAAATTTTTGCCGATTTCAACATTTCAATGAAATATTTTCCAGTCGGTAGATATGAACCCCTAGGAGGCAGCATCATTTATGAACTATGGTCATTCCCATTTTCGTATCATTGTGAACGTGCCAACAAAGAGGTCTTCCTTACAGGAAAGGAATGCAACTCTTTGGTCGGACATTAATTTATTTCCAAACACATGTCCATTCATGGCGCATGTAATGCGGCGGAAGCAAATTTGGCCTACTTTTTAAAAGGAATACCAGCTACTGCAATACTCCCACTTATTACTGTCCTCTGAAATGAAAGTTATTTAATGTTAAAAGATCAGGACTGTTGCAGAAAATGAGCCGAGATCCCATATCGGACTCCCAGATCGTAACCTGCAGTAATAACTTCCTTTCCCCTCCCACTCAAGGGGGTATGGATAGCTCACTGTGAACTTCCATTCCAACTTAGAAGACAGATTTAAACAAGCTAAGCAGACTCAAAGCACTATTGTTTCAAAAAGAAGTAGCATTAACATCTGCTCAAGAAAATGTTGAATTACAAGTTGCAAAGACATCCAGTGAGATACAGTCCTTGTTAAACACAAACCTCCCATTTCATTTTGGTGAATTAGTTCATCACATTTATAATGCACCTAAGATGGCCAGTCTTGCTCATTTTGTTTAAGATTGGCAGCTCTGCTTTAGTCAGTTCATTTCAAATGATCTTTGGAGTGATACCGGCTTTTATTCATTTCCTTTTTTGGACATGTATGAGTAAAGAACGAAAGATGATGACCTGTTATCGCAACCCTGGAGAGGGTTCAGAGTGTTGTGTTCTGAGGGGCTCACTTACCTGTTGCTCTGGAAGGTTAAGCGGGCAAGTATAGCACTATGAGTTAGTCTGTTTTTGGGCCCAATGGTACTGAGGTGGTATGGTGTCTAAGTCCCTACATGCTGATGTTCTGTGATCCCAGGCATAGTTCTGTTTTTAAATAGAATCCCTGCAACAATTGGAGCAGAAGAAATTATCGAACTGGAGGGAACTGACTGTTACTCACAGAGCTCTCCTGAGATTCAAAAGTCTCATTTTTCACAAGGATGTCTTAATAAGATGGGACAATACAGTCTCCATTGCTTATATCAATCATCAAGGAAGCACCAGGTCTAAGGTGCTGCCTCACGTGGCAATGGTGATGGGTCTCTGGATGGAGACTAATTTTCTAAGTCTTTCAGCAATTCACATCAGAGGTGTAGACAACATGCAGGCGGATCTCCTTAGTATATAATTTCCTTCATCAGTGAACCTGTCTTTATCAAAGGGAGTCTTTAAGCAGATTTGCAGGAATTCCATTAACCCATTTCTGGACCTCTTTGCATCAAGGAATATTACAATGGTTTGGGAATTTTTCTCAACGTTCCAGGAGAAGGGAGCATGGGGGTTGGATCCTCTGCTAATACAATAGCCACAAAGATTCCTCTACACTTTCCTTCCCTTTTCCGTAATCCTGAGAATATTTGCAAAGATTCAGCTAGTTAAGGCGAAAGGGGCTGAGACGCTCTTGGTTCCCAACCCTCAAGAAGCTGTCTCTTTGCCCTCCATGGGTTCTTCCATCAGCTACATCTCCCATCAAGACAGTATATGCTCCTCCTCTAAACTTAATTCTCTCTGTTTGGAGGTTTACAAGTTAGACCTGCCAAGTAAGGTCTTCCTCCTGTCCTGGTTGAGACAATCCAGAATTCTAGAAACTTTCAACCTTAAAGACGTATTCTAGGAATAGGGAAACTTTTCACAAGTGGTGCTGTGTGCATGATTTTTCTGCTTCTTCCTGTCTCCTCTCGGCTGTCTTACAGTTTCTGGTGGAAGGGCTTCGTCTTGATCTTTCACTTTCAACTCTTAAATCTCATTAATTCACCATTATGGCTTTAGAGCATTCTCTTAACCTTATACGGAAATTGATTATCTGATCAGTACAGTTTTTTGCGTTTTTTCAATTTCTAGACTTAATATTAAAGCTACTTATCCATCTTGTGATTTCCCCATGGTTCTTTAAGCTTTATAGTCCCCTTCTTTGAACCTCATGATGAGGTAGACTTAAAATTCCTGTCTTTCAATGTCTTTTTTTCGTTATCTATTACCTCGCGTGAAGGATTGGGGAACACGCTGCTCTAATCTGTAGCCCCGATTTTTCAGATTTTTTTGATGACGGAGTAATATTAAAGCTGGATCCCTCTTTTCTTCCTAAATTCAACTCTTCTTTTCACATTTCACAAGAGATGATTATTCCTTCCTTTTTTCTTTCCCCTTCCTTGGAGGAAGAATACTTTCTATCCTCCTTGGATGTTAAAAGGAGTCTTTCAATTTATCTCAACAGGTCACAAGTATTTAGAAAGACAGATCATTTGTTTGTGACATTCGGATAAGCGGGAAGAGGGAGGAAAGTAACTAAAGCTACCCTTAGCAGATGGTTAAAAAGCATTATTCTTAAGAGTGATCAAGGTTACTCTGAAGATGACCCTGTTCAGGGGAGATCCACTACGGGCATGGCCACCTCTTATCCTGAGTTTCAGTGAGTCTCGATTAATTAGATCTGTAGGGCTGCTACTTGGTCTGCAGACTCTACTTTCCTCAAACATTACAGATTGAGTAATGACCTTGACTGTAAAAAGAATTTTGGTGTGGAGGTTCTTAAATCAGCTCTGCAATTTAGGGCTTTATTACTCTAAGTCCTAACGTGTCCTCGTCACAGTCATTACAAACCAACCCAATGTCCCTCTGAGCGCTTTTTGCTTGCAGGACCGGCCTTTGCTCAGATAGCGGGACTAATTTGTTTCTTTTTCTCTTGATTGCCCATAAAATACGGCAACAAGCAGCCCCTCTTGTGTTCAAAAGATAGTAATTGGCTGATTACGTCAGAGCCATGAGTGGCCTCTGAACACAAACCTCTCTGCCTCTCTGCCACCACCTCCAACTCAGCTGCTTCATGGTAGTGCCAGGCAGATAAGAGAGGAAGGAAAAGGAAGGAGGTTAGTTGAAGGTTAAGCAGCCCTGCTAAGTACCATGCATCAGGGGTTAGAATAATGCATTTTAGTGCTAGTGTCTGCATCACTCCACTAAGATGCAATACTCACGCATTATAGCGCTCCTGAGGCCACCCCACAAGGCACCCTTCCTGAGGCTGCACTTAAGCAGCCAGAGTTCTAAAACTGGCTTCTCAGGCAGAGCGAGCAATGTTGCTGCCCAGAGCTTGCGTCTAGTTTTACAAACGTAAAATACACTGCATGCACTAGCGATCCGTGTTGTTTTATCTGGCACTGACTGACAACTAGACAAGAGCCCAGGCTGCAATAAAGCCCCGCCCAAGCTTTCGAGTATCTGAGCAGACCACACGGTTATTCTCAGCAGAAAGTGTCACAGGTGAACAAGATCAACAAATGTGAATGGTGCTGTCTCAGACACTTTAATTCTATTTAGGTGTATTGGGTGCAAAATATACAAGCAATAAAGAGACTGCAGTGAAATACAGCTGTGCCATGACGCCAAACCCCACATCAACAAGAGCAGGATCTCTACGAGCAGATGGACTAGTGAGGCATGTTTGTAGCCCCAGGGGACAAACACATTCCCTGTTGTTGTTTTCGGACTGGGACTCCCCCAGACATGCCAACCCTCCCGATTCAGGCGGGAGACTACCGATTTCAAGGCTAGTCTCCCGCCTCCCGATTCCTGCAAGCAAAAACCTGATTCCTCTGGGGTTTCAGCTGACAGGGCTTAGTATTGTGTAAGGTGCTAATTCTTCCAGCAATACTCAGAGTGGCGATGCAGGGTCTCTAGAAGGAGTGAAAAACCAACAAAGCCTCATTAACAAGTGAATGGTCTTTTAAAGACCTGTGAAGTACTAGGGGGCGGCTGTGTGTGTGCCCGGGAAGCTGTTTCAGACCGGGCTGCCCCACACACGAGGGGGGGTGCACTGCCAGCAACCTGCCAGGCCAGTGCACAACACTTGCATCACCCTCTTTCTGCCTGTCATTGTGCTCCATGCTTCTGAAAGGTAAGAAAAAAAGGTGCTTTTGCGTTTCAAATGTCCAGTCCTGCAGCAGCACACTTCCAAAGCCCATAACGGCTGCACTGCGCCCATTCCAGGAACCGTCCCAGACTTGTGCATCTACATCACACTTGTACAACTCCCCTGGACACCCCCTTGGGGCCGGGGTCATAAATCATTGTCACACATTATTACAAATTGGATGTCACACGTTGTCAGCTGGATATCATAAATCATGGGTCATAAATCATTGTGTGTCATAAATCATTCTGCCACAATTGGTCCTTACTTTGTTACCATAAATCACTCTGCCTGATCACCATTAATCAGCAGCCATAAATCGCAGGTCATAAATCATCGGTATGTCATAAATCATTCTGTCACAAACTATCATAATTTCGTTGTCATAAATCCTTCTGCATGAGCATCATAAATCATCAGCCATAAATCATGGGTCATAAATCATCGGTATGTCATAAATCATTCTGTCACAATCTGTCATCATTTCTCTGTCATAAATCATTCTGCATGAGCATCATAAATCAGCAGCCATAAATCATCGGCTGGCCATAAATCACTGGTTTGTCTTCTGCTCATTTGCAACTCCTAGGGTCGTAAATCACCCTGACAGCCCCTAGACTGTTCTTTGTTGTTTACCACGCCCCTTTGCGTGAAGGGGGTAGCCTTTCCCTGGAGTTAGGCCCCAACTCGCTACCTTGTTAGTCTCTTTTGTGCCCCACCTTCTGGCGGGGGCTGGGCTGCGAGCGCCGTCTCAGTTTGCTACCCGATTTTGTCAGGCGTACTCACCCTGCCGTGCGGCATCCCAGAGTTAGTGGCCCTACTTCTACACACCGCCCTGTCGGTGTGCTCCCATACCAAACCAATACACTTGTTGTTTCCGCCACGCCACCAGGGAGGCTTACGTCTTCCTGCGGCTCCCCCCCACGTCTGGTCAGCTCCGACTGCAATCTTCCCACAAACGCAATGATGTGCTCTGCTCCATCTTTGCCCTTATGCCCTGGCGCACCCGTGTCCTTCTTCGGTGTCTAACAGTACTGTCTCCTCTCGCCATGGGTCATACATGAAATCAAAAATTGGGAGACAGTCAGATACCGCTTGTGGAGGCGTGATACAGCATACATTCATTAAATAACATCCTCCACTTCACTAATGCCCCTGGCAGGCTCCTCCCCCCCGGTAAGTATCATCGTGCAACCAGTAACCCTGATTAGTATCCGCCAGGCTGTACTACTCACTCCACTGTATTTATTCCATACTCCGGGGAGTGAAAACCCGAGTTAGCGCTGCCGGGAGCGCAGGGCACATGCCTGTGTATATGAAACGATGATGTTCCTGCTCTCTGAATGGGCACCCCTCGTGGGCCCTTGGCCTAATTTTTTAAAAATGTAATCCCTCAGAGCCGCCATCTCATGCAAGCGTCTTGCACCCAAGAGAAACTTGGTGATAAATAACAGATATTTAATGTTACAGCATCCATGGTACTGCTATTTTCGGACTACCAGATAGATTACTGTCCTAATATGGCAGGTGAGATGACCTCTGTCTTCTTACTGGTCAGTCATGCTCACGAGCATGTATTATTATAATTTTTTTTTGGGGTGGGGGGGGAGCAACCATGGTTAAATATTAGTCACTCTTTTCCTTTTTTTTTAAACGTGATCAGATGTTGCCAGACTGTGTTTTACTATCGCTTTTTTGGAACCTCTTTTTTTTCTTTTTTTTTTTAAAAGCTCTGTCATCCCAGAATCTGCGCAGTATAGTTGAATCATACTTATTATGGACCAGCACAAACTCTGAATTTACCATGTCACGCAATGGATTGATGTGCTCTTTGAATCAGGACTGAATTGACACCAACTGACCCCTTTTGCGATATTCAAAGAATGACAGACTGGCGACACTACATATGCTCCGATCTTATGCTTTGAAATCTGCACGCAGTTATTTCACAGTTAATAGCTTAGTGCAAACTGCAACTTAATCGTGGGAAGTCTCTGACAAAAGACGGTAACCCCGCTGACCTGCTGGCATTGCCCTGCCCTCGTGCTCTGTATGTTATATGGTCTTTGCAGCAGGCATGCTAACCCAATGCGCTGCATGCCGTGACTCAAAAACAAAACTTCTCCGAGTCAGAAAACCATCTAGACGAGGCTCTGATCTACCCAGGAGAACGTTAATCACCGGAGTCTTCTAGCCGCGGAGTTTTTTTTCTAGTTTCTTCTTTTTTTTTAGACAATTCAATTCTTCCTGAAAATTGCTCGAGGACGTGAATGGCTGCAGGGCTTTTTTTTTTTTTGTCAAAATTGTATTTATTAGCAACAGACAAAAAGAACAAACCATGACATCTTCGATACAACGGAATGGACTGGCAAGTGACAAAAATACAAAACCAGACACGGAAGTGGAAGAGGCAAGCTTCACCAATAATAACAGATGCTAATGTAGGGGTACAGTAGCTGCAGGGCTTTTTATCACGACTTAAGCTAAAACAAACCAAGTCTGCACTTGGTGTCCCCTGAACTGAGCAGCATGCATGCAGCCAGGGCCTGTTCGGTCTCCATTGAGAAGAATGGTTTTTTTTTTTTTTTTTGGATGTAGTGTCCTATAGCACGAACTTGGCCCAAAGGTACCAGAGCGCTTCGCCCAGGCCACACCTGTTACATGATGAGTGCATTCTTGCCCAGCATCAGAGGATAATCATCGACAATGCCGCTACCCTAAAGGCTTAAAGAAAGACTGCTGCTGCTGCCCGAAGATCTGCTCGGAAGCACGCAGTCCCTGCGATTTACCAGTTGCATTACAGACAGCCACATTCGTTTTTTGTTTTTTTTGTTTGGGCACGGGGAGATGTGATTTGGCAAGAATCACCGAATGTTTCAGCATCTCGCCAGGCTCAAACCTGGTTCACCAGCTTCCAAGTTTGCCGCTCTAGCCGTTAACATACACACCGGTGAAGTTTCAGGCAGCCTGGTCACCAATGCTAGCACACTTTCACCCACACGTCGCAATCCTGCTAGTGGACACCGTTTCCAGTGCACTCGCACCTGGGCTGTGGGCCCTGCCTCTTCACAGTAGCCCACTACGCGCGTTCCTACCGGGGCTCTCACTCTCACGGATAGACACTCCAGCCTCTATTTGCAGGCAGCGCGGCTCTAAAGACACGGAGGTGGCCCCTTGAACCCGGGTCTGGCGCCCCACACTTCAGCGCGCTGCTTTCACTTCGAACACAGACTGCATCCGTCGCGAGCCAGTGGGATGAGTCACTGGGCTTTCGCGAGTAAGTAAGGAATGCATCTACAGCTGCTTCCGAGTTCAACGCTAAGGGAGTAAGTGATTTGCCCAGAATCACGGGATGTTTGTAATCTCTTGTACATGAATTACAGTTTATTGGAGATTTAAGATTTCTTAAACGTATATCATGATCATCACGCCAAATGCTTCAACAGAATTTCTCAGTCTTGCCAGGATTAGAACTCGTGACCTACAGGTCACACCGGACATCAGCGGCAGCGCTTAACTCGCTGAGCCGTTAGTATGTCGACTGAGTTTCCCTCCTCTGTCTGCGCCCCTTGCTGTTGATCTGATGTATGCCACAGGCGCTGCGGTGGCCTTGAGTCTTGCAGAATTTTCAGCCATGGAAGGCCACCAGAGGGAATTGCTTCCAGTATCTAACCTGCAGCCCTCGGGGCAGGGGAAGCTGCTACACCCGGTATATATCTTGGCGACGGCTGGAAGGGGGGGCCTTAACTACTGTGCGATCGGTCGACAGTATAAGAACTAGGCGCCTCCTAACCCTACTCCCACCGGGACGCGCCGCACCTGCCCCTCTATAGTAACATCGAAGGAGACAATAGGAAGGCTCGCATTTGATGCTCTTCTGAAATGTTGGCATGTATGCTCCTCTGACGTGGTTGACAAAACTTAAAGAACAGAGAACACTCCCACACCCTCCTCCGCCACTAGGCAAAAATATTTACCAGAGTGCCCCCAGCAGGAGCAGCAGCATTACCTCTTTGTCCATCTTGCTCATCACAGTCCTTACATATGAGTTTATTTCCATTCATGCAGAATCTAATTACCACATTTGACTTTTCTTTCCCAATCCTATCGGCTTTGATGGAGCAGCAGGTGTGGTTTCTGTTAGATGTCACATTTGACAATCTCTGTGCATCTGCGGTAGGTTTGAGCGTTGCCACAGCCACCCATTACAACATCTGGATGCGCTCTTGGGAGGTGGATACGGCTCAGAAGGCAATCCTCTTGAAACTTCCATTTACGGGTTCCAAGGTATTTGGCAGTGACTTGGAAGAGATGATTAAAAAGTCAGCATAGAATAGGAAACTGGTTGCTCCTTTTCGTCCAGTAGCTAAAGGCAGAGGATTTGGCTACAAACTGTTTTTTGCCCGCTGGGGGTAAGGCTCCGCAACACCAGCCCTTTCGAGGCAGGAGACGTAGCGCTGACAAATAGTGTTACTCTTCAGCTGCTACATCCTCTCCTATCCCTCCGTCTGCATGCATTTACAACTTATGCCATTACAACGCGATTGTTACAACAAACGAGTTGTCTTTACAACGCATGTCTGAACAACGACTTGCTGAAGGGGGGACTGGATGTTGGAATAGTAAAATTACTATTCCAACTCCAGTCCGTGCAACAGTAGGGAAGGTGTTGAATTTTATGGAACAAATCTATTTTATTAGACATTTGAAAAACAATTCTTTAGTTGTACACAGCCTTTGCCTACAACCACAGGGGCCGGCGGCTACTAACAATGCCTTAAAAGGTGTACAAGAGGGGCTGCAATAAGGCTAACATCCCGACTGCAGGCAACCAGTAGAATCAAGGCTAATGAGTCCAAGTGGCCTGTACTGTCTGAGAATCCGAGTAGCACACAACAAGATTCTACATGCAAGAGGAAACAACAATGAAAAGAATCCCTCCCACCCACCCACCCACCTCCCATAACCTAGAAAGAACAATAAAAAAAAAAAAGAAAAAGGGGGGGAGGGATTCCGTATCTAAGTGTCAGGGGCTGTAGAGGGACCTTAGTCCGCCCACCCACCTGCGCCCGCTCCTTCTATCTGGGATCAGTGCAGCTCTCAGTAGGGGGTATCAAGTGAAGTACTTGCAAAAGTTTGGAGCAAAAGTTTGGAGCAGGTGACCTCCCGGAGGTCTTTTGATAGTATGAAATGAACGGAGCCCAAAGTTCAGCATATTGCTCTCTTTTCTGCGTTTGGATTAATGAAAGCCGTTCCATTGCCAAGGTCATCTAAAGCTTATGGAACCAGGTCGAATGATCTGGAACCGTGGCAGTACCCCAGTGTAAGAGGATCGCCTGACGCGCTGCAAGAAGAGCCAGTGCCATCTGCCTACCGCGCAGTGACCGCAGAGGGAAGGTGATAGGGTTTGATAGACCTAGTAGGGTGTAAGCTGGAAAGCGGGGAATCTCAGTGTCGAAAGCCTCATCAATATCATTTAGAACCAATTACAAGAATCGCTCTAGCCTCGGGCAGTGCCAGAGTAGATGCACTAGGGAGCCTGACATCCCGCAGCCGCACCAGCACTCCTTGGTATGGTTTTTGTTCCACTGCCGGAGTGAGATACCAGTAAGCCGCAAATTTATACGCGGATTCAGTCCCTGCCGTATTATAGGCTGTGTGATGCGCTCTGTAGTAGATTCTATCCCATTCCTTGTCTGTGAGGTCCCTACCAAGTTCCGCCTCCCATCTGAGTTGCCCCCGAGTACGAGTCCCTGTCTGTCGTGGCGTAGGAAGCGTATACAGTTGCGATATGAGGTGTTTGTCATCTGTTTTCTTCACCACCCACTGTTCAAAAGGGGTAAGAGTGCGAGAGGCCTGCGAGAGGTAGGCCCAAGATGTGGCCCAGTGTCGCAGTTGTATATAATAATATTCATCTGAGCAGGGAAGGTCAAGATCGTGGCGTATACAGCTAAACGCAACTGACTGACTGCTCCAGGTTTCGGCCAGTGGGGGGGGGGGGGGTAATCTGCATTACTTTCAGGACATTTGGAGTTGTACAATTTCAGATGCATAGGCTTTTCAAGTGGTCTCAGACAGATACATGGTAAATTTCAGCGACACACTCCCTCGCCATTTTTTCGAGAATCCTGTTCCTTGCCACCTGGAGAAGTTGGCTGCACTTCTTCAGGGGATTCAGTTACTGCTCCAGAACCCTACTATCATTCCTGTCCCTCCAGGGGAGATTTCTCATGGTTATTATTCCCTGCTTTTTCTGGTGCAGAATGTGTCAGGGGAGTTCCGCCTGTTGCTGAATCTCAAGGGGTCAATCAGTTTATTCCTCATGTGTCTTTCAAGTTGGTGTCTCTCCAATTGATTCTATCTTTATTATTGAAGGGCAAGTTCTTGACTTTCATTGATCTCATGGATGCCTACCTCCATGTCTCGGTGCATTCATCCCAACAGATGTTTCTCTGATTCGCTGTCTGGGGCAGCCACTGCCAGTTCCGGGTCCTGCACTTCGGGCTGGCATCTGCCCCATGGGTGTTCACTAAGCTTTTAGCACCGTTGGTGAGTATTTTACATTCTGAAGGTGTCCAACTCTTCCCGTATTAGGATCAATCAATCAAGGATTTATAAAGCGTGGCAAATCACCTGTGACTGTCTCGAGGCACTGGAGTTGCTGACTGCTGCGTGGGATCTGTTCATTCGAATAGCTAGGTCTTGAGTCCTTTCCTGAATTGCCAGAGCAATAGAGTGTTCCTGAGGTGCAGGGGAAGGTTGTTCTAAGCTTTGGCCGCCAGGTGTGAGAAGAAGCGTCGTCCGCTGTTGCCCCGGCTGATTCGGGGAGTGTCTGCGAGGTAGAGGGAGGTGTCTGTTTGGTTGGTGGAAGGTCATGCATTTGTTGAGGTATGCTGGCATCTCTTCTGGATCAGGAGCACATCCATATATAGAGCTGGACACCTGCTTCTACTGGGCGTTAATGCGGGACGTCTCCCCTCCTTCCCTTCCCTCCAGGAACCTCTCTTCATGGACGGCTTCCTATCTTGATGTTGCTACATGCACCCGCCAGCCAGGGCGGCTGGCAGGTACATACATTCGTGGGGCGGGCAAATGAGTGGTGGGTGGGTGCGTGCATGCAGGTATAGTGAGTGGCAGCGAGAAAAAAAAGTCACTTACCTTGCTTGCTGCACGTCCAACACCCTCCTCGCTCTGGTCCCTCATCTCCAAGTGCTCCTGCTTCAGCCAGTTGCATTAACCAGCATGAGAGAAGTGTCAGGATTGGATGAAGAGGGCTGCCTGGATGCTCCCTCTGGCCCTGGATGCCTGTGCTTGCTCTCCACCCAGCTGTCCATGACAGCTGGGTGGGGAGCTGCAAAGTGCGCATGTAACTTTGGCCAGTGACAGGGAGCCGACCAAACCAACATGCATACTTTGAAGCGTCCAGCTAGCCCCTCCAGTCCTCTGTGCTGCCAATTGGCAGTAGAGGGATACACGCCCCCAATTCTCCCAGCTGGGGGCAGGTCGGTGGCTGCAGAGCACCACATGAAAAATAAAATGGCAATGAAATTGTTGTATACACGAGCGCAGGTTCCTCGCTCTTTCCCCTGCGATTGTGGATGGGATTTCTGTTCTCTTTTGTGTCGTTGTTTATAGTAGACACTAGCGCACGGGTTTTGGGCTCGTGTCTAGTTCATATAATGACTGGGGGGGTGGCTGTATTTCCGCGGGATGGGGCATCTTTTGAATACTGGTGGGAGATATATAAGCATAGTGTTGTAACGGTTCGGCATTCGTTGCCTACTTTGTGAAATAAACGTGGATTAATCTTACCTGCCTGTAACTTCCTTTTATTTGGATGCATGTGCTGCTGGACTTTCCTACACTGGTGATGATCGGAGCACCAATCTATGTGTTGGTATACTGTTCACTGCATTTCCTGCTGATTTCATTTCGGAGCTCTAGAATGCTAATTGGGCAACGGCTCTAGGATTTGACCCTCAGCAGTGATGTAGGCTTTACAGGATTGCTCTTGCTGGCTATTGCATTATCTGGTTCATAGATTTTGGCAGCCTCTCTCCTATTCCTGGGAAGTATCGGCGGCTGTTATTGGTTGTGTCTTCCGACACACACATCATTGGAGTTAACGTTACATGTGTTTCCAGCATACCATCCGGTTTAATTTCAGTAATTTCAGCCAGTAATGCGTAACACATGTACGCTTCGTATCATTACCGTTTTATTTTCTAGCTGTTCTATACACAGCGCAGGAGTGTTGTAGGACATTATATTCATTTGACAGTGGATTAGAATTGAAGTGGATTCCTGAAGTAAGACTCTTGTGTGTTTCTTCATACTTTTGTTATTTTTGTTTCTTGTTTTTTCTCTCTGAACTATCTATTGGAATTCCTGTATTATTGTGCCATTATGTCTGAAATTGTTTCACCACCATAATTTCTCACGATGCCAGGAAAACCACCCATGAATTGGGAAACATGGGAGGCAATGTTTTTTGCATATGTTGAAGTTTTGGAAGGGGAGGAATGTGAACCTGAAAGGAAACTGGCATTATTAAAACATTGCTTAAGAGGCATTGATTTAAAAGAATTCAAGAATTTACCAATTTTAGTGAATCTGGATGATATTGACGCATACCGAAATGCGTCTAAACTGTTGTCGTTACAGTATGGAATGAAAACAAATGTGGTTATGGAAGGTTTCATATTTTATTCCAGGAAACAGAGGTCAGATGATTCCATAGAAAGTTTTGAATCTACACTCAGATCATTAGCGGTGACTTGTGATTTCGAGCATATTGCGTATGAGCAGGTTTTGAGGGATCAAATTCTCATGCGAGCCAACAATAAGAAGATGCAGCAAAGACTATGGACTACATCTGCCCGGTTTCTTTATGCTGCAATTGAGATAGCTAAAGCCATTGAGCATTCTGAGAAATTTGCGCAAGAAATTAGAGACAATGAGAAAACTGAGGTGCATGTTATAGTAAAAGAGGGAGACCAGATTAAGAAGCCCATGGTTCAGAGAAGCTAGACGTCAGGACAAAATGGTAAAAACCTGATGGGAGGAAAAATTTTCTTTGTTTCAGGTGCAGTAGTAGTTTCCATTTGGGAAATTCAAGAGCATGCCTCGCTACAGACAAAGCATGCTCCAGATGTAATAAAAAGCAGCTTTTTGCTAAAGTTTGTAGACCAGCTCCTAAGAGAGTAAACACAATGCAAAGTTATGAGGAGTGTGATTATATGTCGGATGGCTATGAACAAGATGTAAACAATGTTTTAAATATCAGTAGTGTCTTGAACATTGCTAAATTTCCTGCATGTGATATTGTAGCGAATGGAGTAAGTGTACGAGTCTTAGCAGACTCATTTTCTTGGTATACCATTTTAACTCATGAGTTAGTTAGAACGAAATAGACCAACAAAAGCTTAATTCCACCATATGTTACTCCTAGTGGGTATACAGGGCATAAGATTTAACTGGTGGGATTTCTTTGGGCCAATATAGTGTTTCAGGAACGCAGTATGTTTGGGAACATTTATGTGACAAAGGCTGGTCAATCTCTATTGGGTTGGCCACATCAAGAGAAACTTGGGATTAAGTTGGATCCAAATCCTCCTGTCTATTCCATTGGAGTACCTGTACCTAATAGTATCATCAGCGGGATGAATTTCGGGGAGGATTCAGAGTTTGAGGAAAATTGAAAGCACAAGTTCCCAGAACTTTTTAACAACAAACTGGGGGAGTACCAGGGTTTTAAACATTGTATTAGGCCGGATGAAAATGTTGTTTTTTCACGTCACAGAGTAAGGAACGTACCGATGTACTACAGGAACAAACTGAAAGATATGTTACAAGATATGTGCAAAAAGAGAATTATTGAACCAATGGAATCATCTCCTTGGGTCTCTCTGGTGGTGGTTTCAGTTAAATCCACTGAGGAATTACGCCTCTGCATAGACTTACGAGATCTTAACAAAGCCATTTGGGTGGATGCCCACCCACTTCCTAATTTGAATGAGATAGTATCTACTTTGGAGGGGACACAAGTGTTCTTGTGCCTTGACTCAGCCAGTGCATACCATCAAGTGGTGTTACATGAGGAATCAAAGAATCTAACAGCCTTTATTACTTCAGAGGGACTATTTAGATTTTGCAGAATGCCTTTTGCTCTGGCAAGTGCAGCCTCTGTGTTTCAGACATTAATTAAGGAGACGCTGGAAGGACAGAGTGATACAGTTGCTTTTCAAGCCAATATTTTGGTTTGGTTTTTGGTAAGGATGAGAGACGGCATGATTGCAATCTGGAGAAGGTTTTGAGTGCTTTGATAACCAAAGATCTAACCTTATGCGTAGATAGGTGTAGGTTTAGGAAACAGGAAGATGACTATTTGGGGCACTGTATAAGTGGTGATGGAATTAAGCCTAAGAAGTTTCATGTTGATAGTATCAGTAAAACACCCATCCCTCATTGTACGGAGCAGTTAGTAGCATTCCTGGGATTAGTTGAATTCCATGCTAGATTAATTCCTAATTATACATCTATGATAGATCCTTTCAGATGTTAGTTGAACAAGAATGCAAAATTTGAATGGACCAACAATATGTCTGCCATTTTTGCTGTTGTGAAATATTTTATTGTGAATGCTCTGTGTCTCAAACTGTTTGTCAGGGGGAAGCATTGCATTGTCATGGTGGATGCCAGCAGTTGCGGTTTGGGTGCTGTTTTGATTCAAGAAGAGTATGGAAGAGAATGAATAGCAGTTTTTGCTTTGAGAACTTTGCGTGAAATGGAGAAACACTATATTGCAATTAGGAGAGAGTTATTAGCATGTGTATGGGGAGCTGAACATTTCAGATCCTTCTTATGGGGCACAGAGTTCATCATCAAAATTGATCACAAGCCTTTGGTGCATATGTTAGCGTCAGGTGGTGGACGTACTATGTCGTCCAGATTGGCTAGCTTGGCTTCTAGATTTCACAGTTTCCAGTATACTTTAGAATATGTTCTGGGTAAAACCAATGTGCAAGCTGACTGTATGTCCAGGTTTCCTCTTCCAGTGTGCGAGTCCGATGAGGTTGATATGGATGAATGCAAAGTGGCTTATACTGTACAGGATGTTAATTTACTTGGTACTGATTTTACTATGGTTCAGGGATGGCCAGAAGAGAGGAAACTCGCCAGAGGATTGATGAGTTATTTCAAAGTACATGAGGATTTGGCAGTAGAAAATAGTATTGTCGTGGGGGGGGGGGGGGAGGGGGGAAAGATAATTCCTCCTTTTGGTCTAAGGAAATCTATTGTCAATATTGCCCATGAGGGTCACTTTGGTATTTAAGCTACTAGAAGGCGTCTTGAGGTTAATTTTTAGTGGCCTAGTATTGATAACTTTGTGGAAGGATGTGTGAGCTCTGTGTTAAAAGTGATAAATCTACCAAGGCACTTACTACTGACCCCCAACCTGTTGTTTTACATTCTTCACCTTGGTGTAAATTAGGTCTTGACATTATTGGTCTGTTTTCTGTTCTGCCAAGACAGGAGACTTTTAGAATTGTTTTATGGTTTCAATTTCTTTATTATGAATTCCATCATAGCAAATAACATTAGGCAAATAGCCTGTGGATCACAGGATGCATTACATATGATTATTTAACTTCCCCAAAGCTCCCCCCTACCTCCCCAACCCAGACCCTATCTGCCGTGTACTAACTGATAACGACTAGTTCACACTCACCCACCTAACCATGTCCCGATTCAGGGCCTTGGAGTAGTAATTATAGGGGCCTCCGAAAGGCGCAATAGAAGTAGATACTTGGAGCACGTAAGTTCGTGGAATTCTGATGTCAAGAGATTCAGAAATGGTTTTCAAAGCTTGGGAAAAGCTGAGCTTTGGTTTAGCAGTGTGAGGGTGACTCGCTCCATTCCCATAATGTACAACAATCTATGCAGCCAACCTTTGTATGTCAGTATGTGCCCAGTGAGACAGTATATTCTGCAGAGATGCCATGAGCGTGAGCCCGATCTGCCTGTCTCTGCCAGATTTTAATGGAAAGATCTAGAAGGATATAAGCAGGGAATCTCTGAAGTTCAGTTTCAAGGTATGTATCAATGTTGTTAAGGACCCTTGTCCAATATGGCGCTAGTTTTGGGCAGTCCCATTATATGTGTGATAATGTGCCAGGGAAGCCAACAATCCGGGGATCTGGATGGTGCGTATTTGTGAATTCTAATAAGGGTGAGGTACCAGTATGTTATAATCTTTGTCGCTGTTTCGATCCGTGGTATATTACAGGCCGTGTGCCTAGTGCGATAATGGATGTCCTCCCATTCTTTCGAAGTCAGCTTCTGCCCAATCATGGACTCCCAGCGGAGTTGACCTGAGGATTTGGTAGGTGTGTTCAGTGGGCTTATGAGTCTGTATAGGTTTGTGATTAGGCGTGAGTTCGTAGAGTTTGAGAGCAGCCAGCGTTCAAAGGGTATGCGGTGTTGTTGCTCTCCTGGCCGAACTGCTGGTTGCATCACCCAGTGTCGTATCTGCATACAATGCTAACGCTCGCTTTCCGGGAGTCCTTGGGGCCCTCAGTGTCGAATAGATGTCTGATTGAAATTGCAGCAGTCCAGGCTGCAGGATGTTAGGACGTGAAGGTATTGTGAGGGGGCAACTTAATGCACTCTGGAGGGGAGTCCCGACGCTTCATTCGTTCCTCGTGAGTTTCATTCTCCCGCTTGGCCGCCTCTTTACCAAGAACCCTGAGCACGCTTGGCTACAGAATCGGACGTCTGGCCCGTCCGGACCATATCCACCACTGATGACGGTGATACTGTAAGTTCAGCCCCACTCGGATTGATTCAGTTCCACGCCGGGAAGCATCTCTGCAGCGCCCAGGTCGAGCCAGCATTTAGCACCTTATTGATCACCCCCTGGATCCTTGTATTGCCTCCCCTCCCGAGTGCATTAAGTTGCCCCCTTACGATACCTTCATGTCCTACCATCCTGAAGCCTGGACTGCTGCAATTTTGCTCAGCACTATCAATGATTTAGTAACCTTCGCCCTGATGATGACCTAATATTGAACAGGTCGAAACGCCGTCGACTACTCAACGCAAATCGCGGCTCCCACGGGGTCAATCAACTCTGCCTAAATCATAATACTTGACTTATGTTGATCTATTTTTGTATCATTGACCTCCGTACTACTTGCTTTTACTATTTTTTTTCGCCGTTCATGCTGTTTTTTCCACCTTTGTGTCACTGCGCCACTCACTCACTCACAATGGCACTTTCAGTGCACACCTGGTTCTCTTGGTTACTTCAAGTTAAATTGTACTGTACTGCTGATATAATTATTAACTAATAACAACGTATTTTCTACAAACCTGTTCCTGGTCTCTTTTATAATTGCCTTTGCCAATAATTACCGGTTGAGACACTGTTGTTTTTGCTATACCCTTCCTCCGTAAGCCACAGTGCTGTGGCACCACCGTTTTAGTAGGCATTGTTCCTGGGGAGCAGGGTATCCAGTAAACGGTAGGCGACAAGAGTGATTGGGGTGCCCTGGGTAACGCCCAGTCTTTTAGGGAGTCTCCCAACCCAACATGGCAGTGGTCGACATGATCTGAGCAAGGATAGATTGTGTGTTGGGCACTTGGGCAGCTTAACCCAGTTAGCAGGGGCTCTGGATGCTTGGGAAATGCTGAAACACCGCTGGGTTGGCAGGCGAATGTCCCTGGGGCCTGCCGGGAGGGAAGCGGTGTGTCCTTCCTTCTCTTAGGGAAGTGTGTGCTGGAGCTCTGTCCTATCTCTCTCCTGACCCCTCTATTTCAGTTCAAGGAGCCTCTTCCATGGTCCTCCAGGCACTTCCCATGGTGCCAGGTCCCCCCGGAATGTTCTCACCATCACTCAAGGCAGTGGGCCGCCTCCTCGTGTGCCCCCCCGGTATCTCTGGGCCTGCTCCACTGAGGGTCGCCTGCACTCTCCCCTCTCTCCGTCAGACGGGATCATCCTGCAGTGTTCAGGAGGAGCATGGGCGGCCCTGTCATGGCAGCTGGCGCCCTCCTCACTCCAGAGGGTCCCGGGTCTTCCCCCGGGCGCTCCTTCCACTTCACACCTAGGTGCACTGCTCCCGGATTGCTTCACTGGCCACTGTTGGGCCTGTGCAGCTAGGGGTCTTCTCCCCTCTCTGATCTGCTCCTCAGGGGGCCAAAGGGCATTGAAGCACTCCAGGTGCCGCCTGTTGGAATCCCGGCCCGACCTTCACCGGAGAGGGGGGGGGGGAGGGGGGGAGAGCGCGATTGCGTGCAGGGTGTGCCAGATTCCTGTTGCTAGCTTACGGGCAGCATACATGCACCACAGCCCTCTATGTATAGGCCTCAGTACTCTCTGCACTGCCGATCCACTCCGTGGGACCAAGGCGGCATCCACAGCACTGAAACGCCCCCACTGATACAGCAGAGAAGCGGGTTGCTCTGGTGACCTCCACCCTCAGATAGAGCAATCCTGGGCGGATGGGGCGGGGAGCCGATAGACTTGAAGGCATGTCTCACCCGTCCGCCATCTTGGTCACACCCCCTTGGAATTGATTTAAAAAACTATTTTTCCAAATGGCCTGAGATAAAAATGGTTAAGGATAATACTTCTGAAGTGATTATACAATTCTTGGATGAGGTATTCTGTAGAGAAGGTATTCCTCAGGAACTTGTAACAGATATTGGACCTCAATTTGTGAGTAAGCAAATGGAGAATTATTTGGATAAGTGTATGGTTGTTCACAAAAGTATCGCTGTATTCCATTCTGAAGCAGATGGGAAGATTGAAAGATTTAACTGTATGGTCAAAGAAGCTGTTCAGCTGTCTGTCAAAGTGAGTCTAAGTTGGAAGAATGCATTGCAGTCTATGTTACTCGCTTTTAGGCCTTATGCTAATTCAATTATGTCCGTGAGCCCTTTTGAATTTTTGAGAGGTTGTAAACCAGGTACTAAGTTAGTGCTGTGGTGGTTGAAAAGCAAGAAAGTAGTACAAGGTGGCATTGCTGAACTAAATTTCAAGGACATTCGAACTAAAATGCAAGCTTATAATACCAGGATGAACGAAGATTTGCAGAGAAGAAAAGGACTAGGAGGAAAGCAAGTGGGTGATAAGGTGCACCTAAAGAAGGGTACTATAGTGAGCAGGGAGCTTTCTAACCGGTCTGACCCGGTACGAGTTATTGAAGTTTTCAAGAATGCTGTGAGTGTAGAGGGTGGTGGAGTCTTGAATCTCAGCAAAGTGTAATTATACAAGGTCAGGATATGGTCTGATGACAATCATGCCACAAACTTTTTTTAGATATTCATGAGAATGGTCACTCCAAGAATTCGTGCACAATGACTTTTCAAATAGCAAAAGTAGTGTTGCTGTCAGTTATCACTCCAGAGGTTTATCAGCACGCCGATTACTATTGAGGTTGAAGTATTTTGTTATAACGTAAAAAAAAATATATTTCTTTTTTAGGAGGGGGTGTGTTGTGTACACAAGTGTGGGTACCTCGTGAGTTTCTCACGCAAGCGTTCGCTCTTTCCCCCACGCACGTGTATGGAGTGTCTGTTCTCTTTTGTGTTGTTTAAAGTAGACACGAGTGCATGGCTTTTGTGCTCATGTCTAGTTCATATAATGACAGGGGGGTTGGCTGTATGTTCACAGGATGGGGCATCTTTTGAATACTGGTGGGAGATATATATGCATAGTGTTGTAACGGTTCGGCATTCGTTGCTTGGATGCTGTACTGCCCACTTCATGAAATAAATGTGGATTAATCTCACCTGCCTGTGAGTTCCTTTTATTTGGATGCATGTGCTGCTGGACTTTCCTACAGAAATAATTTCATTGCCTTTTAATTTTTCACATTTAGCGCAGCTGCGGCAGGCGGGGAGCACCGCTGCCTTCCCGGCGACACGTATCTGGAAGACCCCCCTTGTCCCCCATATTACTTCTTTCTGGTGATGAGTTACGGTTGGAGCTGTGTCCAGTGCCCTCCTGGCTTCACCCCACCCTTAGCTCTTAGTGCCCTTATCGGCAACACTCCCCACCCACTGCCAAAGCATGCATGACGAATAAATAAATACACAACACAGCTTTTGTTTGGGCAAATATTGCTGCATGTTTATTCAATACAAAAGTATGCAATATGGTGGGTTATCTTACGGGCGATCCAAGGGCAGGCAGCGGTAACTGACCTATGCTGCCATGCCCACCTGATGAGCCAAATTGCACTGTGGCGAACCCAATCAGTGTTACGCATTATAGCGTGATCCCCTTCCCAGGATCACGTGACCCATTGGACCATCTTACTCACGCCCCTTTCCGGGCGGACCGTTGCAAGGCAAGCCCCTGGTTGTTCAGGCTTACAACCTCCCTCAGGACTAGCGGGGCCTCCTAGGTGAATCACCAAGATGTTTGGGGGAATTCCCCCCCACAGGCAGTCTCTGCTCCAATTTGTCGAGTAGGCTGCACCATCAAATGCCGGGGTACCCCATCCAGACAATCTGCGTCTGGGAAAACACATGCTTCCAGTTCCTGTGTTCAGCCCATTGGGCCAACCTACCGAGGAACGAGTGGCCCATCACCCACACCTTGAACCCTGGCAAATAAATGGATGCAAATTTTCACACACTACTTTAATGATGCTACATGTTTACACACTACAAATGTCGTACCAAACATCACACAGAATCACTGCACACAAAATATAAAATATACATATTGCCACCCTCACGGGCGAATGTAGCCCTCATAACAATGAGACTCCCAGCGTCCCACCTTTTTTATGCGCTCTGGTGACATGCCCACCTTGAAAGCAGCCGTGGCCGCCCCAATCCTGAATGAGTGATGTTAGACCTGGCACCATTGGCGTGGGTCACCCTTCCATTTTTGTCTGTGCCTCAATGTATTTTTGTGCTGGTGTTAGCTGCTCAGGGCACTGTGCCACTGCCATCCAGAGCCACAGGGCAAGTGCTCCCTATGGGAAAATGTATTATGTGAATTGACTTCCATGTTTGGCTATTTTGTTTACTATCAGTCCCTAGTAGAGTGCACCAGTGGTGCCAAGGGCTTGTATATCCAAATGCTGCTAGTGGGCTTGCAGCACGGGTTGTGCCACCCACAGAAGCAGCCGGGTAAAATGTGTCTAAGGTCTGCCATTGCAGAACCTGCATACAGTCTGGTACTGTTATGCTGAATGGGCAAGTGTCCCCACTTGCCAGTCCCTAAACCTTCCCTTACCTTCATGTTAGTCACCCCTATGGTAGGCCCTAGGGCAGGGTGCATTGTAAGGATAAGGTAGGACATGCCCTGAAGTGCGTGGCATGTCCTGATAGTGAATTACAGCCATTTTCGTTTTTCACTATTGTAAGGCTACCTGCTCTCCATAGGCCAGAATAGGCTGCTAGATTATAACACTCTATAATCCTAGCAGGCTCAGGAAGCATGGTAGAAACTCATGTTTAGTATGCCTGAACTCAGAATAATAAAATACATCTTTTAGCAAAGGTTATTTTACTATCCTGGGTTTGCAAATGCTACTTTTAGAAAGTTAGCCTTTGCATGCCTAACCATTTCAGTCCGCCTCTGGAGGGGGGGGGCTAGCTTCTTTGTGTGTAGCTTGAGTGACAGGGCTGGGAAGTACCAGGAGACATGCTGGGGCTACCAGGTGGTGAATAGAGAGATTACACCAGGATGGGTAGGAGGAGTGCACCTTGACTCTGAATAGGGCCGTGCTCTGCCACCACAATGCGGGCTCCACCCCCTGGGGAGCGTCTGATGTCTCTGCCCTGCCTGCCGAAAGAAGAAGCCAGAGTCCCAACAACAAAGTGCTCCTCACTGAAAAGAACTGGACTGGGATTATGCAAAGGCCCCCCTGGCCTGTAAAGACAAAAGAATCTTGGTATAAATGTAGGAGCCCTGCTCCTAAGAAATCAGATCCTGATTGAACCACGAAGAAACTCTGCCTGACTAGAAGGACCTGGAAGAAGCTGAAGGAGGAGTACCTTTCCCTGACCTGGGGGATTGGCCTGCAGTTGGTGCCTTGCTGAGAAAGGAGAGGAAAAGACTAAGAGAGACTTTGCACTTTGTTTTCAACAATCTCCAAAGGCTTGGAAGAGAGCTTGCCCCCTGAACTGAGTCCCAGGACCATTGGACTCATCTGCCTTCCAAAACTGAGTTGCCTGGACAATTCTTGCTTGTTTCCTGCTGAATTTGTTCCCAGTACGACTCGTACCCCATCCGCCGCGAAGCCGTGTCTTTGCCGCCCGGCACCGTGTGTCTACGCTGATTTAAAAGCGTTAGTACGCACCGTATCCCTCCCGGCCGCATCGCACCTAACCTTCCCCGCCGATTCGAGACGTACAACCCTGGCTGCCTAATCCTGTACGCCGGACCCAAGCTTCGCTGTCCCGCAGGTACGGTCCGTACGCTGCTAACGTACTGCACCGTGCCGTACTCAGAGCCGAGAAGCAGCATAATGCTGATCCTCCCTGTACGCTGTACAGCACCGAGAAGTGTTGCCGCCTATCCGCACCGAAGGTACGGCTCGAACGCCGAACGCCACGGACTCTGCAAGCCGATACGGGCCATCCGCACGTATCCCTAAAGGTCCCGTACCAACGCCGCGTCCCGACGCCGCGACCCGACCAGCATCTGAATACGCTGCCGAGCAACGACCCGGACCCATCGACTTGTCCCGCACTGTCCGTCGCGGACCCCACAAAACCAAGGTACTTTGTTCTGTTCGCACCGCAGCGTGCACGCTACGGACCCCGGAGTCCGCAACGATTGTTTGACTCGTACTTGCCTTGTTTTTAATGCCAACGAGTCGCACATCCAGGCACGAACCGTACAGAGCCTGAAAAGAAGCATAATTGACTAAAAGAAGCCTATTTTGTATTTTAAGCCTTTCTACAAGAACATTGACCTTTAAAATAATACTGTGGTCATTTTTATTCGTTATTCTGGTCTTGTGCTACGCCTTATATAAAGAAACCTATTTTTATACAACCTTGACTGGTGTCCATTTGTGGTGTGTCATTGTATTACTGTATGTGTTCACAAATGCTTAACCTATGACGCCCTGAGAATAGTCTTGACTGCTTGCGCCACACTACCTAAAGGGTGAGATGGGGTTATTTGAAAGGGTGATCCCCTTATCCTGACTTAGAAGCAAGAGTCCCTGCTTGTCACCGGTGCATACCTGTGCCAACCAGAGATTCCCAATTCTAACAAGTGACTTGAATATTTATATTCTGGGTGGGCCTGACCGGACCATGCTAAGCAAGCGCACATGATCCGGTCCACCTGAAATTTCGTTAATGGCACCAGATCAGCATGTATCTGAAAATAACGAGGAGTGTCTGGGCGGACAGCCATATACTCTCAGACTCGTGAGACCGGGCAGTACCTCTGATCCCCCAGTGGCATTAAGACTACGTCTGCCCCATGCCCCGCCTGATCTGTATCGGACCTCCTGATGTGTATTACTAGCTTAATCGCCAGCTGAACATCCTGACTGCATGAGGCATCGCCTGACACATCTTTTTTGGATCTGGCCACTATCTCACTTATTTGAAACACCCCAAAAAATGACAGGCAGAATGCCGTCGCAAACAGGCTGGCCTCGAAGTGCGAGTTGGTGACCTTGTTGACAGCCTCTAACATGCCCTGGAGTGTGGTGAAATCAATTGGAGCCCTGTTATCTGGTACCTTGACCTCTTCCCTGGCCCACCCTTTGAGGGCAGCCCTGATAAGTAAACTCTTGGTTGGATCCTACAACCCCCTGGGTTTGGCATCATGGCTTACAGCCACCAAGTGATTACAGACCCACGAATGGCTCTTCCCATGCTGTTTAGCCCATAGTACAAAAACCTGTACTCTATGCTCCATGGGGGTAAATCCTGCCCCTGCGACCACGAGATGTTCAAGAAAGTGGTGAAAAAAGCCTTGTACCGCTTCCTGGTCCCAGGTGCAAGCGAACATTCACCCATTTCTCTTAGTCGATGCTCCATTGCAGAATGTGCCAGAGGTGTGCTGAGAATGGGGTCATCTCCGCTCTCGCTCGTGGCCAGGCCTCCTGGAAACGGAGCCACTAAAAACAAGAGAGAGCGTCAGCTGCTACTTTCTTGACCCCTCATCGTGTCTTGCCCCAAACTCCCCATTGCAGCGCAGACAAGCCCTGAATAGCTCCCTTAACAAACACAGAACCAGGGGGCACTTGGCTGTCTGTCCATTGTTAGCCTGTACCACTGCCATGTTATCAGACCAGAATAGGACCCTTCTGGGGGGAACAACCTTTACAACGCAACTATTACAACGCACTACACTTACAACGCAATTTTTACAACGCAACATCCACTACAACGCATTCCATTACATCGCATGACACTACAACGCATTTTTAAAAACTACCTTTACAACGCATTCCATTACATCACATACTACCTTTACAACGCATACCATTACAACGCATAATATTACATTAAAACCCCTACACTATCCAACACTTACCCTACTGTTGCACCCCCTGGAGTTAGAATAGTAATTTTTACCCCCAACACTTACCTTAAATGCAATGTAATATTATGCGTTGTAATGGTATGCGTTGTAAAGGTAGTATGCGATGTAAAGGAATGCGTTGTAAAGGTAGTTTTTAAAAATGCGTTGTAGTGTCATGCGATGTAATGGAATGCGTTGTAGTGGATGTTGCGTTGTAAAAAATGTGTTGTAAGTGCATGCGTTGTAAAAGTGTGCGTTGTAACGACATACATCCCCCTTCTGGCAGTTAGCGCCTCAGGCCATAAATGTAGGGCAACCACTATCGGGAATAACTCGAGGACAGTTATATTTGCTGTTATGTTCCTTTTACACCAGGCATTCAGCCACTTTTGCGTGCACCATTCGCAGCCCATTATTGCACCAAAGCCCTCCCTACCTGACGTATCTGTGAATAGGCAGAGCTGTGGACTACCCGCCCAGGGGGATCTCCAAATGACAGTTCCATTAAAGTTTAGCAAAAACTCATTCCACATCAGGAGTTCCTCCCTCAAACCTTTTCCTAGTCTGACCATGTGATGTTTCTTATGCACCTTGGCCACTGCCCTTGCTATCCTCCTTGCAAATACTCTGCTCGCTGGGATCACCCTGTCTGCGAAATTCAGCTTACCCAAGAGGCTTTGGAGGACACCAAGGGTGGCCTTGCCCTTACCCAAGACAGCCTGTATATCCTGACACAAAGCCCGCACCTTCTCGGCCGGGAGCCTGGTCACGCCCTCGACCGTGTCCAGCTCAATGCCCAGAAAAGTGAGAACCCGCGCCAGACCCTCAGTCTTCCCAGGCGCCAAAGGAACCCCTAGGTGCCCCGCGAGTTCTTGGAAGTGCTGCAATGCCTTGCTGCAGTCCTGCGTTCCTGCTCTCCCAATGAAAAGGAAGTCATCCAAGTAGTGTGTTACTCCCACTATGCTGTATGACTAAGTGAGAGCCCACTGTAGGAAGCAGCTAAGAGCCTCAAAGTAGGCGCAGGACCCAACTTCCCTGGCCAACCTGTTCTTACTGCTACAACCACACTGTTGCAGGGATTCTGCTTATACACAGAACTATGCGTAGAACCCCAGGACCTCAGTGAATTGTGGTGTACCAGAAACTCACCTCAGAACCCAGAACCCAGTATCCGGCAAGCATAAGTGTCCCATTCGTTATCCGAGATTTGGCTCGGCGATCCCAATGAAAAGACAACCCAGAACAAGCGACTCAGTGTACTCTCAGGAATGGTGGGAATCGGAAATACCTGTTCGTATATTATTCTCACATCAGTCCACAACAAGAATCAACAGAGACACGGTGAAAATAAAAAGAGTTTATTTTTATTGACCACGTGTCCTAAGATGCAGTACTTTGGCTAATACAAGCAGACAAATTATTATAATTAAAACCATCAGCATCGTTACAATACCATAGAATATAAAAGGAGTGATCATGTTATAAATGACAGTGGATACTACCACCTTCCCTTTACTAAGAAGCTAATATTATTATTATGCTAATAAAAGGTCTCTTAGGCTTGAATAGGGGACCCCATACCTCAAAGATCAGCTTAGTGAAATCACATCACAGGAGCATCAGGAGTCTTCTCGCAGGAAGGCTCGTCTTCGGTCTGAATATTAAACATGATGTCTGCAATATTAAAAGCACCAACTTTCAGGTATTCGCAGCTGCCTGTGTGTTATGGCTAAATAGTGGGTCGATCAACCTAGAGTGGAAAACATGCATTGTCTAACAACCCAGACTGTTTGTTACACCATGTACAGACCAAGGTCGCTGCGCAGAGCTCGGGATGGTAACAACAGATTGCTCTCATGGGAGGCAAAACGCGAGTCAGCAGTTTGTTTAAACAATAACATGTAGACGCAGTGTCGTGCGCAAAAGCAGCAAGATGGCTTTCTAACCTCTAACGTGGTTATGCTAACTTAACAATGTATGTACGTATTAAGGGATTCCTTACTACATGCCCCCTTGATCGAAGCACTAACCATCAGGGAAGAAATGAGAGAACGCAGAGTTCAAATTCGACAGAGCAGAATAAGGCGTATTCAATTTCGAAACCAAGTATCGGTTAAGAGCAAGTTCGAAAGAAAAAAGAAAACGGGAGAAAAAGAAAATAATAAAACCTCAAAAAGGGAAAGGAAAAAAAAATGAAAAAAACGCTGTTTTGGCCAGCAATCCAAAGTCACCGGTAATGTTCAGTACATGGCAGAAAAAATACAGTGGATCACAGTTCACTCAATCCATGAACGTGTATGCAGCATACGTAGCAACAGCTTCCAACAGAAAATCGTTGGCACGGCCACTAAAAGTTTCAGCCATCCAGTTAATCAAAGAAAAGGAACATACATGTTCTTCAATGAGCGGAGCCTCTAGCACCATCAGAGGGCAACCGACGTGTTCCTCCAGATAACTCATATTCAAGAAGTCATAGGCAGCCCTTGCGATGTCCCAATTACCCAGGATACCATGCGCCGCACCACAGGCCATAATCCGAACACCAGAACAGGCAAACTCGTGAGACACTAAGGGCCTCATCAGTCGATCATAACCCGGCACCGGAGACACCGTGTTGGTTAAGCACAAATCCAGAGGCCATTCAAAGGGACAAACTAGGCAGTGAAAGACAGGTTGCACGCAGGTGAAGTAGGAATACCGGAAGGATAATCCATACGCCAGGCTCAAAGTCGCCAATGGCAGGGTACCATAATATTCAAGCATCCTGTCACGAAGAAGATACAGGCGGGGCAGGTTGTCGTGAGGCACAGAAAGTGCAGCCATTTCGTAGTATGAAAAGTAAAAGCAGCACACCTGCCACCAGCGCCAGAATCAGCGGGACACCTCCAAAGACGCTCGAGAAAATAGAATGAAAAAATGCCGGAATCACACCAAAAATAGTTTGGAAGGAGGTCACGAGGCCTGAGCCTACAAGTTTAAAAAAATGAGCCAGGCCAGTTGTGGACGAGGCATTGAAAATTGTTTGGATCAAAGCTCCAAAATGCAGGGGGAGGTCAGTATTCAAAAGCGCCTGTACCTCAGTGCGCGTATTTGCTACGTGAAGGACAAACGTTTCTCGGGAGGAAGTCAATGGCACCTCCTTTTGGGACAATAGAGCTCTTATTCTGCTCATCTTGTTGAACTCTGCTTTCAAGGTCGGAATCGAAGGCCAGATGGAAACATCCAGCCGCCCATGCGGGGGAGGAAATAGAACATTATTGCAGCAGACAACTCTCTGCGATACAGTAACTATATATGGGATTCCCACTAACATCCCGCAGCAAGCTTCATTATTCAAAATCAAATAACTACAGTTTGCAAGCAGCGTGAAAGATGGTGTAATTACTGGCACTGGGATACCTTTGAGGACGCAGGCCAAATTCGGGGCGTGTACATTGCATGCACCGTATAACTGAATGTGCCTACATACTACAGAACGATCAGGTGTCAAGGTACACTCCTCACCTTTCAGGTAAACCCCTGTACCGTCTCTTGTACATCTATACGTAAAAGGGAGAGACCAAACCTCATGCAGGAACGCGGTACCCAACTGTTCATATCTACCCAGGGCATAGTGTTTCATGCATGACGTAAACTTAAAAAGCGCAAAAGGGAGCGTGATCAACCCATGTACCAACCACACGGCTGAATTCAATTCCGCCACAGAGAAAGGTAACGGCTCCAACTTTTCAATGTGTAACAATGAATATGTAGCATCTTTCATGGACATGAACTGCTGCTTTACAGTAAGGTTAAAGGGAAGGAATAATGATGTCGTATTCAGATAGTCCCAGGGGACCCTTCCTGCCTTTAACGTTTGTAAAGTCCATGCAAACTGCATAACAGAACGCAACTGGTTTTGACCATGGTACAATACAGACATATCATCATGTACAATATCAACAATTGAAGAAACAATATTGTCTAATGTATAAATTCTGGAAGAAAGAGTGTTAATGCTGTTATCTATGACGGCTAATACCTTTTCCATATTTGCTTGATCAATAGCCCTCAATCTAGAAGCCGCTTCAATTTGCGACAATTTCCATACTTCGTTGTAAATAGCATACGCCCACCTCTTGGATCTGCCACTAACAGGACCTTTAACAAAATCATTCAAATCTATTTTGTCATGTAATTTTGATAAATGAACTTTGACAGATGCCAAGGTGGAATGTTGCAGCCAGGATTGACATAATTTCCCTACAGAGTAGGTAGTTACTGTATGAGAGGACTCAAACCGAGGGTCTACGCGTTGCTGAGTATACCCCGGTTTCAGACCTAGAAAACGACGTTGACAGGTATCGGAACTGCTTTGCCAAATTAACCATCCATCACTACTAAATTCCGAAATATTGAAAGATGTATTAGAAACTAATGACTGCAAAGCAGGAAGGGACAGATCTGTGTGGTTATCCCAATTTGGGTAAGCGCCCAGATCTGGAACAGAAGGGAAATTTAGTTTTTTAGAAGTGGCCAATCCGAAACAGGTGGTCTGGAAGATGGTCGAATTTAAAAACAACATATGATTTGGTACAAGACAGGCACGATGTAAAGCTTCAGTTCCCTGAACCTGCCACGGTTTGGAACCCCAAACCGATTTAAGATCAATAGTAGCCTTCCACAGATCATAACCTTTGATTGACAACTCATCCATAAAGGACTTAGAATAGAGTAATTTGGTGTGTGTCAGTCTAACCTTCGAGGCAGACTCAGGCATCACTTTAAAATAAAAGGATGCCGGGTCGGAAACACTGAAATCAGTAAAATAAGTATACTTATCAACTAATGTAGGTGAACTGCCGAAAGAGGGGGTGGGACAGTGTTCCCATTGGGTAAAATTTACAAAATTACGAAAAGTGTTCGCTTTATGCAGGAAGTGGTTGCCATGCTGAAAACAATACTGTTCTGCATAGTTAGCCGCATTTTCATATAAATCTTCTGCATCAAAAGCGGCATAATATTTCAAATCAGAAAACAGTGCTTCAATGGCATGAACATCCCAATCATCAGAACGAATGTTCTGCTTAACCACATCACCCATAGAAACACGGAACACATTAGGTACATTGATGACCTCCGTAGGACCATGAATTTGGAATTTAACAGCATCCCACGCAATTCCATCCAAAACGGGCCAGGCAGTAAAATTCACAAAAGTCTGGTCCCTTTTCATGATGTGGGACGATGAGTGGGGGGCCAAAGTTCCATTGATAAGTCTAATTGTAGATCTTTCTTTAAGATAGTGTCCATTCACCAGACGGAAAAATACTATTACAAATCCAATGGACATAAACAAAAAAATACTTATAAGCACCAGCCAGATGTATGTCCAAGGGGGAATCAAAAAATGTCTTTTGAACCAACTAGCAAAAATAGCAATGTTCGAAGGGGAAGTATGAGGCAATGAGTTAGTGTCAAAGGAGAAACGTGACTGGTCAACCGCCGTAGATTGTAAAACAGGCGAGTGACCATTTGTAGGATAAGCATACTCAGTCTCTTCGGGCAGACCACCAGCCGGCGGTATTAACAAGGGGTCAGTAACTGACTGTATCTCGATGGCAACATCAGACAAGGTGGTAGAAGTAGGAACCAACACTGAATTTCTTTGCATTGTCTGGCAGGAAACTGCTGGAGTTAGACTAAGAAGTATCGGCCACTCGCTGAAGTTTGACATTGTCAATAGAGATGTACCTGTTTTCTTTGCGACCAGGAAGTGGAGGTAAAATGACTGTTCTTGTACCCTGCACTCCAAGCACCGGAACCGGTGCACGATAAGAGGGGCCGAACTCCTTCTTGTTCTCCACCCTCTCACGGACCAGGTCTCCAACTCGGGGTAGCCAGCCGACTACCGGAATCTGAAGCTCAGCATCAGACGTGGAGGGCAAGTGTTCCTTCGAAAGAGTGTCTCTGGCTTCTTGTAGGGTCTGCAAAACAGCACAGTGATCATCTACGTCAAAGGGTGCGGTCGACGCCGCCATGTCTAGACCATCAAGGTCTGGGACAAACATTCTGATTCCGAAGAGCATCATGTATGGGGTCCGCCCACCCAGAGACCTTCTAGGGAGATTATTAAGTGCACGTTGGACGTTATACAAATGGGCTAGCCAATTCCGGCCTGTGCCTAAAACACGTGCTGTCAAAGATTGCTTTAAGTCACGGTTCATTCGTTCCACCACACTATTACCCTCAGGTCGGTAGGGGGACGAAAATTTGACTTGGACCCCCAAATTTCTCATAGCCTCCTTGTAAGCCTTAGAGGCGAACGCAGGGCCCTGATCAGAATGGAAGGTATCACACGCAAAAGTTCCCACAAAGACACGCAAATCCCTGATGACAGTCCGCGAGTCAGCACTCCTTTGTGGCCATACCCAAAGAAAACGTGTGCACGAATCCACTGCAACCAAGATATACTTGTACGCAGTATCTGAAGAAAATGAACCGCAGTGATCTAGATAAACACAACCAAATGGTTTATTAGATATGTACAACTGTGTCTGTGGTGGGCGCGCAACAGTGGAAGGTTTAATCTGTTGGCAAATGTCACAATCAAGAACATAAGCGCGCGCCTGTTTGTACAAACCAAACCACCAATAACGTTGTTGTAACAGAGATATAGTAGCTGACACGCCGGCGTGGGCTGACGCCAACCCCTCGTGCGCTGCCAGTATCAGAGATGGTCTGCAGTCCGCGTTGGGAATAATTCTGTCACCAACGTCGTTAATCCTCACTAACGGGACGTTATCGGGACTTAAGTGATAAAAATAACGAGAAGGAAAACCCTTCGGGTAATCACTTCCCTTCTCTGTAGCAGCAATAGCTGCCAAGATGTCATCATCAATCTTACTTTTGGATCTTGTAACTGCTGCCACTAAGTATGTAGCCACTGCGGTTTTTGCTGCCTCGTCAGCCAAGCTGTTACCGACAGCATGGACACCAAGTCGTTGGTGACCAAGAGTGTGAATAACATTCACAAGAGGGAGAGGTTCTTTAAAGTCTGCCACTCGAACCCAAAGCAGTGTATGCTTAATTGTGCTACCTTTGGTATCTCGATAATCGTTTTGAGACCAGAAGTGTAAATTGTCATTGTAGGACTGGACACAATAAAAGGAGTCACTCACTATAAGAGTAGTGACTCGGGGATCAGCAAACTCCAGTGCAAGCACCAGAGCCCGGAGCTCCGCCAATTGCGCGGTACAATCACCCAATGACTGCGTATGCACGGCATCAGATTGGAATTCACCATTTACGAATGTACCCACGACAATTGCGCAAGCCGCAGAATAGGCGTGCTTTGATCCAATCGCCGGCTGCGCCGAGCCGTCAGTGTATATGACACAATGGTATTCTTCGAGCGGGCGCAAAGACAGAGGAGCCGGATGAACGAATTCATACTGTAAGTACTCCTGAGTCTGTAAAGAGGCGCCAAAAATATAAGTGACATCTGGTGATGTCAGAGTTGTGGCCCATTGTATCCACCGTGGATGCAAAGCTTTAGAATTTGGTACACTTGCTTTCGTCACTGCCTCTAGGGCAGGATACGGTGTTACAACCAGTATCTGTTTTCCATGCGACAGTGCGCGTTCTTTAAGGATCGCCATCTGTACTGCCGTCAGAACTTTCTCGACAGTGGAAAAACGCAATTCAGCAGAGGTGTACAAGTGTGATTTATACGCAATGGGGACTGTATCGCCCTCATTGAACGTCAAATACGTGAAACCCACTGCGCCTGGTACTATTCTTATTACCAGGTTAGTGCGGTTATCACGCGTCAGTAAGTATTGTGAAGCAAGAAGATCAGCCTGTAAAGACTGTAGAATAGCAGAATGTTCTAGCAGCCAGCTAGACTTCGAAAAAGAAGGTTGTACCAAGGCGTAAAGCGGCTTGATACGCTGGGCATAATCAGGAATATACGTACGTCCTAAATTCAGAAAGCCCAGCAAAGATTGTAATTTTTTCAGTGTTGTAGGAGCACGCAGGCATGCGCACTTCTCCAGAAAGTGAGGAGCCAATCCCTTACCTTCATTGTTGAGCTCGTAGCCCAAAAACAACACTGTATATTCCGCGATGTGTGACTTCGCAAAATTAAATTTGTAGCCGTAGTCTGCAAAACTCACAATAATATTGTCGACCCGAGACAGATGTGGCATCAGCTCATCATCCGTGAGGTAGATATCGTGAACATAGGAGTATGCGTTGGGGTCAATTCTCTCTAAGAGAGAGACCACGCGAGCGGAAAAGACGCCAGGGCTGTTTTTATAGCCCATGGCTAATCTTGTGAACTGTTTTTGTTTGCCGCCCGAAGTAAACGCCGTCCACTGGCTACTCAGTGTGGACAGGTTATGGCTAAAAAAGCCATTGGAGATGTCAAGTGACGTTTTAAATCTCTTACGCACGAGACTGTCGACAAGAGCCGAGCTGTGAGTATTTTGTACCGCGCAGGTCCGGCAATGCAAATTTAAGTGCCGGTAATCCAAAACTAAACGGTACGACCCGTCAGGCTTCGTCACAGTGTATAAAGGGTTATTCATAGGGGACACACAAGTTTCAATAACACCCTGATATTCCAATTGTTCAAGGATTGCGGCGACGTGCAGTCTAGCTTCACGACGCATGGGATATTGGGGTTGATGCTGGGGCATAGACCGCAATGGAATCTCATGGCAGGGAGACAACCGGTCCCATCCAACCTGAGTGCGATACACTGCTGGCGCTAGCGCCAGTGCCCACTCCTCAGCGTACACTTCAGCCTGGTCCTTAGGCACTGTGTGCGCAAAGGACGGGAGGATTACCCCCTCCCCTCTAGGAGCTTCTAAAATGAAAGCTGGGGGCCAATCTGCCTCCGCTAGGAGGATATCATAGGTGGTAGTCAGATTATCCCAAAAAATTCCCTTTATTGTACGTTGTATGTCACCCTCTATTAGTAAGACTATTTCGTAAAGTCTGTCAGGGGGAGCCACTCTGGTGTCAGCTGTTTCAACAGTAACCAATATATCAGTTGCTGTCGCCGCCAGAAATGGACGCAGAGCTTGACGGACTATGGTAATTTCCGCTGCGCTGTCCAGTAGCGTCAGCGCCCATGTCCGGTTCCGAAGCTGTGTCCGCACTATCTGAGGCATAACTTGCCGTCAGAGCAGCCACTTTCTTCTTCTGAAATGGGGGTCTTTGTCGTGCAAATTCGTCCTGCTTGCCTTTACCCTCAGTCTGTCGGGCTGGTCACGTGTTTGTGGAGCACCCCGACCTTTGCCACCGCCTCCGCCACCGGACTGTGAAGCCGATGTTTCCTGTGAAGAACGAGGAGAACGTTGTTCAGAAACCTGAAAGCTATCAGGAGACTTAATAGTAGCACGATCACGCAGATCATAAGTGCGCTCACTACCTGACTGAACGGGAGAGGCAGGCCGAGACCCCTGTTTCTGCTGCTGCTTTCCCTGTTGTTTTGACCGCCAATTCTGTTTCGGAAAGTTTGGACAGTCATCCTTACCAGAGGCTTCCGCCTTACCCTGCTGCTTAATTTCGGGAGTTTTGATCACAGGTTTAACTCCTAAATAGCTACGACCCAAATCTCTGTACGCCGACGAGATTATTTTCGCAAACTCCCGCTGCTTATCCTCATCAGCAACTTTCTTCAGTTCATTACGAACTTGGAACTGCATAGCATCACCCTTAAGGTTACACATTATCATGGTAGCCACCAGGTCAAACTGTCCGAGGAGCCGCATGCCTAATTCTATCGCAGACTCCGCACCGTGGTTATCTTGAACACGTTTAATAACGGAGGGTAGTACCGACATAGACGGAGTGCCAAAGCACTGCGAGTACGTCGCTGCAAAGACCTTGCCCCAGTTTACACAATCATCAATGTCAGGGACCAAGTCTTTAGGCAAACTAATGGTAAGGATCCTGTGTTTCTCCAAAGGAGATGTATTCGGGTAAACCGCTTCTATTTGGTCAAATTTTTCAGCAAGCCAAAGAGGGAAATCATCCCTATTTTGGGGGCGCTTGCCCATAACAGAATTAACCATAACAGGACTAATGACCACCGCGTGGTGGTCAGTAGGCTGCCCCGCAACAGCAGGTGCCCCCGCCTGCACATTGCGTGACACGTACTGTACCAAAGCCCTATGTACTGTAATAAGGGCAGTGTGTAGTACACGCAATTCAGCCACCGTCACCGTGAGGTAACGGGGATGAGGCGTAAATCCGGCTAGTACCGGCCAAGTGGCCCCTGCAATTGATAAAGGGCCCATTCTCGGCGGTATAACCGCATGGGGAAGGGCGCCATTAAACCAAATAAGATGCTGCCAAGCAGATATTGGTATTTCATGTGTCCTATACGGTGTATAGTTCGCTGGCACGGCAGTGGCAGTGTAAGTATGAAAGGAGTTATCGTCCTCACTCACCGCCGGAAGCGTCACCCAAGAGTAGAACAACTCATAAGGATGAGCCGCATCGGCTCCTACCACAAATATTACGTTCATACCAGTGCCCGGCACCCCATACTGCGTCAAATGACGTTTCAGAGGTGCCCGACTGTGCGCCGCTATATCCACCGCCATAAGGACAAGCTACACTTGAAATAATCAGTAGCACAAGGGTTCAATAACCTTTTTAATGATCAAGCTTGAGAAACCTATATCAACAGAAATAGGTAGGTTTAAATCCGTCAGACTTGTTATCCGGAAACAAGAATGAGGGTGTTGTGGACTAATATAGGCACTACTAAGGCGTTTCAACTCATAGACCAAACGTTAGGTGCGCCATGTTGCAGGGATTCTGCTTATACACAGAACTATGCGTAGAACCCCAGGACCTCAGTGAATTGTGGTGTACCAGAAACTCACCTCAGAACCCAGAACCCAGTATCCGGCTAGCATAAGTGTCCCATTCGTTATCCGAGATTTGGCTCGGTGATCCCAATGAAAAGACAACCCAGAACAAGCGACTCAGTGTACTCTCAGGAATGGTGGGAATCGGAAATAACTGTTCGTATATTATTCTCACATCAGTCCACAACAAGAATCAACAGAGACACGGTGAAAATAAAAAGAGTTTATTTTTATAGACCACGTGTCCTAACATGCAGTACTTTGGCTAATACAAGCAGACAAATGATTATAATTAAAACCATCAGCATCGTTACAATACCATAGAATATAAAAGGAGTGATCATGTTATAAATGACAGTGGATACTACCACCTTCCCTTTACTAAGAAGCTAATATTATTATTATGCTAATAAAAGGTCTCTTAGGCTTGAATAGGGGACCCCATACCTCAAAGATCAGCTTAGTGAAATCACATCACAGGAGCATCAGGAGTCTTCTCGCAGGAAGGCTCGTCTTCAGTCTGAATATTAAACATGATGTCTGCAATATTAAAAGCACCAACTTTCAGGTATTCGCAGCTGCCTGTGTGTTATGGCTAAATAGTGGGTCGATCAACCTAGAGTGGAAAACATGCATTGTCTAACAACCCAGACTGTTTGTTACACCATGTACAGACCAAGGTCGCTGCGCAGAGATCGGGATGGTAACAACAGATTGCTCTCATGGGAGGCAAAACGCGAGTCAGCAGTTTGTTTAAACAATAACATGTAGACGCAGTGTCGTGCGCAAAAGCAGCAAGATGGCTTTCTAACCTCTAACGTGGTTATGCTAACTTAACAATGTATGTACGTATTAAGGGATTCCTTACTACAACACCCAGAGGAATATCTCTTACTCATGTAACGCATTTGTATAAGTCTGTATTTGCACAGGTACTGATTTTAAACTACCTTTGTATTGTTGATTGGATAAAATTCTGGCTAAAAAAAAAAAAAAAGTTCAGCAGCCTGTTCGCTTCCGAAGATTTCACTTTCGTCATGAACATTTCCATCACGAGACACGCAGGTGCCTAAAACCAGTGCTATAAATGGGCCGGTACTCACCGGTATTGAGTACCGGCACTTCTAAATTTGTCTAAAGAGAGTACCGGTACTCATGGGGCAGCAAACCAAGCTCAAGGCAATTGGCATGCACAAAAAGAAGCGCAACCCAGCTGACAATGAGTCGGTCCGTTTTCCTGAAGCACTCTGATCGAGTGCTAATCTACCCCCCACAATGTGCTAATTGAGCGGCAGCCTGCAGGCATTCATTCAGAGCTCAACCCTCCTGCACAGGCCCATGTGTGGTGCCCAACTGGGCGCCACACTGGTGTCGCCCTTTTCAATATGACTGGGATAGTCTATGGGTGCATAATGGCGGTCCCATGACCTACCGTTGAGTCACGTGATGAACCCTCAGCAATAAATAGAAACAGCCAGGTTATCTATGTCGTAAAAGTGCCTAATTCCACTAAATAAATGAAAAATAAATCACTGTAGTGTACGAAGAGGCATTGGATGCATCCTGCAAGCTCTTTGTACGTAGGAATTCATGAATTTGTGTGAGAACCCGACTACCGGCTATTATGCCTAACAACAAAACTTTGGTTCTTTTGGGCGATTCTATTCAAATCTATGTTATGTTATGTTATGTTATGTTATGATGAATTTGTATAGCGCACGTACACCGGATTGGTTTCTTGGCGCTTCTTGGATGGGTGACAGAGAATTTTATCAGTCAGTGGGTCAGTCGAATGCTTGTTTGAAAAGCCACGTTTTTTGCAGTTTACGGAAGACCATGATATTTGTACAGCTTTTGATCTCTAGGGGCAAGGAATTCCAGTACCTTGGACCCAAGAAGGCAAACCTAGATCCGCCAAATCGTTTCTGTTTAAAGGAAGGTATTGTTAGAAGGTGCAGGTGAGTGGATCTCAGATTACGATTTGGGATATATCTGGTGATTAAGCTGTCAATGAACTTAGGGTTTTTACCATTCAAGGATTTGAATATGATGCAGCCCATCTTGAAGGCGCACCTTTGTGATACGGGGAGCCAATGTAGTTTCCTAAGAAGAGGAGATATGTGTTGGCGTTTGTTTTCCCGCAAGATCAGTCTAGCTGCTTGGTTCTGTATTAGTTGTAGGCGATAGTTAAGATAGGCTGGGATACCAAAATATAAGGAGTTAGCATAGTCGATATGCGAGATCACCAGGGCAAGAATAGCTTGTAGTTTTGCCTCCTGTGTTAAGAACCGGCTAATTTTCTTTATTTTTCTTAGTTGGAAAAAGCATGTGGATGATACTGATCCTATTTGGGTTTTCATGGAGAGATCATTACAGATAGTAACTCCTAGAGTTTTGGCATGCTTGGAGGGGCTCGGTGGTTGTCCCAGTTCGTTTGGCCAGAAGTTGGGGGTCCAATGGTTTAGTGAGCCGCCCGTGAGGATCAGTTCAGTTTTGTCTGGATTTAGTTTCAATTGATTGCTGTTCATCCAGTCACGGATGAACAGCATGGTTGTTTGAAATTCAAGAATGGAGCCCGGAGAGTCATTGATAGGAAAAATCAGTTGAAAATCGTCTGCGTAGTTAAAAGTCTGAATTTGTTTTCCTTTTAATGCATGGATCAGGGGGAGAAGATACAAATTAAAAAGATGAGGGGATAGAGAGGATCCCTGGGGGACTCCGCAGGTATTTTTAATCATGGGGGTTGAAAAACCGCCAAGATATACAGCCTGTGAGCGATCTGTTAAGAAGGATCTAATCCACTCAAGAGCGTTTCCTTTAATACCTGCGTCTCTGACACGGTCGATCAAGATGTTATAGTCGACCGTGTCAAAGGCCGCAGAGAGATCCAGCAGTACCAATGCTTGGGGGAGACCCTTATCAGCCTTTTCTCTCAGGGTGTCCAGCACAGATAATACTACTGACTCTGTGGAGTGGGCTGGGCGGAAACCTGCTTGATGGGCGTCCAAATATTCAGACTGCTCCAGAAATGCAGACAGATTTTTGGCTACATGTGCTTCCAACACTTTGGCCAGGTAGGGAAGCAGCGAGATCGGACGATAATTAGTCAATGTATTAGGATCTGCTCCTGCCTTTTTTAGGAGAGGGATGACAACCGCTTCCTTAAAGGTCTCTGGAACCTGGCCCTGAGTTATTGACTTGTTTAGAAGAGCCATGGCTGGTCCAGGGCAGATGGTAAATGCTTCCTTTAAGATCCAAGGGGGACAGTGGTCCCTTGGGGACCCAGATTTGACTTTAGCCAATAGGTCATTGAAGCTTTCCTGGTTTATAGTAGGAAATTGTTCCAACTTGTGTGGGTTCGTAGGTTTTTTGGGGTAAACAGGGCTTGGACAGTGGGGGATATTAGATTTAATGGTTTTGATTTTTTCAATAAAGAAGTTATTTAAAGAATCACATAGGGACTGGGAGGGCGTGGGTTTAATTGTTATTCTGTCTGGATTGGATAGTTCATTAATGATTGAGAAAATTTCTTTGGATCGATTAGTAGAGTTAATGATTCTGGAGGAGAAGTATTCAGATTTGGAGGCCAGTATAGCTCTTTTATACGATCCCCGTGCGTTAAGGTACGTGCTTTTGTCGTCAGGTAGGTATTTGTTTCTCCATTTCCTTTCTGCTTGCCGCAGGGCAAGCTTTAAGTTCTTTAATTCAGCGAAAAACCATTTCTGGGCCTCATGGCGACGGGTGTGTAAGGTTTTATTAAGGGGAGCATATTTATTACTGGCTGTCAGCAGCCAGTTTGTAAGGGCATTCTCACTAAGCTCAATGGAGGGTTGGTCCATGGGGGCGGTGTTGGCCAGTGATTCCAAAAAGGGATCTTTGTCAATGGCCCTCCAACTCCTGCGTGCTTCGTGATTGAGTGGCGTCATTTTGGTCGCAATGGGAATATTTATAACAAATTTGACGAGATAGTGGTCAGACCAGATGCAGGGTATGGCTTCAACGTTTGTTAAGGACAAGTTGCTGGTCCATACCTGGTCGAGCGTATGCCCTTTGATATGAGTGGCAGACGAGATATGCTGACTTAGGTTCAGTCCGGCAAGTAGATCCGTAAGTTCCGCTGAGTGTGGTCCCTCTGCCGGGTCGTTGGCCCAGTAGTTGAAGTCCCCGGCCATCAATACTTTTGCATGGTTTGTTACCAATTGAGTCATTTGTTCACTCAGTAGTTTAGGGAACTGGGGCATATTCTGAGGTGGTCTATAAAGTAGCACCACAGCTAAGGAGGTGAGTGGGGACTCTAATTTCAGAACTAGATTATCTGTTTGCGGTATATCTAGAGAGGTAAGTGTGGTGAATTTAAGGTCTTGGTGTATAATGGCTGCTACTCCTCCTCCCTTTTTTCCCTGAGGGCGATTGACTTGAATAATGTAGAAGTCATTTGGCAGTGCTGCTAGGATATCGGGAGTGGAGTCTTGTGTTAACCAAGTTTCGGATAAGAGTAGAATATCTGGATGTTCCGAAATCAAAAGATTGTAAATATCTAGTTGATGTTTTGGCAATGAACGGGTATTTAGGTAGATGACAGAGAGGGATTTTTCTTTCTTTGATACTTGGTGTTTAGTAGGGATCCCAGTGTCTGTCGGGTGTTTGAATTCCGCAAAGGAAGATCTTGTATCCCTTAGTCCATTCCTACTTAGTCGATCTAGCGTGCGATGGTTAATTTTGAACTCAGTGCAGTGGATCGATTTTAGCTCATCCGATGAGTAGGTAATACATTGGGCATAGTGGAGAGCCCCTTGCCCCTGCCGGCCGCGGACGGGCGCAGACGGGCTTGCCTTTAGCGCGCCTTTGGCGCGCTGTCGGCGCGCCCGCTGCGCTCGTCCGCTGCGCTCCCTCGCTGCAACCGGCATTAGAAGCCGTCGTCAGCCTTGGCTCCTCCCCCCACTTCCCTGATTGGCGCTCAGCAGTGGCGTGTACACCAGGAGGTGAGTCGGGCCAGCGAATACGGTACGGTTTCCTTTTAGCGCGGCGATAGTGCATAAACCAATGATTTTAAAAATTTGAGCAAACAGAGGTAACAGTACAATTCTTATTCAGTTTCAATGATTTTTAAAAAATTCAGCAGCAGCGCAACAGTGTATCAGCGTAGCGTCACCTTTCCCAAGTAACTTTCCCCTCGCTGCAACCGGCATTAGTAGCCGTCGTCAGCCTTGGCTCCTCCCCCCACTTCCCTGATTGGCGCTCAGCAGTGGCGTGTACACCAGGAGGTGAGTCGGGCCAGCGAATACGGTACGGTTTCCTTTTAGCGCGGCGATAGTGCATAAACCAATGATTTTAAAAATTTGAGCAAACAGAGGTAACAGTACAATTCTTATTCAGTTTCAGTGATTTTTAAAAAATTCAGCAGCAGCGCAACAGTGTATCAGCGTAGCGTCACCTTTCCCAAGTAACTTTCCCCTCGCTGCAACCGGCATTAGTAGCCGTCGTCAGCCTTGGCTCCTCCCCCCACTTCCCTGATTGGCGCTCAGCAGTGGCGTGTACACCAGGAGGTGAGTCGGGCCAGCGAATATGGTACGGTTTCCTTTTAGCGCGGCGATAGTGCATAAACCAATGATTTTAAAAATTTGAGCAAACAGAGGTAACAGTACAATTCTTATTCAGTTTCAGTGATTTTTAAAAAATTCAGCAGCAGCGCAACAGTGTATCAGCGTAGCGTCACCTTTCCCAAGTAACTTTCCCCTCGCTGCAACCGGCATTAGTAGCCGTCGTCAGCCTTGGCTCCTCCCCCCACTTCCCTGATTGGCGCTCAGCAGTGGCGTGTACACCAGGAGGTGAGTCGGGCCAGCGAATACGGTACGGTTTCCTTTTAGCGCGGCGATAGTGCATAAACCAATGATTTTAAAAATTTGAGCAAACAGAGGTAACAGTACAATTCTTATTCAGTTTCAGTGATTTTTAAAAAATTCAGCAGCAGCGCAACAGTGTATCAGCGTAGCGTCACCTTTCCCAAGTAACTTTCCCCTCGCTGCAACCGGCATTAGTAGCCGTCGTCAGCCTTGGCTCCTCCCCCCACTTCCCTGATTGGCGCTCAGCAGTGGCGTGTACACCAGGAGGTGAGTCGGGCCAGCGAATACGGTACGGTTTCCTTTTAGCGCGGCGATAGTGCATAAACCAATGATTTTAAAAATTTGAGCAAACAGAGGTAACAGTACAATTCTTATTCAGTTTCAGTGATTTTTTAAAAATTCAGCAGCAGCGCAACAGTGTATCAGCGTAGCGTCACCTTTCCCAAGTAACTTTCCCCTCGCTGCAACCGGCATTAGTAGCCGTCGTCAGCCTTGGCTCCTCCCCCCACTTCCCTGATTGGCGCTCAGCAGTGGCGTGTATACCAGGAGGTGAGTCGGGCCAGCGAATACGGTACGGTTTCCTTTTAGCGCGGCGATAGTGCATAAACCAATGATTTTAAAAATTTGAGCAAACAGAGGTAACAGTACAATTCTTATTCAGTTTCAGTGATTTTTAAAAAATTCAGCAGCAGCGCAACAGTGTATCAGCGTAGCGTCACCTTTCCCAACAAAACTTTGGTTCTTTTGGGCGATTCTATTCAAATCTATGCTTTAGAATCAGAACAAAAAGTAGATGACCAAAAGAGGGACGGAAAAACAGGGTTGTAAAAATAATTATAAACAATTACAAATATATTCATGAATTTCAATACATAATTGTGGGCAAGTGCTCTCGCGCTGATGCAGATGGCGGGCGGCTTTAACACACTGCGGATACTAACCTGCTTATCAAATGGCAGGTACCTGTTCTACGAGTAAATTTTCCAACACCACCAACCCCCATACATTTTTTTTTCAATTGCTGATGATAAACAGTTTATTTTTCAGCTGCGGAGTTGCAGTTTTGGCTTTGCTCCACAAGCAAAACACACGCCACATTAACAAGTCCTGTCCATCATCCTGTTTGAGTAAAATAGGTCAAAGACGCCTCTTTTAATTCGCTTTTGGATTGCAATTGTATTCAGTGATGTTTGTACAGTGCAAGAAGGTCAGGCCTGGCTGCCATGGGTTAGAGCACTGTAACAACAGAAAAAAACAACCCAGCAGAGACACAAACACTCACCAATATGCAAACTATCTAAGGATGCAGCTTTGAGAGTACATGGTTTTGATATCGACAGGCACAAATATAAGCACCGAAACGTCCACATTATACAATAAATTATTAACTAATAGGGACTGCTATTCTCTTCAAATACGCTTGGTTCTGGTAAAAATAACACATGATATATCAATGACAACCCTGGAGGGGTGTACCTGTAGGAAGTTCTTAGGCAGATGGGTTTCGGACCAATCTTTGTATAGACCATGATAAATTGCTATCAGGGGGCCTCGGCAAAGATTTAGTTGAATGGCTTGGTGACAGCTAGCTTCAACATCCAAAGAGGAACAAGACAGGATTGTCTCATCTCACCCCTGCTGATTGATATTTTTATTGAGCCATTGGCGCAAGCTATAAGACTAGATGACTCAATTACCCCCCCTTTAAATCACTACAATATAGTAGCAAGCTGGCCCTTTACGCAGATAATCTGCTGTTATACACAAATAATCCAGGGGAGACCATACCAAGAGCCGAAGCACTGCTGGTCGAATTTGGGACATTATCAGGTTATGTAGCCAATACCTCCAAAACCGAGGTAATGTGTTGGAATATTGATAGGTGGGAGGGACAGGCAAGTGAAGAACTAAAATATCTAGGTGTCACCATCGTTAAAAACCTGGACAAAATTCCCCAGATTAATCTAACTAGGACTAGTAATGAGATAGACCGTATATTTGCCAGGTAGAGGAATCTCCCATTGACAATATATGGTAGGGTCAACCTGGAGAAGATGGTCATCTTGCCCAAATTGACATATCTTTTTAATACAATTCCCCTAGCCTTTCCCAGTAAGGACATTAATAAAATTTAAAGCAAGATCGGAAGTTTTATCTGGGCCAACAAGGGAGCCAGATTGTCCTGGAAAAAGCTGAGACGCAGGCTTGTTAGGGGGGGTTTGGCTCTCCCTGATATTAGGTGGGGTAAACAACGTTTACCCTAAAACTTTTAAAACGAAGGGAATCACAACGTGGTCGTTACAACGACCGCGTTGTTATTCCGCATACCATTGCTCCGCAAGTCGGAACAATGACTTGCGGGGGGTGGGTGGGTTGGATTTAAAATCCAACCCCTTACTAGTGACCACACAGACTGGAGTTGGAATAGCAAATTATACTATTCCAACGATCGTTGTTCCGACTTGCGGAGTAATGGTATGTGGAATCACAACGCGGTCGTTGTAATTCCCTGCGGGATAAAAGGCAGCAGAATAACGTCATACATTCATGAGGTGGTATTCTATAGCTTTCCAGTTTAAAAATATTAGGATGCTACTTGTAAAGCCGGAGGAGTCATCCTGGGGGAGACTACTGGGTGAAATGGTCATGACAGAGGGCGGCTGTGGGGAGGAGAGCTTTGTATACGTTTGGGACGCCAAGGTTTTTCAAACGAGTGCGCTTGAAGGTACTTAGGGCAGCCTTGGATATTTGGTTCAAGGTGAGACACAGATGGGGGATTGGGTATTACTCAAATTTTCGCCCCTATATGGGATTCACCAGGAACTCTGATCTGCCTGAAGGACAGCCTCGTAGTTCCAATAAAAAAGGCAAGTATTACACTTTGGTCAGATCTGATCTCAAAGGAGGGGGTTCATCCCTGGGAGGTATTGAGGACCAGGGTTGGAAGTGATTTCTCTAGGTTTAAATACTTGCAGATGACCTCCTGGTTTAATGCGGAAAAGGGGGACATAAGTGGAGACTGGGAAATAGAGTATCTCCTGCAGACTCCCAATCGTAAAAAGAAAGAAGTGTCCATCTGGTATGGGACGCTCATGGAAGCTGATGATATAGAACTCCCTCCGCAACATGTAGTTTGGAACCAGTCATCCCTTGAGTTGATTGCAGCAGATCTTTATGAACCCTCCTTGAAACTTTTGTATAAATATATTAAACCGGCCGGCTTAAAGAAGAACCACTTTTATGTGGTTAACAGACTTTATTATACACCTGCTAAAATTGCTAAGTTTGCCCCCACATCCTCCCCCAAGTGCCCAAGATGCAACGCCCTGAGTGCCAATGATATACACATTTTCTTTTAGTGCCCTGTCCTTAGAGGATATTGGAGAGAAGTGGGGGGCGCAACATCATGATGAATATCTCTCTTGTAATTTTTGGAGAAGATGGAGTACCTGGGAATAACTTATCGCAGATACAGAGGGGCCTGTTGTTAAACCTGATACTATTAGCCCGGCGTGAGATATGCATGAAGTGGAAAGATCTGTGCCCTCCTAGGTGCGAGGACTGGCTAAAGGCTGCGTTTGTTATGTCTCGCTTAGACCAGGGAGGAGGCAGGGAAAGTGAGGTGAACATCTGGCAGGCCCTATTGTCTTGGGGCCTGAACTTGAGACTGGTATAACGTGTTCCTGGTACCCCCTTCCTTGGTCCTATGATTACACCAAGCCTACATCAATGGGGCTGATCTGGTTAGACCTAAGCGAAGGCAGTGGCCGCAGGGTGCATAGAATGGTATGACTGCCTCCTCTGTTAATGCTTATTGGTGAGATGAGGACAAAAAAAAAAATGACAACCCCGGCAGGAAGTTTGGGAGGGTCCCGACTCACACTGTGATTACTGACAGTGTCCACTCAGGTTCTGTGGAGTCACTAGCACTCTGGTAGGGACATCCTAAGGATTTTGGAGGCCCTGGGCCATATGTATTTTTGGGGCCTGTTGAGAACAGTTTTGAATTCCTGATTTAATTTCAGCTCGTTCATGCAGTCTTGGACCAGATCACTAACTGGCACATTCATCCAAATTCTAAATGTCTTTACACCAAATATTCAGGGATAGTGCTGTGTGTTTTCAACATTGTAACACAGCAGTAGCTCAATAATTATGCTACAAATAATCTCTGTGACACCCTCCCATTTCTCATATGTGAGGTCCTGTTTTGACCAAAAAGATAGTTTTTGTATGGATGTTGCATGAAACAAACATTACATTTCTTTGCGAAATATCTGTAATAGACTCTCACATATCGCACACAATAAAAATAAATTAAAGACACCTGGTATTTAAAATAAATTGTTTAAGAATTAGTACACATCATGAGGGTAAAACTCTCTGCAGATCAGAGCTGGCTCGGTCTGGGGGCCCCCTGAAAGACTGGGGCCCCGGGCTGTAGTCCACTTTGCCCATGCCTTAAAACGTCTCTGCACTCTAGGTGTGTGATCAGGGCCTGCCAACGGGCATATCTCCTGACTCGAGGGAATTCGGAGAAGGCTTCCTGCTGGTATAACAATGTAGGGCAGCAATTGTTTGGAGCCAGACTGAGGATGAAGGTAGTGATAGGGATGCTGTGCAGAGCCAGTGGGAATTTAGGTTTAGTAATGTGGGCAGAGGCGAATGTGAGCGTTTCTAAAGCACATGCAGTCCTGCCAAGTTAGACTATTGCATTTCAGTGCGGTGATCCTCATCACTGCACTGAAATGCAAAGTCACGAATTATAGCGCCTCCTCAGCTGTCAAACTGGAGCACTGCTATAATGCACAATACTGACTTAAAGCTTCAGTGGCAGCGCACTGCTCCCATTAGGCTTGGGGGATGGCTGAGCTGCTCACAGCTCTAGCTTCTACTCTGCTACAATATAATAATAGGACACCCTACACCACGTGGCATTACATTCACTGACATTGAATGTACCCTTTTGTACGTATAAGGGAAATTGAATACTCAAAATATACCAGAAATGCTTTAGTATCATTATGCACATCTGCACACCAATTCAATCTCAATCACATTAAATGTGTGCCCCTGGCTGGGTCCCTTAGCACTGCAAATAGCTCCGCCCCCATAGCACCGCCACCAAGCCCACATCTCAATTTGGTGAGTACCAGTGTTGCCAGATTGGGCTATTTCCCGCACAATTGGGCAACATTTTTCCCAATTATGCGGGAAAAACCCATGCCTGGCAGGGGCCTACTTTTTTGGCTGGTATTAAGCGTGTGTGTGCAATTTACTGGCTTGGGCGGGCGCCGACCACGATAAGTCTGTGGCGTGCGCCTATCACAGTGGCGCAGAAGGTCCGGTGTCAAATGAAAGCGGAGCGCGCGCTGACATCAGAGCAGCACAGTGCTAATAATTGGAGGAGGACCCAAGACCACACCCACAACCGTGCAGCCAAGACACACCTTGCTTGGTAGTAGTGTGTGTGGGCCAATGTGAGTCCCCAGGGCTGTCAATCTTGTAGCGCAAAAGCGCTACCAATGATTGACAGCCCTGCGCGCGGCGCTGCGCAGTGCCGCAAAGTTTGCTACTTGAATTAGTTTGTCTGCAGGCTCTTCTTGTTCAGGTGGATTAGTCAGGGTCCAGGCGTGGCTGATAGCTTGTTTCGGCCTGGACTCCAGGCGGTTGGCTGCGCGGTTCTGGATGGGAAGTGGGAGGGCGACGACAGCAATGCAGAGCAGAGTTGACGAGGTTGGCTAGAGTTAGCTGAGCAATGCCTCTGGAGCCTAGACCATTATCAGGGCTGGCGAGTGCCATACGGGGAGCGGTCTGGGCCTGCATGATACGCGGTGTCGGCTGGCAATTGTACACTACTTAGTATTTGCATTTGGAGATTGGATATGTTACCGACAGTGGTTCGATTCTACGCCTGTTTCGTTTCTACGTCGACAGTATATCAGAGTTTTATGGCATGATTGACTGGGCAGTGTAGCATCCACCCCTGGTCTGGAGCACGCACATAACTACGCCACACGCGGAGATGTGAGATGCACAGATTTATTCTGTGGCTTGCAACCACTAACTGAAGTACTGCCATAGACTTTATTGACCACACCCGAATACCTCCCAACTGATGACACACGAACTCTCTCTTTCGGAGTTTCGGCGCGTGTCGGGGCAACAACCCTGGACGACTGCAATGAGTACGTAAAACTATAACTTCTGAATGTCTATGGGTTTATGAGGGGAAAACATGAACTAGCTATCTGTTCAGTTTCTGCCAGTTGTGGTTTTCTGACACCTCAGTGATACAAAGACCAGCTCATTTACCCTTTGTGTTTATTCTGCCAGCTAAATGTCTCATCCCCGGAAGTTATTGTCTTTGAAGATTTGAAAAGCGAGGATGCAAACTGCGCATCTGTGCGGCAGTTCCCCTGAATATATTAATGTGAAATGCCCAGCAACAGGCTGGCTTTCATGCAGTATCAACAGCAGCATGTTTTCCGAAATCACGGGGCTGAATTGAGAGATTAAACTGTCTAGTGTAAACCAAGAGCAGGAACCTGAAAGGTTTTCTGCAATTTAATAAAACCAATGCAGAGGTTGTAATTTTTGGTCAGAAATCATTACGGTTTATTATTTCACTTCCACCTCACTAGTGTCTGGAGTTTACTTCAGCTTGAAATTTGTAAAGTTTTGACCGATATTTATGTAGTTTTTTGACACTATGCAAAAGAAGGAAAACAAAATTGTTTTTGGGGCAAAAGTAAATGCAAACAACCTTAGTAAAAAAATTGATGCAAATTTGACATTTCACTGGGAAAACAAAAAAGTGATAGGTGAATTGAATCTTTGAATGAATCTCAGTTGCTGGTAATCACCCTGAGCTGGATTCCAGGACATCGTTTAATTTAGCACACATTTTGGACCCACCCAAAAGCATATCAGCTTTTGGTTGTGATTTGAGGAGGAACCGTTAAGCCTGGGCTGGAAGGCCCTGTCCACACTGAATTTCACAAGCAACTCCAGGATGGTTTCAAACGTGGTTTTCCAGGTGCCAGTTTGCTGTGTGGTCCCATCTATTCGAGCTGCGTTTGTCTAAGGATATCTGCCGTTCACTGCCAAATTCTAATACTTGGGGCTCTTTTTTTCTCCAATGAATACCTGCCTGATGATTATTACTTTCAGATTCAGAAGTTGTCCTTTTCATTGTGCTTAATGATAAAAACTGGTCACCATGTTAATCTATCCTAGGATGATGATATTGTTCACTGTATACTTAATTGTTCCATGTATAACTTTTGGTGCTTTGTGCTATATAAAAATTGACAAATACATTACTAATTCGTTTAAGCATTAGAGTATCTATGCAAGATGACTGAAAAACACACAGTTAAAAGTTCAGTTATGGTTCTGGCTCCAATGCGTTAAACCCATCAGGGGTAACAAGTGCTATATGAATGCAAACCTTTCTTCCCCTTTTATCCCTCCGCTATCCTTCTCACTCCAAATAACTGACTAATATCCACCACTGAAATTACTTTCCCATTTCACCATACTAATTCACCACTAATCCTTTATAGGCTTCCGGAGTAGCGTGCTTCAACACCCCATCAGGGGTAACAAGCACTATATTAATACAAAACTTTTTTCCTCCTCTATCCTTCTGCTATCATTCCAAATCAAAATAACTGACTAACCTATCTACCACTTAAAATGTACTTGCATGTTTCACTATACTAATTCAACACTAATCCTCTATGGGTCCCGGAGTAGCGTGCTACTCGCCGAAAAAGCGCTTCGACGCCTCGTATGGGGTAGTAAGCGCTATATAAATGCAATTACAATTACAATCCCTTACCATAGATACCCTGTTGGATGCCTCTCATATCCCTGCCAAAGAGACCCTTACTTAAGCGTCTCTCTTCCTCGCACTCGGTCATTGCTAGAGTCCCTTCTCCAAGAGTCATCCTCCTCTTCCAACGTCTCCTACTGTTTGTTAGTTCTAGTGTTGATCCATGCTTGAAATGGTCCACAAAGTGATGAATGAAATGCTTGAATTAATCCAGTCACTCGTTTTTTTGCTCACTGTGCCACCTCAGTTTTGACCCGGCCATATGCAAATCATGTTTCACACTGATCCTCATGGGAACAGTCCAGCCCAAACTGTCTGGCCAGGTCCTCCTTGAACCGGAACCCAAGCAACCTAGGAGGAGTCTCGGCCTAGTTAGGGCTCTTCAGCCAGGTATTGCGTGGTTCGAGTGAGCCTGGGATGAGCATCACACCTTTTAGTTAGCAAATATTGGAAGTCTTGTGATGTACTGTTAATTTATTGTTCCATACACATAAGTGGCAGCTTTATGTCTGCCTATGTCTGGCACTGCTGTACTTACAGTATGCCAAGGTGTGGTATTTTCATTTTTCTTGTTTTTACGGTTTCTGTCCACTTGCAAGGGGCAATATGATGGTGGACAATCTATTTGTTGTTTGATCTTAGGCATACTGTTTTTGTAATGTAATTACAAGATCAAAATGGCAACTTAAAAATGCAGTACTAATAGAATCTGCTGTCTGAATCACTCACACCAGCAGTTGGACAAACTGAACACATTAAGCTTTTTGATATTGTTCAATGTCAGTTAGCCCCCAGATTTTGGTAGAGATGCAAATGACAAAATCCAATTAGTAGAACCTAAGATGGGTCTAAGGTTCACATGACAAAGTCATAGTGAGGACTGGTCTTAAAAATGAGTAGCGTTAAAGCAGGTGCCCAGTTAACTCTCTCCCACTATCTGTATATTGAATAGAATGTATATTTGTCCTTAACCCCTTCGATGCGAGTGACGGAGCGGTTCCGTCATGCGTGTCGGTTGCGCTGTGCGTATGACGGAACCGATCCGTCACGGCCCGCCCGCGCACGGAACCTCCAGCATGGCGCGGTAATCCGCGCCGTCCTGAAGGGGCTTAAAATTGTTTCTGATTACTATTTCTACATAATTTGAGACTTGCTACTTTAGGCTGGTTTTTGAGTTGGAACTGGTCTGCGTTGGGCTGGATTTCGGCTTATATTTGAGCGGCTTTGGGCTTGGGATGGGTCTCAAAATCTGGCAACACTGGTGAGTACCTGCACTTATTTTTTTCCATTTAAAGCACTGCCTAAAACTAGTTATGAATGTTTCCGAGAGCCACGGCAACACTATGAGTTGTCAAATTTCTGGGTATAATCCACCAACCAGTAACACTGCTTCGTAAATCTCAATGAGCGCTCACAAATTGAACATCATACCGAAGTCCATCAATACTTTTTTAGTAGGTTTTCTCCTTCATTTGGAAATCACATGTGGTCCATGAATTGTATTGTAATTGCATATAGTGCTTACTACCCCTGAGATAGATGATGTGGTGTAACGGCCAGAACTGTCACCTATGGAGTTGGAGAAACAGGTTTGAGCCTGATGAGGCAGTGTTAGTGGTTGGCGGATTATATCAAGGAATGTGACTGTTATGTTCTCATACTTGTAAAGTGATGTATCAGCTCCTAGGAACAAGGTTCTTCTATGGAATCTGGATTGTAGAGACCAGAGAAGAGGCTTGGCTGTGGAGCTGAGAGGACGTCTCTGGGGGTCCTTATGAGCACACTTCAATAAAAGCTTTTACTTCATCACAAAGTGTCCTGTGTTCCCAAAAATGGCGACGAGGATGGGATACACCGCCTGAAGAGGACTCTCAAGAAAGAAGATTAATTTTGGCTTGTCATTTTAAAATGGACAGAAAAAACGCCTGAGGACACCAACAAATGTGAAGTTGAGGACCCCCAGCTTAACTGCCATTCTATTGGAAGGTTAGTCGTACGATATGGGCAATGTCAATTGAGGAGCGTTAATTATTTAAATTAAGTTAATCGGATTGCCCGCACTTCCAGTAGAAGATTTGTTAACATTAAAAAAAAAAAAGTAAACTTACTTGAGCGCAACTGATTGCTAGGCAACCGTGGCATTGTTCAGAGAGGATCGCATGTCTTGACCGAAGTGCCCGCGAGGAAAAAAAACAAGCGTGTTTGTCGAAGTCTACGCCCGTGAAGAATTCAGTGTCTCCGTCATTCCTGTGTCAACGCTCGTGAAGAGAGCGACTCACGAGAGACTGCAGGACTTCATACTTGTGTTGTAGCCTAATATCTGCGCCCGTTAGAAAGAAGTCATCAAGTGTACTCTTGGAGGATTAAACAGCTTGTATACTCTCGAATTCAAGGGTCATGAAAACCTTCTGAAATACCTAGTGAAAAAGAAAATTAATTATCTATTCTGTCGGTGAGTGAATTGTGTGACAGCGCTTTGAAGGGGGGGGTCTCCAACATTCGATTACAACTACGTTTGGTGATTATGTCATGGCATTTTGTAGTGGAGTCATCAATAGTCAATTACATCTACGTTTTTTGATGAAGTTCCAGTGGCATTGACATTGTTTTTTTTTTCAACAATAAGGTGTGGCTACACTTTATTTTTAACAGTAAGAAGAAAGTTTTAGGAACATCACACCTGGAACAATTTATTTAACAACGAACAGTAATTATAGACTTGCAATTTATAAGAGATATCATCAGAAACATGGCTACACAATCGTCTATTCCTACCCCACCCACATTTTTATAAGAACCAGGTCCTCCATGCATGGAATAGGATGATTGGAAGGAGGCTTTCACCACATATTTCGAAGCAATTGGGGGGGTTTGTGTTTATTCCCAAAAGGAAGTTAGCTATTTTAAAAGTTTGTTTAGGAGTAGAAGGAAGAAATGTTTTGAGTACACTACCTAATTTTCAACCTAACGTTAGGAATGTTGATAATTCTTCAGACGAGGAAGAAGATGTATATGAAATGGCTTTAACAGCATTAGCTGATAACTTTGGAAAAAAATTGAGTATAGTAGTTGAAAGACACAAATGTTTTTCTCGTTCTCAAAAGCAAGGAGAAAAGGTGGAACAATATGTATCAGCATTAAGAAAGTTATCAATCACATGCAAGTTTAAGGATTTAAGGGATGAAATCATCAGAGAACAACTCATTAACAGAAACAACAATAAAAGAATCCAAGAGAAATTATTAGATTTAAAAGACCCATCCCTAGACAAATCTATTGAAATTGCTAGATGCATAGAAAACACTTCACTATATGTGAAAGAGTTGGCCGAGAATAATTCGAAGAGTGAAACTGACTCCAATAAGGTATGCGTGTTGAATCCTAATTAAAAAAAAATTGCCAAAATTAATAGTGAGGATAAAACAAATTTTGGAAGGAAACAAGAAGTAAATAACAGGGAGTGTTGTTACAGGTGCGGCAGCTATAGACACAATGCCGATGCTATACATTGTCCAGCTGTCAAGAGTCGATGTTATAAATGTAGGAGAATTGGTCATTTTTCAAGAGCTTGTAAAGCTAATGATATTCCTAATTTCAAAAAAACGATAAACACAATAGATAATGCTTACACGACAAATTTAAAAGATGGTGAGAATATCGAAGATGACAGTGACACAGAAGTCATGGTAATTGAACAGGTCAATTCAGTGTAGAATAGTCAATCAATATCATATTCTCCTCCCAAGTGTATAGTATCTATAAATAATTCAGAAATACAAATGTGGGCGGATTCATGTTCCCCTTTTACTCTAATAGATAAGATTAAATGGGAAAGTTTGGGATCTACCAAATTAATTCCTACTGATGTTGGACCCTTAGGATATTGTGGAAAAAAACTACCAGTTATAGGATATTTTAATGCTGAAATTCACTTTAAGGATCAAGAGACTATGGCAAAGATTTATGAAGTAGAATCGGGCAGGAGCCTTTTGGGGTGGAAGGAGCAAAAAGGTGTGGGTATAATTCTTTTTTTTTTTTTTTTTTTTTTTTTTTTGAAACCGTTTATTACATGTTAAAAAGGTTACAAGTATGGGCCTACAACCATCCGGCCGGCCGCTAGAGTGGCAGAAGCATATGACATACCTACAGTAAGAGTCTCTTGGCGGTGCAGATCGGTAAATCAGGAGATATCAATAGCGCAGGCCACATAACTCCAAGCCCACAATACGGTTTCCTTTTTCCAAAACAGAACAACACAAAAAACCACACCCGCAAGGCAACCCGCCATCCAAAGTGACGGCACGTGCTCCTTAAGTGGGGGATCCCAACCAGCAGCCAAACTCTGAAGAGGGGAATGGGAATAGATCAGGGACAGGGGAACCACATGCCCGTGGCTGGGGGAGGGGGTCGGCTAGGGGGACGGAGCTGGTGAGGCGGCCGGTAGCAGTGGCGGCTCACAAATACCCCCGCGATAGGCGTTCCAGGGGCCCCAGATTTTCACCCACGCCCCAGGCTTACCCCTCGCCACATACACTACCCTTTCACGAAACATACACCAATCCATATGTTCTTTCCAGGCCAACACCGCTGGGGGCCACTGGGATCCCCACAATTGAGCAATGTCGCGCTTAGCTATCATGTATCCCAGAGTCACCCACCGCGTCTGCGGGACCGAATAGTCATTTGGTTCCCACACATTCAGCAAGCATCTCCTCGCTTCAGGCAACAGCGCAACACGCGTCACCACACGCAGGACCTCATGCACACCACGCCAGAATCGCTCCACCTGTGGGCATTCCCACAGAATATGCATGAAAGTTGCCAAGGCACCACAGCCACGCTTACACAATCCGTCACCAACAAAGCCCATACGTAGAAGCCTTGGCCCCGTCACGTAAACCCGGTGGAGGATCTTAAGCTGGACGAAGCGAAGGCGAGCCGGGATGGCCACCTCCTTCGGAGAGGCCACCGCGGAAATCCAGTCCTCGTCGTCCAGTTCCAGCCCGTCGGCAACCCAGGCCTCGCGGAGACTAGTCAGCAGGCACGATCTGTCGTTGATCAGTTTTTTATATATAAGGGAGATCGTGCTGTCTGGGACATGGCCATCCAGCACTCTGTCCTCCAGGGGGGAAGACTCCGGAATGGACGCGACATCAGGGAAGACGGAGCCCAGCGCGTGGCGGACTTGTAAGTACCGAAAGTACTCACTGCCTTGCAGCTGAAATTCCGTCCGCAGCGTCTCAAAAGTTTTGAATCCACCCCTTGTCCAGAGGTCTCCCACTGTGCTGATTCCGATCGTGTCCCACTTCTCGAAGCCCTTCGATGTCCACAGGGAGCCCAACCTCTCAGACGCATATAGCGGTGTCGCCCGGGTCAAACGGTCCTTCCACCCCATCGCTGCATTAGCCGCGTGCCAGACACGCACCATGACACGCGTCGGTCCCGTCAGACGGGAGTCGGGCGCGCCAGAGTAGAGCGCTCGATTGTAGTCGCCACCGGGCAGGAGCATCTTGTCCATTTCAAATGCCGGGTTCAGGGCGGGCCCGTAAAGGCCATGATTAATCGCAGCTAGCTGGGAGGCCCAGTAATACCGTTTAATGTCCGGGAGGGCAACCCCCCCATCGTACCACGGGAACGTCAATTTAGCCAGAGCAATACGCGGCCTCCCGTCCCAGAACAGGCGCCGCTGCAGGCTCTCCACCTCACGGAAGTAGCGCGCCGGAACCAAGTCCATAGTGTTCTGAAGCGCATACAGAAAGCGCGGCAAGGACATCATCTTAAACAAGGCCGCTCGGCCAAGCGGCGAAAGCGGAAGACGCCGCCAGCGCGCAACGTCCTCCCGCAAGCGCTGGAGGGGAGGTAGCAAGTTCCGCTCGTAGCGGGCCTCCGGGTCTAGAGTAATATATATACCCAGGTACCGGAACCCCTGGGAGGCAATCTGGATCGGGCAGTCCCGTGGTAGGGCCGGAGCCTCCCCGGAGAGCACATACACGCAGGATTTCGCCCAGTTGATGACAAGGCCTGAGTTACGACCGAAGGAGCGCAAAACATCAACCAGGACAATCAGCGAGTTACGCGGGGAGGCGAGATACAAAAGGATATCATCGGCGTAGAGGGACACGCGGTCCTCATGCTCGGGGGTCCAGCGGAGACCACGTATAGAGGGGTGCCACCGCAGCCACTCCGCCAAGGGCTCCAAGGCCAATGCAAACAGGAGCGGTGACAAGGGGCAACCCTGACGCGTGCCCCGCCCCAGCGCGAAGGGGGCCGAGACTCGCCCATTCACCACCACCTGCGCCAATGGGCCCGAATACAACAATTTGACCCAGCTAATGAATCCCGGTCCAAATCCAAATTTCGCCAGCATCGCCCAGATGTATGGCCATTCAAGCGTGTCAAACGCCATGGTGGCGTCTAAGGACGCCAAGATGGCCGGCTCCCGCACAAACGGGACACGCGCGAGCACCCCATGCAAGCGTCGCAGATTAAGAGCCGTGTTGCGATGGGGTATAAAGCCAGATTGGTCTTGGTGGACCAAATCGCCCACCACGCCAACCAGCCGGTTGGCCAGTACCTTGGCGAGGATTTTGGACTCCGCGTTCAAGAGCGAGATAGGCCTATAGGATGTAACCCGCTCACGGGGTCTCCCCTCCTTGTGGATCACCACGATTGTGGCCAGACGCTGGTCCGGCGGGAGGGAACCCTGCGAGTGGGCCGCCAGGAACATGGCGCGCAGGTGGGGCGCCAGTACATCCGGTCGCAGCTTGTAAAGCTCGATGGGGATACCATTGGGGCCCATGGCCTTGCCGGATGCGACCGAGCGAATAGCCAGGGCAATTTCGTCCGAGGTGGGAGGAGCGTCCAGCAAATCCCTGTCCTCCACCGTAAGGGAGGGCAGCGCGATGTCCCGAAGCAGGGCATGGGAATCTTCCTCCGAGCAGGGAGAAACCGGGGAGTACACCTCGCGGAAGTAATCCGCGAAGCAGGAGACAATGGCTTCCGGCTCGGTGACAGGCACACCATCCATCCCCTCAATCAAAGGAACCACACGACTCGCTCTTTCCCTCTTGTCCAACCACGCAATCAATTTACCAGCCTTATCACCCACATCATACAGTCGCCCCTGTTGCTCTCTACTGAGGCCCCTGGCCGCCTCCGTGACGAGGGCCCTATAGGCCGCCTGCTTGAGGTGCAGAACATGCAACTTGGCGTCTGTTACCCCGCTCCCCAGGTCACCCTCTAGTTCCGCAATTTCGGCCTCCACCCGGGTTACCTCCTCCCGCTCGCGCCTCCGGGCATGGGAGATAAAGGAGAGGGCCTCCCCTCTGAGAACTACCTTAAAAGCCTCCCACAGGGAGATGGCCGAAGGGACAGACCCCACATTCTCATCAAAGTATCGCTGTAAGGATTTGATCAAGTCGGCACGAATAGTGGGGTCACGCAAGTACCAAGCATTGATTGGAGCCACCCTGCCCTCCGCCCTAGGGAAGACATCGAAATGTAACAGTACTGGGGAGTGATCTGAAATGCCCCGCGCCAGATGGCACACCTCTCCCACCCTCCCAGCATAGGCCGCCGGGACAAGGATGTAATCAAGCCGCGAGAGGCTACCATGGGCACCCGAGTGGAAGGTGTATTGCCGCTGTGCGGGATGCTTTAGTCGCCAGCAATCCACCAGGCCCAGAGTATCTAAAAGACCGGACAGCCAGGCCTGTGCCCGGGGGAGGTCCCTAGGGGGATGGCGATCCATAGACCCAGAAACTACCGCATTAAAGTCCCCCCCAACCACCAGCAGGCCACCCGGGAGGTCCAGGAGGAGGCGCCCCAAGTCCGCAAATGTAGTAGATTGTAACCCAGGCGGGACGTACACTGATATAAAAACAAACACTCTACCCTCCATTCTACCCACCAGAACAGTGTAGCGTCCCCTCTCATCATGGCGCACCTCATCAATCTCCAACGGGAGCGAGTTCTTAATCATGATACCCACCCCCCGCGAGCCCGAGGTGAAGCCCGAGTGGGCCACCAAACGATAGCCTCGCCGATTCATGGCATGAAAGGAGTTACCTATAAGGTGTGTCTCCTGCAGGAAGATAACATCTGGTGAGATACGTTTCAGGTACTGCAGGACCACACCACGCTTAATCCTGTCCCCCAGGCCGTTAACATTCCATGACAACACAGTCAAATCCCTACCCCCCATCATACGTAGAAGCAATCAGTCGTCCCCCACAGAGCATCTCGAGAGCAACAATACAGTAAAGGGCTTGCCTTGCGGTGCAAACAAACAACACACCCCCCCCACCCCCCCATCCCAACAGAACTCCCCCCTCCCTGCACCCCTGCATGAGCCCAAACAGCCCCCCCAAAGTGCAGTGTGCCTGTCGCCCCATAGATGAAAAACTAACTAGTCCCCCAGAGGAGGAGGGAAGCCCCCAACAGACCCCACACGACCTCCATCGGAGGGGAACATAAACGATCAGTAAATGGTAAAGGAATGTTGTCCAGAGCAAGGCCTATTCTTCACCCCTCAGTTCTGATCCGGCGGGCCCTCCCCGCCAACCGCACCCCCCCCACCCCCTCGGCCCCGATCTCCAGGCAGAGTGTCCAACCAGTCCCCAGCCGCCTCGGGTCGGTCAAAAAAGTGCGTGCGCCCATCCACCTCCACCCTTAGCTTAGCTGGAAAAAGCATTGAGTACTTAAGGTTCAGGTCCCGTAGGCGACGTTTAACTCCGAGAAAACTCAATCTCTGTTTTTGGACCGCCGGAGTAAAGTCTGGGTAGAAATGCACATCCATGTTATCAAGCTTGACCGGTCCCTGTTGCCTGGAGGTCTGCAGGATAGCGTCTCTGTCCCGAAAATTAAAAATCCGGGCAATGAGAGGCCGCGGCGGGGCACCGGCCTTAGGTCTGCCCCCAGGGACCCGGTGAGCACGTTCCACCGCAAAAAGCTTACTCAGCCCCCGGGGCTGGAGATGGGTAAGGATCAATTCTTCCACAAAAGGATCTGCCGCCTCCGCCTCTCGTCCCTCCGGCACTCCCACAATGCGAACGTTATTCCTCCGGGCCCGACCCTCGGAATCCTCCAGTCGCCGGTCCATCAGGGCGCTCGCCTGGCCAAGCCGGCGCACCTCCTTTTGGAGGGCCACCACGTCCGTCGTGAGGCTCGTTTTGGTGTGGGCCAGGGAATCGACCCGGTCGTTGGTTTTGGACAAGTCAGCCCTCACAAGGCTAACATCCACCAGGACCGAGTCTATCTTTTGCGCTAGGGTGTCGAAGCGCTGGTCCACCGAGGCCTTCATCTCTGCGATGGCGCCCATGACGTCCCGGAGGGTCAGATCCACCGGTTGAGCAGATGCCTCCGTCGGGCCCGCCGGGGATGTGCGCGATGTCTCCGGAGATCCCTTCTGGAGGGTGTAGCGGTCCATACTGTTGGATTGAGGCGCCGGGCCGCGGCGGGTCTTCTTCACCTTCGCCCGGTCGCCATCTTGTTTGGTGGACATGCCTGCTCTCCCACCGTCGTGCCAATCTCCTCGAAAGGGCCGATAAACCAGTTCACGGGTTCCGGGGGGGGGGAGGGCGACCACTGGGCCGCAGGACGACTCACGGCCGGCGGGTCAGCCGGGCACCTGGACAAGGCCACACCACCGCACCCCGCTCCGCAACCCTACCTCGCTTGAGGGCAAGGAGAGCGCAAAAGCGAAAGTGAAAGCACGGGATACGCGAGTCGCCCAGCCCTGCCCGCCGCTGTTGTTCGCTTTGTCCCCGGATCGCCCCACTACTCCTATCCGGGGGGCCAGCGCGGAGAAGGCCGCAACCTTCAATCGGTGCTCCCACCGGTGTCCGGGGTCCGATTCGAAAAGGAAAAACGGATGGCGCCTCAGCTCGGGTTCACCGATGCAGTCCCCTCAACAAGGACAGGATATAGCCAGGATTAATTCAGGAGGTCGTGGTGGTCCTCGGGAGCCTCGCACCTACGCGGCCATCTTGGTCGCGCGCTAGGCTCCTCCCCCGTGGGTATAATTCTTAACCCAAATCATCCCTTACTTACTTACTTTTAACTGGAGTTGACAAGGTCAACAAATGGGTTGAGGATTTTCCTAACTTATTTAGAGATAATTTAGGATGCCTTAAAGGATTCGAACATGGAATCATAGTCAAAAAAGACGCAATCGGGGGGCGTGGCCGGTGACCGAAAAAAATGGCCGCAGCCTAAGGAGTCTCCCGAGGACCCCGAGAAAACCCCCGACGATCCGGACAGTTATCCTGTAGTGGGTGGCTCAATAGCGGTGACGGAGGTGTAGCAAAGGCAGCGGCATCGGAGTCAGTAATCGCCGAAACGCGGCGTGCCCGAAAACCGCCGGTAACTGAAGTGCTTCGTCGCGGCCTCACCACGGGGCGGCAGCTGGGGGCTGTAGTAGCGGCAGCGGCCAGACGGGTGAGGAGAGCTCCGGCTAAGGGCGCGCCGGGGGCAGCGAGACACCCGGTGGAGTGGCAGGGTGCGCCCTGGCCGGGTTGCGACACTCCGGACCGGCGACCTTTAAGGAGGGACTCTCTGCCTGAGCCCGGAGGAGCTACGTGACGGCTGCAGTGGAGCTCCGGGGCTTGGCCCCCTCGAGGGAAGTGCAGGCCCCGTGACTGAACCAGAAGGGCCAGGTGCAAGCAGTACAGAGAAAGTCAGAGACACACTGAAGACAAAGGAAGGTGGACGGTGAGAGGCACCGCGGTAGGACGTGCGACAACGATACGAGGGCAGGTGGAGGAACAGGAGCGGAGGCCATAGCGGCGGACGGCTGGTGGACGCGGGGGGTCGTAGCTGGAGTTGATGCCTGATCCCCCAGTGACGAGCTGAGCATCAGTGCCGAGGCCCGATTGCGGTCTGTCCTGCCCAGAGTGGAGGTCGAGATACAGGAGGGGGACCGGCGGCGGCCGAGGAGCGACGCCAGAGGTGGGTCGGAGGCAAAAGTGCGCGCACGGCGCTGCGCACGATGCCATGAGTGGCAAGGGCCCTAAAACGGTGCAAAGCAATCGCATCGACAAGTACGCCACCGCCAAAGATCGGCGTGGCGGATCGGAGGCGGCGTCGGGCACCCTACAGGATCCGGAGGTGGAGGGGCAAAAGGAAATCACGCTCTGTGATGTGATGCTCACCTTGCAGCAGATGCAGGCCTCCACTGGCACTATTTTCTGCGATGTGACGCTCCTTCGGGCTGACATGTCAAAATTGGGAACGAGGCTTGCGGACGTTGAGGACACGATGACGGCCCTTTCAGTAGAGACGCGGACTCTCCAGAAGCAGGTACAGCAGCTCGAGGCGGCGAATAAGCTGATGATGGAAAAGATTGATGACCAAGAAGGCCGCGCACGACGCAATAACGTGCGCCTGGTGGGGGTGCCAGAGAGTGTTACAGGCCCGGCACTGGAGTTGTTTGTGGAGGGACTGATCCAGGACCAGCTAAAGCCCCGCAGACTCTCGAAATTCTTTTCGGTAGAAAGGGCACACCGGGTGCCGGGGGGGTCGGCCGAGGCTGGGCGCTCCCCCGAGACCGATCTTGGCGCGGATATTCAATTTTCGCTAAAGAGACGCAATCCTGCAAGCCGCCCGAGTGGGGCCACCGCTTCGGGTGGACAACAGTGTGGTAACGCTCTATCCGGACTATACAGACGCAGTCACGAGGAAGAGGCGCACGTTCACGGAGGTCAAGCGAGAATTGCGAAGCAGAGAACTGAAATACTCAATGCTCTACCTGGCGAAGCTGCGGGTGGAGGCGGAGGGCAAAAGCTGGTTCTTTGCCACCCCGACGGAGGATCAGGAGTGGCTGGAGGGATGGCGTCCCGCCAGAGACAAGGACGCGCGGGAGAAGAAAGGACATAGACGACCTGGGCAGTCGGCCCGGCAGGAGGAGCAAGGAGCGGAAGGGGTGGCCCGGGAGATGCGGAGAGATCTGGACATGGTGCGGCGGGAGACGTTGAAGGGTAACTCTGGGATACGGAGGCAGGACGGCAGTCTCGGACACTGAGGGGGCCTAGACAAGATACTACGTGAAGGTCAAGGTACAGATTGCAAGTGCGGCAGTGAAGCTGCAAATGTTGGGTGAGGGCCAGCAGAGAAAGATACAGCAGTGAAGAGACATAGACCCCTTCTTCTGGTGAGGTAAACCGTCAAAGACCCGAGAGGCGAGGGCCGCTGGATACAGAGTGTGCGCTACAGCCACATAAACCTCTTTTGACCGGGGGAGTCGGGGAGCTGAGGGGGATTTTCTCCCCTGCAAGTAGGTTCATGGGAAGGGAGTTCAAGCACTCTGCTAAGTTGGGGAGGTGGGTAGTTTCACATCCGCCAGGCAGGGAGGCAGGGAGGGGGGTCAGGGATGGGGGTTGGGGTCAAGGGGGGATTGGGTTTTTTTTTCTGCACAGGTGAGACAATTCTTGATACAGTAGTGACACAGGCGATTGCGAGCTGCGCGGTGATAGGCACAACAGTGATAGCGAAGGATCCAGTTCTGGTTCACCACCGAGAGAACGGATAGAACCAACGAAGATGGTAGTAGTGTCCCCGGGGTACAAGCTGATCAAGGAGGAGGGCCCCCATTGACTGTCATGTCAACGGATTGGGGGACAAAATTAAAAGGGGACTGGTGATGCAATTCCTCAGGCGACGTAGGCCAGCGGTAGCACTCCTGCAGGAGTCACACCTGCAGGGCACGGCTGTCAAGGCATTAGATCGCCTGGGGTATAAAATGACAGTACACTCCGACTTCACCTCAGGGTCCTGTGGGGTTGGGATCCTCCTAAACAAAGGCTTCCCTTTGTCGATAACGGCGACGCACAAGGATGATCAGGGGAGGTTTGCGGCCATTACGGGTCAGTGGGAGGGCAGAACATACAATATTGTGTCAGTATATATCCCCCCGGCGCTGCACCAACCGGCGCTCACTGATCTGGGGAACCTGCTGCTGGCACTTCCGGACGGGGAGTTGATAATTGGTGGGGACTTTAACGCCGCCATGGATACAACCATGGACCGACACCCCTCCCGGGACCCGGGCAGCCCGACTCATAGACTTCAGGAATTTGCTCAAGCACTGGGGCTGCTGGATGCCTGGAGGGTGAGGCACCCAACCGAGAGACAATACACCTTCCACTCGGGGGCCCACCGCAGTCTCTCTAGAATAGACTATATCTTCACACTGGCAACAGGGATGATGAGTATGACCGACATTAGACATTTACAAAGGGGCATATCGGATCACTCGCCGAACCTAGTCACATATGCTGCGGACACGCTGCGGACCCGCAGACTGTTCCCCATCAGGGCAGGCCACCTCCAGAATCGTGTGATCCAAAAGGGCCTCCTTAAAACGACAAAGAGATACTTTGAGGAAAAATCAGGTTCGGTCACCTCCCCAATAACGTTGTGGGAGGCGTTTAAGACGGTGGTTCGCGGGCAGGCCATGTCACTGATAGTAGGGCAGCAGAGGGACCACCGGAAGCACGTGGACGACTTAGAGGGGGACCTGTTGCGGGCGGAGGCGGTCCTGGAGGCGGACACTACGGACGACACGCTGCATGACTTACATATGGCACAGACAGAATACAGGGCGTACACAGGAGAAGAGGCTATGACTAAAACTGACAAGGACACAACACACAATCTATGAGCAGGGGGATAAGGCGGGACGCCTCCTGGCTTGGCTTGGGAAGCGGGAAAGGGCGAGCAACTGGGTAACCCAGATCGAAGCGAGGGACGGGGCCTTAGTGACGGCACCAAATCTAATAGCAGAGGCACTGGCGCAGCATTTTGAGGCTATATGCACACCGGCGGCCACAGACCAGGAGGCAGAACACTTAGCATTCCTCCGAGACATACGCATGCTATGTTATGTTGTTATGTTATGTTAGGCAAACTTATATAGCGCACAGCTACCCTAGGGTGTCCCGGCGCTTGCTGTAGAGCTCCCAACACTTAGCAAAACAGAAGAATCAAAACAACCAAGTTTTGAGCGCTTTCCTAAAGGAAAGAAGATCGTTAGAGTTCCTCAAGGCAAAAGGCAATTCATTCCAGGCCCTGGCTGCACCTGCCACAAAGCTTCTCCCACCCCATTTAGCTTTCCGAATACTTGGTAGAATGATGAGTTTAGCTCCGAGGGAGCGCAGAGTTCTAGCCGGCACATACCAACAAAATTGTTGTCTCATGTAAAGAGAGCCTGTATTCTGCAAGGCGCGAAAAACAAAATATAAGGCCTTGAAAAGGATTCTCTTTTTTACCGGCAGCCAGTGAAATTTTCTTATTGCGCCAGAGATTGGGGTAGATCTCGATGTGCCCGTAAGCAACCTGGCTGCTGAATTTTGAAGCATCTGGAGTTTACAAAGATTGCCCTCCTGCATGTTCAAATAAAGACCATTGCAGTAGTCCAGGCGAGACATAATCAGCGCTGTAACTACTGTAAGTTTATACTCCACAGGCAGGAGCGGGAGCACTTTCCTCAAGTTCTTGAGAACGAACGAGGTGGTAGAAACAACCGCGTTTACCTGAGCTTTCATGGAGAGGCAATCATCCAACACTACCCCCAGATTTTTTACTTTCTGGGAGGGGACTGGGAGAGAACCCATGGCCTCAGGCCACCAACTAGGAGTCCACATATTGGCATTGTTGCCGATTAACATCACCTCAGTTTTACTTGCATTTAGTTTAAGGCAGTTTTGAGACATCCAGTCTCCTACTGCCCCCATGCAATCATGTAGTCTCTCCCCTGACACCCTCTCCTGACCTGGTAACATAGATATTACAATCTGAGTATCGTCGGCATAAGATGTAAGACAGAAGCCAAACGATTCAATCAGCGGGGCCAGAGGGGCAACATACACGTTAAAAAGCGTCGGGCTGAGGGAAGAGCCTTGTGGGACTCCACAGGGAAGAGAGAAAGGGTTCGAGACGAAGTCACCCAGAGAGCCACTGACTGTCGTCTTTCAGAGAGGAAGGACTTTAGAAGAGACCAGGCTTTATTCCGTATACTACTGGCCAATAACCGGTCCATTAGAACACCATGATGGACCGTGTCGAAGGCCGCGGAGAGGTCCAGCAGGATCAACACTGCCTTACCACCTTGGTCCAGCCCTCTCCTAATCTCAACTGTAGATTTAAGAAGAGCGGCCACGGTACTGTGTCCTTCTCTAAAGCCAAAGTGGGTGGGATCCAGGGCATTGGTATCACGCAAGAAGATACTTAACTTAGTGTTCAAATATCTTTCTACCAATTTAGCCGGTAGGGGAAGGCGCGAGATAGGACGAAAATTATTAGGGTCGTTCATGTCCAGATTAGGTTTTTTCAGTAGAGGAAGTACCGAAGCTACCTTCCAACATTTTGGGAACTGTCTCAGAGAAAACATAGCATTGTAAAGCGCCGTCAAAGTTGAAGCTATGGGTTCGGGTGCCAACTTTGCAACTGCCACTGGGCATGGATCAATAGGTGATCCAGATTTTGCCGTTAGCAAAAAGTTGAGCGTCTCTTGATATGTTATGGGCGGAAAGATATCCAGAGAGGGTTTTAAATCAGAACAGTCGGTAAGGCCTAGATTAACACTAACCGGATTTTAGAAAGTGTTGAAGATTGCTGCCACTTTAGACTGAAAAAAAGTAGCAATTTCTTCACAAAAATCCCTGGTAGGTGTAAGGGGAGTCGGTTTATAGAGTTCCTTTGTTGAATTAATCGCAAGTTTGATCTGGCTTGCAAAAAACTCTCTCTTGGTTTCTGTCAGCAAGTGTTTGTAGCACAGAATACTTTGTTTATAAGTATCCTTAGCTAAAGGGGAGTAGCTCTTCCTCCATGCCCGTTCCGATTGTTTGCATTTAAGCTTCTGAGTTTTCAATTCTAGTGAATACCATGGTGCTGAGGGATGTAGCCTCTTGGGGACTATCATTTTTTTAGGAGCAAGAGTGAGGCAAGCCTCATCAATCCAGGCTGTATATGCAGAGGCAGCTTCATCAACCTCTGCAGGGAGGGGTCTTTGTGAGGAAGAAAGAAGATCTCTCAGGTCATTACCTTCCACCCTGTTCCAGGATCTGATTTCCTTGGGCTTCAGCACCCCCGGGGTTTTACCCTGATCTTCCAGTCCAGCAACATTGAACCTAATAGCATAATGATCTGACCAAGCGAGAGGCAGGATGTCAGAAACCAAGAGCTGTGAAGAATTAGAGAAAATTCCGTCCAGGGTGTGCCCAGCCTGATGGGTGGGGGCCTGAACCAATTGTTTAAGTTCAAGACTACCCATCAGATCAATCAGTTTTCCAGTATCTCTATCCCCTTCTATCTGTAGATGGAAGTTGAGATCGCCCAGGATGGTAAATGAGTCCCATGGCAGACCCTCCTCAAGGACAGATCTCACTTCTGCTAAAAACGAACTTCTAGGACCTGGCGGCCTATAAATTAAGAAACCCCTAAAAATGTATCCATGAGAGAAGGTGAGAGCGAAGGAGAGAGCTTCAAAACTAGAATAAGTTTTAGTGACGAAGGTGGCTTTCATAGAGCTATCATAAATCACAGCCAACCCTCCACCTTTCTTATAGGGTCTATTAGCAGTGTAGCTGGAAAAGCCAGGGGGTATGGCTTTCACGAGATCTGGCCCAGAAGCTTCATCCAACCAAGTCTTGGTAATGAAAGCCAATTTGATGTTTTTATCCTCCAATAGTGTTGCACACTCAACACTATGTTTAACGAGTGAGCGCGCATTAATTAAAAGGCATTGAAACACCTCCGTAAACCTGCCCTTAGATGATTTAAAATTAAAATTGCGGACTTCTCTAAGTGTTTTGCCGAAGCCAAGTACTGGCAAAGGTGTGAGACAGGCTGGGCATAGCTGAAGTGTAGGCTCCGAAACTGAAGCAGGTGAAATACAAGCACAAGTAGGCAGCCTGGGAAATTTATTAAGGACTCGTAATTGCCTACTAGAATAACTGTATGACCTAAAATCATCAAAAGGAAATTGGCCAGGGTTTTTGGCGCAAGGCGCAGTACGAGCACGGACGGGCGCAGACGGGCTTGCCTTAGGCGCGCATTTGGCGCGCCAGCGGCGCGCACGCACCATGCGTGTTTAAATAAGTACAAGCCCTGAAAGACTGCACCACTAACCCCCCTTTCCACCCAAGATGGCGGCCCCCACCGATCCTCGTAACACGAGGAATCTGTGCAAATCAGCGTGGCGAGTAAAAACAGGTAAGAACACAATGAAATCAGTATTGTCTCTTGAAATTAGCAGCAACAGTATTTTTAAAATTAATAAAAGCGGGTACTGCGATGAGCATGCACCCAGCGTTTCTCCCGGCTCAGGCCTCAGGAGCAAACAGCAACACGCGCACGCGCCATGCGTGTTTAAATAAGTACAAGCCCTGAAAGACTGCACCACTAACCCCCCTTTCCACCCAAGATGGCGGCCCCCACCGATCCTCGTAACACGAGGAATCTGTGAAAATCAGCGTGGAATCGCTAGATGATGCGGCCATAACTGCACTTGAGGCTGACATCACGACAGAGGAACTGACGCAAGCTATCGGGGCGCTTCACGCAGGGAAGGCGTTATGGCCCGACGGCATACCAGTCGAACTTTATAAGCTAGCAAGCACACAGATATCATCTCACCTCCTAGCCATGTTCACAGAAAGTTTGGATAGAGGAATACTGCCCACAGAGCAACGGCTCGCCACTATAGTGGCGATACCTAAGGCAGGGAAACCACCACACAAATGCGGATCGTACAGACCAATCTCCCTCCTTAATGCGGAGGCAAAGATACTTGCTAAGACACTGGCATCCAAGATACAGCCCTATCTTGGTACAATAATACATCCAGACCAATCTGGATTTATGCCCAACTGTAATACAGCACTCAATCTAAGAAGGGTACACGGAGTGATAGAGCGAAAGGCAACAATAGAAGAAGACGCGGTCAAACTATCGCTAGATGCGCAGATGGCCTTTGACCTAGTGGAATGGCCCTTCCTATTTGCAGTCCTTAAACATATGGGGTTCGGGCCAAAACTCTGCGCATGGATACGTTTGCTATATGCGAAACCGGTGGCACAAGTTGTAGTCAACGGCCACCTATCGGCTGAATTCCCTTTAGGTAGAGGCACCAGGCAGGGCTGCCCACTCTCACCCCTCCTGTTTGCGATAGTCTTGGAGCCTCTGGCGGCATGGATCAGGCAGGACCTCTCGATACGAGGGTTGCGGTTGACCGATGGTTGGGAGGACCGCATTTCGCTGTATGCGGATGATATTCTGCTTTACTTAACGTCCCCTGCATGGTCCATCAACTGTCTCTTAGATATCTGTGCCGCATACGGCCGGATGTCGGGATACACCATTAATTGGGGGAAGTCTTTGCTATATATACTCCATGGCCCTCCGCCGCGGCTGCCGAGCGGCTGCCCAATACAAATAGTAACGGAAGGCTTTAAATATTTGGGAGTGTTTGTGACGCATGACCGGCGCTTTTCATGGACAGAAATCTGAACCAGCCCCTGGAGCGGTTTAAAAAAGACGTAAAGTTTTGGCGCACTCTACCCTTGACACTCCTGGGACGTGCGGCCCTATTTAAAATGATGGCGCTCCCCCGGTTCTTATACGCTCTGCAAAATACGCCATTTCGAGTTCCAGATGTATATTTCACGACAGTAAAGGCGGAGGTAACATCGCTGCTATGGGATGGGAAAACGCCTCGAATAGCTCAGCAGAAACTCACCAGCTGCTGGTACGACGGCGGAATAGCCCTCCCGGACCTGAAGATCTATTATTGGGCCTCCCAGCTGGTCGCGGTCAATCAGTGGCTGCACACCCCGCGGGATGATCCCGCATTTAGGTTAGACAGACACCTGCTAGAACCATCTGGCATGATGGGTGCCCTATATAATGAAAAGGTACAGAGGAATAATACAGGGCCCACACGGCACACACTGCAAATATGGTACGAGGCGCAATGCACACTGGGGTGGGACGGGGTTGTCACACAGGCGATGCCATTATGGGAGACCAAGCGACTAGGGAGGTTGGGAAGGACGAAGGGATTCCGTGGCTGGGATCTGATCAGCATTTCCAAAGTGGGGGACCTGTGGCGAAAGGGGGAGGTGGTCTCCTTTGCTCATCTTCAGGAGACGTACGATATGGCAAAGACGGAATTCTACCGATATCTGCAGATCAGGCATGCGTTGCAGTCCCTGATACCGCGAGGCACGAGGCTCGAAGAGGCCTCTCCACTAGAAGACAGACTCTTGACGGATCACCTCCATAGGAGAGCGATCTCACTGACATATAAAAAAATAGTGAATAACCGGAAAGATCTTATGGTGGAGCTCAAAGGAAAATGGGAACGCGAAGTGGGGGAGATCGATGAGGCGGACTGGAGGGAGGCGCTTGCCTCCCCTAGAGAGGCGGCGATTCCATGGAGACTGTGGCTAGTCCAATTGAAAATCCTACATCGTACCTACTACCCTAGACAGCTTCTACATAAAATACGCAGGGCTGACACGCCGCTCTGTCTCCGGCAGTGCGGAGAGATAGGCACATTTTACCACACAATCTGGTTATGCCCGGTCATAGTGCGGTTCTGGGCGGCGGTAATGCGTACAATGTCCCAGGTCACGCGTATTGGGACACTTCCAAGCCCGAGGTGCTGCCTGCTTAATATATGGGACTCAACTGATCTGACTGTGATGGCTCAGGATTGGGTGACGCTGGGCATGACGATAGCTAAGCGCAACATTGCCCAACGGAGGGGATCCAGTATCTGCCCCACATTGGCGCACTGGTGTAAAGACATGGATATGGCAATGGTGGCGGAAAAATCAGTGTACGTTCATCGGAGATGTCCCAAAAAGTGGGGAAAGATCTGGGGTGGATGGAATAAGTACCGAGGGAACATATGTGAACCCCCTAAATCTGCTGACCTGGACTCAGAGTATAGTGACGCAGCAGAGTAGATGGGGCGTGGAGTAAAGGGATGGAGATGTACAGACTGTAAAATTAAACGAACACAGATGGTAACGGAGGGAAAGCCTAGAAACATGAGAACGCTGATGTTGGGGGTGTCCCAGTGCAGTTCGTATATCGCAAGGATGTAAAGGTATTGTTCTACTGTGCAAGCTGTTTAATAAAAAGAGTTTACAAAAAAAAAAAAAGACGCAATCCCAAAAGTACATAAAGCACGTAATGTACCCATGGCATTGAGAGGGAAGTTGAAAGAAGAATTACAGAGATTATGTAAGGAAAAGATCATTGAACCTATAGAAGCATCAGAATGGTTAAGTCCAATTGTGATCGCGCACAAACCCAACGGCAAAATCCGCGTGTGTGGATTTAAGAGATCTAAATGAGTGTATTTGGGTTGACAGGTATCCGCTGCCCCGTATAAATGAAATGTTATCTGGTATTGACGGTGGGAAGTATTTCACAACATTGGACTTGTCAAGTGCCTACCATCAAGTACGTTTACAATCTGAATCGAAACATCTAACATCTTTCATCACGTCTGAAGGTGCATTTCAATTTACCAGAATGCCGTTTGGGTTACCCTCTGCATCTGCTGTGTTTCAGAGGATTATGCAAAAGATGTTGAAAGATGTTAAAAATGCAATGGTGTTTCCAAGATGATGTACTAGTATGGGGTAAGAGTGAAGATCATCATGACAATGTATTGAAAGAAGTATTGTCAAAACTTGAAGCTGCTGGTTTTACCATTAGTTTGCAAAAATGTAAATTTTGTCAACCTGAAGTTGAATATTTGGGACATACGTTATCTCACAAAGGTATAAAACCTAAATTGAATTTGGTTGAGGATTTAGAAAAAGCTCCTTCACCTTTGGACAAAGATCAGTTAAGGTCGTTTCTCGGCTTAACTGAGTATTATGCAAAATTTGTACATAATTTTTCGAATATTGTCCAACCTTTGCGTAATATTATGAAGAAAGGGGTTAGTTTCCAATGGTCAAAGGAATGTCAAAACGCCTTTGAAACTGAAAAAAAGCAGTAGCTAATGCCACTACTTTAAAGTTTTCAATCCTCAAAATAAGTCGATTATTGTAACTGATGCTAGTAGATATGGTCTAGGAGCTGTGTTGATGCAGGAATGTGAGGGTAAGGAGAATGAGATTGCGTTTGCTTCACGCACGCTAAAAGGTGCGGAAATGTCATATTCCACTATTGAAAAAGAAGCATTAGCCTGTTGGTGGGGTGTGCAACATTTCCGTGTGTACATTTGGGGTACAAAATTTGAATTTCGCACCGATCACAGACCCTTGTTGGACATTTTCACAACCACTGGTGCAAGTAGAGCGACTCCACGCATAGCCAAATGGATATATAGAGTACAAGAGTATTTGTTCGATTTAAAATATGTACCAGGTGTAAGAAATACTAATGCGGACTGCTTATTCCGGCTGCCGGTGGATAATAAGTAGGAGGGTATAAGTGATGATGAAGATCTGCTGATTGCTAATATTGATGATCTTCATCAATCTATTAGGGAACAAGAATGGAAGGATGCTATTACTTCTGATGACTCTTTAGTTAAAGTGATAAAAAATTTGCCGTCCGTTGTTAATGGCAAGCTAGATAATGACATATGTATAAAGATGTTTGGGAAGAACTGTCTGTGGTAAATTAAATAGTAAGCCGTGGTGACAAGTTAGTTGTGCCTATGTCGTTAAGATCTAAGTTGATGCATTTATTACATGGAGGTCATGGCGGCATGTCTGCAGTCAAAAGGAAGGCAAGAATGGATTTTTGGTGGCCAAATATGGATAGAGATATAGAAAGATTTATGAGGGAGTGTATATCATGTACGTGCAGTGACAAATCACACGTGATGAGAGATTCACCCATAACACCTTATGAGTTTTCCTGAAAAGGCATGGGAGAGGCTAGCAATTGACATTTGTGGACCATTTGAAGGTTTAGGTTCTGTGGAAAAATATGCCATAGTCATGATTGATTATTATTCGAAATGGCCTGAGGTAGCCTATATGACTGAAGTTAAAACTAGTAATGTCATTTCCTTCTGTGAAGAAGTTTTTAGGAGGGAAGGATGTCCGGCAGAAATGTTATCAGACAATGGTCCACAGTTTACTTCACATGAATTTGTGGAATTTCTTAATAAATGGGGTGTTAAACATTCAAGAACACCAGTTTACCATCCAAGGGGAAATGGTTTGTTTGAACGCTTCAACCGTGTTTTAGGAGAAAGCATTCAATTGGCAGTATCTATGAACATGTGCTGGAAACCCCAAGTAAAAAAATGCTATGGAATTACAGAACAACTCCAAATTCTGTAATTGGGGAAACGTCCTTTTGTTTACTTAAAGGTAGGACTCCTTGTTCGGCTACTGTACCTGCTTGGATGGGTAGGAGTGGTAGAAAAATCGGAAAAGAAGACGAGATAAGGAAAAAAGTAGTCAAATATCAAGAAGGTTATCAAATAAGACATAATGAAAAAATTGCAAATTGTAAGAAAATTTTTTTAGAAGGTGTCTACGTAAATGTCTGTCCAAACAACATAGTAAAGAAAGGAAATTCCAAGGTATCTGAGCCTAAGAAAATATTGGAAGTTAATGGCAATTTAGTTAAAACATCTGGTGGGAAATGGTGGAACATTTGTAAAGTTACTAAATGTAATGATGCTGAAACAAAATACTGGTTAGAAAATAACACAGAAAGTGTTGACGATTCCTGAAACATTTGTAAAAGAATTCCAAGTGAACGTTTAAAAATGAGACCTAAGAAATTAAATGACTATGTATGTTCTTAATTTTAATGTAAAATTTTCTTTATTTTAATTTTAGAAGGGAGATGTGTTATGTTCTCATACTTGTAAAGTGATGTATCAGCTCCTAGCAACAAGGTTCTTCTATGGAATCTGTATTGTAGAGACCAGAGAAGAGGCTTGGCTGTGGAGCTGAGTGGACGGCTCTGGGGAGGTCCTTATGAGCACACTTCAATAAAAGCTTTTACTCCATCACAAAGTGTCCTGTGTTCCCAAAGTGACAATTCCTAGTGTTGCAGATTCTGGGCAATCACTCATATCCCCCGTGCCCACCAAAAATGAATGCGTCCTTGTGCAATGCAACTTGCTGCTCATGTAAAGCGCTCCAATACCTTCCGGTCGAGTTACACTATGTATAACGGCAAACAAAAAATCTGCTCTTTCACCGGAAACAGCGCGGCTCTCGGCTGCATCGAACACTCGAAATCCATTCTCAATGGCAAGAAAAAGAAGACATGCAACAGGTCTAGCTATTCCAGCCAGTCACCCGGTTAGTGACGACATCGACTTTGCAATTCCCTAGTTATAGAACGCTGCAGCAGAAGTGACATCACATTGGACGTTTAACGTCAGAGGAGGGCGGGGGATTCATGGACTTCAACCAATCTAAATGGAGCTATGGTGACAGCTACAAATAAACGGCCAATGGGCGAAGGATAAGGGCGGGTTCGGTATTGCTTATACATGGATCGTAATACAAGTCTGCATGTCAACCTTGTAGTGAGCTTGGTTAGAGGTGCTTAGTTGCTAGTGCTTTTGTCTAATTACAGACGCGTTTATTGCGCGTTACAGCAAAGACGGTATGCTGCGTCTAGGCAGTTCGGTGGGTCTCCTTCGGGGGTTGATACGGCCCACTCTGAGATGTAGCGCTGTTGCACAGTGGCTGGTGAGAGAGAATGCCGGGTCTCCACCCGCCCTCGCTCCGTTCTGTCCCGGGGACTCCTGGGGACAGAGGGCGCCGCTGCTTTGTTCCGTCAGGAGGCTCTGCAGCAAGACCGAAGGGAGCTCAGAGGACTCGACTGACAGCACTAATCACAAGGATGTGGCTGACGAGAAGTGAGTACATGGGAGGTACCATTTGTACAGGGTGGTTGTGGGCGCATCCACTGTCAAGGAAAACAACGAGGTGTGCCAAAAAAATGAAAAGCTAGCGCTGCCTGACCTAAGTGCGAGACTTCTAACTTGATTGAACCGCCGCGCGCGAGGATAGAGGGTTGAATGTAAAGAGACCTCTAGGGTATGTCTGTTTCCTCATGTGACGCGTGGGTGTCTCTTGCTCTTCAGCAGGGGGTGAGGCCCGAGGCCTATGGGATTGGCACCCAGGGCGTGTAGAGGAAACAGTGGACTGCCCATGCATGTCTCGAGGCACAGTCTTTATTAGTACGAAGGCTTAAGGGAACGCGTGGCAGCCGCACGCCTTGATCCTGATATTCCGCTGCTCTACGTGTATCCGACAAGGTCACCGCCGTTGGCGATGAGTCACTGTGCTCTGCTTTCAGATTGCGCTCGTGTACGAGAGTAGCTTCCTGGCGGTCCACTGACATCTTAACATAGCACTATGCAAAGTGCGACCACCATGTGCTATAAGCATGCTGACGCTAGTTATCCATGGTAACTATGTCAGTAGCGACTCTTCCCTGCAGCCCGTTACTATTTTCTTCTCCCGTTATGATACGGCGTAGTTTGGGTGCTAAATACATCTTGGGTTTATTGTGGGACTTGACATACTTGTGTGGGTGGGTACCTTTGGTATAATAACTGCTGATAATCCTGGCATGTTGACTGCCACTGTGTGGCCTATTTGCACGGGAGGGAGCTTCTTCTAATTTTTGGCGCCGCCCCCCTCCCAGTCATTTGAGCAGCTCCATCGAGGAGAGATGTGTATGCGGCCCACGAGATACCTCGAAAAATGTGCGTCATGTAAAAAGGTCTGTCAATGACCACACTGTGCAGGTCCCTCGGCTGTGCTTAAACAGCTTGTTTTTTTTAATGTCTGGCGTGACCTATTTCCAATTATTTAAAATGTTCCTAGAATGAGCTTTGACTTCACCCAGAGACGACTGTCACTTTATGCTACTGGGTCTATGGTGTGTATCAGTCTGCCTTTTAGTTTACATTGCAATAAGCGAGGGGCTAATTTAGATCTGAAAAGTAAACTCGTTCGTCCCACTATTTGTCACATCCAGTTTGAATTCTAGTAAAAAAACAAACCTTCTTTGCCACTTTTTCCTCTCATTGCTAAGTCCAGTAGGGCTGGGTTCAGTGCGGCACACGCCATTTGTCCGTTCAATGCATGTAAAAGTGTTTGTGAATGCCTGTGTTTACCGTCATAGACACATTAAAGCCAGAATCAATGACTTTACCGCTGCTTGTTAATTTAGTATAGCGCTAACCAGCACAACAAGCGTAAACTGTTTTTCATTGTATGCTAAAAGCACTTAGCAAAGCTTTTTAAAAAGTTGGGGGTAATTAACATGTGCAGTGTCAGTTATCCACAAAATATGTTAAATACAACCGTAAGATACACCCTTTTGTTTACTGGAAATGAACTTATTTTCTAGTGCTAGTTGGTGTATACTTATGTGTATTATAAATGCATACTTTGTGTGCACCCATATGCATCATATTCATGTTGATTAGTTTGCTCGTCACTGCAAAACTGCACATGTATTTCAAGAAAACAATACAGGCAATTATCAACTTTTATTCATACCTTCCATGCAAGAAAATTGTTTTCGAAGTCTTGCACGTTTATTCTATAAATTTGATTTCTGAACATATTAAGCCAAAGTTTGACATTTCTGATATATTACAAGCATGAATGGGGAAAATAGTTCAGTTTGCCTTCCAGAGCTCTCTGAGGTTTGTTATGTTATATTTTTAGTGTTTTTGTTGGTTCCAACACATTTATTGTTTTAAAGTTTTTATGTGAACTGTATCTATGCGAACTTTTATGGTAGCATTTGTTGAATAGAGAATATGATAAATCAATATATTGTTAGTGTTTTTGTTGGTTCCTACAGCCAACCTCTTTGAGAGGTTCAGTGCTAAACATAAGCAACAAACTAAGTAAATATTACCATAAAATCTGAAAAAAGAATAATTGGAAATTTCCCTATTACACATCGGATCGTTTCCATAGATGAAGGGGCAGTTGAGCTTAGAAGTAGTTTGGCGCTAACATTTAGCGAAGAGTCAGAGATAGCATTCGATTACAGCCTGATCGGAAAAGACTGCTTGGACCTGTTTTTTGATTTCGAGGTCGGGTTTTGATGAATAGTTACTACACAATCTGACTTCTCTGTGTAAATCGAAACTTGGGGGGTAGAAAAGCATTGCTCCTAGAAATGTTTTTTCCCTGGGGAGATTTATCTGCTGGTAAAACCAAAGTACTCCGATTGAGGTCCTTCCTCATTTGTTAGAGAGGAGTGAATGAGTGGTTTGTGACAGTCACTTAAATACCTGAAGCCGTAGAAGTAGCTCCTCTCAATTACTCTGGTTGTTTCCTCGCTCTGTATATTTACCTGTGCAAACCCTCACTGTGTGACATGCACTATCAGATGATTTTCAGGCGAATTCCTAGCACTTGGAAACATGCACCATGTTTAGAACATAATAAAGCACTTTATACCTGTTTTTCTCTCGATCACTGTGAAAACACTAATGCTGATGACAGTTGCTATAAATTACATGAAAGGTAACCTTCTAACGTATTGTTGTTATCATCTCCTGGAATATTAGTGGAGTGCAAAAAATATACCCTAACCCTGCCCTACTGGATCACATAAAAGGTTATGATATAGTTTATTTATAAGAAACGTGGAGCCTAGAATCCTGTCCCTTGGTGGGTTTTAGTGAAGTATAAATCCCAGCACAAAAGAAGCAAGGTGGGGTGCCCCGCCGGGTATCTTGCGTTGTACATCAAAGGTAATCTAGACTATACCCTTATTCGTGTGGGTCTAAAGTAGATTTTGTGTTCTCTCTGAAATAGAGTTCCCTAACATAGTTGACCATGTACCTAAAACCATGGTAATCTGTAACATGTGTACACCCATCTGCAGCACTTAAGAAGGTGACAGTGCAGTCACTTCTGGATAGCCTATGTAAATTAAGAGGGGACTAGCGGACTTTAATCTGCAGCGATTTCAATGTAAACCTGTTCTTCAGAGACGATTCAAGAGGAGGGACCGCCTTGGACAACAAATGTTGAAAGATTCCTTAGCTGGCTACTATCATTGAAAGACTGGATAGCCTAAGTATAAAATTAATGTCCTCACTTAGTGCATTGGGCTTGCAAATTCTAAATGGTCTGTTTGCAGGAGGCAACCCTGGCACTTAAACACACTTTTCACCAAACAAGACTGCAGTACTGGATTGTATACTGGTTGCTGTGCAGAAGTTCAAAACAATAGAATCATTCAGGTTCAAGGTAGTGATCAAATACCCCAACACAAAAATATAATTGCAAACTCAAAGCTTCACAAATCAAGTTCTATTAGGTGATCTTGCTGATGTTAGCCTTTTGAAGAGAATAAGATGATCATCAGCGAACTATAATAACTACCCAGAATATTTAAAGAAAATAGCTTTGGCTTCTCGATGGGATAATAAAGTGAATCTATTAAACTAATGCCAAGGAGCATGTCCGCCATAATGGAAATCTAAATAGGCCGTTTATATCAACAGAGCAGAAAAAACCATATTGCGCCTACAGACCAAGGGGTATGAGGGAAGGAACAAAGTGGGGTCCTTACTAGCACGTCAACTACGAGCAAAACAGGAAAGGGAATATATCAAACTTATAGTAATCAAGTTTGGATAAAACCAGCACTGTCACCACAGTTGTTCGTTGGGTGGATGTACCGCAAGATTTGCTTGATTTATCTTGAGTGTAATAAAGGAGGTTGAGATGGTTGCATTCACTTGATAAATGAAAGCAAGTTTTTTTTTATCCATCGGGATACCAAGATTCTTAACCTTACTGGCTGGAGGTGTTAATGTACCTAAGTCAGAAAGCCAGGAGGACCGCGTCCAAAAGGAAATATCCCACCCAAAGAGAAGGACCTCTGTCTTGCTGGAATTCAATTTGAGACAATTACATCCATCAAGTCACGGCTAACATACAGTCATTAAAGTTCGGGCAGGTGTTGTTGGAAGGGTGAGAGAAGGACACAACAATTTGATTGTCATCGGTGTAGGATGTGAAGGAGAAGCCAAATGATTTACTCAACACTGCTAGGGGTGTCGCATATATATTGAACAGTGTGGGACTTAAAGATGACCCCTCGGTGACTCCATACAGCAGTACAAAAGGGTCTGACTCAAATTAATTCAAGGATACCGTCTGTTCTCTTCCACTTAGGAAGGAACTGAAAAAGGAGAATTATGAAAGAGGAGCATGCTGGACCAGATAGATAAAAATGCTCAATCTTGTAAATAAATGAAATACATGGGCCAGGACTAGCGTACAATCAGACGTACTGTGACACAACCTATACTTATCCTATACAATTCTATTTTGATTTATTTGCCATTAGCCTTCTATAAAATCCTAATTTATATATATGAAATCCATTACCATACACAGAAAGGGTGCTTATTATTTAACAAGATATCAATATTACAGAAGATACATAAATGCATGAGATAAATTGTGGAACTTTTTCAGTGGGCCCAGGACAATAAGGGGTTACTGGGCTCAGATTGGGGCCTATTGCCGCTGCTGTTCATGGGCTTTACCTTACTATTAAGCCCAAAACTGAACATCAAGAACACCTCTTTAGCTCTTGACGCTCAGAGTAACGAAGTTGTGCAGTCCAAACCTAACTCAAGTAAGCGGTTTGAGGTTGTACACTTAACACTCAATAACCTGTCGCAAAAAACAAATAATATATCACTGTCCAGCCTGTACTTCAATTTGTATAAGAACATTACTTTAATACTCAGGGCCGGCTTTAGTGCTGGTGGCGCCCTGTGCGACAATGTTTGTTGGCGCCCCCCCCATGACCACCTCCACAACGGATTCTCTCACTAGCACCCTTTAACAGTGACCAAGTCTCCGTAACCACTCTCTCAGATGCATTGAATTAGTTACAGCACCACTCATACCAGTGTAGGGTGTCCGAGCACTTTGCATCACACGCACATTACACAGAGTCAATCATACGTGTGTAAATCAGTGTATAGGAAATGTTACATAAGCCAAAGGACTAAAAGTGTAGGGGTCACATGTCATCCATACTGGTAGGCAGTATAGTTTAGGAGTGCTTGGTGTGGAGAAGCACAAACTCCGAGTCGAAAAAGAAACAGCAGAGTTGGGAGTTTTCTTTAAAAATAAGAATCGATTTCTAGCCAAATTAACCCTTTTTGCAACATTAATCAATGATCTAATAATATATACTTTGCAGTGTGTATGCAGTTCTAGGATGAAAGTTAATAGCTCACTATCCTATATTAGGACTTTAAGTTATAAATTGCAAGTAACAAATTGATGTCTCTTTTGAAAGCATAACCTGCTGATGTGTTTACATCATATGCACTCTGTAATCTACTTGGTACACCTTCTTTGCAGCAGGCATATTAACCCTCTGCCCTAACTTCACCGAAGTCAAAACCTCAACTATACAAAATGCTGATCTCTCTCCAGGAAGATAATTTTTTTTTTTTTTTTTTTTTTTTTTAAAAACCTTTATTTGTGCATAGTAAAAGAACAAATACGGGCCTACAACCATCAGGCCGGCCACAATACGGTTGAGCACAGAGACAAACAATACATCCCCTGTGCGGCAAGGTCAAGATTAGCAACGATTCAGGATTCATACACTGGAGGGATCCTTGACACCGGGGGAAGGAGAAGTGAAGGTTAATTTTAAGGTTTTCAAAAAAAATTTTTTATCGAGAATAAAGTCAGTAAAGGATAGAAACAAGGAGATTCGAGTCCGCAAGTCGGCTTCATACACTGGAGAGCAGCAGCATCATTAAAACAGCCATAGAAAATCCCATACAGTAAGGCGATGCAATTAGATAACAGGATCATCACAGTAGCAAATACGCACCCCCTAAAAGCCGCCCCCACTCAATCCACCCCACACCCGGACCCCGAATCGAAACAAGTATAGCGCAGAGACATGAAGAAAGAGGCCCATAGAACTAAAAGAAACAGTAAATTACCCCCCCACCCTACACCAATGCGGAGGCTATGGCCTACCCCCCCCCCAGCATAGTGCCTGTCGCCCAATGAACCCGAAATATAGACGAGAGAGAAAGTAGGAATAGAGTAAAGAAACTAAGAGAAGAAAGAAGAAAGGAGGCGGGGAGGAGCCCACGTATCCTCAGGAGCGCCCGACACCACCGGCCAACCAAGCCTCCACACACTGAAACCCCACTACACCCGAAGGCGGTCGTGGGAAGATAGCATGTAACACCACGGAAATGAAGGCAGACAGATCGCGACGAGTGCGCACAACATAAGTAGACAATTCCCGTCCCAGTCCAGCCCGGCCGTGAAGCCATGATGATAGAAAGTAATCTAGCCCTGGCCCGATCGCGGGCGTACGATTAGACCCGCCCCCTCGTGAATGCCCCTCATCCCGAACAGACAAAGACAATATGGCCACTTGGGAGAAGATGGAGAAGTAGAGTCACAAAATGGCCGCCGATCATCTATGGAGGTCCCCTTGCACACCATATAAAATCCAGACCTGGCTTGTAAAGTACATGAGTTCCACATAAAAGGAGTCATAGGCCACCGTGAACGGTTCCTCGAGGTCGCCAGGTGTAGTTCAGCTGGAAACTCCTGCGGGCACGGTGAGGCAGGCAGCAACAAAGCAGGCAGCAATGACCGGGGAAGCAAAGTATCTGCCATTGAGCAGGAGAGCGATTGATCCCGAGCGCCGGGAAAGCCAAATGCAGACACCAGTGTAGCACCGTTATACCCAGTCGTTGCTTCCCCGCAGGAGGACCACAGCACTGGCCGACTCACGTCTTGTTGATCACAAACGGGGCGCTCACGGCCCGCAGCAGACAGTGTAGAGCCGAACCGCTCACTCAGCGTTTGCAAGCCGACACACAATTGCAGACGAAAGTCCCGCAGGGCAGCCAGAACGGAGCCGTATGTCAGCGGAAGCTGCGTCCCCCCAACGGCAGCAATCCGGGACGGCACTGGGGAGCTGGAGTCTGGTAGAGGGAGGGCGAAGCGGGCAGCGGGCGAGACCGGAGCATCACCCCACAGCAGCGAGCAGGCAATCAGCGCCATGTTTTACCGTTGAACGGTACCGTGGCCAGGGGGGGGGATCGTGACAAGGAGGCAATTCCCAACAGGTCTGCGCCGCAACAGGTGAAAGCCAGCAGTCTCTTCCCCTCCCTCGGGCTCTCTTTGCAGCCGACTAGACCATAGAAGAAGGGGGTCTGCAGCCTTCCACGGCGTGATCCACAGAGCGGGGTAGGAGACCCGCCACACCGGGGCTTACCCTCTGGCTCCAGCCCGTCAGATGCAGGGTACAGGAGGTGTCCGGGCGTCTCTCTCCCGGCTCTTCTGGCGACCGTACGTGGCGTGAGGCGGGATCGGGACCTCGGGCTCAGATTTGCACCAGCGGGTCCGGTGACTGCGACGCTTCCAGGGGGCCGGCCGAGGCCGCAGTAGAGCAAGGGTCCAGGGCGGGGAACAAAGGCACCAAAAACTCCGGCATCCTGGCGGGCTAAGACTTCGGGAAAGCGGCGGCGCAGTCAGCGCGTCGTCGCACGCGTTGCACCTCGAAAATCGGCAAGGATAGGAATCAGGATGATAGTCCGAGGCCAAGGGCCGACGGAGCCGGGCGCTCAAGCGACTGCTCCAGTCGCCATCTTGGCTCCTCCTTCTCCAGGAAGATAATTAATCACACGAGTTATCTTGACATTTATGTGAGGCCTGGTAATTGCCGGGGGAAAGAAACGCTGCAGCAGGTGCTTTAAAAGCATAATAAACTTTCAAACCCGGCGCCCCCAGGAAGACAGCACCCGGTGCGGTGGCACCGGTCGCACCGCCCTAAAGCCGGCTTATACACATTGCATTTACTGTACATAATCATTCAAGGGCACTATAAGGGATATACATGTGTATTTTAGTAATCACAGCAATCCATGAGTTGCACAAGGTGGAGGGGGCGAGAAGTAAGGTGGAAGGGGGGCTTCTGTGGTTTGGTTTTACCTTCTGCCCAAAGGTCTTGTATGAAGTCCCATGAATTCTATTGTTCCTTTCCCCCCCACCTCCACTTTTGGAGTCGGACAGTACTTTTCAGTCCTCAACGGTGGTATGTAAAGGCTGGCCTGGCAACTCCTTGCTGCCCGTCAGTCTTGCCACTTCTGGTGGTGTGGACTCTGCATGGCCCACTGTGCCCGACTTGCCTGTTCTTCTTCCCAGCCCTACTAACATTGGCTGCAGCCCCTGCACCAGCCATGCTTAGGCAGGGGAGCATAAACAGTGCCTGTAGCTGTGATGGGGTGGCGGTCATGCTGCTCAAGTTCGGGCGAATCCTGCTCCTCTAATTCTTCCTTGGACTAAGGCAGCCCTCCCACACCTAAACCATTCTAGGAGCCCACCCCAGTTGCAGTTGTGGGCAAGCAACATCTGATATTCTCGTCTGTGAATAAGGGATCGGGAGCTGCCATCCTTCTTGGCACAAGGAACAAATGATGGACAGAATGCTGAAAAATGCAAACATTCACTCCCAGTCACAAAGAACTGCTTTTAATCCATCGTTCTTTTGCTCACCACAATCAATCAATCAGGGATTTGTAGAGCACACTGCTCACCTGTGAGGGTCTTGTCTCGGGGCGCTGAGGTGGGGGTTAGGGGGGTACGGGCAGCTCCGTGGTTATCCGAAGAGCCACGTCTTGAGGTCCTTGCTACACCACCCAGTTTGGACCCACCCATATGCAAATCAGTCTCAACTCTGTTTCTCAGCCCGAACTGCCAAGTTGGGTCCTCCCTAGATCGGAAACAAGCATCCTAGGACCGGTTTCGGGCATCAGGCCTCATCAGCCAGGCTAGCTTGAATCCAGTGGCACAGTGAACACGGGACCCATGTCTTCTCTCTTGTGCTGTGAGTGATGGTATTTTGGCTGATCATGTGTGGACATAAGCCTAAAAAGGCTTGTGCTTCAGTGACACAGGTGGTGGGCCAATACCTTGTTTTCTTTACATTCTTTATCTTTTTTTTTTTTTTGTTTTTTTTCTTTTCTTTTCTTTTTAGTTTAAACTGTGTCAGGTTACATTAATTCAATGGCAATGTTGTTTTTTCTTTCAGCCAGTAAGACTCACATTTTCATAACTGGTGCATTAAAACTGCAAACGGTTTCCATACGTGTTCGAAGTACACCTGCCTGCTAGGAAGCCACTGTATTGTTCCGTTAAAACTATATGCAATGTTTATTTATTTTTTTCTTTGGAAATTTTATTGCAAGTATGTTTAGGCAGCGGCAGAATTTAGATTTCTGTTTTTTGGCACATGCGTTCAATAAAAACGTTTTGACAAGCAAGGGTCTTGCTTTGGATCTATTGGCTATGCCATTGCAATTTGCCAATGCCGCGCAGCATGGTAATGGGAAATGCTTTCTCCCCAGGATGCCCAGCATGCATCAGCAAAATGAAGAATAAAAGATGCAATGACGTGACTGCTGTTGCTGGCGAGTCATTTTGTAGGTGGGTGCAAGCATCACCATACATGCGTGTGCCTACAGAATGACGAGAGCACAATTTTCTTTTTTTATTTACTGATCCAAGATGGAGATTGAGTGAGAAGGGCATGAGGGAGAGAGCAAAATGGGAGGGTGAAGGTAGAAGTCCACGAGGGAGAGAACAGCATGGAGTTTTGGGTGCAGGGTAGTTTGGGTGGGAGAAGCACATGAGAGAGCGAGCAGTACATGAGGAAGAGCAAGCAGCATGTGAGTAAGAGTCGTGTTGGTATTTGGCAGGGAGAAGCACATTAAGGCGAGAACTTCCACTTCCACGTAGTTCCAAATTTAAAAAAAACGGTAGTTCCCTAACATTAAGCAATCGTTACATTTAGTGAAGCAGCTATGCTCTTGGAGAAAGCACAAACGCAAGAAGAAGGAGAGAGCCATTGAATAAAAAGCAGGCGAAGGAGAGTGATAATATAAGATACCAATGATAAGCAATCGGTGGACTGGAATCCCACTCTTAAGTTCACAACAGGTCTTAGGAAACCAGGCCGCTTGCGCTGTCTGGTAGGTGAGGCCTAAAGATTTTCCTATTGCATAACCTGCAAGGCAATAACTCTTGGCTTTGTAAATGATTACATCTGCTTTGTTGTATTGTATCTATCAGAAAGAACTAGGTCACTCACCCACTCCTCGTTCTGAACAAACAACTCTATCACAAACTTAAAAAGATACATGGAAATATATGTATGTATATTAATGTAATGTGTGTAGTGTTCAGTAATACATTTGTTGAGGTATTCTCACATTACACAGTTTACAGTCAAAGTAATTACACTGGTTTGGCCTGCTTACAGTTTAGTAATCTAAATTTGTTTCACTCGTGCAGACACATTTTTTCCCACCAACTGTTTTTTATTTTTTATTTTAAAAGGGCCACTCCTGGCTTTTATCTCATTGATCTCGTCTCTGCGAGTCATTCTGTAGTAGAGTATGCTGTGTAAGCCTCTGCTACTCTCCGCCCATACTTTTCATTGGCTGGTGTCATTGTCCATAGTAAATGCTGGCTTCAGATTCATTATGAGGCTTGTTAGTCCCGCCTTGTTGCCATTTGTTACCGCCCATGAGGACTCGATCTTTTACTGTGTCCTAACTCGTGGGCTTTCATTGCCAGTTCTGAGAACTATTTACTTCATCAAGGGACACAGCACGCACGGGTACCAGCTTCGGTAATGGATGCTGCTTCCTAACAAAATTTGCATTTTTAAAAAACTTTTAAGTATGCTCTGTTCCCGCTGCCTTAATGCAGAAGCCCTTTGTGCCCCCTCCCACCACTCATGCCTGAAGAAAAATGGCAACACGGAGCTTGGTTATTTCGCAAATTCTTCATAAACAGTTCTGATGGTGCTGGAAGGAAAAAGCCAGTTTTACAAGTTCGCTTATGAGCACATTTAGGTGTTTTCAACACAATTTTGGTGCGCAGGCGAACCTTAAAGGAAAGACTGTTGCTATTTCTTTTTTTTTGTTTGTGAAGGTTTCATTTCCCCAACTCGGATTGTGAGCACATAATGCACGTCTTGGTTGCCATGCTGGTAGTTGTCCGTTTTCGCTGATCCTTGGTGGCGCGTCTTTAACAGTTTTCTGTAGAGAAGCCTTTTTAGGTCTCGCCTGGCGTAAGCTGCGCGCATGCACAGTCTCGCTGGCGAGATTTAATGAGATGTGGATATTTTCTGTAAGGGGCATTAAGCCCCGTCCCTCTTTCCCATTGGCCGGCGTCACCGTTTATGCTAAACGGCGGCCGGCCATTGGGAAAGAGGTGTGTGTGACGTTTTCGCTTGGCTTTTTTTGCCGTCCCACTTGGACGGCCTCGCCTGCTTTCCTTCTGAAGTAAAAGGTTTCTTATCTTTATGGGGCCAAACACATGGCCCCATGAAGATAAGAAACCTTTTAGCAGGCGAGGCCACGGCAGAAAAAGCCAAACGAAAACGTCATGGCAGCGCTTGTTCCTGACTGTCTGCCTCAGCCCAGGTGTCCTGCGCAGACTATGGTGTTTGCTTCAGGTAAAGTACCGCCGCCCCCTCCCCTGACTAGCCCGGCATCTGCTGCCTGGGGGTCTTTGACGAGTAACGGGAGGGGGAGAGAGGAGAAGGGCATGGTGTGGGAAATGAGATGGGGAGCAAAGCACGGGAAAGGCGCCACACTTTCCAATATTGAGCGCCGCACAGCATGCGAGGCCTAGCCGGCTTCCGAGGTGGCGGAGGGGAGAACGTGAAATAAGAGCTGCCACGTGACCTCCCTACTCACTCAAGGACTGGCTGCGAGCTGCTGGAGCTAGCGCCGGAGGCGTCACCCTGATTTCTATTCCAATGTGCAATAGTAAGTCTGCAAAGTCTGTTAGCGTAAGGCTTTTTTTATATATATTTTTTATAGCTGCTATATCTCTTCGCAGGTCTCGTTTTTATAGAACCACGAAGGTTCTAATGACATTAAATTCAGAACTGAGAGGCAAACGTTAGGGGAAGAAAGGTGAACACAGGAAGTTGTACAACGTTTGACCCCTAGCGGGTGGGGGAGTTTGATGTTTGTACAAGGTTTCCCGTTTCTTGCTGATGGAATGAGCGGTGGGGCTAGGGAGCTTTGGGAGGAGCGAAGGAAGACATTCTTACAAAACCCTACTTTGGAAAAATATCGAAGATGGAAGCCTTTTTGTTTTGTTATTTTCAAGTCACCTGGAAACAGATCGTGTTTTGCTCCTTGGCACCAGCGCACGACATCTCGACCACGAGGGCGAAACGTACAATCACAAAGCGACATTGGGTGACCTTACTCAGGGTTTGTTGAGCGAACAACCCTAAGACCACCTGACCCTCAACACCAACATAGTAACCAAACAATGACGTCACAGCGCTGTGGCACGGACATTCGAAAAAGTAGGTCAAATTTAAGATTCAGCAAGACTCAAGAGTGTTGTGTGTTGTGATGAGTTTAAAGTGACCTGTTAAACACACAATTCATATGAAAAAAATAGGTTGTTTCAAACAGGTCTCCATGGAAGACGCCAACCGGTAGATGAATACTTCATTTATTTTGATGGCAAACTGCAAGCAGGCACTCAGCGTGGATACAGGCATCTGTGTAAAAGGCTGTTGGCGTCTTTCATGGGAGTTACTCTTTTTGATTGATATATATGCGAAACTTAGTGACCCAATTCATTAATCTGTGATATAAACATTGGTAAGGATGGTGGCGTATTATGTACTTTGGCTTTAGTTAGTGCCGCTCTTACTTTTAAAAAATGATAACATTCGGTGTCATCTAATTTATAAGTGGTTTGAAGTTCCGCAAACATAAATGGATACGAGGAGTGTTCTAGCTCGTATGGGAAAAAAAGACGCTTTTTGATCCAAGTTTCAAAATTTTAACTTTTCCCTTTATATAATACTCTACGATTAAGTCGTAGAGATTCCATCTTAATACTTAATACTTAACTCGAATTTCTTGTCTATCGGCAAAAGGGCCTATTTTGTTTTTCTAAAAATAGATTTAGAACTATTCGGATAAAGCTGGTTAGAAGTGAGACAAGGGGTTAAGATTATCCAGAATAGACTTTTCTACTTCCAACCACACTGAGGTATAGTGGGAAGGGGGCGAGATCCAGTAGGAACCCTGCTGTGCTAGAGAAGCTGATTGATATAAATTAAAATCCACTAGGTTCACTCCACCCAAGGATTTTCCAAGTCTCAATTTCTTGACACCACAAAAACTTTGTAAGAAGGATATCTAGTTTATGGTGAAAGTCCTCCGTCAAGAGAAGTGGGAGCATGCTTATAAGATAATTAACCAAAGGGGTGATCATCATTTTTATGGTTTCAATCCTCCCCACCATGTAATAAATGTTGGTGACCAGGAATTAAAACGTTTTGTCATCTTCTCCAATGTTAACTTCTCATTGTGATGAAGGGTGTCAACAATATTGCTACCAAATTCAATCCCTAAATATTTTATATATCCCAACTGCCATGCCAGGCCCGAGTTACCTAAGACATCTTTGGTACAGTGCACATTCAGTGGTTTTACTTCCGATCTTTATTAAGTTTGTAGCGTGAGTGTACAGAGTATTCTGCGATCGTAGACATCAATGCCTTGGTTGAAGGACCAGGATTTTCAGTCATTATTAGGATATCATCTGCAAAGGCAGCTAGCTTAACCTGAATGTTGTTAACGCCAACTCCCTTTATATCTGTATTCACCTTAATATCTTGAATTGGAGGTTCCAATGCTAACAAGGACAGAGACAAGGGGCAACCTTGTCCAGTACCTTGTCGGAGGGTAAAAGGCTCTGAAATAGAGCCATTGATCGCAATGCGGGCCGATGGCGCCAAATAAAGGGACATAACCATATTTATATATGTCTCCCCCAAATTAAATGTATGCATGCATTGCTTTAGAAAGGCCCAAAAGACTCTATCAAAGGCCTTTTCTGCATCTAATGTAATTGTAATTGCTGGATCCAATTTAATTGCGGCATTCTCTAAAACATGGCATAGCAATCGGGTGTTATCTTTAGACATACGAGTTTTAAGAAATCCTACTTGAGAGTTACTTATTCAATGTGGAAGGACAATATTGAGTCTTGTAGCTAGAACTTTTGCATCTATTTACAGTCAACATTGATGAGAGATATTGGTCTGTAGTTCTTTGGTAGAAGAGGATCCTTCCCTTCTTTAGGTATAATTATTATATTGGCTTCTGTCATGGAGTCCGTCGTACGCCCTATATTAGCTATATTATTAAAACCGTTTAACATGGTCTGTTGTAATTGATCTGAAAAAGTTTTCTAAAAGGTGGCTGTAAAATCGTCTGGGCCCGGGGCCTTATTATCTTTCAAGGTTTTTATCGAATTCATAACTTCCAATGTGCTGATAGATTTCCCTAACGCAAGTCTGTCCGTTTCAGACAATTGGGTCAACTTCAGTCTTTTCAAATAATGGGTACATTCCTCTAAATGAAGTTCCTGATCATTTTTGTATAAATCCTCATAGAAGGATTTAAAGGTGTTTAGAATATCTTTCTGTTTTGTGTGTGTTTGTTTATTGACATCCTTTATTTATTTATTTATTTATTTATTTATTTAAGAAGCTTGTAAAGCGCACGGCTACCTCCAGAGGGGGTGTCCCGGCGCTGTGGGCTGCATACTTAAAGAGAAGGAAGTTTAAGGTTTGGTGAACAGCCAGGTTTTTAATTTATTACGAAAAAGAGACTCTGAAGAAAGGAATCTAAGATCAAGAGGTAAGCTGTTCCAGAGTTTAGCTGTCATAACGGCGAATGCTCTACCGCCCATTCTAGAGCGGCGAAAGCGAGGAACAGTGAGAAGACGTAGGTTATTTGATCTCAAAGATCTAGCCGATTGGGAGAGCACAAGTCTCTTTCTCAAATAAGCCGGACCAGACCCATTGAGGGCCCGAAAAGCAAGAGTCAGCATCTTAAACTGAATGCGATGGGAAATGGGAAGCCAGTGTAGCTTCTTACGGTAAGCCGCAATCGACTGACGGTAGGGAATATTACCTATCAGCCTAGCCGCCGCATTCTGAACGATCTGAAGACGTTCAATTTGGTACAAGGGGGCACCGGCATAGAGACTGTTGGCATAATCCAGATGTGACGTGATCAAGGCGTGGATGACCGTTCTACGGGCATCCAAAGGAAGATAAGGAAAGATCTTTCTGATCATATGCAATTTCCCGAAGCAGGCTGCCGTGACCTTATTAATTTGAGCTTTACAGGAAAGAGCGTTGTCAAATTGAAAGCCCAGGTTGCGAGCAGTTTGGACAGGGGTGGGAGGGGGGTTAAGCACAGTCGGCCACCACGAAGTAGCAGGAGGAATAGTTTTCTGATTAAAAAAATAAGACCTCCGTCTTATCAGTGTTAAGTCGAAGATGATTAGAAGTCATCCAAGAACATATATTGCCGAGACAATGGTGAATGCTGGCGAAGCTGGAGTCAGAGTGATCTCTAAAAGAAAACATAAGCTGTGTATCGTCAGCATAAGAGATCACTCTGATCCCCCAGGACTCCACCACCTCAGCCAGGGGGGCAAGATACACGTTAAAGAATAAGGGCTAAGAGCGGAGCCCTGAGGCACACCACATAAAAGGGGTTTACTCTCTGATTCGTAGGGTTTAAGAAGAACTTTCTGAGTTCGACCAGTAAGAAAGGAGGCAATCCAAGATAGAGCGGGGCCGCCCAGACCAATCTGCCTCAGACGATCCAGTAAGATTTCATGGGACACCGTATCGAAAGCGGCGGATAGGTCGAGGAGGACCAACATGGCTTCCTCACCCCTATCCACACACTCCCGGATCGTCTCAGAGACCTCCAATAGAGCAGTCTCGGTACTAAAACCAGTTCTAAATCTGGACTGTGAGTCATGAAGCAGAGAGTTGGCTTCTAAATAATCTGCCAGTTGTAACTGCACAGCCTTTTCCAGGACTTTCGCTGGTTTAGGAAGGAGAGAGATGGGGCGATAGTTGCAGAATTGCGCCGGGTCCGCATCTACTTTCTTCCAAATGGGAACTAATAAGGCCTCCTTCCAAACAGTCGGAAACTGGCCCGTGCGCAGTGAAGAATTCCAAATAGAGAGCAATGGTATGACCAACAAGGGGGCCAGATTGCCCATGACTTTAGCAGGAACCAGGTCTAAAGGAGAACCAGACTTACACTGAGAGAGCAGATTAAGTGCAGACTCAGTAGTAAGCTCTTTAAAAGCCATCAGAGACGATCTTACCGAGTCTCTAGGACAGGAAATATGGGAGGTCAGCGCAGTAGGAAAAGAAGATGTAATGTTGCCGATTTTGTCTTGGAAATATAACGACAAACCATTACATAGAGCCTGGTTAGAGGAGTTCTGAGGCACCATGGCGGGAGGATTGACAAAGTCCTTTACAATCTTGAAGAGAGTTTTAGACAAGTTATCTGCATTCTTAATTTGTAAAGCAAAAAAAGCTCTCATCGTAGATTTTTTTTTAATCTAGAGAAATTTTTTAAAGCAGACTTATAGATATTTTTAGCCTCTAGATCATAGGTTAGCCGCCATTTACGTTCTAATTTTTTACAGCGACTCTTTTCCTCACGTAGGGCAGGGGAGGACCAAGGGGCAGAAGGTCGAGATCTAGCGGAAGTGATAAGCTGAATAGGTGCGATAGCATCAATGGCAAACAATAGAGCAGAGTTGAACTGAGCCACGCTAGCGTCAACATCTTTAGACAAGGGGTCTGGTTGAGAGGAAAAAAAGGGATCTAAGGCAGAACAGGTGACTTTATGCCATTTTCTCCCATACTCTCTGCCCAGCGCCGCTGGGCTAGATGCCGAGGGAAGAGTGAGATCAAAAGGGACAAAATAGTGGTCTGACCAGGTGAGAGGGAGGGAGGGATGGACTGTAATAGCAGGATGGTTAGAAAAAATTAAGTCAAGAGTATGGCCCGCTACGTGCGTCGGGCCCAAAACTAATTGGGTCAGGTTTAAGCCCAGCAAGGTATCTAATAATTGGGTGGCCTGGGAGCAAGAAGAGTTATCAACATGTAGGTTGAAATCACCGAGCACTATAAAGTACGGGTGTTTAAGGGAGAGATCCGCTATCTGATGTATCAGTGATGTAAGGGAGGGGGCAGAGGCGTTGGGGGGGTTGTACACTAAAATACCAGCCAAAATGACAGCTGCCGAGTCTGAAATGGTGAAGTACATGGCTTCAATCAGCCCAGTGTTCGTAAGTTTACTGATGATCAAACGGAGATGAGATTTCAATATGATAGCAAGACCACCTCCAGTTTTACCACCCTCTCGATTAATGCCCATTAAGAGATAACCAGCGGCAATAGCTAGGTGAATATCAGGTTTGGAAGTGTCTATCCTTAAGGGACGAGATAATATTCTGGTTCTTTTTATGTTTAAGATATGAAGCGAGTAACTTACCCGCTTTACTGGCTTCACAAAGGTTAAGGGCTTTACATTTATTTACCCATACTCCTGCCCGTTCACTCAGAATTTTATTATATTCATATTTCTTTTGCGTCAGTAATATGAGAATAGTTTTATCTTTTAAAGAAGTGGCCTGGGAGGCCTCCAGGGTTTTAATTTCTTGTTCTAGTTTAACTAATTCGGCATTAGTGCGTTTGTTTATTTTTGTTTTAATTTCGATAATTATTCCCCTAATGGTGGCCTTCAAAGCATCCCAAAGGGTATTTACATTAGTTTCTGCAGTATCATTATGTTTAAGATAGTCTATGATAGCCTCTTCGATTTTTCTTTTTGTCTTCAGGATCTGATAAAACATCATTGTTAAAGCGCCATCCTTTAGGCGCAGGTTCATTTTGACTGCCCGCCAATTTAACACTAATACACGAATGATCTGACCCTAACCTAGGGGATATATCTGAGTGTTCTAATAAATGTGTGAACAAGCCTGAGAATGTAATCGATTCTAGTATATGAATTATGTGGGGCGGAATAGAAAGTATAATCTCTGGAATCCGGGCATTGGAGACGCCAGGTAACTTTGAGATTAAATTTAGAACATATAGTGTGCACTACAGCGTGCGATCTGGTGGGGTGATAATTGCAAGTAGATTGTCTATCGATTATTGAGTCTAATGGAATATTAAAGTCTCCACCAACTATGATAAGATCTTCCTGGGGAAGATTATTATTATTATTTTTTTTTTTTAACAATTCTTTTTATTTGCAACTCGTTGGCCATTACGCATACATAATCACATTTTCGTACATTGCGGCAATCAGATTCGTATACACACATTGTACTTAAGATGACCTAGCATACGTTTTACTGATATTACAAGGGTCCTTACTGCGTTAGTGGTTCGTCAAGTGAGGGAACCACGGGGGGCTCACACAAGTATCCACGATATTCATTCCATTTTGACCAAACTGCCACCCATTTCTGAGGACACCCCTGGGCCACATAGACTGTTTTCTCCTGCAGCATACACCAGTCCATATCTTTTTTCCATTCACTAAGCGTTGGAGGTGTGCACACTCCCCACACGCTTGCTATAATACGCCTTGCGATTACCTGTCCGAGCGTAGCCCATAATTTGCCCTTTGCTGATAGGTCCGTGGGCTCCCAGATGTTCAAGAGGCACCTTTTAACCTTGGGTCGCAGGTCAACCTCCCACACTGTATGCATACATTCATGCACCCGCTTCCAGTATGCCTGTATTACAGGGCACTCCCAAATTATGTGAAGAGACGTCCCCACCTCCCCACACTGTCTCCTGCATAGCCCGTCTGTTCTCCTTCCCATCAACACTAGTCGTGTACCCGAAACGTAGACTCGGTGGAGTATTTTTAGTTGTATCAGTCTCAGCTTCGCAGATATTGCTACTTCTTTGGGGGAGGAGAGGGCCTCCCTCCATTCGTCATCTTCAATCTCCAGACCGTCTGCCTCCCATTTCCTTCTAAGTGCCAACAAGGGGTCTGGGGTGTGGTTTATGAGCTTTTTATATGTGAGGGAGATAGCTTTATCGGGCAAATGACCGTCAAGCAGCCTGTCTTCAAGGGGAGAAGACTCCGGGAGCGTTGTACCGGGTGGGATGTTGGACTGGAGTGAGTGCCTGATCTGCACATATCTATAGTACTCAGTTTGCGCTAAGTCATAGGTTTGCTGTAGTGAAGCAAAAGTCACCATCCCCGTGGGCCCCCACAGATCCTTTATGTGGGAGATCCCTATCAGATCCCAATTACGGAACTCTTTTGTACGCCCCAGCGCACCCAGTTTTTCGGACACCCAAAGTGGGGTGGCCAAAGTAAGTTTGATAGCCCATCCCAGGTTGCGGCTCACACTATGCCAAAGCTGGACCGAGTGTTTTGTAGGGCCCGTGAGTGGGTATTTATTAGGTTTAGAGTAGAGCACAGCCTCAAAATTTCCCCCCGGGAGGAGCCATCTGTCCATACTATAGCCGGGGTCATTCCCGCCGCTGTATGTTCCCTGGTTTGTGGCTGAGAGATGTGCAGCCCAATAATATTTCCGAATATCTGGAAGTGCTATACCCCCATCGTACCACCCCAGTGTGAGTTTTTGAAGCGACATGCGCGGTGTTCCAGCCCATAGTAGCTCTCTCTGAGTGGCCTCGATATCTGCAAAGTACTTTTGTGGAACTAGATCTGGGTAATTTTGCAAGGCATATAAGAAACGCGGCAGTGCCATCATTTTGAACAGGGCTACCCGACCCTGCAGGGACAGTGGGAGCCCCTTCCAAATAGCAGCATCCCTCTTGAACCTCTGTAGCGGTGGCAGGAGATTCTTCTCGTAGCAAGTCGTCACATCCGAGGAGATAAAGATTCCAAGGTACTTGAACCCCTCCGTGGCCATCTTAATCAGGCAGTCACGCGGTATTGAGGGGGAGCCCCATGCAAGACATAGAAGAGTGATTTTCCCCAGTTAATACTATAGCCCGAATGCCTCCCGAAACTGGCGAATATATATCCAGTGCGACTCGTAGGGATTTTGTGGGGGAGGCGAGGTATAGAAGAATGTCGTCCGCATAGAGCGAGATCCGGTCCTCCCACCCATCCGTCCATCTAAGCCCCCCGAAGTGAAAGGTCTTGTCGTACCCAGGCCGTAAGGATTATTATTATTATTAAATTAGAGTTGTAAGGCGCACAGCTACCCGGAGGTTTCCCGGCACCAGCGGACACAGTACGAAAGAAAGGGCAACATCTACTGATTAAATAGCCAGGTTCTTAGGCCCCTACGAATGTTCTTGTGACTGGTTTTGTGACGGAGTGGTGTGGGTAGCAAATTCCACAGCAAAGGGTCCTGATAAGAAAAGGACCGACCGCCCTTACGTGACAGTTTGAACCTAGGGACTAGAAATTTAGCTTGAGATGAGGATCGAAGCAGGCGTGTCGGGAGGTATGACTGGGCTAAGGAGCATAGGTATTTGAGTGCTGTGCCCAGCTTGATCTTATGCATATAACATAAGGCCTTACATTTAGTTTGGTTCTCTATCCTGAGCCAGTGGAGGTCAGAGGGCGACTGAAGTAGAGGACTTTTTTGGCACATGGCAGAGCAGTCTAGCCGCCGAATTCTGAACCAATTGCAGTTTGCGAACTACCTCCTTATTTGCTCCTAGGTACAGGACATTGCCATAGTCCAGCCTGGACATGATCAAGGCCTGGATCACAGTTCTTTGTGTGGGACCAGGCAACATCCAAAGTACTTTATGGAGCCATTTTAGGATGGTGAAGAAAGTAGATGCGACCTTGACTGCTTGCTGCCTCCTAGGAAGCTGATCATCTATAACCACGCCTAAATTGCGTGCTGTTTGCACCGGTTGGGGCAGATTGCCCATTTGGGGGGGGGCAGTGACGAGGGCACCAGAGGTCTTTGTTTTTCCCCAGGATCAGAACCTTAGTTTTTCCACCATTTAACTTTAGCCAATTAGTGTGCATCCAGCTAGCTATTTTTGCAGCCCTACCCGTAAAGATGACACAGTGGATGGCTCATTGGAGGATAAGGAGAAGAGAAGCTGGGTGTCATCGGCATAAGAAAAGATAGACATCCCAGCTTCTTCGGCAATTGTAGCTAGAGGGCTAACATAGAGATTGAATAGCACAGGGCTAAGGATCGAGCCCTGTGGTACTCCATATGGAGACGCATGGGTCTTAGAGCTAGCAGATGGGGAGAAAACCTGAAAAGTCCGTCTGGTAAGAAATTTTTTATTCCATTCAAGCGCTGATCCGACTATACCCAGAGACTGAAGAACTTTTAATAAAATGGTGTGGGACACGGTGTCAAAAGCGGCACTCAAGTCAAGTAAAATGAGTGCCACCGTTTCACCCCTGTTGAGATGTTGATGCAGTGTTTCAGTGTCTCACCTGATTGTGACGCATGCAAGATTTTATAAGATTCCACAAACTGCCTGAGTTGTTGATTAACATGTTTTTCCAAAATGTTCGACAAAGCGGAAGCAAGGAGATCAGGCGAAAATTTGAAGGTTCCGCCGGATCAGCATTGAGTTTTTTCAAAAGGGGAAGAACCATAACGTGTTTCAATGCGGCTGGTAAGATTGCTTCCCTCAGTGATGCATTTAGTAACTCCATGATAAGTTCCAATGAAATGGGTTCTAGTTTTTGGAGAATATGAATCGGGAGCGGGTCATTAGGTGAACCAGATTTAGGGCTATTTAAAATGCGATTAAAAGACCAAATGTCCAGTGCCAGCCAGTTTTTTTATCCTATTAGTTGGTTCCGAGTCATGGGTTCCTTGTGGCGTGTTACAACCTACTGTGGAGGGAGCGCTCTTTATTTGCTGTTCCACATTAGTTGTTACTGATTAGTTCTGCATAGATCTTCTCAACCTTGTCAATTAAGAACTTTGCCACGTCCTCGCATTGTGCTTCATCAAGCACAGGGGGCGTTGGTTGGCAAGTTGCTCATGAGAGCTCCTTTACTATTTTGAACAGAACTTTGGAATTATTATGTGCAGATGTAATAGTATTATTAACTTGTTCTGCACGAGCCGCTTTGCACAGGGAATTTTATTCCCTCTTGGCAAGTTTACAGCTATGCTTGGATTCAGGCACATAATCCTTCCTCCGTCTTTCCAGGGCTTTGCATTTAGTTTTTTCAGCTTTTATCTTTTCTGAAAACCAAGGGGCCGGGGGACGATGGTTATTCATTTTCTTAAAAGATGTTGACAGGCAAGTATTAACGTATGTCGCGATGCAAGTATAGATGGTATCTGAATCCGATGTCTTAATGGAAGAAATAGCCGGGATATGGCTCGCGAGATGTTGATTGAGAGAGTCAATATCCAGGTTCTTCCAAATTCTACACTTAAATGTAGTCGAAAAAGTGAGTGAATTATTCGACTGCAGGTCAATCCCCACCTTAAAGCCAACCAAGAAATGGTCAGGCCAAAGTATGGGGAGGGCTGTCTGGCAAGAGATGTTGGGTAAATTCGAAAAAATTGGATCTAGCAGAGGACCAGCCCACTTGGGTAGGACCGGAGTTGCAGAGTGACACATTCATGGCTTCAAGATCGGCTGTCAAGACAGTACCAATCTTACATGTATGATCATCAAAGTGAATGTTTAAGTCACCCACGATGGTAAACTTGGCAGCGTCTAGCAAGAAAGGGGCAATTAGTTCCATAAACCTCGCCGCCCATAGCCCTGCTGGACCAGGCAGACAGTACACCAAAATCCCTTAAAGCGTGAATTGAGGTGAAAGGAGAAGCCTAAAAAAGCCAGCTTCACAACCTTCAAAGGGTAAATTCTCCCATTTGCACGAAAAAGCCTTTTTTTAAATTACTGCAATGCCACCACCGGTTTTATCCTCACAATCCTTTCTAAAAATTGTGTCGGTAGGAGGTAAGGCCACTACAACATCGGGCCCAGAACTTTCATGTAACCAAGTTTCCATAAGGAAAATTGCGTCTGGTTGTGTGGTTGTGTGTTCTGTATGAGGTCATAAATATCCTCTTTATGCTTGGAGAGGAATCTGCAATTTAAATTAAGAAAGGTAAATTCCTTTGCATAAGCTTCTATATTTTGCCTAATAGATCTCGTGGATGTAACGGTATTGGGCGTCTGTAGCCTATTAAGTAAGGTGGTGCAAGTGAAGCCACAATAGGGACAAAGCATAAGGTGGTGGCCTGGTTTAAGAGAGGTGCAATTTTCTTGAGATCTCAGCCGTAATCCATGTAAGGTACTAGGCGAGTATTTCCTTATATCCTTTTTAAAAGGAGCAGGGGTTATGGCCCCTGGCCCCGGACGGGCGCAGACGGGCTTGCCTTTGGCACGCCGCCAGCGCGTCCGCTGATCTGCTGACATCCAATCACCGCCTCCCCCCGCCTCCTACCCGGAAATTGAGAATCCGCTGCTCCCTACACATCAAGCGGGAAAACCCGTGGTGGACCGGGGAGCAGGCAGCCAGGACTCAGTGCAGGTAAGGGCAGTGCCCGAGGAGCAGTTAAAATTAATGATAAAACAAGTTTTAAAAACAATGTCAGGAGCAAGGCAGCTAGCGCAAATGTGACCTTCGATCGCGCATCCGCTGTGCGAAGTGAGAGGCATGACCTGCTGACCTCCAATCACCAAGATGTTCTATGGTTCTTGAGATACCCTCCCAAAAGTCTGGATCATCTGTGTTAGGGCCATATATAGTCACCACATGTATAAGGTCTTCTCCTTTTCTTAGGTGGCTAACCAATAATCTATCATGAGTTTGTGACTCCAATGACATATTAACTTTTTAAGATATCAAAGTAATTACACCCTTCTTTCTATGGTCTGCCGGAGAGCAAGCAACTTGTGAGATCCAATTATATTTAATAAAAGTAGCATCCTCTTTAGATAGTTTTGTTTCTTGTAACAATGTGATGTCCCCTTTAGTTTTAGCCAAATAATCAAATATTTTTCGGCATTTAATTGGGTGATTCAGACCTTTGACATTTAATGATACTATATTGAGATCTTCTGCTACATTGTCTGACCTAGCTTGAGCCATCACATATAATACTGAAAATAAAATGTACTAAACATGCGTGCTATAAAAGAAGTACAGACATCCAATATAATCCTCATGTTGGTGAGGAACACTTAAATTGACAGCAGTATCTATGAAAAAAATAGCATTTAGGTTCTCTTGTTTAGTAGAGTCGAAATACAACCCAACCAATAATAAGAATAAACCGGAGACATAGGAAAAGAAAAACTAAAGATACAAAAAAGAAATAAAAAAAACTGCTGAGAATACCCAAAGAAGAAATCACAGCACGCCCAATGATAATTCTCATCTTCTAAGACTTCTCCCACAACCTCCCCTCACCCCCTCCCTCTCCACCCTTCTCTGCAACCCTCGAATGTAGGAGGTGCGACGGCAGAAGCTTCCAACCGTCAAACAGAGTTTTGTTTAACCTCTTCAGTGCCCATGACGAGATAGTCTCGTCATGGAGTACGGTTGCGCTGTGCCCATGACGAGACTATCTCGTCATGAACCCCACCCACTAGTGCAACGCCCGGCACAGGAGGGGGAAAGGGCGTGGCACTGAAGGGGTTAACCTAACAATATAAAGCTTTCCAGAGTATATCGTATACATCAAAACGAATTACATAATATAAGTACACTTAATCGCGGGTCAGGCTGTAACCAAGGGAAAAGAATAATCTACATTTTTAAACCTATTAAGAGTGGTGAATGCAGCTCCCTATACTATAGAGACTCAACCGAGTATAGAGAACTGACTATAATAATAATAATAATACAGAGTTTTATAGAGCGCGAACAGCTACCTCACAAGGAGGTGTCCCGGCGCTAAACGCAGGTAGAGAAACATATGCCGAAATTCAAGTCAATTAGCGAGGTTGGGTGAAGAGCCAGGTTTTCAACATTGTTTTAAAGCGAGGTTCAGAGGGGGCCTGTTGGAGCTCAGGGGGAAGTGAGTTCCAAAGCATCGCTACATTGGCCGAAAACGTTCTACCACCCAGACGAGCCTTTTTTATTCGAGGGACTGCTAGCTGGATCCGGCAGTTGGAGCGGAGAGAGCGGGACTGCGTGTATCTTGGCAGCCGATCCCTCAGATATATTGGACACGAGCCAAACAAGGATCTGAAGGCTAGCGTAAGTGCCTTGAATTTGATCCTGTGGGCTACTGGTAACCAATGAAGTGATCGAAGATGCGGAGAGACAGAGTGCTTGAATGAAATATGCATTAACAGTCTCGCAGCCGCATTCTGGACCACTTGCAGACGTTGAGTTAAGTATTTGGGCAAGCCCAGGAGCAGGCCGTTCGCGTAATCCAATCTGGATGGGACTGTCGCATGGATTACCGTTTTCCTGCAGTTCACCGGAAGCACTCATAATGCTCACAAAGTATAAGGAAAACTAACCAGAGATGCTGGAGCATTTAGTGTGTATATATATATACCCAAAAGAGATCACCAGAGAGCACCACACCTGCAAACAGAGAAGATTAGAGACATATGTATATCACGACTTCCTCATGTTGGTAGAGGACTGAGAAGAATCCATGTCATGAGTGGGTGGGTCTTCTAGAAAGTTCGAGAGGTCCATAGGATCCGTGAAATAATGGTGACAGCCATTAATTATGATCCTGAATTTAGTCGGACCAACAAAGGAGAACTGAATATTTTTATCTCTAAGTTTATCTCGTAATATGAGGAAGGCCCTTCCTTGTATCCAAAGTAGGCTTAGAGTAGTCCTGCGTGAAAATAATTTTGTGGCCATTCCAGATGAGCTGTCGAGTTTTACTGGCGTGGTTGAGGATAGCTTCAGTGTGTTGAAATCTCAATGGCTTACAGATGATAGGACGGGTAGTTTGCCATGAAGCAGAGTTAAAAGATGGAATGCTGTGTGCTCGGTCAATCTCCAGAGGGTTTGAGAATTTTAAGCCAGTGAACTGAGGTATCCAGTCTTCCAAGAAAGCTAGACAAGATCCCGCAGCATCCTCTGAACCTTCCGGAACACCTAGAATTCTGATATAACCCCTCCTATTTCTATCTTCAAGTTCGGCTATTTGTTTTTGAAGGTTGGTTGTCTGCAGATGTTATTTTAGAGTTAATTGTGCTCATGTCCGCATGTATGGCAGTTAGTTCTAGCTGCATAGTGTCCGTATTCTGTTTGGTGGACTTAGCTAAATCATGAACTTCCGCTAATTTTTCAAGGATCATGTCCATGGTACTATTAATGTCTGCTTTGGCCTTGATGGGAGAGTCCGACAAAGAAGGTTCCCCCCTTATTTTTTTTGTACTAGATCCTGGACTCCTTTTCTGCCATTGTGGCCAACTTGTAAAGAAGGGGATGAGACACTATTCAGTTTGAAGTTGCAAGCCTCAGCACAGGTACCAGCGTTAAGTATTAATGGGATACCTCCTTAGAAGTGAAGAGCAACACATCTGGGTATGAGCAAAATGTAATAGACGGGGACAAGCTAATGTTATTATAGTATCATTGATCAAGTAGCAAGGTGCTCCCCCTTTTGCATACATCGCTGCCATTTTGGAGTCACGTCTCATACATAGAAGAACCACCGCAAGAACAGAGGGGTCGGTTTTAAAGGTGAGAAAACCTTAATGAAAGTTGTGATCAGTAGTAACCAACAGCAAAGTTGTGAGCAGGTGTGACCAAGGTTGTGAACAAATTGTGACCAAATTGTGACCAGCAGTAAGGTGCTCCCCTTTTGAAACTGGTGCTAACTCTGTGATTGGTATCCACACTCTAGAACTGCCGGGTTCAGCATAACCAGAAGTAGGCTGCTCATCGGCGTCATGAGGCCGCCATTTTAAAGATCAGGCGTCGATCGTGAAGAAGATATCCGTCATTAGATCGGTCCCTCCATAAAGCATTTCACATGAGACACACTCGCTGCATCCACAGAGCTCTCACCTATGCTCAATCTTTCCAGCACTTCACACTCGCCGGCGACTCTCCGATCATCGCATTGCTTTCATCGTCGCCGTTTTGGAGTCAGGCCACGTTCACAAAAAAAGTTGTGACCAGTTATATCCACATGAGATTGGCATTAAGAAAGGTCCATAACGAAATTACTGATATCTTGTAGGGTCCGATTGAACCGACGCTCGCGATCCGCCATTTTGCGATCACGCTGTTTCTCTCGGCAAAATCATCTCCGAATAATGTGCTTGAACCTGCACAGTCTGGGCATAACCGATAGCACCCCCAGGAGCAGCGCACAATCTTCAATCGAATTCCGGTGCTCTGGTATGGCGACGATTGCACTGTCTCCGGAATCACCCCATTCAGTCTCCGTTTGAGGCAGCAAGACGCGATCAGGCAGCCATCGGATCTGCCGTCCAAGCCACGCCCCCAGCCCCACCAGTATTTTAAGATTACTTCGGGTATGTTCACACAAATACGTTTAAAGAATGTTTTAGAACAAATATGCAGATGGGATTGGGGAGATTATAATGTACCTCATAAATACTGCTTTGGTCAGGCATTGCCACACTTTTTGCTCTCAGGGAACACTGAGTGTGGGTCACACTTCCCTGGCTACTCTGAGTGATTGTACAAGGGGCTGTGTTGTGGTTGTGCAAGGGTAGCAGCCGAAGGGCGACTATTTGCAATTGGGCAGGCCAACAACTGCAAGGCCAGCGCGGTCTGCAGCCAGGCCTCCTTCAGTGAGACAGGCAGCGGAGGAGCCCTAACAATGTGGGCAGTCCGATCCCTGCTCGGGGAGGGGCATCTTTCCCCACTAATTAAAGCAAAATGTTTCACTGGTGAGAGAGTAAACATTTGCAGCGTAGGAGGGAGATACTTCCATTCATCTGTTCCACTCGGTGACAGGTTTGGGGACCTCCTCATGTGCACTCAAACTAAGGGGCAGATTTCCAATAACTGGCGCATCCCTGCATATCAGCAGGGATGTGCCAGTTATTGTGCATCAGGGCTCCGCCACCATGGATGCGCCGCATTTACAATGCGGCGCACCATGGGGCAAAAACGGACAGATGCGTGACGCAGCTCCAGCAAGGCTCTGGGGTGCCCTATCTTAACAATGCTGCATCAATCCTTACGCCTGCTTCAAGCAGGCGCAGGGTTTTGACGCAGCATGGGCTCAAAAGTGACTGAGTGAAATCTTGTAGATTTCCCTCAGCCACTTTTAGGAGGCGTTCCTGTGACGGAACGCCCTCCCCCTCCCCCTCGCCCCCCCCCCCGCACAGCAACGCCTACTTCTGGCGCAGGGCTTTACAAAGTGACGCATCTCCAGATGCCTCACGTTGTAAATACCCCGCAGCATGGCGCTGGTTTTGCGCCGCCGCTGCGTCACAAAAGTGACGCAACGGTGGTGTAAAAGAGGCGCAAGGGGCTTGTAAATCTGCCCCTTAGTCTCCATCTCCTCAGTGTCGCATCTCCCCTCCCCCTCGGAGAATGTGCACATTGTTATTGGATTTACATGTGTACATTCAATAAAATATATGGTACCGTAAAACACAGAACCAGATGTTGTTCACTTTGATGATACAACTCAAGTACACTAAAGTGTACCTACTAAGTTATTACGGAACGGTAATGCACAGACTGTCTCATAATGTACTCCTGGTAATATCCAAAAGTGGAGCACTGCTAATGATAAACCTGTATTCATCTCGAAACCGGCCCTCGCAAACTGCTCGGCTGCACCCCCCTTCACCCTAGGGGGCTGGCTTAACAGTTTGCCAGGGCCGGTTTCTGTTCCCAGTCCGCCCCTGTCTATTCAGAGTGCCATATGCACAGATTCGTAGACACCTGTGACCTTTAGGATGCCCACATAGTGACTAGACATGGACAGAATTTCAATTACTCTGGAGTAATCGGAGTAATTCTATGTTACTCTTAGGCGCATTGGGGGAAGCATTGGCAATGCAATAAGTCTCGCATTTGCGACAGTTTAAGCTATTAGCATTCTAAATGACAATGTCTTTTATTTATGTTTTAAAACCCAAAACATAAATAAAAGGCATTGTCATTTACAATGTCAATATCTCAACTCGCGTAAATGCGAGACCTATTGCATTGCAAATTCTTGTTTGTAGTTACTTTTGCACATCTTTCGGTCACATATATGTACAGGTTCTTCACTCATTTCTAATGGCAGGGGGGTCATGAGGGAGAAGGCCACCCCTGCGAATTATGTGCCGGATATTCTGTCACTGAAAGACTTTCAGGGTCAAAACAGACAGGCTGATTAATGGTCTGTTGGTGAACTGGAATGTGTGCAGCCCTTCCTGTTTATTTTTTCCTGGTTTGATCGTATGTTTGGACTTCTTGCAATGCTGTAGTGAAACAAACTGGAAGATCAAGGTTATCTTTAAACCTTTTTACTAAAAAAAAACCGTGATCTTGATAGCTAGAAGTGCTGTTTAGTTCAGACTCGAGAGAACAAGTTGATCCTGTCTCAGCCTGCTGATCTAGGACTCGGGTCACAAGTGCAGTTATATTATTAGCACCATTTAAACGTGTACGTGTTTATATACAGACTACGGACCGACTCCGAGGTCGACATACGTGTTAGTTTCTTAGAACACTCTTACGTACAAGAAGCGAGTTAGGGAATGTTCACGTGGTGTTCTACTTGGCAAATAGCCTGGTTAAAAATGTAAATTCTTTAATATCGTCTCAAGGTTCTTTTTTCAGCAGTTTGAGCTCGGTGACAAAGATAGCACACACAATTCGGGCTTAGACTGTAGCTAATAAAGTACTTTTACAACAGATTATACATGTTTATGGTTGGACTTCTGAGATCTGTCTGGGAATAGAATTCTGATTTCCCCGACTTTTAGAGTAGGGAAATCAGTCATGCAAGATGGGTTCAGTATATTGTTACTGGACTTCCAACTATATACAGTGGACTTTGGCTCTGCCTCAGCTAATAGCACGAGGTGAGAAGGTAATATTCGCTGTTCAGTGTATTTTTTCACCTCCTACGGGGTACATGAATTACAATGCACGAGTCACCATTTTACATCTCAAAAGTACATTGAATCATCACACATTGCAATCTCATGCATGCACTGTGTACCAAAAGCAGTCATTTATTATATGTTTTTCATTGCAACAGGTTTTAAAACAAATGTTTTAGTCTGTTACACTGTTCATGATCAGGGCAAGGTGGGCCTGAGGACTCATCCAACCTTTGCCAACAAAGTACTGAAAGAATTCCACTTGAATGAGATTTTTTAACCTACCTTCTTTTCATGGCTTTGCACTTCCTTGAATGAAGAGTTGCTGCACAACTGGGGAGAGGAGTTGGCCTAACGGCTAGGGCGGTCGACCTCGAACCTGGGGAACTGGGTTCGAGTCTTGGCAATGACACTGAACATCCTGTGATTCTGGGCAAATCACGTAATCTCCCCGTGCCTAACAAAAATGAATGTGTGTCCTCATGTAACGTAACTGGTGCTATGTAAAGCGCTCTGATACCCGATTCGGGTCAAGTTTGCGCTATACAAAACTCTATTAAAAAAAAAAGAAAAAAACTAGGATGTGGTTTTAACCTCGTGAAATCAAAGGCTTCCTAGGCTATTGGCAACATTTTTAATAACTTTAATTAGCAATGATCCAGCCCCCTTAGGCCACCATTGACAGATGGACACTTCTTATATCGCTTCCCTGCAAGACTGTGTGAGTCTGATCCTCAATCCGTTATCAATCGGAGCTAAGATGGCTTTGGTGGTGCTCTATAGGGATGTACATATAGGAGAAATGAGCATGGCAAATGCTTCCCCTCCCCCCCCCCCCCCCCTCCTCAGGATAGATGCATTCTGCAAGCATAACATTTTTTAGGCTCCCGCCAGAGCATAGTTTTGTCTAAAATTTCTTCATAACCTTTTGTTATATGTCCTCTACATCAATTGGTTGCTTTGGTTGCCTCCTGCTGTTTTTGACTTTCTTGGGTCAGCCCACACAAGTATTTGGCCATCTGGTGTATTAATCCACCTAAAGAGCTCTTTTAATGTTATGCATTATAATGGAGCACACCACCTTTCTTACTTCCATCCTGTATTACCTCTTCTATCATTCATACTCCTAGTCTGTCATGTCACTTATCGCCTCTCCAATCACTGCTCTTACTCAGAACTGCTGCTCTGCCCCAGTGCCTAATTCTGCCCCTGTTTCTACCCTTAAAACTGTTAATATCCATCCTCCTAACCTTTCTGACTTACTCACAATCCTAATCATATGCCTACTTCTACTTTTACTCGTGCTCATGCATATTCCTATAGACTATGCCTACTCTTGCTCCTGCTCTTGCACTTACTCTTATTCCCAGTCATGTTTGACATTACTCCTTTCTTTTACTTTTTCTTACTTAACATTCTCTTGTAAGCTTTCTCAAACTCTTACTCTCGCTTACGCCTACTCCCACTTGTATTTACTGCTACTCTTACTCCTACTTAGACATTTTCCTCCTACTCCTCATATTCCTACTTCTAATCCTGCTCTCATGTACCAAATCTTTTTTCCTGCTGTTTGCTTAACAACTTTTCCTTTGTGTGTTCTTCTGCCTGTCTAATATTTCAGCTTACTTGTTTTGCTTTATTAACACTACTACTACACCTAATTCTACCCCTTCTCACCTACCATCTTTCATACTCCTGTGCTTCTCTTGCCTCTACTTCTCATCAAAGTCCATCGATTTTGCCACCTATTCTTCACTGTAGCTGATTGACTGACTGCAGAGCAATGAACCAGTCATTCTATGGAACTGGAAGCAAAAATATCTCGTGTGATTTACTAAAATGATTTTCTGCAGCTGTTTGTACGGGATCTCCCTAGATATCGAGACTGGCTTTTAAACATTGTTGCGTTAGTCAATTGATTCTATGGAACTCTATTTCAACTTCCAACAACCCCACAATACTCAAGTTAACTTTCCACTGTTCATCATAACCAACAAACTCCTCAGTGTGTTTACATCTAGCCCATTTGCCTATTTCTACCATCTGCCACCTCATTCTTCACCTCCGAGACTCTCATTCCAAATGTCTCCACACAAATAGCCTAGTCAGTTGTTGATACATTAATTCAAGGGCAGCCACTGCTCTTCATTTTGAGGCCTCCAATGTAATTTCCAGCAGGCATTGTATGTATTGACAAATACTGGCTTAATTCCCATTCCCAATTCTTCATTGACACACTGGTTTTTCAGTGATACAAAATCAACTCTGCTAATAGACATCATAAATCCGGTTTTGGCTGCCATTCATAAATACATCCTCCAATGCAAATCGATACCCACAGCAACATCTGACCAATTTGAATGCCACAAATTGGCTGTATGAGTCTATCTAGCAATACACTAGGTAGGTCCCTTCCAAAAGTAGAACCAATTTCACAGATCGGTTTCTGAATACTTTACTTCACACTAAGTGATGACTACCAAAATATCTCCCTACTGGACTTCTTTCTCGATTGGGGAAACATCAACTGCAAATCATATCCATCTAGATAAACTATCGTTACTCCACATACAGGCTTCTCCAGCGAGTAATGTAATGTAAATAAAATGTATAAAGCGCAACTATTGCCCTAAGACGTCTTGGCGCTATTGAAACAGAAAACAGATAAGACAGAGGGGACAACCAGTAGTGGAAACAGAGCAGGAAGGATTTTTTTTTCCTCCTATTTTATGCCGTTTGTGTGAATAGCCAAGTTTTTAGGCTTTTTCTGAAACTCAGCAGGGAAGGATCTGATTTTAAAGTAATAGGTAGGTCATTCCAAAGCTGTGCTGTTGATCTGAAAAAGCTCCTACCTCCCCAGTTGGCTTTCTTAAAAGGGGTGACTACCATGTTCTTGGCCAGACCTGACCGTAAGGTCCTGTTTGGATCGTACCACTTCAGTTTGTTCCTAAACTGTGCTGGTCCCAAACCGTGCAATGATTTGAAAGCTAGGCAGAGGGCTTTAAACTTACATCTCTGTCTGACTGGTAGCCAGTGCAGTTGTGTTAAAGCTTCTCTCACCTATAACGTTTAGGGAATTTTAAAAATGAGACGAGCTGCCGTATTTTGTATAATCTGGAGCCTATTCACCAATCCTGAATTGAGGGTGAGATAAAGGCTGTTGCAGTAGTAAATCCGTGTGATGACCATTGCCAAGACAACTGTTTTCAGCAGTTCATCCGGTATATATTTTTTAAATTTTATTGATAAGCCTTATAGAACAGAAGGAAGCAGCGGTAATTTTGTTGATTTGTGCTTTAAATTTGAGATCCTTATCTATGGTAATACCTAGATCCTCTACTTTACTAGAGGGAGTAGGTAATGCACTCAATTGTGGTGGCCACCCATCTGGCGTCGAAAGGGAGGGTTTATTGCCGAAGATGATGACCTCGGTTTTTGATGCATTTAGCTTCAGGCAATTTTCGTCCATCCAATTGCTCACGTTCTTCATACAGGTGCTAAGCGCCTCTCTCGGGTTCATTTCTCTATTTGTTAGGGACACCACTATTTGGGTGTCATCCGCATATGATGCTAGGGAGAACCCAGCCTTTTTTTTTATAATAGATGCTAGTGGTGTTACATAAAGATTAAAAAGCTTGGGGCTCAGGGCTGAGCCCTGAGTAACTCCACATTGTAGGGAAAACTGCTTAGAGGTAGCCATCCCCATTGCCACATTTTGCTGTCTATCGGTTAGGAAAGATTTTAGAAGATCTAACGCTGTATCATTGATTCCTGCGGAATGTAACCGGTCAGCCAGGATCTCATGGCTGACTGTATCAAAGGCCGCTGAGAGGTCAAGCAGCACCAGAGCCGCCGAACCCCCTCCATCGAGAATGTTCCGAATGTCTTCCGTAGCTATAATTAGGGCAGATTCAGTGCTGTAATTTTTCCTAAAACCCCGTTGTGTTTCGTCTAGCAATGAGTTAGTTTCAATGTGCTCTATTTATTCATTAATTTCTCTATGTATTTGGTGGCAAAAGGGAGTCTTGCTATAGGGCGATAGTTGCAGGGTTCCGTACTATCCAAGTTGTCTTTTTTTTTAGGAGTGGAAGGATTGAGGTGCGTTTCCACAGAGTGGGAAATAGTCCACTCGCAAACACTTCCTTAATGATTTGCCCCAAAATTGGTGCCAATTGAGCGGCTATCAGATGCTTTACGTTGGGCGGGCAAGGATCATATGGGGAACCTGATTTAATTGACAAGATTAGGTCTTTTAATTGGTCCTCCGAGGGGTTCATAAAGATGGAGAAATATTTTTTTGTTTCTCCATCATCAGGTGCATGCTCGACCTGAGGGTGGGAAGTGTTTTTTGCCGCAAATTTAGCATAGATGTTAACCACCTTCTCTTGAAAGAAGCCGGCCAATGTATTACAGAAGTCTTGACTTACTTCAGCGTGACTAGTCTTATTTGGTTGTACCAGCTTGTTGATAACCGAGAAAACGGTTTTATTTGCATCACATGCATTTTTTATCTGCTTAGAAAAATACGCAGTTTTGGCTTCTATAATATCTTTTTTGTGCTTTGTAAGTTTGGCTTTGTATATGATCTTCTCAGCTGCCTCATAGTTTTTCCTCAATTTCTGTTCCTGTCTACGGCAGTCCTGCCTTGATAATCTGAGATTCTCACAGTACCAGGGTTGGGACATTTTTCTTTTTACTGTTTTATTAGTGATAGGTGTTACCTTGTCCAATGCAGTATTAAGCCAGTCAGAAAAGATCTCCGCGTTTAGGTCCGCATTATCCCCTAATTGACATGGGGTGGTCATGACTGCCTCTCTGAGTTCAGCTGAGTGAACTTTAAGCCAAGTTATACCGTTGGTTTGTTGTGCAGTGGTGTATGCTGAGGGATTGTTATTGTCTTTGTTTGCCAATTAACCACCCAGTGATCTGACCAGGTCACTGGGAAGGACGGTGACAGAACCAAGTCCTCGCAATTGGAAAAAACACCATCCAACATATGACCGGCCTTATGTGTTGGATCCTTGGAAACTAGAGGAAGTCCAAACGCGTCCATGACATCAATTAGTTCTTGCGAGTCTAGGTCGATTGTGTTTTCTAAATGAAAATTAAAATCTCCCAGTATAGTAAAGTTCTCATTAACTATTACAGATTCCATCATGGTGAAAAATTTATCAATGAAATGATTCCTGTCACCTGGAGGGCGATAAACTAGAATTCCTTTTTGAGCTAATGAGCCAGGAGGCTGTATTGAGAAAGTCATTGCCTTGAAACACAAGGTAACTAGTGGGTAACTAGTGGTTCAAATCTGGTTTTAAATTTGTCACAATAAGAAATTTCCAACCCTCCTCCTCCTTTTTTTTTTTTTTTTTTTTTTTCCTGTCTAGTCTGAAAAAAGCGTAACCAGGAGGTGTGGCGGCAACCATATCCGGACCTGAACTGTCATCTGCCCATGTTTCTGTTATAAATGCTAGATCTATGTTTAGTGATTGGACGAGGTAATGAAACTCTAACTGGTGTTTAACCAAAGATCTAACGTTTAGGAGTATACAATGGATACGGCTGTTATTTGTTAGAGCGGACCTACTGGATTCCGCGTGCTCTGGCCGTGTAGTCGGATTTAGTGTGTGCTTGCCAGTAGACCGTCTTACTTGGTCGTTTAAGTTAGACTGTAAGGGGAGATGGGAATCATTAATCGGCTTGCCTTGTCATAAAGCTAGTAGTGTTTCGCAGGAATACCTGATGATAGCCTTGGGTTTTTGAGCCGTGGGACCAGGGGTTCCGGCGCTGGGCGTGGTCCAGGCGCGGACGAGCGCAGACGGGCTTGCCTTTGGCACGCGTCCGCTGCGCGCCTGTGTCATATCCTACTTTTGTAGTGGCCGGCTTGGGAACGGGAAAGCTAGACCGTTCTTTTACAAAGATGGCGGTTGCGTGTGGCTCAAACAGGACGCGAGTCGCTTTTGTATATATTTTCCGTTTTCTCGTTTTTTTTTTTTAAATAACTTTTATTAACAACAAAATATGCAGCATTACATTGGTCATGACACATGTATAGCACCGACATAGACGGAATACAGGTTGGGTATATGAGACAGTGAGCACTGCATTAATGACAGCCAGGTCAAAGTCACCCCCAATCACGGCACATTATAGAGGTGTTTCTCGACCCCGGTAAGGTACAAGGGAACCCCCCACCCATCATCTCGGCTAGATTGCTCCAGGCGCTCAGGATGATTCCCCAACTCCCAAACTGTCTAGTATGGCCTGTCTTTCTCGTCGGAGTTCTATTGTGGGAGAAATGCAGATGTCCCCCCGATATTTATTCCATCGTCCCCATTTGTGATCCCACTTTGCTGGGCAGCCTCGACCCTTATAGACTGTTTTCTCCGCCACCATCGAGAAATCCATATCTTTGGCCCATGCGCGCAGCGGTGGAACAGCGGCCACACCCCACTTCTGAGCAATATTCCTTTTAGCTGTGACCCAGCCCAACGCCGCCCATTCCTGCTCCGTTTGGGTGAGGTCGGTACCATCCCACATATTGAGCAGGCATAGCTGAGGGGAGGGGGTAATCGCCTTACCGATGGCTCGCGCCATCTGCCGCGTGACCTCCACCCAATATTGGTGTACTGGGGGGCAGGCCCACAATATATGTATAAATGTGCCAACTTGATGACAGTTCCGCAGGCAGTATTCATCAGGACGCCTTCCTATTTTGCACAGCAAAGGTGCATCGAAGTACACCCGGTGCAGCACTTTGAGTTGCACCAGCCGGAGTCGCATTGGTATCGCTACCTCCCGAGGGGAGGCCAACGCATCTTTCCAGTCTTCGTCAGATAGGTCACCTACATCTGATTCCCATCGGGCCCGAATGGTCTGCATTGAGTCAGTGCGATTGTTAATTAACTTTTTGTACGTTAAGGAGATAGCCCTGCGGTCCATTGGATCCAGCAGCAGTCTGTCCTCCAAAGGCGAGCAATTCGGAAGGGAGGAATCCGCGGGCAAGGCGCGGTCGATAGCATGGCTGATTTGTAGATAGCGAAAGTGCTCCGAGGGAGCCAGCTGGTACTTGAGTTGCAGCTCTGCGAATGTCGCCAATTTACCCTTACCCCAGACGTCCCCCACCTTAGAGATGCCAATAAGATCCCACTTATCGAATCCCGCGCAGGTGCTCAGCCGGCCCAGACAGTCAGGTTCCCAGAGCGGGGTGGCCTTCGTCAGCCGTCCGCACCACCCCATGCGCCTCTGGAGCTTATGCCAGACCTCGACCGATCGGGCCGTCGGGCCAGTCAGGACAAGATTCTTAGGGTTGGAGTATAACGCCCGGCTGTACCCTCCCTTCCCCATGAGCCAACGGTCCATTCGAAAGCTGGGGTCGTCATATGACCCGAACACCCACTGGTTAATCGCAGTCAATTGCGTCGCTTGATAATAAAGGCGTAGATCCGGCAATCCAATCCCGCCGTCATACCAGCCCATAGTCAATTTTTTCATCGCGATACGCGGTGTACCAGCCTCCCACAACAGCCACGCAATGCCGCATCGATCTTTAGGAAATAGGACTCAGGGATCGGTATGGATGTATTTTGAAGAGCATAGAGGAAACGGGGAAGAGCTAGCATTTTGAAAAGGGCCGCCCTTCCCAGGAGGGTAAGGGGCAGTGTTTTCCAGTGAATCACATCAGATTTGAGCCGCCGCAATGGGCCCCCCAAATTACGCTCGTAGAATAGTGCCGAATCCATTGTTATGAAAATACCCAGATATTAAAAACCCTGTAGTGCTACCGGTATATTATATCCCCTAGGGCTAAGCGGCGGGTCACCCCAGAGGGGATACATCTGGGATTTGGACCAGTTGATCTGGTACCCAGAGTGGGCCCCAAATATGTGAAAAATGTGTAGCGCTCGATGAATCGAGCGTGCAGGGGAGGCCAGGTACAACAGAATATCGTCCGCATATAAAGATATGCGATCTTCGTGATCCTCAGTCCATTTAAGGCCCTTGATTTCGGGGTCACTCCGGATCCAGACCGCGAGCGGCTCCAGCGCCAAGGCGAAGAGGAGCGGCGACAGGGGACAGCCCTGCCGCGTATCCTTTCCAAGGGAAAAGGATGCCGAACGGTGGTTGTTGACCGAGACATGGGCCGTGGGCAAGGTATACAATAATCGAATCCACCCTATCAAGCGGGGACCCAACCCGATACGGACCAGGACAGCGAAGAGGTAATCCCACGCCACCGTATCAAACGCCATCCTCGCATCGAGTGCAAGTAACAACACCTTGTGTTCTCGTTTTTTAGTTTCCCCAATGATCTCCCTCCTCACAAACTACCTGCTAATGACTACGGTGGACCGGGGAGACCCCTAAGAGCTAAAGTGCAAAAGTGCTGTTCCCACACGGTATAGCCAAAAAAATAGTTAGCTTTTGAGCTACTGGTAGCTTGCCAGCTGCCAGTAAGTAACTCACCTGTGTGTTTCCAAGCCTACTAAATTACAAGCTATTCATTGTTTTAATTAATGTTTGTATGCCTACATTGAAAAGGGCGTGTTCAAGACGAAAATGTGAATCGTTTCAGAAATCACAAGCTGATGATTGTAGAAAATAGCTGAATTTTCAAAGTATATTTACAGCTGAGTGACAAATCATGTGGCATTGGGGAGACTTGTTACTAATATTAACCTTTTTGTACATTATTGCTGGCAAACGTGCTTGCTGCACTGAGGTGATCACTTCTGGAAATCTTGCTTATAGTGACCACTAATGTAATCTTGCCAGATGTGGTCACTATTGCAACACTCGTAATATTAGTGGGATGTCTTATTTCAGAAAAAAATGGAGTTCCCCTGCTCCACAACATACAAAATCATTCTTATCTTCACCCATCCAGACATCCTCAAATGGTTCTCTCCATTGTAACTGACAGAAGACCATGTTTCCATTCCCTTCCATAGTTTTGCCTCTAAAACAGCCTTGACCAACAATAGCTCTTATAGGAAAATTTGGATTTACCTAGTAAGAATTATTAACATTTTCCATATTCAACTCCTCTACACTCCTACAATAGAGCTTAACCGTAGCTAACATCAATCACACTGGCAAGGACTACCATATCATTCAAACTTTTGTCAACTTAGTGGCCTTTGACCAACTAAACAAGCATCTTGACCAAGCCAACAAAAGTTATCTGAATCTTTATACAGTAATAAATGACTGATCAGGAATGTGAGAAAAATATTTGCCAATATCCAGATGCCCTCTAAGCCTCACCAAGCTACAAGGCTTGAGAAAATATTGCCAATACACATTCCGTTGAATAGATGCACCATTTAAAAAAACAAAAAAAAACGGTTGATTCCTCCTCTAACCCTTCATAACACCTCTTTGAGCATATTCAATCCTTTATTATACCTCAGCTAAAAGCAAAATACTAATTATTACTCGCTAAATGCTGGGAATTGTTCCACCACTTCATCACCAAGGTTTGTTCCGTTGGAATCAAATTGTGATCTGATAATTCACTGAGGGTCCCTCCACTCCTCGGCTTAAAACATTAAGTATTATGGCATGATGTACTGCAATAGACAGATTTTTACAGAAGCTGGAAAGCTGCTGTCTGTGCTGCACATTTCGTTGTGCTACTACACCACAATGTAAAGTAAGCATTGGCATAGTCTATAAGCCATGTCTCCAAAAGGCCGTGCTATTGACTTTGCCAGTGCTTTTTTGCAATGGCAAGGATGGAAGTTTTAGAGTGAGTTTTCTAATAAAAGAAATCATATTCCAAGATGGTCAGCAGCATAAGGCTACATATGCATCCATGCATCGTGAACTGTGCGTGCACTTACATCCTGTCGCTAGCTCCCTATTTTAATTTGCCAATCTAACATTGCAGATGCCCATTTGATATAAAATATCAAAAAAAGGTCTACAAAAATGCGTGGGTAGAACATTTCGAGTGGCCCAGCAGTGATTTGCAGCTTCCAGGGAGAGGGAGAGAGATGGTTAACTTTGCGGAGCAGCAAAATGGTGGGGGAAGTAGAAAAAGATAAAATAATCCCCGATTGGAAGCATGATCAGCAGAGGATGGGTACTAGTCCCCAGTAGTAAACTGAGATCGAAATGCTCCTGGGCTATATATTCAAACGATTAGAGAAAAAAATAATCAAATCCGGAATAGGGAAGGGAGATAAACAACAAAGCCATCCATTCATTAGCAAGGGGTTGACCTAAAGTCCACTAAATGTATTTTGGAAACAGCAGATCTTGCTGAAAGAGGTAAATATTTCTGTAGCCGAGACCTAAAAATGGATTAACTGCAAGTAATCTGCCACAGACAGCCTTCCTTTTTAATACAGAAGATATGACGCTTAGCAGTATTTTAATTGGCCTTCTCTTTACAAAACTACTAACAACAAAAGTAGAGATCCCGTATAAAAGCAATGTTTGCTCCAGCACTTGGGCTGAGGCAGTCAAATTTCACCAGCAAGCTCTGCACAGGGACTGTTGTCAGATAATAGCAAAATGCATGTAACAGTCAGCGTAACAAATGCACGGTAAGGCATTCCGAGCCTTAGCACACATATTTAGATGGAGCTAAAAGGAGGAAGATCATCCTTCTAGTGAGATACGATTATCTTATCTTGACGTAGGAGCCTGCTACAACACTGAGATGGCGTTAACTTGTTTGAAATGTGAATGAGGACAAGATTACCTCTAGGCTGACAGCGTCTGTGCTAGCCAATATTACTTTAACAACACAGGGCGGAAGGATCCTATTTACAGTGCAGTTTAACTCGGGTGGATTATATAGCCTTACAGTTAACCGTATACTACAACACTTTTTTTAAATCGCCTGTATTACACGATTAGGAAAAGGAGAATGCAAATACAACAAATACTTGATACACAAAATACATTGTGCTTCAATTTATATTGCCCAAAGATACTCCGCTGCTTACTATGTAGTCACTTAACGAACGTATATTCTTAACAAAAAACACATAGTGCAATAGATTCATAAACTAATTTACAAACTAATGTAGTGTGGAATAAGGGTGTAAGTGACATTCTCGGTGCATTAGGAATGCATTCTGTGATAGTTTTAATTTCTGAATATACCGAGAGGTTCAAAAGGAAGATTGAAACGTATATGGAATTTTAGGTTCATACATATGAAGTATTAATATCTCGACTTACAGCATTCATATCTTTATATTCATATCATAGCTCAGTCCTTCCCTCACATCCACCGTTTGTCCTCTTATGCATAATACTACCTTGGTTCTTTTCATACTCCTCTGCAACTCGAGAGATGAGCATTGTCAAGGCCAATAGGAGTGGCGTGTTTTTGGTGCATGCGATTTAATTGCCAGTTACTTCATTACAATGCCATTCTTCCTCGTTCCAGTCATTACAATATGAGATGAGTTTGCCTCCCTGGAAGAGCACTATGCTGAATCTCTATGGAGAAAAATAGCACTGCTCTCACCCTTGAGAATACACATACAAAGACAACCTACCAAGCAGACATCTTGCTTTGTGTGTCTTCTGGCCAGGCACCCACTGAGTTCCTAGTTAACAGGACTCTGTTGCTGCGGTTGGTTTTATTTGCCCTGTTTTGGCACAGTTTAATCTGGTATTAGGCAAATGTTGCAGTTTGGTTCAAATATCTACCCCTCTGTCTCCATTGATGCTTGGGCCTGTGGCAGGCATGGGACTGTAGAAAAATGACCTTCATCAAAGACATGTAGACAAATTGAAAAGGGGGAAAAAAATAAAGAGAACATGGAAGAATTTAAAAATGCCTGGGTCTGCATACCCCCGTGATTGGACCTGTGGGGTAGGATTGTTCCTGGGGGGGGGGGTCCTGTATTTGACTGTCAGCTTAGTGCGAATTACAGTTTGGGACTGTAGGAGGAGCGGCCGGCCACATGCAGCGGACTTGCATCTCAGAATCTCAGAGGAGTGGAGCCAAAATAATGATCTCTTTAGTTTTGGAGTTAGCTGTGTTGCTGAGGGGTGATGCTACGTGGGGATAAAATAATGGGGGTTTCTTTGTTCAGCCGTTTCTAGTGGCCAAATGATTAAAGTCCCTGACTCTCCCAAACCTAGAGTTCAAGTCAAATAGTTGTCATCGTCCCATGTCTACTGAAATTGTTCAAACACAGGGCATGGTTAGGATTTATCAAATAAGTGAAACATTTTAATTTGTGTTGAGCAACATTAATAGCCGAGTCCTCTTGGGTTGTCCACTCCAGCGTGTTGTTACTGGCAATCATACATCTCCTGTAAGGAGGTACTGCCCCTACAATCATTTAGGAATTTGTAATCTTCTACACATGTTGGCCAAATTATCCATTTCGCAACGTCTAAGGGATAAAAAAGGGTAGGTTACTGCAACCAAGACATCACATCCATTGTTAAAAGTTTGGACTGTTTTGGATTGAAGACAATGTATTTTAATGAAACAAAACTAAGTCATTAGTCTATAGTTCCCTGCATGAACAGTCCTCTACGCAAATCACAATAGTAACAGGCACTGAATGCTCGTGTGTGCTTATATTTCGACCTGTTTCATGTTTTATTCTGCAACAATAGATTGATAAAAACTGGATTAAAGATGATGTAATATGATATGCAATATTGGCCTAACAGTTTTTGATTTACTCGACAATCTTGATCACCTTTGTTATCATAAAAGACTAAGCTGGTGTTCTGTAAGAAATTGGGAAATTACCTTAGATTCTTAACTGAGAGGCAATATGTAAAGTGTTTATGCAGCACTCACAGTAATAAAGTGAAAACGCAACACAAGAAATCTCAAACCAATTTAGAAAAAGACAGAAAACGTTAGTGAGCAAAATGATTCTAAAATGACAAAAAAAACAGTAAGTAGAACTGAAGTTATGAGTTTTTGTTTTTTTGTATAACCATTTTTATTAGCAACAAATAACAGCAGCAATGACATTATATAGTCATCTCAGCTGGACGACATGTCACTCGGTATTACAAAATAGCTTACAAACCATCGGGAGCACCAGAGATAACCCAGAACAAAAGGCTGGCCGGTGTGAAGAGGGTTACAATTGTGTCTTCTGGACTGGGAGCACTACCCATGTTCACTCTTCTTACTGGCCCGGGGGGTGCTTTGTCGTCATGTCAGCGCCCGCCTCCTCCAATAGTGCCTGTCTCTCCCTCCTAAGTTCCACCGTGGGGGAAATACAGATATCCTCCCTGTATTTATTCCAGCTTCCCCACTTTTGATCCCATTTTCATGGGCAACCTCTACCTTTTATATACAGTTCTCTCCGCTACCATAGCGTGATCCATGTCCTTAGCCCAGTCTTGCGAATATGGTACCGTATCTACCCCCCACTTCTGGGCAGTGTTTCTTTTCGCTATGCACCACCCCATGGTGGCCCACGAGTGTTCTGCTTGGGTGAGGTCTGTCTCCTCCCAAATATTAAGAAGACATAGTTGGGGAGATGGATGTATGGGCTTATCACAAGTCCTTGCCATTTGTCGGGTGACGTCAGTTCAGTACTGTTGTATGTGGGGGCATTTCCATAGGATGTGTATGAATGTACCGGTTTGATTGCAGTGTCGAAGACAGAGTGTATCTGGTCTACTTCCTAATTTAAGTAACAGTTTAGCATCAAAGTACACGCGGTGGAGAATTTTAAGCTGGACAAGTTGGAGTCGCATCGGGACTGCTACCTCTCGGGGGAGGCCAGCGCTTCGATCCAGTTTTCGTCTGTCAAAGCCCCCAGATCCGCCTCCCAACCAGCTCGCAGACCCCGCATTGGATCGGTCCGGTTATTAATCAATTTCCTGTATGTTAGGGAAACGGCCCTGCGGTCCATGGGGTCCAGCAACAACCTGTCCTTGATGGCAATCAATTGCAACCCCTGGTAGTAGAGGCGCATGTCTGGCAACCCTATGCCCCCATTGTACCATCCCATGGTCAGTTTGGTTAGGGCTATCCGGGGCGGCCTATTATCCCATAACAAATCTCTAACTGCTGCCTCAATCTGTAAAAAGTAAGTTTCGGGGACCGGGATGGGAGTGTTTTGCAGGGCGTAGAGAAAGCGTGGGAGGACAAGCATTTTGAATAAAGACGCCCGACCTAAAAGAGTGAGGGGTAGTGTCTTCCAGTGGGTGACATCAGTTTTAAACCTCTGTAATGGGCCTATCAAATTCTGTTCATAGAACACTGCTACATCAGTTGTTTATAAAAATGCAAAGTTATTGGAAATCCTGGGTCGCTACTGGGATGGTGTATCCTCAAGGACTTTGCGGCGGATCACCCCAGAGGGAATACATCTGGGATTTGGACCAGTTTATCTGGTAACCAGAGTGGACCCCAAATATGTAGCTGATGTGGAGAACACGGCGGGGTGAGTGCACCAGGGAGCCGAGATAAAGTAAAATGTCGTCCGCATATAACGATATGCGGTCTTCATGTTAATCTGTCCATTTAAGGCCTCTGATTTCTGGGTCCCCCCTGATCCAGACTGCCAAGGGTTCGAGGACCAGGGCAAAGAGAAGCGGCGACAAGGGACAACCCTGCCTCGTACCACGACCGAGGCGGAAAGAGCCTGAGCGGTGGTTGTTCACCGAGACTTGGGCAATGGGAAGGTTATATAAAAGTCTAATCCACCCAACCAACTTTGGTCCAAGCCCAATGCGAGTCAAAACCGCAAACAGATAATCCCATGCCACCATGTCGAATGCCATTTTTGCGTCAAGCGCGAGCAAAATCGCTTCTTCCTCTATTGTCGCCACACGGGCCAGTAGATTACGTGGACGTGCCGTAGATTACACGCTGTATTGCGACCCAGCATAAATCCCGATTGGTCAGGGTGAATCAAGTCGGTGAGATAAGGGTGTAGACGGTTGGCTAAGAGTTTAGCCAAGATCTTGGCCTCTACGGTTATCAGTGAAATGGGTCGGTACGATGAGCACTCGTCCACTGGTTTACTGGGTTTGCGCATGACCAGAATGGTGGCCGCTCGGATATCGGCCGGGAGGAGGCCGGTCTCATAGCATTCATTGTATAGATTCAGTAAGTGTGGTGCGAGCTTCACAGCCATGGGTTTCATCAGTTCAATCAGAAGCCCATTAGGGCCCATCGCCTTACCAGCCCGGATGTCTTGAATGGCTTTCTGAATCTCTTCATCCGAGATATCCACCTCTAAGGCCTCTCTATCCTGGTGGGAGATACAGGTTACCCCGATAGTAGTGAGGAGATCCGCCGCCCATGGTGCTTGGGAGTTCTGGGGCATAGTGTAAATTTGCTCATAGTATTTCGCGAACGTCTCCGCAATGCCCTGAGGGTCAGTGACCAGGAGGCCATCTGTCCCCCTGATGAGTTTATTTTTTACTTTAAGTAAAAATAGGGCCAAGAAGCACAAAGTACTAATCGCGGTTATCTGGTCGCACTGAACTGGAGTGCGTGTCAGATACAGGGACCAGGTTTGTCACAGTGGAAAGTTTACCTTCTAACTTAGTTCAGTTTTCGCTCAAGAAGCACTCATCAATGAGTTTATGCAGGGGGTACAGCACTGGATTTGCTTTTTCACTACTGGGACATGTAAATCCCATACACTGGTCGTACTTTTTAAATATCGTGCACACTGCTCTATGAGCCTTTAGGGCCTACCTTAGGGGTAACTTAAAAATGCAGTTTACATTTTACAGAGCTCCGTACATGTAGTACCTTTAAAAAGGGACTTGTAAGTAAATTTCATGTGCCAGTTAGGTCCATACAAAGTTCAACATATTTTGAAGGGAGAGCACAATCACTTTACCACTGGTTAGCAGTCATAAAGTGTGCAGAGTCATAATGCCAACAAACGTGTTCAGCAAACAAAGATGGTAGAAAACATATGGGGGAGTCCCACGAAAAAGTTGGTAATAAAGCAGTTTGCATTACCCACTTGCATTGGGTTGGGGGGAGGGGGGGCGGTATAGTTCCTGCTGGCTTGGCAAACCCCCACCCACTAAAGTAGGTGTGGGGGTTAGAGAGGTGGGGGTGGTTCCCAAGCCAGTAGGGTCTGTACCGTGGGCTGGAGAGGCTGTACCTTGTCCCCAACAACTTGATGGCCCAAGTACACAACTGATCCCTGCCCTATCTGGCGCTTACTGACCATTATAGTCAGGCCTACCCTTTACAGGGCCTGAAGCACTATCCGGAGTATGTGCAGGTTGTCATCCCAGCTAGTGTTGAAGACCGCAATGTTGTGCAGATAGGCGGCACTAAAGCCCTCCAATCCGGCCAGGACCTTGTTGACCAGGAAGGTGGCAGACGCCTTGTTTAAGCCTAAGGGCATCGCTTTAAACTGAAATAAGTGCTCTGGGGTGGAGATTGCCAGTCTCTCCTTGCCCGCCTCACTTAAAGCAGTCTGCCAGTACCCTGATGTCATATTGAAGGTACTCTGGAACTTGGCAGCTCCCAACTAATCAATGTGCTCATCAGCTTAGGGGATGGGGTGAGTGTTAGTCTTGGTGACTGAACTGAGGCTCATGTAATACACACAACATCAGTTCTGGAGTAGTGCCTGTTGGGGCAGCCTTCGGGAGCAGTAACACTGGACTGGATCAGAGACTACAAGAGGGCCCAATCACCCCTAAAGCAGCATCTTGGAAACCTCGTCCTTAATGCTGGCTTGTCAGGCAGCCTGTAAAAGTTGTTATTGACAGGCATGTTGTCCCTCCGTCTGTCATGGGTACCCCACGCGGTGAGCCCTGGGGTCTGCAAGAAAAAGAAGACTGCACTAACAAATGACGACAGTCCCTCTGTTGCTTTAGGATCAGAGTAAGGGAGAGGACAACTCCTTATAATAACCCATCTTGCTTCTTGGAAGGCTGGAGGTTGGGGAGGGGCCCACTCTCTTCCTCCTCACCATCATCTGTCACCAAGAGTATAGTGACCTCGGACCGCTCAAAGTGGGGCTGAGGTGGTTCCCATGTTGGAACCTTAAGGGCTTTCAAAATTGGCTTCCAATAGATCTTTTTTAGATGTAATTTTGATGCTGCTCCCCAGGTATAGCATTTGTGTAAAGTGATAGCTCTCATAACTGATAGCAGTTGAGCTGGCTCCAAGCAGATGTAGCCACAATTAAGTGTTGTCAGCCTTTTTGAACAGCAAACAGAGATACACAAAAAGGACAAGCCCTGCCTAGAAACTTTTCTACCTTATGCAAAAGAAACTAAAGTTCCTCTCACCCCCCAAACCATCTATCAAACGCCTGTGCTCAAGAAGAACTAAGCACTCCTTTGCTACAAGACCCTCATGGAATTTATAAAGGGGACCCTGTCTCCATCCTATTCACGTTCGTGTCTGGATCTTCATCCTCCAGCCACAGGAATACAGGCATTACACTTCCATTGCCTGGAGAAGCTGTCCTTATCCTCTAGCTTGTGGCATGCTAAACCAGGGGCATTCAAAATGGGTCCCACTGACCCCAGTACTCAAACTTTAACATAGATACACTACCTACTACCATACATGTACCATGCATGCACTACACATACATACACATAGTAGGTAAGTGCCATGTTCTGCGTTTCATATCACACACAACTTCACACAAGTGGGGTCAGTAGACCAGCCTCATAATGACAAAAGAAAAAGATTTGATCACATTATAGATTCATTAACACAAAATGTTGCCACTTCTGCTTAATGTGATACACACAGGGAATGGACAGTGGTCTGCGGACTATTTTTAAGGGCACGCATGGTGTGCCTGTCCAGGTCAAAGAACTGGTTCTAGACCCTATATTAGCAGGGAGAGGATAAGGCCTTGCAACACTTGGTAGGTAAGTTTGATGCCAGGTTCAAAAATAAATATCTGAATAACAGTTTAACCATTTGTCGGGCACAGGTACACACATTTCTAGGTAAGACCTTTTTGATTTTTTAAAAACAAATATATGTACAATATACCTTCCTAAGGGGGCTTTCAGCCAGCTTTGTTTATCCATTGGTTTATCCATTGGTTTGTTGGTGTGTCATTAACATTTTGAACCTCCCGCTACAACATACAACATGGGGTCGTGTGTTAGCCCACTTCAACAGCTGCATAACTTCACTTTGAGCAACTTCATTTTGCTCTTTCACTAGAAGCGCATCCGCACACAAGCTAGTTTCCTTCTCTGTGAGTGATGTTTTTAAATGTACTACTTTGATGTTGCCTTTGTGTTTTAGAGTCTCATGTGAGAGTAGGGCACTTTCTAACAGATGTGAGCACAGGCTACATTCCAGCTTTATCAGTTTCTTTCTCCTGCCAATGCTGTTGTAAATTCCTTTTGAAGTGTCCTTTATTTACTGTTTGACTGCTGGTATTTCAAACAGATTGCGTCCATTTGAAAATATTTTGCATTAAGTTATTGAAAGCTTCAATGTCGTACATGTGAATTAAGCAGACAATTTTTCAGAACATGTTAATTCTGGACTCATTTCACCAATTCTCCTTTAATAAACTTTTCCCAGGAAGAAAATCAGTGTTTAATTCGCATCCCTGGTAACACCTTTTTTTAATTGCCGTTCTTCCCTTCTTTTTTCTTTCATTCATCTTACCTACTTTCTTTCCTTTTGCTTTAATTCTTTCATTCCTTCTTTAAGTCTTTCCTTGTATTCTTTTATTCCTTCTTTACTTTTTAATTACTACTTTCTTTCCTTTTTTCTTACTTTCCTTTCTTTCTTGCTTTCCTTTTTTGTTTCATTCTTTCATTCCTCCTTTCTTGCTTTCCTTTTCTTTCATTCCTTTTCTTCTTTCTTGCTTTCCTTGTTCTTTCATTCCATCTTCTTCTCTCGCTTTCTTTTTCCTTCTATCCCGCTTTCAATCCTCTTTCCTTAATTTCATCCCTTTATTACCTTCATTCCTTCTTTCTTGCTTTCCTTCTTTCTTGCTTTCCTTTTCTTGCCTTTCTTTCTTGCTTTTTCTCTCTTTTGACTTTCGCTCACATTTTCCTTCTTTCTTTTCTTTCCTTTCTTTTTCATTTTCCTTCTTTTTTTCATTTTTCCTTCCTTCTTTCCTTTCTCAAATGCTAGAGGCTGGCTGATGGCACAATGATTGGCTTTTTTAGGTAGCTGATAGTTAAGACTTATTGACTTTACTACAGTTATGTGTATGACATAGTTACTTCTATGGGTTTTTAGCCACACTTCCTCCTTTTACTGTGGTTTTGTCATTCACATCTTTCTCCAACCCACTTGAGCATGCATCAATTGGCAACACATCACCCCACTTCAGCCATTGGCTAACCTCATTATGAGTTAAGGCATGCTGCCCTTTCGTAAAAGGCACATCCACACACAAAGTAGTACCCTTCAGTGCCAAAGAGCATTATGATAATGTGTGCTTTTTTGAGTCCCAAAAATGTTTTTGCCTTTAGTCATTGTTTTCTTTAGATTGACAAACTCCAGGTAACGTATTAAACAATAAAGTTTTGCAAAAACCGTGACAAAACAAAAATAGCCAAAAGACTGGCGGACAGAGCCAGACCTATTGGCTTTGCCAATGCTTGTTAGTATTTCTCGTTACTTGTGGAGAGATATTAATAAATCACAACTTTAGTCCTCAGATCGCGTGCTCTATTCATGGTCTTGCACTTTGTAATCAGTACACCGATAGCTTGCACTTATACTTTCCTGTTGTTTTCGATGATCACATATCCAAAGTAATGGAGTAGTCTGGTTCAATAGAATCAAAATGTATATAAATACATATAAACTGGATGACAGTGAGCCTGTTCCAGCTAAACTTTGTTTTCAGTTCTGTCATACGTGCTTGGTCACATCAGATTCTTAGAACGCTTGGAAAATGTTAAATTATATTACTTTTTTTGTTTGACAAACACCGTAGTATACATTTTATCAGCAAACTATTTGACTCTTGGGCAGCTGTCGAAGTGCATTAAAAAACAAAAGTATGAGAAACGTGATGCTGCATGTAATGGGGGAGGGTCAGTGAGCATGGTTGGCGGTGGTCAAAGGTGTGGCCAAAAATCCAAAATATTCTGTACGGTTTTTTTGGTCTTTCGCCTTCAGGTAACTACAAACAAAACAACTTGCAGCTTAGATGGAAAATACATTTTAAAAATTACTTTAATCCCTGGGAAATGCACTATAAATACATTATGAAACCTCTATTAGTTAATGCACTGGAGAGGGTTGTTTGTGTAACCAGAGAGCCACAGAATTCAATCTTGGTAGGTGCAATGGAAAAAAGTGTGTGATCGGGTGTGAAGAATGACCGAGACTCAAATGTCCAAATGAAAAGGGTTTATTGAATATATATAGTTGACGATAATGTGGTTGATCGGGTACTTGTCGCTCCAGTCCTCCTTCCGTCCGTAGGGCTTCTTGCATGGCTCTTGCTTGGCCAACCTCAGGGTAAACATTAAGGGAACTGGCCTTAGTTTCTAGGAAATAGAAACTGAGGACTTACTACCACCACCACCATACCTTGGTGAAGTCTCCGTATGGGGGACTGCATGGTATACATGGATAATATGCTTTTCTCGTGTGCTTATAAAAGACTGGAATACTTTTATTATATAGTGCTCATAAATCCTGCCCTCTCACTTCACCCAAATGCTCCCCGTGCCGTACCGGAAGTTGATAGTGGAGTCTCACAGATACCAGTTATCAACTCTTAGTGTCTCTTTCACACCCCAATCAAGTACCGCCGTGCCACTCCCCACCATAACCAGCATTTGCAATGCAATAGGCCTTCCATTTGCGAGAGTTGGAGCTATTGGCATTGTAAATGACAATGCCTTTTATTTATGTGTTTTGAGAAGCTGCAAGTGGTGCGTAAACACACTTTGTACTTCTAGTACCTGCTTACGAGACGCAAGGCTGGCAGTAAAAGATGCGCAGTTATTGCCAGCCTTGCATCTCGTAAGCAAGGACTATAAGTACAAAGTGCGCCCTCGAAACACAGAAATAAAATGCATTGTCATTTGCAAAACCAATAGCTCAAACTCCGCAAATGCTTGTTTTCATTTGCATACCCAGAAGCCACCGCACAGCCATAAGACGGCTCATTTCCTTATCACAGGTAAAACAGTATTCATTTTTTAGCATTGAAAATCCCAGCATGGTTCTGTAGGTCTATTGATAACACAGTGTCACACATTTTTGTTTTAAAGTTGACGTAATATTTATACGTTCTAATCATAACAAAAGTAAGCAGAGGTAACATCAATTCTAATACTACTACTTGAAGCACTGTGTATCCTACAATTTACAGTCCTCATTAGCAGTGGCAACATTTGAAATTTGGTTCAAAAGTTGCACCGGAATGTTTTGCACATGCAATTTATGCCGTGTCAGAAAGCAAGAACCTTATTATAGGTAAGGTACATCTAAATAGGTAATCTGTATTATTTACATAAATTTGTTGTATGAAATTTGCTCTCGCTATGTGGTTTGTTTAAGTATGCATTTTTTAGGAAAGAGCTAGCTCCGACATTGGGTTACACTAAATTAAGTTACATACGATGGATGAATTATGCTACAGGCCAGACATGATCGTGGGAGGTGCAAGGGTCCTTCAGAGTAAAAACAAGCTCTGCAGATTGTAAGCTCCACAACCCTGTGCACACACAACACTAATGCATGGCATTTTACATCATTCTAGACAGATATTCATTTGCTGGCTATTTCGACCTTTCAAAGCACAGAAAACAACAGCTGTTATTATTACACAGTTCAGGGGTTCACAAGTGTAGTGCCAGGATATCCGTTTGGCATCAAGTAAAACAATTGTTTGCTGAAGGTACTTACATTTCTCCCCATGGCTAATAGTGTGTGTTATCCATAGTCCCGCGAAGTTGAAGGCGAGACCTTTAGCAAAGATTAACTGATCACATTTTACTTTAACTTTCAGTGCCTTGTGTGAACACGCAGCGAAAGTAAAAGCTGAGATGGAGGGTGCGCGTAAGTCAGAGCGCGGTGGGAGTGCGTTGCCATGAGCGTGCACATCTGGTGTCCCAGCGCAAGCTGAGAACGCCAGAGAAGACAAGCCATCCTTGCCCGGGACATGGGCGGGGCATGGAGCACGTGGCTGGAAGTGTCCGGGGCTCCCGTGAGCTGAGGGAGCCCCGCGTATTGCAACCCGCGTGTAGGGGAAGCGAGGCAGGAGCCCACCCCGCACTGGCAAGCAGTAGAGGAAGTCCGGCGGGAGCCCACCCCACCTTTGTGAATGCCGCATAGTGCGGCCAAAGCAGGATTTTGGGCAGGGCTCCTGTGAGCAAGACGGAGCCCCGCGTGTTGCTGCAGTGACCGGCTGAAGACGCGAGACCAGCCGGGGAGCAGCGCAGAGTCCACACGAGCCGGTGAGTGGGGTGAGGCATGCTGTACGTGGTAAGCGTGCCGCGCTTGGACAGGAGATGTGCACGCGTATGGTGCGAGCAGGAGTTGTGGTAACGCCGCGACCCGTACGCATGCACATCTGTTAAGCTTGTCAACAGACAGTTGATGTGAATGCGTACGGCTTGCGGCATTATTACAACTCCTGCTCGCACCATACGCGTGCACATCTCCTGTCCAGGCCTTGCCGTACGCGTGCACAGGTCCTGTCCACCTTCCGAGCCAAGTCGGCAACAATAGATCTCGCCAAGTGAGCAGCGCTTTGTGTGCAACCCCTACTTTACTTGTCTGAGACTGTGGCAGCCTTGCCCAGGTTGTTCTGGGTTCCTGGTTTGGCAGCTGGATTGTCACTTTCTGGCTCCCCGTGCAGCTTTCCCTTTTGCTGGGTCTCCTCCTGGCTTAGCGGCAGGCTGTGGACTTCATCCTCTTTAATACCACGAGGTCCGTCGGATTCCCTATGTCCTCTGGTGGTGTCTCTCTTAGTTCTCTTTCCTCTGCACTTCCCCCTCCATGTGGATCTCTCTCCTCCCCGATTCTGCGTGTGCGCCTTCTTCCCTGTTCACCGGGCTCACAGGGGGATTGCAGCTACTGGGGATTGGAGCTACTTGGGATTGTGTCACCAGCCGACACTAGAGTGCTGACCGGTGTTCTTATGGTGCTTCTGGGGTTCCCACCAGAGACCGATTCTGGTGCATGCCTGTTTTTCGTAGTACAAGTGACTTGAGTATTTTTAGTGCTACACAGTCGCAGTGTGTGACAGAAAGCTTTGTGAATATGCAAGTCATTATTTTAAACTTGTATTGCACGCAGTATAATATAGACTGCTACAACAGGTTTAAGATAAAATAGTGCTTCCAAAATATAGATTTTAGTAATACCCAATCTGTAAGTTGTTCAATGCTTTTTATATAACTGTCCCTTAAAAGCATACACTTCACAGCTCAGATAACACCTCCCTTCATTACCACTCAAAAAGAATGAATGTTTGTCATCACGAAGCTTCAAGTGATTCTGTCAATTAAAGCTAGTACCGGCTTCCAAGCACCCTTTACTTTTTTTTATTTTTTATTTTATTTTATAACTGAAAGCACATGATGACATACACAGCAGTGCGCCTACAACCCTGAGGCCGGCCTCATTCACTCTGAAAGGCACGGCCCTTCACAGCTTATCCCACATCCCGGAGGCCGGGCATCGCTGTGCCCAACATTGTAGTGCCATACATTATGCAAATAATACTTTGCTGTATGTCAAATCCCACATATGTTTCCCATATGGGAATGCAAAGTTTTCTCTTTTGTTAAAAAAAAAAAAAAAAACAACACACTCCCCTCCCCCTACCCATCAACTTTGAGGCGTCCGGCCAGTCGCTGTCCTTAGAGCTATAATCTTACACACTACACAGTTGTTAAATCCCGATTCAGAAGATACTACACTCTGTCTTCCCCATATAAGACTGGTGACTCTCGATTTATAACCATTATGTCCCCCCATTTCCAGTCCCACTCTCATCCTGTACCCATCCAACCCCTCTGTCTGTGAAGCCCATCCATCCCCAAAGACTGTCCCCCAATCTCCTCAGGGAGCCGCCGTGCCAGGATCCGTCCCGTCATTTGTCCCCGTCCCTGTCTCTATACCCACTCCACCCTCTCTAAGATAAGCAGTGTATAGTCCCCAGAAGTTCTTTGGCCTGCTCCGCGGCGGGAGAAGTTCACTAAAATTCTCAGATTGCATGCAGCAGTAGAGCACGCCGTGAGTACATTGCGCCACTGTGGGTAAGGGCCCCGCATCCAGCACAGTGCTACCCTTCGCTTTGCCATCAACAATCCCATGTCCACCAGCTTATGCACAGCCTTCAGAAGTTTTCTAGAGTAGCCGAGCAGCGCCACTACTGGGTCTGGGGGCAGATCCAGCTCCACCATCGCCCCTATCTTCCGAAAGATGGCTTCCCAGAATTTATAAACACCAGGGCAATCCCATGCTAAGTGGATAAAATCCGCCGTCGGGTAGCCGCATCCATCACAAGTCGACCCCTCCCGTAAACCATACCTGTGCATTCTTTCTGGCGTATAATAGACTCTATTGATATATTTAAAATTAATCAGTCTGTGTTTGCCATGCAGTGATATTCGACGCGTGCCGGCACAGCAATACACCCACATGGCATCGTCTATTACAGTGTCCAGATCCCTCTGCCAGGCCAGCCTGGCCTTAGTGTACTGGTGAACTCTCTGTGACATTGCAATGGTATATAATTTGGAAATTGACTTACGGGGAGATTTAGTTTTGATGAGATACGATAATTCCACAACCTCAGGGGGTTCGACCATGTCTTCCCCTAGATGTTGCCGCAATGCCCCACTCACCCTGTGGAATTGAAAACGCTGCAGCAGAGTGGGAGCTTCCACCCCGGCCGCAACTTCACCCCATGTTTTAGCCGTCTGTAAACAGTTCCCCCACAGTGTGAATTCCTAGTGCTCGGAGGGCTCGCACCACCCCCGATCTCTGCAAGGGGACAGCCAAACCGCCCAATCTAAGGGCATTCCCGGAGAGTATTATAAGGCCCCGCCATTTGCTGCAATATGTTATTCCATGCATGCCTAGTTGAGTTCAAAAACCCCGTTCTGCGGTCGACCGGCTCAAAGATGACTGTCGGGAGTGGGAGAGGATCGGCAAACAATCTCTCTAGTTTAAGATATGGAACTGATTCCGCACCGTGAATCCAACAATGCCCCTGAGCACCCTGCGCCACCCTATAATACAACTCCAGATCAGGCACACCCAGGCCTCCCAAAGGCTCAGCTATCAGGGCATATAGTATTGGTGATAAGGGGCATCCTTGACGTGTTCCCCTAGAGATAGGGATAGCGTCTGTGACCAGGTCCCCTAACCGTAGCCTCGCAGTAGGTGCATTGTATAGCACCCCAAACATTTGCAAAAAGACCGGACCCAACCCCATTCTAGTCAAAACCTGTCGCATGAAAGACCATTCCACCGAGTCGAACGCCTTCTCCATGTCCAGGAAGACAGCAAGCATCCTTAGAATCCCGCCGGACATGTTGCATTGTGCCAAACACCGTACGCAAGTTATTAGTGAGGTTTCTACCGGGTACAAACCCTGCCTGCTCCGGAGCGACCAGCTCCGGAGTTAGCAGGGCCAGGCGCGTGGCCAAGACTTTCGCAAACAGCTTATTGTCCACGTTGAGCAAGGAGAGCGGACGGTAAGAGCTGCACTCCTCCGGGGGCTTACCCGGTTTGGGGATAGCCACCAGAATAGCCTCACGCATTGACTGTGGCATTTGGGCCGTTACACACATATCATCAAACAACTCTGATATATATGGGAGCAAGAGATCTATGAAGGTTATGTAGAAAGTTACGGTGAGGCCATCTGCACCCGGGGCACTGTTCGTCTTCATACCAGCCAGTGCCTCCAAGATCTCATCTCTTTCTATTGGGAGGGCCAGGAATTCCCTATGCGAATTAGTTAGGAAGGGTAACTGAATGTGCTCCAAATAGTTCAGTATTTCCCCATCCATATCGTTCTGACGTGAAGTCTACAGAGTCGAATAATACAATTTGAAGCAATTAGCAATGTCTGCCTCCTCCGTAAATAGCTCCCCACCTTCCGATCTGACCTTGGTGATGGAGGTTTTACTCCGCAGGGCTTTGAGAATATTAGCTAGCACTGAACGAGGCCTGTCGCCCTCATCATACACTCGTGCTGTGGCGTATTTACCCAGATGTTGCACTTCATTATCTGCCGCCTCATGATATTCTTCTAACAGTTCCTTTAGCTCTTCTGTAGTGCCCTCTTCCATCCCTGACTGCTGCCTAACTTCCAATTCCCCCAATTTGGGCTCCAGATTCGACAATCTCTGTCGGATATCTCGAAGCACCCCGGAGTGTTTAGTAATGGCCACCCCTCTGACATACACCTTAAACGCTTCCCAAACCGTTTGAAAACTATCTACAGAGCCAATATTGGTGTCAAAAAACGTCGCTATCGCATCCGCCATCTCTTCCTTAAAGAGGGGATCCAGTAGAGAGTATGAGGGAAATCGCCATGTAAATGGAGGTATGGACTTCTTAGGAGTGGACAAAACTAGCAATATAGGAGAATGATCCGACGGGTACCTGTGACATAAGGGACGTGGATACGAACCAGTAATCAATACGTGTGTGTAGGTTCTACTAAGCGGAGTAGTGCGTAAAACCCCCCTCAGTAGGGTTGAGCGTTCTCCACACATCCGCAAGTGCTATACTGATCATTGCCCTATCTAGTGCTTTAACCACCATTGCCGGCTTTCTGATCGGACCCCCTGATCTGTCGAGGCTCGGGTTCCTAACCATATTGAAATCTCCTCCCCAAAGAATTTGAGGCGTCCCGCTGTCTCCTACTATGTTGGCTAACGTGGTGAAGAACTCCGGGCAATCATAGTTGGGGCCATAAACATTAACCAATAGTAAGTCTAGACCCCTACCATGACAGCGTGAGATCACAAACCTACCGCCGCAATCAGCCGTCAACTGTTGTAGCTTGTAATCCGACCTGGGATTAACCCAAGTCATTACCCCCCCTGGCGTGTGTTGTGAAACCGGTCGCATTAACATTTTCCATCAAACCCCTAGTTCGCATAATGGGGCTCTGGTTCGGAAGGTGCGTCTCCTGTAGGAGGGCAACGTCAATGTTGTGCCGAGTGAGGTAGTGTAATACTTTACGTAGTTTCCGGTGATCATTCAGGCCTCTTACGTTCCAAGTCACCACTCTTATGGAGTCCACCGGTCTCTGGAAATTGGCCTCGCTAGTCATTACCGTCCTGTCTGTTACGCATTACGTATCGTCCTGAGTCTTGCAGATGACCTATGCAGTGGAAAATTTGCATCAATTTGTCCAGCCAGACTAACCTCCGAATATAGAACAGTGACCCACCCCTCCCCACCCACAACTCGGCCCGCTGCATCCCTTGTAGGGATTTCCCACACCTCCCTCTACCCACCCCAAACAAATTAAACCAAAAGTGGTGTTTTTCACTCATGGGCGTAGGTCGCTCCGTACTCAACCTATAAAGAGATGTCACTTTGGACTTAGTCTCGACCTCTGAGTGCAGAATTCAAGTCTAGGCCCCACCGCTAAGCCAGAAGAGAATACTACGTATATCAGTGTGTGACCCGCAGCACCGTGTTGTGTGCCCTCTTAGATTGCACGCTGTGCCGAATGCAACCTGTGGCCTCCACGAAGGCCGAAACCGCTCTGTCTACGCTCTTTTGACCGCTACCCACATGATAGCTTGCCTACTGACCGGGAATCTGTATAGCAATATATCAATAAGTGCCCGCTTCTTAACAGCATTATACACCATACCTTCGTACTCCCCTCCTACCCCCCACTCCCACCACCCCAGAGAATATGGAAAATTTCAACACATGCTTGCCATCTAGTTAGACTCAGTCTTGTTCCTCCGGCGATTTCCCCCTGCGGCTTCTTCCCGTAACTGTCTCTCCGGACTTCGCTTCTGCTCTTTGTTCCAGTCTTTTAGCGCCTTCTGCAGTGCCTTTGGGTCAATGAAGATATGGGACCTCCCCTGCCTATTCACTCTCAACTTGGCCGTGTACAGCATCGCGTAGTCCAGTCCCAACTCCCGCAACTGCTTCTTTAGTGGGATAAACTGCCGACGAGCCTCCTGCACTCGGGCAGTAAATTCCAAATAAAGGGAAATGTCCGACCCTTCATAGGGCAGCGTCTGCTTGTCCCTCGCCGCGTGTAGAGCCGCATCCCGGTAGTTCAATAGTTTTGCTATGATTGGACGCGGCGGCGCACCCGGCGGAGGCCGGGGGCCCAAGGATCTGTGCGCTCTCTCCACCACAAACCTATTTGAGAACACTTCCGCACCAAGTAATTCGACCAGCAGTTTCTCCACTAAGCGCTCCATGTTCCCGGTTGGCGTCGTCTCCGGCAGGCCCGTGATCTGCAAGTTGCAGCATCGTGAACAGGCCTCAAGGTCCTCAGTTTTATCCTGCAGCACCTGCATGATACGCCCAAGCTTTTTGTGATCTGTATCCTGCGTAGTCTGCACTTCCTCGACTTCTGTAAGCCGTCGCTCAGACATCTCCAGTCTCTCAGCATGCTTGTCTAGCCGCTCCCCCATCCGATCCATCGTGTAGGAAAGGGCGTCAATCTTTGTGCCTAAGGAGGTGATGCCACTCTGCAATCGCTTCTCCATGGAGAGCAACAAACTACGGATATCCTGTCCTTCATCCATCGGGGGGGTTGATCTACTTTCTTCCCCCTCAGCAGGGTCTTGGGTTTTAGAGCGCTTCTGCTCAAATGTCAGTTTCGACTGGGTCCTGTCCGACTTGCCCATCGTATATACTACTGCAGCTTGGAGATGCACACAGCGGTGCTAACTACCCCCACTGGAGCTAGATGATACAGGTGTATGAGAAGACTCCTCACCAGAAACAGACTTCCCAGGACGACGGTCCTATACCGCTGCTTGGTGTGTGATTGCGGCATCGTAGACTGGACTCTTCATATGGAGCCTTGCCTGTTACTGCCCGCCTCACGTCCAGACCTTGCACCTCTTCAACCAAGGTTCCGTCAGGGTCCAATACCCCATGTGCATTTGTGCAACTAGGCTAGTAGAGGTATACCATAGGGAGCCCCCTGCCACGACAGGCCCCCGCTTACCAGTCTGCTGGGACCCGGAGCAGGGTCACCACCGTAGCAAGGCACTCCCCAGTCGTAGTTATAATCCGGCTTCAGCAATGCGACTCACCACGCCGCCACTTCAATCCGGCTCAGCTCTGTTCTTCACGCTACCTCCTACAAGGATCGTCTTATCCGTGTAATCACCTCCTGGACAAGGCTCCCGCCTTCACTCAGTCATATAGGTGCTTTTGGGTTTCAAACCTCTTAAGGTGCCTTCTTCCATTGGAGGTTGGTCACCAACAACATTTTCAAAACAATTCCTAAAGCGGAGTGTCTGCATGAATTTTAAGAAGCTCTCCTCTAATTCAAGAATGTTATAATGGTACGTAGGAACAAAAGATGTGCCCCTTTGAAGCGTGTTGATTTCAATTGGACTCCGTTGGTAAGAGGATATGTTGATCACCAAGTCTTTTTCATTTAAGATTTGTGACTCCTGGTCACCATCTTGGATATGGATGGATCTGTTCATGTTGCCACACTTTCCCCTCCTGGTTGGTCGTTCGCTAATGGGACTCCCTCTAAAAAAGAGGGTCCTGATGTTGGCTTTGTTTGTTGAAGAGGCCTGCTGGCTTGTGGGCTGTTTATAAGTCCCTCAGTTCTCCTGTTGGATGAGTTGGATTCACTGTCAGTCTATGAGGTTTCTGTTTCAGATGATCTGTTCGGTGTTTTGTCCTGTCGCCATTTAGCATACATTTCTGCCCAGTTATATACTTCACCCAGTTTATAATCAATTGTAACACGTTTAAACTTTCTAAACTTGCATTTGTTAACTTCTTGAGTGTTTCAGGTCAGTTGAATATTGATATTGGCTAAAGTTTTACACCAATGTTCAGTGTCCATTTTGGAAGAAAGTTCACTTTTTAGTTGATTGATTTCATTTGTAAGTTCTTCCAGAAATTTAGATAATTCCTCTATTATTAAAAGGATTAAATCCAAGGAGCATTTGTTTAAGATTTCATGACCTCTGTCGATGAATTTAGATTTGTTTTTACATAGAGATGGTTTCAACAGGATTCTCAGTCCCCTTGGTGTCCGTTGTACACAATGGTATTTGATGAGTGTGCTAGCTTGAAATCGTTGGCTTATATCCCATCTTTGTCAAATATAACAATTGTTTGATGTTACTTTGAATTGAGCCTGTGCTAGAGGCAGTTGTTTCCACTTCACTTATTAAGGAGTAGATTTGTTGAACTTCATTGTCTGAGAATGCAAATGTCTTAGCTCTTTTGTCAGTTAGGTTGGAGATATCATATAGGAAATACTCTGAGGTGTAAATTGCCCTGCGGAAAAATGTCAGATTGACAGAATTGTGTAGAGCACACATTGTTCAGCACCTGCTTATGTGCCTATGTTAACCTCACCATCTTCTTGCCACCTTTTCTTTTGAAGTGAATTGAAATTGACTCCTTGAGTAAGACCCCAGGTGAGGTGTGTCCAATGCTGCTAGCCCACTCATGGAGCAAAGAAGGGAATCTGACAGTTGCAGAAGTCCAAGTCCCTCTTTGCTTTATGTGCACATGGTTAATTTCCCTCTCCTGTGCATTGATTAATGCAATATCCTCCTCTTCTTCTTAGAGTAATGTTTTTACTTACCTCATTCGTCAGTCAAATATGTTATTTCCCTATGGCGCGAGCAGTTATTATCCATAACCTTTTAAGCCATCCAGAACCGTCAAGGGGCGTAATATTTAACAACAATCGGGGCTGTTTTGACCCAAGGTCAAAAGTTTTATTGCGCGGAGAAGGTCAGACACACAACTGAGTGGTGAAATACTGGGAAAGGGGAAAGGCTCAGGAAAAACCAGGCATGATTAAGGATCCAAGAAGAAACCGCATTTAAAGTACAAAAAACGAATTAAAGAGCAATGAGGTGATGAAACACAACAGGAATGTCATAGGATCAAAATCAAAATCGGGTGTGGAGCAAACCATAGACCAAACTGGGCCCATGCAGAGAGAGGTTGCAAATATTATACAAAGCTTGGAAAGGAGAGCAGCAAACACAAAAGCAAACCTGGAAAAGGTGAAAGGTAATATTCTTGGGGGGTGGGAGGGGAGGGCCAGGAGCTATTACAAAAATCTTTATGGATTTAATGATTGGGACTGAAACATTTGATTGTTCAGGGCGTGATCTCAGTTTCTTACAAGATATGTAGAAGAAAAGTTCCAGAATTTATTTCACAGAATGTTTGGGGGAAATACTAGCTTACCAGAGGATTTGATTACTTTTTTTAATGTTGTCTTTTAAATTGATTTAGTGGAACTCTTGTTGTTCTAGTCGATGTCCAATGCCCATAATATTATTAAATACATGATTAATCAGTGTCTGCCTCTGGGCAGATACATTGGAATTATATATTCATATTGCATTCACTGTTTTACTAGGAAGGTACCCTAGGTGTAGGAATGCAATAGTAGTTGGGATTAGCATCTGCTTGTGACTGACACTGAGTTAAACTGGTGCAGAGTTTTAAAGTTGTGAAATTAATGCAGAAGATACTCGTAAAGCTTTTTCAGATGTGCAATTTTGGGTGACAAAATTGTGTGATTTTAATAATGTTTAAATGATAAAATTATATAGTTCACAAGAGTATTTAAAGAGTGGTGTAGTTATGTCACATTATTTGCATTGTTCAGCATTCTGTCCATCAATTGTTCCTTTTGCATTTGTTGCCCTAAGTGGGAAGGGCTCACTGTGCCACTGGATTCAAGCTAGCCTGGCTGATGAGGGGTGAAGCCCCGAAACTGGTCCCAGGATGCTTGTTTACTGTCCAGGGAAGATCTGGCTTGGCTGTTCGAGCTGGACTGTTTCCATGAGGCACAGGGTCAAGACTGATTTGCATATGGCTGGGTCCAAACCTGGGTGGCGTGGTGAGCAAATGAAAGATGGATTAAACACAGATCTTTGTGACTGGAGCTGAATGTTTGCATTGTTCAGCATTCTATCCATCAATTGTTCTTTTTTGCACATTTTCGTGTGAGACACCATTTTATTAAAAATGGATGTGGTTTCTGATAGTCTGTTTAACCTGCTCATTTCTCCCTCCCAATCAGTGACCCTCTGCAAGTCTTCTCCCCTCACAGTTTCTGCGGGCCTACGCGTGTGACTTCAATGCTGAACCTTGTTAATAAACGTATATTGTGAATGAAACTTTCACCGTGTTCCTAATTTATCGTTTTGAGGGACCTGCGTTGGAAATTGTGATGTAGGCAATATATTAGGCTTTGTTTAGAATGTTTTGTTTGTATTCCATATTTTCGGACTGTAGTTGCTGAGGAAGTATGTATGTATGTATGTATGTATGGCATATTTGTATAGCGCTCTATCACCCAACGGGCATCCCGGCGCTGTGATCTAACTAAAACTGCAAGAAAGTTAATACTGCATCGGCAAGCTACTCAGTCCTAGGGAACAGATGAGTTTTCAGTTCTTTTTTAAAAGAAACAAGGTCTCCAGAGCTTCTAAGCAACAGTGGCAAATTATTCCACAGCTTAGATGCCATGTAGACAAAGGAGCGTCCCCCCCCATCCGCTTTCTCCGGATTTTGGCAACAGCTACCAAGTTAGCTGAAGCAGAGCGGAGAGTTCTGGTGAGGATGTACCAGGAGAACATCTCCTGTAGGGGAAGTGGTCCCAAACCATGTAAGGCCCGGAAGACCAATCATAATGCTTTAAATTCAACCCGCTGAAAGATAGGCAGCCAGTGCAAATCTTTAAGTGCTGCAGATGACGAGTCAGAGCGTCGGCGAGAGAGTGCTAGCTTAGCAGCAAAGTTCTGTACCCGTTGAAGTTTGCCCAGTGCCGTGGTAGGTGCCCCCAGAAGCAGTGCATTGCAGTAGTCGAGTCTACTTAGAATGATACTGCGCACTGCTTCTGGTCTGGCGTGGGCGGGGAGCAGAGGGAGAATCTTCCGCAGAGTGCGCAACAGCCCCATACAGGAAGACACTGTTTTATCGATGAAACCCTCGAGTTGAAGATTGGGTTCCATTGTCACACCCAGGTTACGAACCGAGCTTGCCGCTGCTACCGTGCCCTGAAAGGATGGAGGCCAGAAGTCTTGCGGTAGAGGTCGTGGAACACGGTCCGCTGAACAATGCAGCACCTCCGCCTTGGAGCTATTAAATTGCAGCGAGTTGTTACTTAGCCATGTTGCCGTGGAGACCATACAATGGTGAAAGGTCTCCAGTGACACCGCCTTCTCCCCCTCAAAGCAAAAGTTAAGTTGGGTGTCATCAGCGTAATTGGTGACCGTTATGCCAAAATATTTAATTAATTTGACCAGGGGGCGGAGGTAGAGATTGAAAAGGATGGGACTGATGGCTGATCCCTGGGGTACGCCCTGCCCTACCCTTCTGATGGTAGACTTGAAGGGAGGCAGGGCAACCACCTGATGTCTATTGGCCAAGTATGAAACAAGCCAATCTCGGGCCAGACCCATCACACCAGCCTCCTCCAATCTCCTGGTCAAGATGGCATGATTGACCGTATCGAACGCTGCCGACATGTCAAGCAGCACTAAAAAGGCTGCTTGACCATAGTCGGCCCGCGAACGAAGGTCACTCAAAACGGTCACCAAAGCTGATTCAGTTCCATGTGCTGGCCTGAAACCAAACTGCGCTGTATCCAGACAGTCATTGACTTCCAAAAAACTGGACAGGTGTTTCGTGACCAGTTTCTCCAAGATCTTAATCGGGAAGGGAAGCAATGAAATAGGTCCGTAATTCGCGGGAGATAAGGGGTCCAGTGATTCCTTCTTCAACAGTGGAGAGACTACCGCAAGCTTCCAGCTGTCCGGAACCTGGGCGGAGCCAAGAGACTGACAGCAGATTGCATGGGGAGGAGGAAACAACTCCTGGCCAAACACCTTCCAGAGCTTGTGTGGAAGGACATCCAGAGGAGAACCTGAAGTGAATGGAAGATTTCCTTCTCATAAGAAGTGGGATAATGTTAAGTATTTTAAAACCTATGACGGTATTGCTTCTGATTTGTCTGAACCCAGGGTTTTAGGGGATCGGGGTGACACCTCATTTTCCTCTAGAAACTCTGTCCGATTTGATTGAGACTTATCTTCTTACTCTGAAAATGCTGCTAGAAATCTTTGTGGGCTAAATACTTCATTTCTGAACGCTTAAATAGGGAATATGCTATTCTGATTTCTGTATTCTGTACCCGAGTCTTTGACATTTAATGTATTTTTCTGTAATGACTTTACTGCGATTTCTTGTAATAAATCCTTAAAGCTTATTCTCTCCATCTAGAACTTGGTTATTGAGTGGTCTCAGTTACTAAATTGAGTATATTCATTTATACTCTTCTAAATTAATGAACTGGAGGAAAGAAGCTGGTGTTTCTAGCCACTGGATGAACAGAGCGGAGGAACCAAACTCCTGAGGTAAAAGTGGGATGACTAGATGTTTGGGGTTTGGCACCCCCAAAGTTTTGGTAGCAGAGGATATTTAGTGTTTGAGCAGCTGCTCTTTAAGGGGTCTCCAGAATATACCCAGTAGTTTGAGTCCTCAGTGTTCAATCCAAGGGTGAAAAGGAGTTTTGAAGATTTGTCAACTCATCCAATGCTGAATCTTCCTGAGACGAGCCTAGCTGTATTGACTGTGCATCCCTGAGCGAATTTGGAATCTAAGTATAAATCGAGGGAGAACTTGATTTGAGAGTATTTGTGTGAAATTGTTGTAATGGATTTCTGTTTCTGCTTTGAGTTGTTTGTGTATGTGATGATGGTTGTGGGATCAGTTGTTGGATTTATTACTGTTGTGCTTCTGTATTATTCATATTTGCAAACGCATTTGAAGTGGTTTTTCAAAATCTTTTCAGCAGTTGACTTGAGTTGTGTTGGTTTTGGATTTGTCGAAATCCAAGATCTCAAGATATATTGATTACTTTCCTGTCATCGTAATGTGTGGAGCGAGACGGGCGCTTACACATTAAAAAGGTTTCCTGAACTAACATATTTTTCAGGTTTGAGAGCTTAGCGTAAGTTGTTGTACTTACTATGAGTGCATGCTGTGGGGTGCAGTAGATGTGGGTAGATTTCTGTTGTCAGAGTTTGCCTTGCTAGAGTTTTAGGTTGTTTGAATTCTGTTATTCATTTCAGTTGGTAATTGGCATATTATGCAGTGAGGCTGGTTAGGCTTCACTATGCAATACTCTCGCAATAACCCAGAATAGGTACTTTGGATTCACACTAATAAATCCCTAGCTCAGTCCTGGTAGTGTGGCACTGAGCAATCAGGCTTTACTAGAGGAACATGTGTTAAGCATTTCAGAGTGCCAACATGGATGATAAGTAATTGACATGACGCAAAAGAAATCCAACACAGTTTATAAAAATAAAGCAGGTATTTATATGAATTTAGACACCAAAATGATCGCAATCGGATGAGTATAGCCGGAGTTATAGATTTTAGAACAAAAATAAATTAGTGCAATTCACCACTTCAAAACTTTAACATTGCGGTCAATGGGAAAAAGTACTAGTGACAATCAGTCACTTGCAGGTCAAGTTGCGTGGAACCCACTGGGGTTTAAGGTGAAGCGGGTCCCAGGCCACGACAATCACCGCACACCGCATAGCTACCACAGAGACGCCACCTCCATCACACCAGAACTACGACACACCATCAACGCATCCTTCAAGACTGGCACATTCCCCGACTACTGGAAACTCTCAGAAGTCAGGCACCTGCTTAAGAAGCACTCAGCAGATCCCACGGACCTCAAGATCTTCCAGCCCATCTCGCTCCTCCCTTTTGCGGCAAAAGTTGCTGAGAAGACAGTCGGCACACAGCTAACAAGGTTCATCGAAGACAACTCCATTCTCGACCCCTCCCAATCCGAATTCTGCAGCAACCACACCACAGAGACCGCCCTACTCGCCACCACTAATGACATTAGCACCCTCCCTGACCAAGGCCACACCGCAGCCCTGATCCTACTCGACCAGTCAGCAGCATTCAACACCGTCTCCCACCGCACACTTGCCGTCAGACTACATGACACCGGCATACAAGAAACTGCCCTCGACTGGATCCACTCGTTCATCACCAGCAGAAGCCAAAGAATCAGACTGACATCCTTCCTCTCCAAACCCATGGAAATCAAATGCAGCGTACCCCAGGGATCATCTCTCCGCCCAAGCCTCTTCAACATCTACATGCCCCCTTCACCGCCATTGTCTGACAGCTCGGCATCAGCATAGAATCCTACGCCGACGATACCCAGCTCATCCTCTCCCTCACCAAGGACCCCACCACCAGACTCTACTTCCAGGAAGGAATGCAGGAAGTTGCGTCCTGGATGAGCAACAGCTGCCTGAAACTCAACTTGGAGAAGACAGAAGTCCTCCTCCTCGGAACCACCCTGTCAGCATGGAATAACACCTGGTGGCCCACCGCCCTCAGCAGCCCTCCAACCCCCATGGACCACGCCAGAAACCTCGGCATCGTACTCGACTCCTCCCTCTCCATGGACCGACTGGTCAATAGCGTCTCTTCCAGCTGCTTTCACACCCTCCACAATCTCCGTAAGACCTTGAAAAGGATTCCCCCCCCCCAAACCTCTGAGTCAAGGAAGACACACACTCGCACACATTCACTCACACTCACACTCACTCACACTCACTCACACTCACTCACACTCACTCACACTCACTCACTCACTCACTCACACACACTCACTCACTCACTCACTCACTCACTCACTCACAACCAGCAGACTGGACTACAGAAACACCCTCTACACCGGCATCAACAAGTCTTTACTCCACAAGCTCCAGACGATACAGAGCATCGCAGTCAGACTCACACTCGGCATCCCCCAACATAACAATACCTCAACGAGAGAATCGCCTTCCATGTACCCAAAAGAAACCTCCCATCCACCAACCTTGTCTTCGCCGAAACCCCCCGCATCCTCAGAACCTGAACCCGGGGAAGATCCTTTTCCTACATCGCGGCCAAGACCTGGAACGAGCTCCCAATTAACATCAGACGCGCCCCTCACTGAACACCTTCAAAAAAGGCCCTCAAGTCCTGGCTATTCGAGTGAATGGACCTCCCCCCCTTCCCCCCCCCCCCCCCCCCAGGACCCCAGCGCCTTGAGACCCTCACGGGTATGTTGTGAGATTACCATTCCCTGATTGATGGGTTGATTGAAACTTGCTGACGGTCAGGACTTTGCTTTCCACAATGCACTGGACCATTTACTTTTGGGCGATCCCTCGGCGGGCCCAATGGCCAATGATTGTTCGGATCCGAGAGCGTGTTTTTACCTGCGGCTGCAGGGGAATAGTGCCACTAGAAAACGGGAGTTCTGGAGTTGCCTTTGGCTCCAAGAGGGGTTTCTCGTTCGGGAGGAACTGCTCTCTGGTTCAGGTCGTTGCCACAGATGCATAGTATCGTGCCTGTCGTGTCTTTGTTTTGTGCAGGTCCTCTAGTCACAGGCTTAGGTTTCTTCTTTTTCCTTTATTGCAAGTTAAAATATGATCTAAGGTTCTGGTGACAGGGGTGCCCCTTAAATCCTAGTTTCAGGAACGTCCGGGGTGTGGGTGCAAGTAGCCAATGGGCTACTAGTCCAAGCGGCTAATCCGCTCGTGAGATGATCACATCCGGGGGTGTGTTCCACCTTTTGCTACAGAGAACCCTCTATTCACCCACTTTAAAAAATGGCAGAAACCTTTCTTCCTTTTAAAAAAAACTTTTTATTAAGTAACAAAATAGACGACATTCGTGATTACAATCAGATGGGATAAGTCAACTTTTCACATAGACATACATACATAGTGCTGTTGCTCATTATAATACTTGGAACGCTATTGTAACATCAGCTATGGCGTATCTGGATCTTTGAGAGAGGAAACAATTGGTGGGACACACAATATTCATCCCATTTGCTCCATATAGAAGACCATTTTTAGGGCATCCTTTTGCTACATATACCGTTTTTTCCCTTGTCATACACCAATCCATGTCAGCCTTCCATGCCTCCACTTTGGGTGGTACACTTGCGCCCCACAGCCTAGCGACATTCGTTTTGGCCACCATCAAACCCAGTGTGACCCATGCTTTGTCTTTACTATTTAAATCCGTGGGTTCCCAAATGTTCACCAGACATCTTTTGGCCTGGATTCCCACATCCAGTCCGAGGACCTCTCCAAGACCGTCACGGACTCCCTTCCAGTATGTCTGAATGTACACACATTTCCACAGAATATGCATGAATGTGCTAGCCTGGCCACATTGCCTTCTACACATCCCATCTCCTGCCCAGCCCATACTGACTAACTTAGACCGAGTGACATATATTCTATGGAGGATCTTGATTTGGACCAGTCGTAGTCGGGAGGAGATTGCGACCTCTCGTGGAGAGGCCACCACCTCCTGCCACTCTTCATTGTCGAGCTCCAGTCGATCTTCTTCCCAGCGCTCTCGGACCAGTCTAAGGGGGTCTGGGGAGTTATTAATCAGTTTCTTATAAGTCAGAGATGCCATTTTTGTTTGCATATACCCATTGAGCAACCTATCCTCCAACGGTGAGGCCTCTGGGGGAGATTCTCCCTTGGGTAACTGTGATGCTAGTGCGTGACTCACTTGCAAGTATCTGAGGTATTCTGTGTCAGCCAACTCATATTCTTGTTGCTGGGTTGCGAATGATACCATTTCTCCCTTCTTTCATAGATCGCCTATCGTTGTGATCCCAATCATGTCCCACTTGTCAAACCCCTTTGTGGTTTTCAGGGTGCCCAACTGCTCCAAGTCCCACACAGACATAGCTTGTGTGAGCCTCTGTTCCCAATCCAAATGTCTATTGACTGCATGCCACACCTGTACCGAATACCTGGTTGGCCCCGTCAAGGGATATTTCTGGGGTTTAGAGTAAAGGGCCATGTTGTAGTTACCGCCTGGCAGTAGCCATTTGTCCATCTTATAACCCGGGTCATCCCAGTGACGGTATGTGCACTGATTGATAGCAGCTAGGTGGGCCACCCAAAAATATTTTTTTATGTCAGGGAGTCTGATATCCCCTCCCCCCCCAACCCCACCCCCGCCCCCACCCTCGTCAAACCAGCTCAAAACTAATTTTGCAAAGTCTATACAAGTCGACCATCCCAGAGCAATTCCCTCTTTCCCTCTGGAGACTTAATCTCCTTGAAATATTTTGCCGGATCTGGGAAATTCTGAAGCGCATAGAGGAAGCGTGATAGTGACATCATTTTGAAAAACGCTGCTCTCCCCAATAGCGACAGCGGGTGAGTTTTCCAATTGGTCACATCTCGCTTCAATCTCTGCAGTAGGGAGTAGCAGGTTTCGTTCACTAACTTTGGGGTCTGTTGTGATAAATATTCACAGATATTGGAATCCCCCTTTCGCTTCCTGCATAGGACATCCCATAGGCTAGGTAGGAGGCCCACCATTGAGGACATACATTAAGGATTTTCCTCTAGTTGATTGTATAGCCGGAGTATTTACCAGAATTTGTAAATATGTTAAGCACTCTATGGAGTGATGCTATGGGGGATGCGAGGTTCAGCAGAATATCGTCCGCCTAGAGCAGAGGTCTTCAAACTTTTGGATGCCGAGACCCCCCTGTCAACATTTTGAGGCGTAAGGACCCCCTCTTGACAAAAATGTCTAAACCTGTTGACTAAATTGCGTGGGATGAAAATGTAAATAAGGTTATGTGATGCCGCGTATTTTGGGATAGCATTGCTTCATTATTTTGATATTTGTTACACACAGTAACGCTGAGGAAAGATTTCACCCAATCAGTACCCATTTATAACCAAAATACAGCAATTATCATCAGAAAGATTTCAAGTCAACCTTTGTGAAGGGCCTTCCACTCTGCAGCAATACGTGCTGCCACATTAGAAGCTCACCTGGCCCTGACCGGAAGAAGCAGGGGTCCCTTAAAACCCTGGCGGTTTTGTGTAGAGTTAAGCCTTTTACCCATGCAGCTTTCCTCTCACCCCCTCCCTTCCATCCCTCTCTCCTCTCCTAACCCCGGATCCCTATCTCACTTTGCAGGTCATTTTCTTTCACCCCTTTTTACAACTTCTGAACTCTCCCCATTCAACCTCTCACTTCACCTTTAATCACCTCTTGCCATTCTGTCCTTTCACTGCCCTCATCTCTCACATTTATCTCATGGCCTCTCTGGCCCTGTCACCTCCCGTGCCCCTCAGCACTTCTCATTCACCTCGTCTCTTCATTCAAATTTCTGTCTATTTGTATCTTACACCTCTCCAGTCCCCCCATTCCTCTTTCACATCTCCCCTTTGTTCTAACAGAAGCCCTCACCTTTGGATCACACTCACTTCTTGCGTGTCCACACTTCTCTTCGGCAATTCACATTTCTCCTCATCCCGACCTCTTCAATGAAATTCTCTCACTCCCTTGCTGTCCTCTCTCATTTTGGGTGCGGATGCAAGTTCAGAATGGGATGAATGAATGTATGATTACTGATGGGCTTGTTTGAGTGAGTTGCATATTGAGTAGTGAGGGGGACAGGTGAGTGAAGTGTCACATGAGTGCAGGATGAGTAGTGTACTCGTGTGACTGCAGGTTGAGGTATAGTGTGAGCAGGACAAGTGCATTTTGAGTGCAGAGTGATCACTGTGAGTGCAAGGTGAGCGGGTGAATGGTGCAAGTGCATGGTGATCAGTGTGAGTGCATTGTGATCACTGTGAGTGCAAGGTGAGCGGGACAATAAAGGGCGAGAATGAGGAATGAGTTGTCTGAATGCAGGGTGCATTCCCAGACCCATGAAGTAACTCAGCATGTTATTGACGGGGGCGTAGACTTTAATATCTAAGTTAAACTATTGCGGCATTAATCGGGGATCGAGGGTGAAGGAAATAAATAATGTGCTGATCCTGCAACAAACTTCCAGTCCTATGGTTAGGGTTGCCAGCAGATTATTTTGGTGGCCCAGTCGGTACAAAAAAAAGCAGTCACCTAAAGCGGTATTTTCAGCGCTTATCTGTGCATACTTCCCAGGGCCGGCTTTAGTGCTGGTGGTGCCCTGTGCGACAATGTTTGTTGGTGCCCCCCACAATGACCACCCCCACCACGGATTCTCTCACTAGCACCCTTTAACAGTGACCAAGTCTCCATAACCCCACACTCTCAGATGCATTGAATTAGTTATATAGTGCCACTCATACCAGTGTAGGGTGTCCGAGCACTTTGCATCACACACACATTACACAGAGACAATCAATCATAAGTGTGTAAATCAGTGTATAGGAAATGTTACATAAGCCAAAGGACTAAAAGTATAGGAGTCACATGTCATCCATACTGGTAGGCAGTATAGTTCAAGAGTGCTTGGTGTGGAGAAGCACAAACTCAGAGTTGAAAAAGAAACAGCATAGTTGGGAGTTTCCTTTAATAATAAGAATTGATTTCTAGCCAAATTAACCCTTTTTGCAACATTAATCAATGGTCTAATAATGTATTCTTTGTAGTGTGCATGCTGTTCTAGGATGAAAGTTAATAGCTCACTATTCTCTATTAGGACTTTAAGTTATAAATTGCAAGTAACAAAAGGATGTCTCTTTTGAAAGCAGTAACCTGCTGATCTCTTCACATCATACGCACTCTGTAATCTACTTGGTACACGTTCTTTGCAGCAGGCATATTAACCCTCTGCACTAACTTCACCTAAAAGTCAAAACCTCAACTATACAACATTCTGATCTCTCTCCAGGAAGATAATTAATCACACAAGTTATCTTGACATTTATGTGAGGCCTGGTAATTGCCGGGGAAAGAAACGCTGCAGCAGGTGCTTCAAAAGCACAATAAACTTTCACTCACGGCACCCCCAGGAAGCCAACTTTGTATTCCTTTCCATGAAATGCATTCTCACACTACGGCAGTGAATGGAAAATCCAAATGTAAGGAATAGGCACAGTGGGGACCCAGGGGGTACTGGAACCAGCAAAAAAACCTAAGCCTCTGTAAGCAGTTTACAAAGGCATGTTAAAATGCAAATGGTCTTTAAAGACCTGTGAAAAAACACGGGGGTGCCGGAGATAGGAATCCAGACACTGCCCAGCTGAGCCCCCAGCAGCTCAAGTTTCACTGCAGCAGCCAGGGCTGAGACACAGGACGGGGGAAGGGAGGGGGGCTGAAGCCCTTGGGCCTGGGCAGAAGTGTGACTGGGAAGGCGCGACCCCCTTTGCATCACTCCACGGCCCCCCTGGGGGTCGCGCCCCACAGTTTGAAGACCCCTGGCCTAGAGGGAAGTGCGATGCTCCCGTGTTTCAGCCCACTTCAAACCCTGAATTATGGGGTCTCTGTGAATCCACGCAGCCAAATGTTCCAGAGACAGGGCGAAAAGCAAGGGGGACAGCGAACAACCCTGTTGAGTCCCATGGCCCAGTGTCAATATTTCAGATTTTTTATTATTGACAACCATCTGCGCCAAGGGCTCTGTATACAAAAGGCGTACCCACTTGATGAAATTTGGCCTGAATGCCATCTTGGTCAAAACCGCAAACTGATACGGCCACTCAATTGTGTCGCAGACCATCGTGACATCTAATGAGACCACGACTGCTTCTTCTCGTATAGTGCCTTGACGCCCCAACACACCATGCAATCTCCTCAAATTTAGTGCTTTGTTCCGTTGCGGCATAAAGCCCAATGGATTCTGGTGCACTAATTTGCTGATCACTTGGACCAAATGACCAGCCAGCATTTTGGCTAGCGCTTTAGGCTCGGCATTAAATAAGGAGATGGGCCTGTATGAAGAACACTTATGTCGGGTTTGCCCGTTTTGTGTATGGTGACCAGTGTGGCCACCCTTTGATCTCGAGAGAACACTCCCAAATCACAGCTTTCATTAAACTTGGCCCTTAGGGATGGGGCACGTTTGTCAGGCTTTAGCGTGTATAGCTCAATCGGCAGCCCATTAGGGCCTATAGCCTTACCTGTTTGTAGATTTCCAATTGCCTGGGCAGCTTCATCATTGGTAAAATCGCTATCAAACCTGTCCCTTTCTGGTAGGGTCCCCCCCATCGGCGCTCGACACCGTCTAGACTGTTTCTCGCCTTGAGTTTTGTTTCGTTGTTTCTTTGTTTGTTCTTTTCTTTCAAAATGTAAAATGTTTGTATCCTGTCTAACTTCTGAGTTGCCGAGAATATCTCCTGTAAACCGGCTGAACCTCTGGAGATCAGTCGCTGCTTCGTGACGTCAAGCAATTGACATGCGTATACTAGCGTCCGGCCCTGGTGGTTGTAGGCCCATATTTGTAATGATGCTTTTCTGCACAATAAAGTTTTCCAAAAAAAAAAAAAAAGTCCCTTTCATCAGCAGCTAAAGTAGGGAGTAGTATGTCTGAGAGCAGGGCTTGAGAGTCTTCTTCTTGGAGGGAGGTGCTCGTCTGGTAGATGGAGTGGTAATAATCTACAAATTCGTTAGCTGTCTCTTGTGGAACTTCTATTGTTTCCCCTGACCTCTTCATTAGTTCTGTTACTAGTCTACTCGCTAGCTCTTTTTTATCTTGCCAGGCCAACAACTTTCCAGCCTTGCTCCCCAGTTCATACATTCTGCCTTCTTTATCTCAGCTCAGTGTCTTGGCCATGTCAGTAGCAATGGTTTTATATTCGTCCCTCTTGAGTTTCAGGGAATGGAGTCTGTCTTGTGTCATTGGTCCCTCTGTTTCCTCCTCCATAAGGAGAATTTGTCCTCTAGACGGGCTAGGTCTTTTATCTTTTCTTTTCACACACCAGCAATCAGTGAGATTGCTTGACCCCTCAGTACTGTTTTAAAAGCTTCCCAAAGAGTTTGGGATGACCACACTGATTCTTTGTTCTCTAGAAAGTAATTTCCAATAGCTTTTGACAGTTTACTTTCGACTACAGAGTTCAGAAAGTACCAGGGGTTGATATGTGCTATTCTCCCCACCCTTCTCTCACCCAGGACCATCTCTGCCCATAGTGGGGAGTGGTCGGATATGCCATGGGCCAGGTGCCTAATATCCCGAATATCTCCTATTTGAGGCACTGGAGTGAGGAGATAATCTATTCGGGATAAGCTATTGTGTGCCCCTGAATAGAACTCATGTTGGGTACTTTCCGGGTGGTACACTCCATGTGTCAACTAGGCCTATTGCATCTAGGAAGTCAGGAATCCAACAAAGTGAGGGGCTTATATTACGGGGAGGACACTGGTCAAGGGAACCAGACACAACAGAATTAAAATTTCCATCTATTACCAGGTAGCCTTCTGGGAGTGACAGTGTAACTTTACCTAAATCTTTGAATATTTGGCCCTGTAACCCCGGCGGGACATACACTGCTACTAGCGTGAGTGACTTCCCCTCTCATTGCCTGGAAATTGCAGCATATCTACCCATCACGTCCGTCCAGGTGTGGTTTATTGACAGTGGAAAGGAATTTTTAATCATGATGCCCACTGCTCTGGAACATGTGGTAAAACCACTAGCCGGTAGCCCCATCTACTCATAGCTTTACAGGAGTTACCAACTAGGTGCGTTTCTTGGAGGAGCACCACATCTGGAGCTTGTCGCTTAATGTATTGTAATACGATACTACGTTCTAACTTGTCCCCAAGACCATTTACGTTCCAACTTAGGAGCTTGAAATTTTTATCCCAATGTGTCCCCATTCGTGTTGTCGTGCTTTGCGTATCTCATATCTTGTCTTGCAGTACTCACTTTCACACTTTCTGATAAAACATGAAACGACCCAACCGAACTCCCACTCCCCCCCCCCCCCCCCCACCCCCCCCCCTTGCTTCCCTGTGCTCTGGGCCTAAAACTGCCCATGAATCAAACTATGCAGAGTGCCTGTTGCCCAAACTGTAGACTAAAAGTAGAATATAGTGGGGGGGTGAAACTCCACCTCCCCAACATCATTCCTTATCCGAAAACATTGTGCCTCGCTAGGGGAGGCCCACATAATGTCCGTAATGATTAATAAGACACTTAGCGTATTCTTCCAGATTGTTGACAGTCATTTGGGCTCTGCCACCATTTCAAATCTGTGCAGCCACATAGGTCAAGTGTTCAGAGTGAGTCAATTGCACCGTGCTTCCACCGAACAGTGCTTTCATCCTAGACAATCCGTTCCTGCTCTCAGCGAGCGTTATGTTCTTTCGCTGCTCTCCAACCCTCTAGCCAGTCCGCAGCTACTTCCGGGTTATTGAAAGACCCAGGCTTTACCTTCACCTTCAACACAGAGCCATGCAGGGAACAGCATAGCCTACTTGAGCCCCTTGTCCCGGAGAAGTTTTTTCACCTCCAGAAATGATCTACGTAGTCGCTGGACATTTTAGGTGAAGTCCGGAAAAAAAGGAGATCTCTGAACTCTTATACCTCAGTGGAGCGGCCATTCGCGCAATGTGTAATAGAGCATATCTCTCTCTAAAGTTTAAGAGTTTAGCCAACATCAGACGGGGAGGCGCTCCAGATTTCGGTCTTCCTCGAGGAACTCTGTGTGCTCTTTCTGAGCCCATGCTGTCTTACTATGGCAGCGAGGGGAGTCATGTAGATGTTGAAGAGTGTGGGGCTGAGCGAGGATACTTGGGGAACTCCGCAGTTGATATCAGTGGGTTCGGAGAGTAAGGGAGGGAGTCTGATCCTCTGGGTTCTGCCGGACAGAAAGGATTGGATCCAGTCGAGGGCGGCTCCTTGTATCCCTGCGTCGTGAAGTTTGACTGTGAGCGAGCGGTGGGAAACGGTGACGAAGGCTGCGGAGAGGTCTAGAAGGATGAGGGCTGCAGTGTGACCCTGGTCGAGTAGCATGCGGATGTCGTCAGTGGTGGCGAGGAGGGCGGTCTTGGTGATGTGGTTGCTGCGGAATCCAGACTGGGAGGTGTCTAGGATGGAGTTCTTTTCGATGAAGGCGGTCAACTGGGCCTTTACGAGTCTCTCGGTGACTTTGGCTACGAAGGGGAGGAGAGAGATTGAAGCTTATCTCCTCACTCGAAAAATGCTGTTAGGACTTTATGGGTCAAATACTGTTGCAAAGTCATCCTGTGCCTGGGCACCCCCCATTTAATTTGATGACTAGTACTTGTGGTAACTGACTCTTGAGTGTCCCTCAGCTCTGCCTACCCAGGCCCAGGGATAGTGCTATGATGGAAACACAGTGAAAACACACACACATTAGGTTACACTATGTGTTAGGGTACCCCTGTGATTGGCATGACCTACCCTATAAGTACCTAGAACATAATAGGCCAGGGGGATTAAAACTAGGGCATGGCAGTTTAGAGGCCAGCAGCCCTTTCTGCATGTGTGCACAGCTGAGAGCATGAGGTAATTTTAAAAGCAGCCTTGTGTTGCAGCACTGCCTTTAAATGTAAATGGTGCCCAACCCTGCTTTGGTGGTAGGGGCACTTACAAATTGATACCCTACAATGTTTTGGCATGTTAGGTACCCCCAGGGTCTCCCCTATGTGTCCATGGGTTGGGGTGGGCGGGGGGAGGTCAGGTACTTATAAGAAGAACCCTTATAAAATAGGTTTTATATGCCCCGAGGATAGAGAAATTGCACATTTCACTCGCCCTACCCACTACCCCCACCCCCATTGTAGTAAAGTGCCTCCCAAAATCGATGTTAGTGCTAGAGCGAGGATCTACATTTAGTTATGTATATTCGGGGCCCCAAACGTCTCCCCTTTGTGTCCCATGGGTGGGGGGGGGGATCATGTAGCTATAAGCAGGGTCCTTATAAAATATGTTTTAAAGGCCCTGGTGTTGGAGAAATTGGACATTTCATTTTCCCCATTGTAGATCCCCAGCCACATAGGTTAACATTGCAATAGTCAGGCCTCGAAAAATCTTTAATATGTTACTAGACCTATAATCTAATCGACCTAATTATAATGCTCTTGACCCATGAACAGGTTTCAAATTATATGATCCCGGGCAAGTATTTTAATTCACTGAGACCCCATTTTCCTCTTGATCACATATGAGTTCAGCAAGTCTGCTGTACAGAAAACTGTTTTGTTTAATAGACTATACTTTTGCACCATAAATAATACAAATCTAGCCACATATAGGATACACATGACTGCTGACTCGGCCTCAGTTTATTAACCGCATTGTCATGAGTGCAGGGGCAGGAATGTTTCTCAATTCATGTTTAAAGAATGTCCCTTTTAATAAATACATCACTAAAGCATAAAGTAGCAGCACACGGTCATTTGCAATCAGCAGATTTTCATTTAAAAGCCCACGGAATTTCCCATTAACAAATGGTTTTAAAATTATATAGTTTACAATGTCTGGAAGTTGAGTTTCTGCAAATATTTGTCATTTGCACATCACCAAGTAAAGTGTTCGGATTTGTTTTGCTCCTGTGTAAATCTTTGTTTTCATCACCCTTCTGAATTACAAGAAAAAGTTATTTCATAATTCCTGATATATTTTGAAATACTTGTACTATTCATGTACAAGCTGTTTAAATGTTCTGTTAGGAAAAATAACTGACATTTTACAGCCTTTTGATTCACAATTATTGTCAGAGAACTTACTTGACAAAAAGCACTAACTATAATAAGAGAAAAGTAAACACCATTTTACACAAACAGATGAGCAATACTTAATAAAAAGACAAACTGACATTTGACCACTGTCCTTGAACAGACAGCAAATGTGTGAAGACAAAAACAAGATTTAAAGGCTTTTATTGCTCATTCACTTTCTGAATGAACAGAACACCTGTTCCTTCCAGTTTAAGTTAACTCGCCTGGACGGAGGAGTAAATGCTAGATAGCTCGACCTGATAAAATCTCACTCGACATTGTGAGTGAATTTTTCTAGGCCTGAATAGTTTATAAATTCATAACTATCCCTAGGGACTACCGAAAATATCTTTTAAGGACTTGGGAGAATGGTATTGAGAAATCCAACAATATGCTATTATTGAATTCATCCTAAAGTATACAGAAAATAAGTTATAAGACTTTCTTGTCTGGAAGCAGAAATTCAGCCTTCCTGTCCTCTTCGCTGATTGGTCAGAGTTAACAGGATTAGCCGGGCTGCTTTGATGAAGTGATAAGTGGCACCCGGGGAGAGAGGCTATCTGGTAGGAGAGGGTTCTGCCACACAGGAATACCAGAGCAGGGGGAGGGGTCGTAAACCATGAGCTTCAAAGCAATAATGGGACAGGCAGAGAAGCCCATGTCCACCTACCCCCATCCCCTCTGAACCCAGCCAGATGGCAGGCTTAAGTAAGGAATTAGAAGATGTCAGGGGGAGGAGAGCTATGGAAATGAGCCATACTGGAGGTTGATTTAACTAGTTCTTTTTCTTCTGCTGAATTTTCAGCCATATTGAATTTTGGAGGAAAAGTGTTTTGAGAGCCTATTATGACACTTTGGAGGAAGTACTCATGCTCTGGGGTGTTGCCTTGCACCTCATTGGACAGGAGTGCCATTCTGCTTTACCCCTGAGAACACTGAATAAGTATCTGAGAGGAACAGAGGCTCCCAGATCTGCTGCTTGAAACTAAGAGGAAGAAGGGTCCAAACTGGAAGTTTGATTTGCACCAACCAGGCCTTGCACTTTGACTGACTGCACCTGCTGCACAATCTAGAACTACAGTCCTGTGGGCCTAACTTGTTTCAAGAAGAATAAGGTGTGGACCCCCTGCAAGCTGCAGGTTAACAGAGCTTTCCTGGACCATCGCCACCAAGAATCCCCAACCTGGAGTGTGTCCAGTGAATTTGTAAGGGTTTTGTCCAAGTAGATTGTGGGAACTGAAGTCCCGAACTTTCAATGGTCAATTTGGAGATTCCAGACTCTTGGGTTGTGTTTTTGACACTTTGGGACCCCCAGAGGAACTTCAGGAAAAAGTTCCAGAAGTTTGGAGAACTTTGGAGCAACTGTGAAAAATAAACTCCATAAGGGGACCAACTCAACCTGGAGAATGCGAGCCTGCCAGCCCTGCTGGTTCGTCCCACTGAAAAGCTCTGGAGGTCCAACTTCCAGAGTTTGCCTGGGAGCTCCTCCTTGGAAAGCAAGCTGGCGAAACCTCACAGAACCGGGCCTGGTGAAGAGCATTGGGGGACCCCACAAACAGCTCCAGAAAAGTTTCTCAGTCAGAAGGTAAAACTTTGACCGAGGCCTACCATGATGGGTAGCCGTGCAGGTCTCCATCGCGGTCGACCTGAAACCTTGACTTTTGTCTCGTCAAGCACGACCAGATGTCCGAAGGTGGCGCTATAGGTGCTATATAGTGCTAAATCTTTAAAAATTCATATCTCCAGTTCCCTACCTTGGATTGTTGTCGATTTGGTGTCAGTTTAAAGATAAAAATACTTCCTATTTTTATAAATTTGTGTTGAATTTTTTTGAGCGTTGTGTCTTAAAAATGGACTGAATTGACATTTTTAAATGCTTACATACCTGTCTCGGTAGCTTGGCTGCGAGCAGGCAGGCATAACTTCAAAGGGTTGAGCATGGGAATAATTTTCCGACACATATTTGAGCCCTGGACTATGTTAGTGGCCTTATTGCCAGAGGTAGATCTATATTTACTACTACTAATAATCCACTTTCCAACAAATACTTGGTTTCCTAATACTTGAATATGGGTTATTGCTATTCTGATTTATATATTCTGTACCTGAGTCTTCATGACATTTAATGCATTTTTTGTAATGACTTTACGGAGATTTCCTGTAATAGTTCTTTAAAACGTATTCTCTTGATCTAGAACTCAGTTATTTAGTGGTCCCAGTTACTAAATGGAGTATGTTGATTCATACTCTGCTAATTTGATGAACTGGAGGAAAGAGAGTTGTGTCTCGAGCCCCTAGATCAACAGAGCAGTGGAGCCGAACCGCGGAGGTAAAATTGGGATGACTAGATTATTGAGGTTCATTTGAATATTAGGGTTAGGCATTCACAATACTACATTTTCATTTACAGGTTTGAATGTTTGATTTGTTTTTAAGTAAGTACACATGTATCAACATTAGGAAGAGCAAGGACCTATTTGCGATTTTCTGCGAATCGCAACTAGGAAATCACTATTCATAATGTGTGAAACTCAGAGTTTTATTTAGCAATTCCTAGGGGGTTGCTAGTCGACCTTCCTCATTCATATTAATGAGGTAGGTCACAATATGCGACCCCCTAGGAATCGATAAAATCTTGGGGATGGGGATATGCTGGAGTCTGCATACCACGATGTCTGTGATTGCTTTTTCAGTAAAGCAATCATTTTTTTCTAAATGCAGCTCGTTTTCCATAAAGAAAAATGGGTTGTGTCTAAAAGAAAAAAAATGAAAGGTGTTTTTTAATTTTGTAATTTTTTACATTTTATTGAACATAAACCCAGCACAGTGTATACATTACTTGGGTAGATACATGCTGATACATTTTATATGACAACATAAAAATACATAGCAGTGTCCAAAACCTCATTGAGGGCATTAATCAATGTAACGTTGGTCTCGTATTAAAATTCTTCCAATTACAATCAAATAACCTGTCCGATAGAACTAAAATTGCAACCTCTGATCCACTATGCGCGTGAAGAGTAGACTAGTAATACTTGGGCCATACATGCCTTGTTGGCATCGGGTCGCGTGTGTATTGCACGTGGCATCTATAGGGTGTGTGCGTAGATATGCTTTGAGGGGGTCCCATATATCCCTAGGGCGCGAAGTTAAGGGGAGTAGCTCAGCATATGTGAATGTTTGTTCCTGCCAAAATATCATATCACTGATCCATTCCTTAAACGTGGGTGCCCTGCCCCGTCTCCATATTAATGCTATTCTCCTTTTGGCCAACATAAGACCAAATTACACAAATCGCTGATGTGCCACAGCTAAATTCTCTGTGTACCCTAGTAGAGCCATCAAGGGGGAAGCCTGAAGCTGTAGTGATGTAATCTGTTCTAATGCTAAAAACACCTTTTGCCAGTATACCCGTATAGTGCTGCATTCCCAAGCAAGGTGCAGACAGTCCGCAGCCTCCATACCAAATCTGTCACATTTATCGTTATCGCGCAGTTTGTACCTGCACATTTTGACCGGGGTGTAGTAAGTGTGGTGCAAAAATGTGTAATGCGTAAGTGACTACTTTACGAAATGTGTTCTGTCTGAGTGCATCAGTAGACCCATTGTTTGTCAGTTATTTCCCGTCCCATATCAGTAGCCCACCTGTCTCTAGCAGTGCACCAAGCTAATGCCGGACTGGTATATAAACTATGATATAATGTAGATACCAAATGTGAGGCAGTGTCACGTTTCAGCCTGGGTTGCTTGCCACCCCAAGTCAGCCGTATCAGCTCCATGCGTAGTGCGGAGAAGAAGTGTGTACTCGGGTCATATGGGATGCTTAAAAAAAGGCACAAGAGTTTTGGGAGAATGATCATCTTAATGAGTGAATTTCGCCCTGCCATAGATCGTGGAAGTGCAATCCACCTCGTGATTACTGCTTGTGATGCTGTCCAATGCCCTGCCGTAGTTAAGACACATCAGCTCATCACGATCAGTAGTGATGTATACCCCTAGGTATTTTACCTCTGTAGCACACCACTCTGTTGGGAACTCCGGTGTGAATGCCATCACCGAGGTAGTGAGAGGAAAGATCCGAGACTTCGTCCAATATATATGTATTCCAGAGAGCCCCCCCCCAAACCGCACAAACTCCCGCAATATTGGATTGAGATTCTGTTGGGGATCCCTAACATACAAGGTGATGTTGTCCGCATACAATGAAATGAGTATTGGGCGGAGCGGACAATGCAATGGTTTATCATGATGATGCTGCCTAATTTTGGCCACGAGGGATTAAATCGCAAGCAAGAAGAGTAGGAGGGAAAGTGGACACCCTTGCCGGGTGCCCCGAGTGATGGGGAAGGGGGAGGAAGTATGACCATTGATTACAACTTTAGCTTCCGGGGAGGTGTATAAAAGGCGTATTCATGCCAAAAATCCTTTAGGCAACCCCTATACATTGAAGTATGACAAAAAGATGATCCCATTCCACTGAATAAAAGGCCTTCGTGGCATCTGAAAAGGGCCAGCTGCGGGTCTACATTTTGTCAAAAAATTAAAAGTTTAAAAAAAAAAAAGTTTTTAAGAGCAGGCAGTGGTTTGTGGTACCACTGCCTGCTCCTACAAAATGTTTTCACCACCATTCCCAAAGGGACCCCTTCCCATTTGCGAATGGGTTACCACCAACTTGAAGTTGGTGGTAAAATGCGAATGTTTTGCAATCGCATTCTCGGTCACTAAACATTCATACATACCGCTGCAATTCGGTATTTGGAAGGGTCGCCCTAAACACACCCCTTCCTAATACTGAATCACAAACCCATTTTGTGATTCAGTAACAGGTTAGCAGAACACGAAATAGGGTTTGATGCATAGGAAAATCCTTTTTTGCGTTTGCAAACGGGCCGATTCTGTGTATCGGCCGGTTTACTAATGCAAAATAAGTTCATACATATGGCCCTTGATATTTAATTGTGTGTGTTATAGTTGAATGTTTGTATTGCAGTGACTAAGCAAGAATGCTGATTTCGCCCCATGATGTTTCTTACTATCACTGGTTTCTATGGATTCCTTGGACTCTTATATTCAAGAGACTGCACTAACGGCATAGGAGTGCTTTATAATAGACAGTAATATGTCCTAATAGGCCCGATAGGCCCGATTAAAAGTCGAGCGGAAGACGATGTCACCCCTCCGAATTATTAATTGGCCAGATGGGCCTTGTGCTCTATAACTTCCCTTGATTTTCTGCTCACAGTCCACTTGCTGAAAGCACTGAATTTGTGTGTAGAACAGGACCCGAATCAGGAAAAAACTTTCAGGGCCAACATGTTTTTTTCCTCATTTTGGCCCCTAAACATGGAATTGCGCCTTACACTTATGGGAATAGTAGCTTGTTAACAATTATTCCAATCCCTCTATTTACCATGCTTCAGCACCTCACAACTTTTAATTACACCTCAGTGTCCTATTGAATGCAAGACATAAAATGTTTTAACCGAAGATGGATAGAGGGGATTGAATAAATGAATGTAGCAAATCTCGCAGTTTTTAGAGGATCTGTTTTAAGTGATTGACAGCTGCATAATGTGGGTCAATAGAGCGGTTGACTTTACTGTGCCTGTGGTACATTATTCAGAAATTATTTTCCCACCCATGTTTCATGTACAATAACAACTGCGGAAAAGTTAACAGTAAGGTAGAGTTTCTGCTGTTATAAGTTTAGGGTTAGGGCTACAGAGGGAGTGTTAAAGAAAAGTGGCTAGACAAATTGTAGGGAACACGACAAACTATTTTGTGCTGAGTCACACACATCTTGCAGGTATATTTCCTCCCTGGCAACGTTTCATTAAGTGTTCAACAGATGTCGTTTTTTTGTAAAAGTTTATTTTCATAATGGTAGGAAGGGGACCTCCTCCCACCCCCCGGTATTCCATCGCTTTTAGGCGAATGGGTTTCTCTAAATGGAAAACCATTTTCCCTGTAGAGAAAAAAGTAGTTACCTGTGCAAATGGACAGTTCAGTATGATTCGCCCAGTGTATTTTTCAGATAGTGGAAAATCTGTTGAGTACATTTTGACTGAAAGTTGTGCTTTTACATCTGTCCTAAATTTTGATAAGCACTACTAGGATTCTTAAAGAATTCCAAGGAAGTCGTCAACTTACTCCATATGTCAGAAGGAAAACATACCTGCAAGAGTAGATTGCCAACATTTTAATGCAGGGGTTTGTGAATTAGTCCCACGCTGTTTATTTTTCTACATCGTCGCTTCAAACAGCTACATTACCTTTATAGATGGTGCTATAGATATTATGGCAAAGCTCAAAAATTATTTTTTGGTATATCCTGTTTATATAAATCTTGCTCTCTTTTGATGTATGTGTATAATACCGTCTTCTTTGATTGGTTCCATCTTTATTAACCTTGAACAGTGAACACGACTTTATGTGGGATGCTGCCCTTGGTATAGCATTCTGCTTATTCCCGCGCTCACGAATGAATTGCTTGCGACAGATGTTGTGAAAACTGGCAGCAGTGGCATGCTTCGTTTCTATCAGGATTACGATGATCTATCTACACGTGAAAAGAGTTTCCGTAAATGATGAGATTTCATTTATTTTGATTCTTTCAGGGATATATTTGACACGCTTCTTTAAACCTTGCTAATCTTATTCTTTAATTCCATTTGCATAAACTAGTTTGTGTCAAGTGACCCGTGACCCGTGACCCGTGACTCTCTTGGCCGAATAACGCACTAGTTTCCTATTAACTTTATGAAGCCTTAGCCACATCGTAGAACACTAATTCGGCTTTTTTGTAATTTTCCATCACTACAGATAATCAGTACTTCCTACAATAGTTCTTTATTCCTCTAGAACTTTTGTAACCTTCGCCCTAAAGTAATCAAACCTGTTTCTCAATACCTCGTGTAATATATCTTATTTTCTATAGAGCGTTGCATACGACACTTCCATTTCTGAGTGTTATGTTAGTACTCTCTCACGACTCTCTGAAGGATGGAAGGCTGAGTTGGCCCTCAAATGTTAACGTCGACAGTTTAAAGCACTCGTCCATCTTTTCATCTATAACCAGCACTGATAAAGTCAACAGGGTTCACCCTTTGGATCTATTGGCTTTGCCTATGTTTGCTGGCTGTGCTGTACAGCATCACCAAAAGTATAATATTTTTTAAAAAATATGATGTGGCACAACTGGCCTTGCCATATTATATAGGCATGTGCATGTGTCACAACACACACAGGCTTTTTAAATTAAGCGGACGCAATTTTTTGCTGTAACTTGCTGCCTCGCCTGCCTTTCCCCACCCCCCACAAAAAGATTAAACTAGCATTGGCATAGCCAATAGGTCTCGCTTTTGGGACCTTCTAAGTATTTAGTTATGCAGCACAATATCCTTGGTGCAACCACATCCACTGTTGCGTGGCTAAACACTTATAAGGTCCCAAAGGCGAGACCTATGCCAATGCTTGGTGTGGTTGTGTGGTTGTGTGTGTGTGTGTGTGTGTGTGTGTGTGTGTGTGTGTGTGTGTGTGTGGTTGAGTGTGTGTGTGGTTGAGTGTGTGTGTGGTTAAGTGTGTGGTTGAGTGTGCGGTTGCGTGTGTGGGTGGTTGTGGTTGAGTGTGGGTGGTGTGTGTGTGTGGGTGGTTGTGTGTGGTTGAGTGTGTGGTTGGTTGTGTGTGTGTGGTTGGTTGTGTGTGTGTGGTTGGTTGTGTGTGGGTGGTTGTGTGTGGTTGTGTGTGTGTGTGGTTGTGTGTGTGTGGTTGGTTGTGTGTGGTGGTTGGTTGTGTGTGTGGTGGTTGGTTGTGTGTGTGGTGGTTGGTTGTGTGTGTGGTTGGTTGTGCGTGTGGTTGGTTGTGTGTGTGGTTGGTTGTGTGTGTGGTTGGTTGTGTGTGGTTGGTTGTGTGTGTGGTTGGTTGTGTGTGTGGTGGTTGTGTGTGTGGTGGTTGTGTGGGTGGTGGTGGTGTTGTGTGGGTGGTGGTGTTGTGTGGGTGGTGGTGTTGTGTGGGTGGTGGTGTTGTGTGGGTGGTGGTGTTGTGTGGGTGGTGGTGGTGTGTGTGTGTGGGTGGTGGTGTGTGGTTGGTTGTGTGTGTGGTTGGTTGTGTGTGTGGTTGGTTGTGTGGGTGGTTGGTTGTGTGGGTGGTGGTGTTGTGTGGGTGGGTGGTGGTGTGTGTGGGTGGTTGTGTGTGCGTGGTTGGTTGTGTGTGTGGTGGTTGTGTGTGTGGTTGGTTGTGTGTGTGGTTGGTTGTGTGTGTGGTTGGTTGTGTGTGTGGTTGGTTGTGTGTGTGGTGGTTGTGTGTGTGGTGGTTGTGTGTGTGGTTGTGTGTGTGGTTGGGTGTGTGTGTGTGTGGTTGGGTGTGTGGTTGCGTGTGTAGTTGTGTGTGGTGTTGCATGTGTGGTGGTGTGTGTGGTGTTGCATGTGTGGTGGTGTGTGGTGGTTGTGTGTGTGTGGTGGTTGTGTGTGTGTGGTGGTTGTGTGTGTGTGTGGTGGTTGTGTGTGTGTGGTTGTGGTTGAGTGTGTGGTGTTGCATGTGTGGTGGTGTGTGTGGTGGTTGTGTGTGTGTGTGTGGTGGTTGTGTGTGTGGTGGTTGTGTATGTGTGTGTGTGTGGTGGTTGTGTGTGTGGTGGTTGTGTATGTGTGTGTGTGTGGTGGTTGTGTGTGTGTGTGGTGGTTGTGTGTGTGTGGTGGTTGTGTGTGTGTGTGGTGGTTGTGTGTGTGTGGTGGTTGTGTGTGTGTGGTTGTGGTTGAGTGTGTGGTTGTGGTTGAGTGTGTGGTGTTGCATGTGTGGTGGTGTGTGTGGGTGTGGTTGGGTGTGGTTGTGTGCATGGATGGGTGCTTGGGTGTGTGTGTGTGTGTGTGGTTGTGGTTTTGTGTGTGGTGGGTTGTGTGGTTGTGGTTTTGTGTGTGGTTGTGTGTGTGGTGGTTGTGTGTGTGGTGGTTGTGGTTGAGTGTGTGAGTGTTGGGTGTGGTTGTGTGTGTGGTGTTGCATGTGTGGTGGTGTGGTTGTGTGCGTGGATGTGTGCTTGTGTGTGGGTGTGTGTGTGGTTGTGTGGTTGTGTGCGTGGATGTGTGCTTGTGTGTGGGTGTGTGTGTGGTTGTGGTTTTGTGTATGGTGGGTTGTGTGGTTGTGGTTTTGTGTGTGGTTGAGGTTTTGTGTGTGGTGGGTTGTGTGGTTGTGGTTTTGTGTGTGGTTGTGTGTGGTTGTGTGTGGTTGTGTGGGTGTGGTTGGGTTTGTGTGGGTGTGGTTGTGTGTGTGGTTGTGTGTGTGGTTGGGTGTGGTTGTGTGGTTGTGTGCGTGGATGTGTGCTTGGGTGTGGTTGTGTGTGTGTGTGTGGTTGTGGTTTTGTGTGTGGTGGGTTATGTGGTTGTGGTTTTGTGTGTGTGGTTGAGGTTTTGTGTGTGGTGGGTTGTGTGGTTGTGGTTGTGTGGGTGTGTTTGGGTGTAGGTGTGTGTGTGTGGTTGTGGGTGTGGTGTGTGGGTGTGGTTGGGTGTAGGTGTGGTGTGTGTGTGGTTGTGGTTGTGTGTGTGTGGTTGTGGTTGTGTGTGTGACAGTAATACTAAAAGCATATCAAAATAAAGGAACACAAACATCGAGTTTGTGGAAAGAGAAAGAACATTGTAAGTCAAACGGGCGCAGCAAAGCATTAACACAACAACATGTTCTTTGGTGTTTGATGTTCTTTGAACAAGAACATCAAAGAGGCGCCGCGAAAGTGATCGCGGGCAAAAGTGAAAGTGATAGCGGGCGCTTAATGAGCATGATGAGGTTTGCCATATGGTGCCTCTGCTCCTAAACGCGCGCCCGCGCACATGCACTGTAGCTCTAGGCTGGCCATTGTAGCATTTTTTGAGCCCTCACTAAAAGTCTCGCCAGACCAGCGCATGCGCTGGATCAGGCGAGACCTAAAAAAGGACACGTGGTCGAAGGACCTAGTGGTAGGGATGAGTGGGAGATGGTTGAGCAATGGCGAACAGTCAATCGTGGTGGAGCTGGGGGAGGGTTGGAGGGTAAAAGCAGCTTTAGAGAGAAAAGCAACACGAAAGGCAGTTGTAGATGCACATGAGGGAGAAAGCAACATGGAGCACAGGGAATTTGGCGAGGGTTAGAAGGATACGAAACAGAGTTTGCAGGTCACATTGGGGAGGAGATGGTGTGCGTGGAGTATTGGATTATTTGGGGGGGCCGAAGCACCGGAGGAATAGAGCTAGATAAACATGCACTCTCATGCAGTGCCAAAAAGAAACAAGCATTGGCATAGCCAACAGGTCTCGCCTTTGGGACCGTAAGAGTATTTAACCATTCAGCATATTATCCTGGTGCTGCAACATCTAGTGTTATCGGCGTTTGCTGCATTTATATTGACAGCGAAACACATTTCCTTTAAAAAACAATTGAATATTTGAATTGCCAGACTTGAGATGCTTGTTGCGCCTTTATATACAAAACGCTTTATAGTGCAGAGCAAATAGCCCTTTAAACAAGGATTTAATTCATTAGAAAGAACTGTGATTAAAACAGTTAACAATCTATGGAGCAGTCTTTCACCTTTGCCACTTTATTGCCAAGGGGTAAAAGAAAAAAATGAGCAGCAAGCGGGAGGGGGTTAGGTCATGAACAGGCGCTTTTGGAAAGCATCTGACTTTTGAACTAGGTCTTTGCCTGCATTGCAAATGTGACGAGATAAGATGAAGAGACAAGTCTTCGCCCCCCTGACTCCTCCCAGAAGCGCACATAATCATAAACAGCCTTGTTAAAGGCACCCGCTGTGGAAGGAATGCAGCTGCCACCCCTGCGCGCTGCTGCGCACTCCCGAGAGCAAAACGCCATGGGAGTGACACATTGGAAAGGAGGTGGGACATGCACCCACCTTTGGTAATTTGCTTGCTTTCATTATTGAAACTCAAATACCAAACCAGGGTTTGGGCTCCAAAAAGTAAGGCTGAGCCTCAATTAAACAAAGAACAATAGGCATGCCAGTACTGATACATATTCATAAATTCTTCTCAAAGACACCACATTGAAATCAAACAACGTGTAGCTCTAATGTTGGATCTTTTGCAATCCTCCTGTAACAGTTGCTGTCCCCTAACTGTCTCATTGCTTCCGCAGTATATTCTGGTGTACCCCATATGACAATGGAGCCCCCTTTGTCGGCCTGCTTTATTGTAATTGACTGGTCATTCTTCAGATTTGATAAAACCTCAATTTGAGATTTAGATGTATTATATTTTACGAATTTCTTCTTTCTTTCCATCTCGGAAATTGCTGACAGCACTGTTTTTTCAAAGATCACCACTTCCTTTGGGATCTTATTAGCTGGTGGACAGAAAGATGATTTTTTTCTTAAACCTTTCACTTCCATAATCTAGCTATGGGGTGTCCCTTCGCCCCAGAGCTAGCCGTACTCTTCATGGCAAAATATGAAGTTCATCTATAATAACAACCCATTTTCCCAACACATTGGGAATTGGGTACGTTTTATAGATGATATCTTCATGGTGTGGACAGGCAATGAGGAAAACTTATGTAAGGTTCATGAGTGGTTAAATAACAGGACCGCAGATATCAAATTCAGTATGAATCACTCAAAAATTAAAATGGCATTTTTGGATGTGGAAGTATATGCGGCAGAAGGTGGTTTGGTTACAACTTTATTTAAAAAATCGACAGACAGGAACAACGCCTTGCATTTTTCAAGCAACCACCCAAGGCATTTGAAAGAAAATTTGCCCTATGGACAATTTCTAAGGATAAGACGTAACTGTTTTTATAAGTATGAATATTTACTCCAGGCAACAAATCTACTAGAGAACTTGAAAGAGCGCGGTTACCCAAAGAAATTGTTGAAGAGGGCAATGAAAAGAGCGTGGTGGACTCCACTGGAAGCTTTATTGGAAAAAAAGAAAAAGCCCCCAATGTAAAGAATAGTATGTGTTTCAACATTCTGTCCCAATTCCAACCTTCTTAAGAAAGATATCCATCAAAATTGGCATTTAGTCAAAAATCTGGATCAATCTTTAAAGTCAACACCTCTTTTTGCGTTTAAGAAAGATAGAAGTATTGCTAATCAAGTGGTCAGAGCAGCTGTACCACAAATAAAACAGAACTCGCTAAGGGAATATGTATATTGTTTTTGGTGTGTAGTTGTATTGGTTGTTTTGCTGCTGGATTGTATGGTGACTGATTTGTTTGATGATTACTGCATGTTGAATGAATGGAGATAAGTGTGATGTAAGTGATTTTATGAATGGTAGAAAGATGTGTATTTGAATTGGTTGTTGAGATATGTGTGGTGCTGAAAAAGGTTTTAATGTTCCCAAAAACTTTTTTGTGATCGTGAAATCCATTGAAATGTAATGTGGGCGAATACATTTTGATTAATTCAGACGGAAAAAGAGGACTTGTGACCACGTTGTTTGATTTCAATGTGGTGTCTTTGAGAAGAATTTTTGAATAGGTATCAGTACTGGCATTCCTGTTCTTTGTTCATTATTGAAAGACACAACCAAAGGCCAATGCAATGTGTGGGAGGAGTCAGACCCACACTGAGAAGATTGGAGTGCTCACAAGAAGCCTCCCATAGAGCAGCTCATGCGCTCTGCGCTAGGCTCGACCTAAAAAGGGAGGGTGGAAAGAGTGGATCGAAGACAACCACGGAAGCTAGTAGATTAAACAGGTAGCGAGACAGGAAGATGCCGAGAAGGGGTGGGTGGCTCCGGAGTGCCCCTGAGAGAGACTCGGCCGGAGTGAGCTCGAAGCGAAGGGTTTGAAGTGATTGCCCACAGGGGTTACAGGCCGATGATTGCAGCAATCGGAGCCACAGGTGAGCAATGCTGGTGACAATGAAGTCCTCATGGAGGCCCCTGTCCACCAGACTCTTGTTAAAGCTGAGGCAAGCAGGCGTCAAGCCCACCTCTGTGTAATTAGTGCACGCGCTTTGGAGAACAAGCTCCCATGTACGCACACAACATGTAACGTGAACGTGCTCCCTGTGCCGTAGAAAGAGGGTTGGAGCCAAACTTCACCTAAGTCAATATTTTGAGTGCGACCATCCTTCTTGTACATAAATATGTCAAAATGCATTTTACGGAGTGCTTAAGACTGGTTTTTAAGTGCTACTTCTCTGGGCAAATAAGGAATGCAAGACTTCGGGTTTCGCCCAAGATCACTCATTTTGCTCAAAAGTAAAAGCCATCAATAGAAGTCAGCGTCTTCCCTTGCCACTTATGGTCTGTTTATCCACCAGTCCGTGGGGGTTGCCCACTAAAGCTGGCACAGGGCACTGCTGCTTGTTCCACTCTGCTGGCAGGACTGGTGCTGGCTCAGAATGACGCTGATGTGCAGCTCACATGCTTTTTATACAGGCAGGGGCAACTGCCATCTCTGCTTTTTTTACTGCTGAGGCAGAGAGGAGTCCCAGCGTGTCTTTGCGGGTTAGAACTCTGCATTGGCACCTATACGTTTATCTGACCGGGTGCTGTCATGTCTGGTAATTCTTGATATGCCAACATATGATCGCTTCACTGCAGCAATTTTAGAATTGACATACATAGAATGACTATATCGAACATTAACACAAACCGAAAGTGCCAACAGCACCTACGCTATCCCAAAACGTTAAATATCCCCACTGGACTCTTTTTTTTTTTTTTTTATCATTGAAATGGCAAAAGGTACTTTAATCGAGGACACATGCAAGTCTTTCTTGAAACCAGCATGGCCAACTGTGCACAATGACACCTGGGCTGCGAGGTGGGTACCCGTTCAGATATGTGGTGACGGTCAACTCAAACCTCTGAGTCAACTCGTTTCAGTACAGATGTATCTGCTTTTCTGTAAAGCGCTACTCCTGCAAACACCACCTCGAAGCTCTAAGTTGAACATCGTCCCTCTCCCTGTTCACAATAGCAGACTAGATAAAATCTGTGTGGTTGAAGCGATACAGCTCTGCGTGAAGCCCTCATTTCATATGGCAAAAAAGGTAAAGAAATGTAATAGAACAGCGTAACATTGCACCGAAGACGCCAGTGCCCAACTGGCCGAAGAAGGAAGGGTGCAGCAGGAACGCGCGTGTCTCCTACCTTGGCAGTTGTAAAGAGTCGCTAGCCCAGCCAGGATGGCCCAGGAGAAGGTGGGGGTTGGAGGTGCATCCAAAACCTTTCCTTGTTTCCCCAAATTCCTTGTGTGGGGGTTTGTTCCCACTGACTTCCGGAAACTCTGGCCAGCTGTCCAGACCCTGAGAGGGAAGTTCAGGGGGGGGTGGGTCAGGGAGTTGTGCATAATCGTCTGCCCTGCCTCAGTTCTTGGGGGATGGCAGGGGCGGTGTAGCTCAGAGCCCTCCAGGTGCCAACAGCACACTCGTGCTCTGGCTTCGGAGGCAGCAGCCGATGAGAACAGGAGGCTGAGAGCCCGCCCATGCAACACACTCATTGGCTGGTATTACTTAATGGACGGAGGTGCTCTAATCACTGCACCTTTCTCGCCTTAGCTTCCCTCGCTGCTCCTCTGCTCGACTACTCGCCGTTTAAAAAAGTATGATGGATTAAGCCGCCACTTCTTAAAAACTAAAGGTATTGCAGGAGTGCGGTTAGAAAAACATCCATTTCTGTTAATTGTTTCTGTGGCACACACTCTCAAACTGCAGTGCCAGTGCGCGGGGTGAGATACTGCCATGTCTGTTTTTGCCTTCACCCAGCATCTCGGGGTGAGTGGCATGGCTTTCTAGCAAACTCTCAAGTGTCCCATCACAGGGCAAGAGGAGATGTTTGGCATGTTGATTTTGCATTCTTTTTTTATTAATGCTATGTTCTCCTCACATCACTTTACATCCTGGTATGTGCAAGCATGCAGTGTCAACAGAGGAAATATTAAACAAAACGTGCAAGGTGCCAGGAGTGTACAAATGAAACAAAAATGAATTTACTGACAATATCACCACAAACAGGATAGCTCGCGTTCTCGACTCCGTTCTTCCTCCAAACACCTCCGATCACCCTTCCCACCTGATGGTCTCACCATGCATCCTCAAATGTGATGAGATAAGATGAAGAGACAAGCTCTCGCCGCATGACCCCTCTCAGAAGCGCACATAATCGTAAACAGCCTTGTTAAAGGCACCCGCTGTGGAAGGAATGCAGCTGCCAACCCTGCGCGCCACTGCTCGCTCCCGAGAGCAAAACACTGTGGGAGTGACACATTGGAAATGAGATGGAACATGCACCCGCCTTTGGCCATTTGCGTGCTTTCATTATTGAAAGACACGCGCTAAGGCCAATCCAATGTGTGGGAGGAGTCAGACCCACACGGACAAGTTTGGAGTGCTCACAAGAAGCCTCCCATATAGCAGCGCATGTGTGCCGCGCTAGGCTCGACCTAAAAACTTGTTTCATAAAAACGAGCAGTCGAAAGACAGAAGCCAGCCTATCAGAGGAGCGTGGGACAAACGCAAGTTGAACAAGCTGGGACTAGGAAAGCTATCGAAAAAGAAGCAAGCAATTGAGAATGGCAGTTAAGTAAAGCAGTAGTCCGCAGCAGTGGCGGCTCCTCCACGAAGGTGGAGGAGAGTCACCCCACTTCTATTTCAACAGTCCAAAACTGTTGAAGTGGGTGGTACACTGGTTTACCGTCACCCTGGCCCTCCTGGAGCATTTCTGAAAGCCCTGGATGATGTCATTGTCCCTCGTGCCCTTCGCTTCTCAAATTTCCTCCTTTTGGGTGATTTTAACATCCACTTAGATTGCCCGGAGGCTACTGACTCCAGGGAACTAATGGATTTGTTTGATCTGGCACAATTGACCCAGTGGATCAAGTCTCCCTCTTATAAGGGAGGACATACGATCGACTTGGTGTGTTCCAACTTTGCTTTGTCCATTACTGACCCCCTCCAGGTCACTTGATCAGATCACTATTTGGTCCAGTTTTCCTGGACTATAGGGAAGCCCTCATCCTCTAGCCTTGGCCCAAAGCAAGCCGGTACGGAAGATTGATATCCCGGCCCTTTCTAAGGCCCTTTTACTTTCACGAACGTCGGCCGCCCATGATCTTGAAGGAGCGGTAGACCGTTTTGCCACCTGGATCAGTCAAGGGGTTGGCTCTGTCTCCAAACCCCTTTCCAACAGGCGACCAAGACTTATTCCACCTAAACCATGGTACTCTGGCGCTCTTAGAGAGCTTAAATTGGGTTGTAAAAAACTGGAATGATGTTGGCTTCGGGAGTATTGTCCCTTGGCCAAAATTGCTCTAAGCAAAGCCCAGAGAGACGACTATGCAGCCATTGGGGAGGCGAAAAGTAGATTTTATGCGGAACGGATTGCTAAAGCTAATAACAATAGTAAGGACATTTTCTCCATTGTTAGAAGCTTTTTGGCACCCTGCGCTGAACAAACGGCCCTTCCAGTTTCATCGCAATGGTGTGAGGAGCTGTCTTCTTTCTTTATTGAACAAATACAGAACATTCAAGTTAGCCTAGGGACGAGTTCCCTGGTGCCGAGGGATTCCTCTCCTTTGCCCCTTCCAGCTCCCACCCCGTCAGCTTCTCCATTTATGAAGTTTTTGCCCATAGAGGGGTCGGATATATTGGCCATCCTTAAATCACTTAAGTCGGGTTCCTAGACAGACCCATGTCCAGCGAGAGTTCTTGCTGGGGTTGCTGAGGTGGTCTATCCAGAGGTAAATACGATTATTAATCTATCCTTACAGACTGCTACTGTACCTCTGAATTGGAAACAGGCAAAGCTTTTGCCACTTTAAAAAAAAAAAACTTCTTTAGATCCTTTCAAACTTGCTAGTTATCGCCCCATTTCTCTCCTCCCCGCACTGACTAAGGTTTGTGAAAAGGTTGTCTTTCGACAGCTTGAGGCCTATGTTGAAGTGTCCGGTGTTCTCCACCCGGCGCAATCCGGTTTTAGGGCGTCATATAGCACCAAGACCACACTGGTGGAAATGGCTGAGGCTATTAGGGAGTGCCTGGATGCGGGCGGCAGTGCGGCCTTGATTTTGCTTGACCTCTCTGCCGCCTTCGATACGGTGCCCCATCAATTACTTCTCGCCCGACTCTTAAACATTGGCATTGTTGGCCCCGCCTGGGAGTGGATGAAATCCTTTCTGGAAGAGCGCACTCAGCAGGTCTGGATGCCACCTTTTTCATCGGCTGCCAGGAAAATGTTTACCGGAGTCCCACAGGGTTCTACCTTGAGCCCTTTGCTTTTTAATATCCATCTGACTCCTTTGATTTTTCTGGCAGAAGAGCTGGGAGCAAAAATAATAGCTTACGCCGATGACACCCATCTCCTATTTACCTGGAAGGACTCCGACTTGTCGACAGAAACTGCCCAGAAATGTCTCTTGTCTGTGTTCACGTGGCTTGCACATGCCCAACTGAAGTGCAACGAGGACAAGTCGGAGGTCCTTCTGTATGGTCAGTTTCCGCCTGCCTTTAGAGAAACCTTGTGGCCACCAGACTTCCCTTGACCCAACTCGGAGGGCGATCCAGCAAAGAACTTGGGGGTCTGGTTTGGAGAAGACCTTCGGTTTTTGGTGCAAATCAAGTCACTGGAGTTTGCTTTGGCACTCTTAAATCAGTAAGAAGGTTTTTCCCCATGCTTCCGAGGCCAGCCAAGGAAATGGTCGCCCATGCTCTCATTCTCTCCCGCATTGACTATACCAATGCTCTGTACATTGACATCCCTGGATATCTGTTAAAAAAATTGCATACCATACAGAATGCCGCGGCTAGACTTCTGTTTAACATCTTTGGAAGATCAAGCGTAAGACCGCATTTGCGAGATCTGCATTGGCTTCCTGTGGCCCACAGAGTGCAATTTAAAGACCTCACTCTGGCTCATAGAGCCCTGCACGGTCTTGGACCAGTGTATATCAGGAAGCGTTTTGCTTTCTATGTCCCCAGCAGATCTTTGCGCTCTGCCACCCAACGACAGATGGCGATTCCCCGATACCGCAGGATGCGGCTGGGTGGTCAATCCCTCTCCGTTAAAGCAGCTATAGCATGGAACTCCCCTCCCTTGGAATTACAGTATATTCAGGACTTCAGACTTTTTAAAAAACAACTTAAAACCTTCCTTTTTAATCAGCCGATTTAAATTCTTCTCTCCACTCGGTCACGGTTACTGTGCGCGCCAGGATACTCTTGAGTATTTGTGCGCGGTATAGATTCACTATAACTAACAAACATATAAAAATAAAATGATAATAACACAACATTATCATCTTATTATTTTTCTATGTGGGACTCTGAACTAGGTCGTGCGGGGCTGGGCTCTGTGACGTCAGAGCAGAGTGAGGAGTAGTTTGCACTCCTCTAAGTGCGCATGATGGTTTGATCGACCCGCTTGGGCTAGGTCAAACCGTCATGCACACTTAGCATTTTCTCCACGGGTCTGTGATACACAGCCCCGTGGAGAACATGCCCAGGCTCCCAGGTAATGGCTGAAGAGCCAAACAGCCCGTTCAGACCAGTAACAATGCTGCTCATGCAGCGTAGTGATTGGCTGGAAGTGTACGGAAGTCTGAGTGCTTCTGGTGCTTCCAGCCATCTGCTGCTTTTCATCGAAGAGAGGCGGAGAAGATGAGTTTATTTATTCTTTTTTTTTAAAATCCGCGCATCCCTTCTGCAACCCCCTTGGCAATCAAAATAGGTCTGTTGCAACCAGACATGGTAGGCTTGACCACTTCACCCAGGCACCATGGCGCTGCAGAGGCAACAACATCATAAAGCAATTGGATTATGGAGAAGCCATCGTGCTGCTTGAACGAGCTCATGCATAACTGAATATGGCAATAAAGAATGTCAGGAGTTAATAAAAACTCAAGTAAATGTAACTTTTTATCATGGTGTTGTCCACCTGTTTCATATGAAATGAGCAGCAGACGTAGCTATGCACAAAGTTACATTTCATTAAATTGAAATAAGGCTTATTTGTATCTTTACACTTTTCACGTCTTTTTGGGGGTTTATCAATTGAGCCAAGCCAAACTGGTTTGCTCTATTAAGGGCTTATCTGATAGAGGCTTCTAGCTGCCGATTCCTTACCTTGCTTGTGTCGTCTGTTCGGCTCTGCGTGACCTCGTCTGTGTCTGTAGCATCAGTTATGACGTTGCGGTGCCTATATAGGCGCGTGGATGTCAGTTCTTTTCTTTCCACACCAGTTAAGTGCCTATCCTTGAAGATGTACCCATCTGTCGCTTTTTGACAGATTTTTTCTCGACATTTGTCAAATTCAAAATGTTTCCTACTTCGTGTGCGAGGATGTCTTCGAGGAAGACAGATTTCGCGCCGTTAGGTGCCTGCCAATGCATGATGTTGGTTAGCGATCCCCACCTCGTCTGCCTCTGGTGTCTTGAGTGTGACCACGATTCAAAGTCGTGCTCGGACTGATGGGCAATGACTCCGAAAACCTTGTGGGAGAGGGCGATGAAGCTCCTTGCGGCCCGGCAGTCAACACCGTCCAGGAAGACTCCGCGGAGGTCCCGGTCTCGATCGAGGAAGAGGAGGTCGATCCCAGAGCCCAAAGTCCTCTACTTCTCACTCTAGGTTCTCGGGACACTTGGAAAGAGGCACGGATGCTGTCCGTCGATGAGAGAGGTGAGGAGCAACGGCGTTCTAGGCACGGTTTGGCATAGCCAGAGCCAGGGTTGAGCCAGGGTTGGACTCTGTGCCTCCCTCCATTTCCGGGTGCTGGAGAGACCCCTGCTCAGATTAAGAGTTTTATGGAAGCATGCGCAGCGTATGTGAGCGGGCTGACCCTGCTGGTGAGCCCTCTGGCCCGCAGGGTTGGAAGGGGCCCCATCAGGTTCAACGCCGTCTGCTCTGGCCTCGGTGCCTGTGGGGCCTCATGGATTTGATCCCTGATCTGGGTCGATGCCGGTCGTGCCAACACAATCTTCTCTGGTGTCGGACCTGGGGCCTCATGGATCCGATCCCGGATCTGGGTCGAGGCCGTTGGTGCCAACGGGACCTTCTCCGGTGTCGTACCCGACGTTGGTGCCAGCCCCATCCTAATCCCCGACGACACGGAGTCGGAACGATGTCGCTCAATGCTGATTCCGGCACAGATTGAACCCAGGGGTTCTATGTTGTCGTCAGAACATTTTGAGGATGTGCTTGGCTCGGGAGAGAAATAGGAAGGGTCAATGGACCCTCTGGAACACCAGGATGACTCTGCAGAGCATTTGGGCTGGTATGGGGAACTTTAAGAAGCCAGTGGACTGGACACGTCTCCAGATACTGGCATGCTTTCTACGCCAACAGTGGCTACGGAGAAGGGAGCTTCCTGTGCCATGCTGATAAAAAGGGCAGCTGAGATCTTAGGACTAGAATTGTGCTTCGTGCAGGTCAGGACTAACCTCCTGACTGAAGTGCTTCAACCTGGGGCATCCACTTCACAACCCCTTTTGGCCTTTAATGAAGCACTTACTGACTCCTTCTAGGCACATGGTCCAAGTGTAGCACAGTGGCTCCTGTGAAAAGGACGATTGCCTGCTTCCATTTCCCAGCACCGGGTGACCCGAAGTTCCTCAGCCAACATCCCACCCCTGTATGTTTGGTGGTGCAGGCTTCTAATTTACCAGGGCGTGTTCCCTTCCGCCCCTCTGGATAAGGAATCAGAAAGGTTAAATTCAATAGGGAAAGAAGTTGTTTCTGCAGCCTGGCATTGCGGTCAGTGAATACCGCATGCTTATTGGCCCGTTTCTCCCTCTCCCTTTGGGAGACGGTTGCGCAAGTGCTGCCACAGGTCCCGGAGGAGGCCCGGGCTGTGCTTTCCTAAGCAGTAAAGGACAGGAGAGATGCTGCAAAGTTCACTATAAGGTGTGGCCTAGATACGACAGATTCTCTGAGCAGTCGATTTCCACAACAGTGGCCCTCAGGGGCCACGCCGGACTTAGGACAACTGGTTCTCGGGCGATGTCCAGGCCAATCTAATTGACATGCCCTTTGATGGAACCCATCTTTTTTGGGAAAAGGCATATTCGGCCCCTGTCAGGTTCAAAGACTCACGAGCCAAGGCCAGATTCTTGGGCCTCTCCTCTACTCCTCGTGGCCAGTCTGCCTTTCGCCCCTTTCCAGCCACGTCAGCCCTATCCTAGCCACCGTCCTGCGCAGACTTCCCAAGCTGTGCAGGGATGTGGACGCAGTACATTCCGACCCAGGTATGGTGGTCGGAAGTCTTCGGCCACCCTACCCCCGGCAGCCACAGCCTCCAAGCACTCCTAGTCTGAATCTGCAAGACCACACTCCTCCAGTTGGCGGGAGAATCAGTCATCATCTCCCCCACTTGAGATCCATAACATCGGACAAGTGGGTCTTGCAGATCATTCAGCTATAGAAAGGGTCCCGGTTTCAGAAGTAGCAGAAGTAGGCAGTGGTTGTTGTTCCCTTTACTTTCTCATTCCGAAGAAGAACAAAGGGTTGCGGCCCATTTTAGATCCTCGGACCGTCAATCACTTCATCAAGAAGGAGAAATTCAGGATGCTCACTCTAGCTCAGGTTTTGTCTGCCCTAGACCAAGAAGACTGGATGGTAGCATTGGACCTGTAGGATACGTATTTTCACATCCCCATCCTGCCGGGCCACAGGCATCACCTGCGGTTCAAGGTAGGCCACAAGCACTTTCAGTTTACTGTGCTTTCCTTCAGCCATACCAGTGTCCCTCGGATGTTCATCAAGGTGATGGCAGTGGTCGCAGCTCATCTGCGCAGGTTAGGGGTCTCAGTCTTTCCCTACATTGACGACTGGCTGCTAAAGGCGTCCTTGTCCCAGACTGTCGTCTCCCAACTTCAGACTACGGCGGACCTCCTGCATTCGCTGCGGTTCTTTATAAAATCACACCTGATTCCTTCTCAGACGCTCCCTTTCATCGGAGCTGTTGCGGACACAGTGCAGTTTCGGGCCTATCCTCCCGAGCAGCGAGTCCAGGATATTCAGGTTATGATTCCGATGTTTCAGCCTCTGTCCTGGATTTCGGTGAGACTGACTCTGAGGCTGTTGGGCTTCATTGCCTACTGCATCCTGTTGGTAAAGCATGCCAGATGGCATATGCGGGCTAAGGTAAAGCATGCCAGGTGGCATATGCAGGCTCTGCAGTGGGACCTGAAGTTCCAGTGGGCATAGGCACAGCAGCAGGGAAATCTCACCGGCGTGGTCCACCTCTAGGAAGGAAATGCAAAAGATCGGCAGTGATGGTTGACAAACCTCGATTGGGTCAACGTCAGACCCCCATCCCTTCCCCAACCAGATCTCACAGTTGTGACATCACATCTGGGATGGGGCATCCACCTGGGAGAGGTGGAGATCAGGAGACACTGGTCTCCAGCGGAGTCGGGCTCCATATAAATTTATTGGAGCTTCGAGCGATCCAATTGCCATTGAAAGCATTTCTTCCCTCTGTCAAGGGGAAGCTAGTGCAGGTGTTCCCGGACAACACCACCGCCATGTGGTACTGCATCAAGCAGGGTGGGTGGGGTGATGGACCCTTTGTCGAGAGGCCGTGCGTCTCTGGACATGGCTGGAACAGCAGGGCATAACCCTGGTGGTTCAACACCTGGCAGGTTCTCTGAATGCCAGGGCGGACAAACTCCTCTGTTGATGCATAGCGGATCACGAATGGCGTCTCCAGTCGGAGGTGGTGCAAGGTCTCTTTCAGCAGTGGGGAGAACCTTCGTTAGATCTGTTTGCCTCCGAAGAAAACGTGCAGTGTCTGCAATACTGAGCACTGGAGTTTCCAAGGTGGCTATCGCTCGGCAATGCTTTTCGTCATGAGTGGAGCTCAGGCCAGCTATTCGCTTTTCTGGCCATGGCACTCCTGCCCAGGGTTCTGAAGAAGATCTGGTGCGACCGGGCCCAAGTCATTCTTGTGGCTCCAGACTGGGCGAGGAGAGTCTGGTGTCCAGAGCTTCTGAAAATGAGCATCAATCCTCCGATCAGACTGCTTCTTCAGGAGAATCTTCTTTTGCAGCAGCAGTGGAGGGTTCTCCACCTGAACCTGTCAACTATGTGCCTCCATGCGTGGAGATTGAGCGGCAGCAGTTGATCGCTTTTGACCTTCCTCCCGAAGTTTGTAATGTTATTCCGGCAGTCAGGCGACCCTCCACTAAGATGGTATACGCCTGCCGTTGGCAGAATTTTGTATTCTACTGTACAGAAAGGTCTATTGGCCCTTCTTTTTGTTTCTCTTCCCACTGTTCTTTTATTCATTTTTGCCCAGCAGGGCTCTGCCTTGGGCACTCTCAAGGGTTACCTTTCTGCTCTGTCTGCCTTTTTGCAGCTGCCAGACCGGCAATCTCTCTTTAAGTATCCTATTGTACATAGGTTTCTAAAAGGGCTGGCTCACTTGTTTCCACCCACGCCCTTTGTTATGCCGCAGTGAGACCTTAATTTGGTCCTCACCTACCTAATGTGTGCTCCCTTCGAGCCTTTACACAATTGTCCCCTCCAGCTGTTGACCATCAAAACAGCCTTCTTAGTGGCAATTACATCTGCCAGAGGGTGTGTGAGTTGCAGGCACTATCTTGCTTGCCTCCCTATCTGATGTCTTTTCCAGACAAAGTGGTGCTTCGCACCCGGGCATCACTTTTATCTAAAGTTATGACCCCATTTTATCTGGGTCAGTCCATCATGTTGCCCACCTTCTCTGCTCCCCGCATCCCTCTAAGGAAGAGGAGTGTCTCCACCGACTGGATCCAAAAAGAGCGTTGTCATTCTACCTGGACCCCACAAAATAGTTTTGGGTGGATGACCAACTCTTTGTGGGGTACGTGGGCGCGAAGAAGGGAAAAGCAGTGAAGAAAAGGACCATCTCTTGCTGGGTCGTTCTCTGCATTAAGATCTGTTATCCCCTGGCAAAGAAGCAGCCCCTTTTGGGATTAAGGGCCCATTCCATCAGTGGAAAGGCTGCGACTACTGCCTTGGCTCGCTCGGGTTGTTTCAGTCCTGGACATCTGTCAGGCAGCAAAGTGGGCATCTTTGCACACGTTCGCAAAACATTACTGCCTGGATTTTCAGGTCCGCAGAGATAGGCACTTTGCCCGTTCGGTCCGGCAGGACTCCCTAGTTTTAGGATATTGGTACGCAGCCCACCGCCGGGATGCTATGGCTTGGGTATCTAATTCAAAGGTAAGGAATCTGCAGCTAGAAGACTCTATTAGATAAACAAGTTACTTACCTTCGGTAGCACATTACTGCTGGGTCTGTGTGCAGTTCTAAACTGCCATCTCGGCGTGGCAAGTTCACCTACTTGCCAGGCCCAAATCTTCCCTTTTATTACATATGTCACCCTTAAGGTAGGCCCTAGGTAGCCCCATGGACAGGGTGCAGTGTATTTAAAAGATAGGACATATACTTGAGACTTTTACATGTCCTGTTAGTGAAGAACTTTTAAATTAGTTTTTCACCACATCAAGACCTATCTCTCCCATAGGTTATCACAGGAGCTGCCTTGTAACACTTGACACGTGTAACTTCCAATTGGAAAAGATAGGAAGAATAAGTTTTAATGTCTCTGGACTCACAATTTAAAAACAAATATTTTAGTAAATGGCACTTTTTTGAAAAGTTGGCATTTTCTTTATTTTAATCATTCTGTGCCTGGGCGTTTTGCATTTCATCTAGACAGTCACACACAAAGGGAGATGAGGTGTGCTCTGCATATCCTGATGGCCCATCACCAGGCTGATGGGTGTTCCTGAGCTACAGGGAGAGGAAGGAGCTGACACGTGCTCCTGAATAGAGCTGTACTTCTCCCCACACAAAGAGCTGCATACCCCCTGTAGTGTGTCTGGAGCCAGAATGGGCAGGGTCTTCTGCACTACAAAGATCTTTCTTTGAAGTCTACCTACTTCAAAGGCTAAAATGGGTATAAGTACTGGACCTCTGACACCATATACTCAGAACACTTCTGGCTTCTGCCAGGAAGAAGAGCTGTTGTGCTGCCAGGAGGGACTGCCACTTTGCTGCTTGGGTTGTTGTGTTGGCCTACTGCCTGCTGCTTCTTGCCTGGGATTGAGAGGACAGAACTTTACTCTCTACATCCTGCATCTCTAAAGGTTCTCCAAAGGCTTGTTTAGGCTTGCCTCCTGTTAATGAAGTCTCAGGGATATCAAAGACTTCACCTGCATCTTGCTACCAGAACCTGGGCTCCTCTGCTGTGAGTCCTGCTCTGCCAGGTGCTGCCAAACCCAGTTGTGGGCCCTTTAAAGTGAGTGTTTGGTGCTGCAGCCCAAGAAACCAGCGCATCAACACCGAAGCATCGTTCTGAACCGGCAAGTTCCCTGCAAAATCGACGCATTGCCACTGTCTGCACCGAAGCCGTGGACACCGCTTGCCAAGTGTGAAATGCAACAACCTCATCTTACAATACAGCGCCGACTTTGCTGACACAGTGGCTCAGAATCACCGTTGCTGCCTGAGTCTCGTACAACGCGTTGTTGACATCAGCGACACCCCGTCCCTGATGCATTTATGGCCCTGCGCAGCTGCACACCAACGCATCGCCTTCAGCACGACATCAACGCCTCGAAGCAACACACGCCGAGTATCCCTCCTAGAAGTACAAACCCGAGATGAAAAATTGGAGAAACTAATATGTGTGACCACCTTTAATACCAGAAGTCATGACATCAACAAAGTAATCAAAAAATACTGGAATCTTGTTGGCACCGAAATTAACATGACAGAAGAACCAATGTTCTCCTTTAAACGTGCCAAAAACGTCAAGGACTATGTGGTCTCCTCGTACCTAGAAATGCCCACGGCACCAGACATCAGACAGCAATTGTGCTTACCACCAGTAATTGGCCACCATAGATGCAGCCACTGTAAAGCGTGCAAACTTACTCTAATTGGATCCACATTCACGCACCATGGGAAAACATACCACGTTACACAATTCACGAACTGCAACAGTCAGAATGTCATTTATGCGATCAGATGCCCCTGCCAAAAGATCTACGTGGGACAGACCACACTAAAAATATAAAAAAAGGATTTTACAACATTCAAGCAGAATCAAATGCAAAGTCTAGGGAGCCCCAATGGTCGAACACTATTTGAGTGCTGAACATACTGCTGATAATCTCGAATGGTGGGTCCTGGACAGAATCACCCTACACCCCAGGGGTGGCAGTATTACCACCACCTTGAATTACAAAGAGTGCCGTTGGATTCATATCTTAGATGCTGTGAGCAGGGGCCTCAACGAACATGAGGAAACATGCAAACAGATGGGCAGGCTATAACCCATAGCTTAATTCACCCTGCATCGTGACAATACCACCTACCAGCTCATGTACTCTTGTTTCCCTAATAGACACTTGCATCACACCACCATCATTTAAAACTTTGATCTATACATTAATTATTGATTAATCTATATGTATATCTGTATTACTGTAATGCTGTATAACGTCCCATTGATTTCTGTCTAGTTTGAAATTGCACTATTAATAATAGCTGTGGTTCACTGTATGCGCATAACAGAATGTTGATGATATTGCATAATGTATTGGTAACATATGGAGTCACTGAAAATATATAATGATGCACTAAAAGTGGAAAAAGTTATCTATATGAAACTTATTATCAAATGTATGGCGATCAAAACGGCAATTCTTGGTGCCAACTTATTATCAAATGTAGGTATACCAACTCGTTCTCTTACTGCATTGCTTGAAATTTGAAGTGGAGTAATTATCCCGGTGCCTTCATTCTATTCTATGGAATCCATGCCAGGTTTTGAACTTCCCACATACAACACACTGTAGCTGGTGGACACACGAGAACTGTCAAATACTGACATTCTCACGGACCGCGAGCGCACAACTGAGATGACACGGACGGATGAGGACTTTTTCAAGTAAGCCGGCATTCGTTTCCCTGCCCCTCTGCACCGTGAATAGGTAGCGTAATCCTTGTTTTTACGAGGGTGGGTGTCCTGTTTCAGTGCTCCTTTCTTTACTTATGAAATTGCTTTAGATTGACTCCCGGCACATTTTTTTCATAGTTGAGACCCGCTCACGAGTGTGGATCGCATTCATGCCGTTTCAGTGTAATAATTGGCGCATTACATTTACCGTTTTTACAACGCCTTGGCATACACGTAATACGCTTAAAGTATATCGTCACTGCTTTAGCGTAAGGTTTGGCGCATTGACTTCCCGTTTTAATCACTTAGGCACACTCTGGTGTAGATTGATAGCACACCTTTTTGCCTTTATAATGCCATGGGAGAGAGATACATTAGCACTATCCACTAGCGGTCCTGTGTTTGTACTGATTCCCCCTCACTTGGGTTTTGCCCCCGCAGTAATTTGATCGCATCGGCGGCTTCTCGTTAATTACTTCCACCGGCTGGTGAAGAAAGATTAAAAGTTTTTATACAGGTATGTAGGCACGCTACTGGGCCTCTCTCTAATAATACACCGTCACAGATTTGCATTGTGGCACAGGACTCTGTACCACATTGATTATTGCTCCACATTAATTTCAGACCACAATCCACGGACGTGAATCGGAGGTGCCGGCTGACACCTCTCTGAAAATTGCTCCAAGTTGGATGCCCATGTATTAGGACCCCAAGTCGTCGGTAAGCATGATGTTGCTACTGCATCTGTTGCTTTTTTCACACCAGGTACACACCCCTCTGACCATAATATTTATAATTCAACAGACTGTCACCTTCTCCCCTCCCCCCCCCCTGTCCTGATGAAGACCCGCCTCTGATGCCTAATAAGCTGCACATTTGTTAAGGGTCGAAACGTCAATGTTACGGTCTCAATTCAGTCCACGCAATTTCCCTGACTTGAACAGAAATTCATAACTACTGTTGGGATTTATGCATTGAGTCTTGGACTTGAAAGATACATATCTCCCTGTGTAATGTATGTCATTTATGTCACTTTTGAACAGCACTATGTCACAAATCACTACCAGTCACTAATTGTACACCGTAGTCATTTGTTTCTTCGCCGTATGTGTTTTATGTCACAGACAGCCATTTCATTGATTTGCATATATATGAATACAAAGTAAAGAAATGAATTTTTTTACATAAACAAGGTGTTCTTCTTGGTGTGTTACTTGGATATATAACTAGGACATATTTCCTTTAATGTATCTAATACTTTGTGCAAATCAGTTGAGCTACCCGACAGAACCACTTTTTCTCTAGTCGAAGTAACACACAGCGCTATTGACCTTGACGCATCAACATCTTTGTCCAACTTTGGAACCAACGCATTGCCTGCAACAGTGACTTATCACCTCCGTATTTCAATGCACCGGCGCATTCAAGGTACTGTCCGCGGGTCTGCATGACTCCTGTATCCAACCTGCACTCCATCGTGGTCGGACTGAACTTGGAGCTATTGATTTCTAAGCAGTGCATTTTGATTTATTCTTTCAAAATTCATATCTTGACTTGTGTATGTTGTTATTTTGTCTTTCTGGTCTTTTTTTTACTCAGATAAATATTGGATATTTTACTAAAGTGGTGTGGAACACTTTTGTGTGTGTGTGTGTGTACACTTTACACATTGTGTATTTAGTTTAGCCTGACTGCTCTGAGTCAAGCTACCAGAGGGTGGGCACAGGGAAGCTTTTAGTGTTTACTACTCTAACCCTGACTAGGAATGTGGTTCCTGCTTGGACAGAGTGCATACCTCTGCCAAACAGAAACCTAATTTCAAACAAGAGATAATGTTAAACCTGTGCTTAAGTGGTGCTTTCAGCCCCTAACGAGCCACAAAAGGCGCCCACTTTGTGTTAAAAATAAATGAACGTCCGTCACTGTTCAACATTTTAAGTACAGCTTTGGCCTAGCTGGCAATAGGAACAATGCCAAGTGTCACACCCTCAGCAAGTCGTGGTCTACAAGTCGCAGCACTTAACTTACTGGACTTGTAGTTTTGTTTTTAACCTAGTATATATCGCCTTAAATATCAAAGCATACAAAGCTCTGGTTGCTAAAATGCAAAGAGGTGTCACTCATGACGCAGCACCACCTCACCGCTAGGTTTCAGCGACTAGCAAAAGAATAAAGAAACCAGCTTCAACATACCTCATCCTCATTTGTTCAGTGTTGCCCTCCATAGACTCATCTCCCCCCCCCCCCCCTTCAAGGAAGCCAAATGCCTCTCATTACCTGCCCTGGAAATCTTCCCCATCCTCCTAAAAAAATTAATCTCCATTGATTCAAATGGGATCACATCAAAAAAATATTCAATGTCATCCTCCTTTGACTCGCTAATGGGTGAGAAGTAGGAATCGTTGGGACTTACACTCTGCAGTGTTTAGGATTGCTGTTTTTGGTGCATGTGTTCATCATACAACGTAAATATATTGCAAACAGACCTAGTCAAAATGTTCTGTTAGTTGTAGTCCAACTAATGACTTGTATAGTCTGGGGTAAAGAGTACAAGTGATTATAATTTTACCATTGTGTGTTCCCTGGGATTGGAGATTAGACCTCCTAAAAGTTGTGCTTAGATTACATTACTGCCTTCGCTCCCAGGCGGTGATACCCCACCCACTCAAAACCATTGGGTGGGTGTCTATACATAATGCACCCGCTTGTGAGGCTTCCCTGCTATCTCTGCACGAGTTTGCACCTGCACTGGGGACCGTACATTTGTTTTGTTTGTGATCTCGCTAACTTGCCCTGGTTTATGCTCCACAAACATATCAATGTAATATGTCTACAGGACCTAACTCACTTTGTACATGCCAAAGAGATGGACTAGTCCTTTTCACCAGCATCTCTAAGAACCACAACTTCATCCTCATGCAACAGCTTTGTTCATGCATTTAGCTGTAGCAACCAAGGTCACAAGTCCACAAGTAAGACCTCCGACCCTCGGTCTAGGTCCACACTCTCCCGCAGCTCCGCTGTGCCGTCTCTTGCCTCCAGACCCCAACCTCCTCCTTGGGAGGTTCGAAGCTCCTCCCCGCGCCTGCTCCAACTGGGACAAGACTGCCTGCAACCACCGTAACCTTACTCAGCCATTTTTTTTCTTAATTTTTCCCTGTTGTGCCACTGTTCTGGTGCCCATCTGTGTCTTGCTCTAATTCCACCACTGTTTTATTTTTTTTCTCGTGCCTGCCTGTTCCTTTCGCCGGTGCTGCCCCTCCGGCCCCTCCCCTGGGGAATTCCCCCCCGGAATTCTCCCGCCTCCCAGCCTCTCCTCTCCCCCCCCCCCCCCCCCACCTCCCCTAATTAATGGCTGCCACTATGCAGTCGTGCAGTGGACACACGCAGTGGATGCACGCAGCGGACGGGTGCGCCAAATGAAGGCCCATCTGTGCCCGCCGCAACCCGACCGCGGCCAGCGCCAGGAACCCTGGACGTCCCACTACCCATCGCTACGACACCACCACCCTCCTTGCACTCAACCCTGGAAGACTGGGAGAATGCCAACAGGCTTCGCCGAACACGACCCACTGCCACCAGACCCTCACCGCCACCACGGCCTCCAACACCGCCGACGCCAGCACTGGCGACACCCTAAAATGCCTCCACCTCAACGTACCCTCCGTACATAAACAAGCCATGGAAATCTGGAACCTACTCGGCTCTCTCTCACCCAACATCGCCTTCTTCACAGAGAACTGGACCAACGCATCCTCTGTCCCCGACATCAGCACTGCCATCCCAGATGGATACAAGATCCAGAGGAAAGACTACTCCAACCACCCAGGAGTGGGCCTCGCCATCGCCCACAAGATCACCCTCCACCTCACCACCTCCAGCGAAACCTTCCCCTCCACGGAACACCTGCACTTCCAGATCCAGACCACCCTCTAAGTCACACTCCGAGGAACCCTCGTCTGCAGACCCCCAGCCCCCGAACACCCTTTGCCACCACCATCACCGACTTCATCGCACCCCACGCCATCGCCTCAACAAACTACATACTCATTGAAGACCTGAATTTCCACCTCGACAACCCCAGCGACCCCCAACTCCACTATCCTTCATGACAACCTCGCCAGCATCAGACTTAAACAAGTCACCAACACACCGACCCACAGAGCAGGACACACCCTTGACCCCATCTTCGCGGCAGGAAACCGCATCCAATTCAGCCACACAATGCAGCCGCCATGGGCCGACCATCACTGCGTACACTTCGCCATCAACAAACCCAAGGCACCCAAACTAGCCCCACGCCAACCACGAAGGAACTGGAGAAAGGTTACCAACGAGCAACTTAACTCCACCCTCACCCGAGACAACCACACCTGGGCACCTGATGCAAACGACGCAGCCAGAGAACTCCACACCTGGATCTCCAACTGCGCAGACTAGCTCGCCCCACTACACAACCCCGACTGACCACGCCCCAGGAAAGCTGCCTGGTTTACCCCCACTCTCCAAGAAGCCAGATGCACCTGCAGACGCCTGGAGGAGAACTGGAGAAACGCCAAGACCACCGAAAACCACACCACCTACAAGGACGCCATGACGGACTTCCACAACCAGATCAGAGCCACCAAGAGGAACTTCATCCACAACAAAATCCTGGCCAACTCCACTAACTCCAAGGAACGTTTGTGTCATTCAAAATGTCGCGAAGCCACAGACATCACCCTATCCCAAGACCTCTGTGACAAGCTTGGAACCTATTTCCACCTCGAGATCAAAAACCTCTACGACAAGTTCATCGACCATCCACCAGGCGCCACAGACTGCCCCCCGCACCCCAGAAACACCAGCCAGCCCCCCATCTTCAACTGGACACCGATCACGGCCGAAGACACCGCATCGACCATGAAAAGCATCCACTCGGGGGCCCACCTGACTTCTGCCCCCCTCACATCTACCACAGAGCCGTGGCCTCCATCTCACCCCAACTACAAAGCACCATCAACATCACCTTCAAAACCGGCACCTTCCCAGATGACTGGAAGCGCGCAGAAGTCAGACCTCCGCTCAAGAAGCCCAGCGACCTCAAGAACTACTGGCCCATCTCGCTCCTCCGCTTCGCAGCCAAAGTTGCAGAGAAAACAGTCAACAGGAAACTGACACGATTCATTGAAGAGCACGCCGTCCTCGACCCGTCCCAAGCTGGATTCCGAAGCCACCACAGCACAGAGACTGCCCTACTTGCCGCCACAGATGACATCCGTACCCTCCTGGACCAAGGCTACTCCACAGCCCTCATCCTACTCAACCTATCAGCGGCTTTCGACACCATCTCCCACCACACACTATTCGCCAGACTACATGACGCAGGCATACAAGTATCAGCCCTGGACTGGATCCGATCATTCCTCACCGGAAGAAGCCAAAGGATCTGACTCCCACCCTTCCTCTCCGACCCCACAAAAATCACCTGCGGAGTCCCACACGGTTCATCCCTAAACCCCACCCTCTTCAACATCTACATGGACCCCTCTCGCAGCCATCGTCCGACAACAAGGCCTCAACATCGTATCCTACGCCGACGACACCCATCTCATCCTCTCCCTCGCCAAAGAACCCACCACTGCCAAACTCAACTTCCAGAAGGGAATGCAAGACGTCGCAGTTTGGATGACCAACAGCTGCCTGAAGCTCAACGCCGAGAAGACAGAAGTCCTCGTCCTCGGTACCAACCCTTCTGCATGGGACAGCACCTGGTGGCTGACCGCCCTCTGAAGCCCACCTACCCCTTCAGACCACGCCAAGAACCTCGGCATCGTACTCGACCCATCACTCAGCATGAACCAACAGGTCAACGCCGTCACCTCCAGCTGCTTCAACACCCTCCGCATCCTACGCAAGACCTTCAAGTGGATCCCCCGAGTCAAGGAAGACAGTCACTCACGCACTCCTCATCAGCAGCAGACTGGACTATGGAAACGCACTTTACGCCGGCATCAACAAGTCCCTACTCCGCAAACACCAGACAATACAGAACATTGCCGCCAGACTCCTCCTCGCCATCCCCGACACGAACACATCAGTCAACACCTACGAAGTCTCCACTGGCTCCCCATGGAGAAAATGTTCACTTTCAAAATCCTCACTCACACCTACAAATGCCTACACAACAACGGACCCAAATACCTTAACGACAGAATCAACTTCCACGTACCCAAAAGAAACCTCTGATCTTCCATCCTCGAACTGGCCGAAACCCAGCGCATCCACAGAGCCAGAGCAGGCTGAAGATCCTTCTCTCACATTGCACCCAAGACATGGAACAAGCTACCGGAAGACATCAGATGTGCCCCCTCCCTGAACAACTTCAGGAAGACCCTCAAGACCTGGCTCTTCGGCTAAACAGATCTGCGGACCCCCCCCCCCCCACGCCTTGAGACCCTCACGGGTGAGTAGCTCGCTTACAATTCCCTGATTGATTGATTGAAGTCCACACTCTGCGCTGCACGTGCACTCGAGTGTGGTGTGAGAGATCTCAATAAGTATCATCAGGGCTACATTGTTTATCCCTATTTAAGACACTACGGGCCCGATTATGATGTCGGGCGAAACGACTCCTCCCGACATTCGAAATCTCTTCGACCGTGTCAGAACCCATCCGACCGACTCGGTCAGTTTACAATCTGCCCAACAGATTATGATGTGTGTAGTCGGATTGTAAACCACACGGTCTTTCCGAATCTGTACCGAACGGCTCTTGGAGCATCTGTGTCGGTCGGACCCACACCGCACCGCTCTTCGGACAGCATTTCCAACCGTGCGATTACAATGCCGGTTTCCAACAGCCTTTCCGAGTCGGCCTGTCTGACACAAAATGGCTGTCGGAAAGTAACTTTGGGGGCCCTAGGGGCCCTAGTAGGGCCCCCTTCACCCTGCCTCCGGTTGTGGTCCGAGGGGTTACCCAAGTGACCCGCCTGTAAAACCCTGCACTGTGTGGTAGGCACCATGGGGTGCCTGCGATAGGGTGCATGTTTTTCTGCAAACACCCTATTTCCCCATAGGAGCCTGTGTTGTCAGTCGGAACATGGGCTCCCATTGAAATCAATGGGAATCCGACCGAACCGTGTTTGGTCGCATCGTAATCGGTCAGGCGGAACTGCCGACTGCGAGTCGGTCAGATCCGAATCCGAGACGGTGTCTGGCGGAAAGCTCGCCCAACATTGTAATCGGGCACTACGTGTCTCTATGATTGGAATAAGACCTTAGCTACCACAGAAGTCCAGTAAGGTGGATCAGTTGACAACTGCATCCATTGGAGAAATCTGGGTGACCTGAAAGTCACAGGTCTGTTCACTCAAGCTAAAATACTTTTTATACAACCTTCAGAAAAAAAATAACATTTTGGCTAATTATAACTTTTGTCAGTCCCTCTGAACAAAACAAAGCCTGACGTGCTGTCAAAGTGTATTAATTATTAACGACAGAGAAAATCAACCAGGTTACACAAATTGCCCTGGTATCTTGCACCTTGGTTCTTTTAGCTGCATGTGATCATTGTAAAATTGTGCTATTTTGCTCCATTTAGTTTTTCGGATCGCAGCAATGTATATAGCTTCTGAAATAATTTTTCTGCCGTTTGCAGAAAGTAAACATAAATAAATTTTTGCTGCTACTAAACAGCACAGTGCACTGCAAAACAAAATGGGCCAAAAATAGCGTAACTTTATAGTTCATTATATTGTGCTTAACTATTTGCAAATGATAATGCTGCAGCCATTTATGTGGTGCAGTTCCTTGACTTTGTCCTCCAAAACATCATCGTGTGCCTTCGGGTGCCTAGATTTAAGCAAAGCTTCGCTACAATTATGACAAGCTTTGGTAAGGCCATTAAGGGTTTACTTTAAAAGTGCAAGTGGTTGGCTTTGCCAATACTTGTTTTCATTAGCCTGAACAAAATAATAAAATGGCCACCAGTGCGTGACTATGTGGCCACGTACTGGGATGGCAGTTTTGGAATGGGTTTTCTAATAAAGAAGCCATCAAAGATGGCAGCTGTTGTTTGCATTGTGACTCATTAATGCTCATGCGTCTTGACACACTGCAGCCATTTTGACATTTTCTAATTTACTTTTCCAGAATCTGCAGGTAGAAGTGTCTATCGGAAGAAAAAGTTATTTACCTTCAGTAATGATCTTTCTAGTGGATACTCTGTCTACCTGCAAATTCCTCACTTATTCCATCTACTTCCACGTCTTGAAGAAGGTTCATGTAATAATAATAATAAGGCTCCAAGTTAGTTGTTGCCCTGCACCTTATCAGAATGTATGTCCTCATCCTGTTTGCAGCGTGATAAAAACAGATGGTAAACTAAGGCATGTATGGCACAGATACAGATACGGAGCCAGCGCTGGATAGACAGGATTGTTCTCTGGCCTGTGCCAGGCTATGCTTGTCAGAATCGCGAGGAGTATGTAATTACTGCTTTAATGTGGAAGTACTTACAAATATGTGTTTCACACATCAGTGGCTTTTTGAGTGTGTGGTAGTGAAACCCTATGTGGCAAACAGATATAACTCACGAATTTGGTAGAATGCGTACCATTTAGAAATTAATAGGTCTGTAGGAAGTCTGGATAACCTCAACTTGTGAAACTCTATTTTAAGGCATGGTATTTGGCATGCTTTTGTTCTGGTTGGTGTCCTGAAAAGTTGTTCGTCATGAGCGGCATTATAATATCTAAATATTTGCTTTCTCTTGAAGCGCTGATGGAAGGGGCTGACGTGTAACTGGACATGTCGAAGTATTTGTTGAAAAGTACCCTGTGAAGTACCCTACATTATCGACAGTAACAAAATACCAAAACAACACAACATAAATACGCAAGGCAACTCCACAACGACACAGCACTGTAACACAAAGGGAACACAGCAATAGGCCATAACAGGAAACGCCAAAACAGCCATTACAGAACACAACCAAAATGCAGCCACAAACACCAGAACACAAATCACAGTACAGTACAACACAAAACCAACACTCTATAAAACAACAATTGCAACTTAGTTGCGGTGTTATATTGTGATGGTTTGCTGCACGTTTTTGTAATTTGTTTGTGTTGTCTCATTGATGTGGTGTTCTGGTACGTAGTTTTGTTGTGTCATTGTGTTGCTTTGTCGTATTGTGTTGATGTGTTGCATTTAGTGTTATTGTATTGTCTTGATGATGCATTGATTTTGATGGTGTGGTATTTTGTGTATGTTGTGGCGTATTATATTTTGTCTTGTGTTGGTGTATTTAATGTTAAGTTTTTTTGTGTTGTATATTGATTCACTGTTGGATTGGGGTGATGCGTTCCAATATTGCATCTCACCTGCATATTGTCATCTTAAACATGCACAAACACTCTCCCCTCACAAAAAACCCACTTTAATGAAGCAATGATAAATGTTTACACGAAGCACTGCACTGCTTACCACCAAGTGCCTATAACCGAGATTGCCCTAAATGTTTACCTCCCTCTCTAACCGACCTCTAACCCCTGTATCTGCCGAGAAGGAAAGTACAGAAACACATTTGAACGTGCTTGGTTGAAAATAAACGTTCAAGCCTGTAGTTGGGACCAACTAAACTGCCTAGCCGAAATACTGTAATGGGAATAATATGTGAAAGTCACATTCCCATGTATGTCGTCAACTAAGATTAATGAATAGGGAAATTAGAAATGCTTTTCGTAGGTAACTTTATAAGTTTAAAGCTTATCCATCCTCATAAGAGGAAATAATTGTGTGTATATCCGTCTAGACTACCTACAGGGAGAATTCGCTCCAGCAACTTACCAACTTTTTAAAGGAAGTTTTCTGCTAGCACTGTTAGCAACACTACAACATATGCAAAGAGTGGGCGTCTGCGCTAACGTTTTGTCGCTTGTCTCATGCTGTTGGCTGTTTTGATTTATCCTTCTCCTGTAGAAAGTAAGGCATGAGGCACTATTTTACTTCTAAAAGCACATTAACTAGTTACAGATTAAGTGCAGTGCCATGCATTCATTTTGCATGTAAGTCAGTTTTTTTTTGTTATTTTTCACATCAGCCTTTTTTATCGTCATTGTCATCTGAGTGTCAGAACTGGTATGTGTACACATTACAACATTAAAGTCAACAACATTATTGTCTTTGTCAATGTTTGTTTCTTTTACAGTGCTGTAAAATTAGCCTGTTTTTTGCCCAATATTGTTTCAGTTCTATTTACTTTAGAGTGGGCATTTCTTTAAGCCTACATTAATGTGTGATATAGCATTTTCTTGTGTGGATGCTTTCAATAAGGACATTCGGTGATTCTTGTCTATTTTGATTTTGTTTTTTGCAGATTGACAAAGCAGGGTCTCCTGCCCAGTTTGGAGGACTTGCTGTTTTATACTATTGCAGAGGGACAAGAAAAAATACCTGTTCATAAATTCATCACTGTAAGTGCCTTTCACTTTTAATAATTACTTTCGCAAGTCATTAAGTTTGGAATTTTGAGCTGTGAATTTCTAAACTGTTTATTTTTTACATTTTGGATGGCTCTTGCTGTCACATGGTAATGTATGCGTGTTGTGTGGTAGAATGTTAGCTAACCTTTGCTCATTTTGCTGTTGTTGGTGTCAGCCACAATGGTCTAAACAGTTTTGGTAGCTGGCGTGCTCTATAGCCTCATTAAGCTGGCACGTAAGCTGATGCCTATCTCTTTCGAGAGTATATATGTGTCACATCTCAGAATTCCACTAAGGGAGCTGAAACATCTAAGACGTCTTAAACTATCACCTTCATAGTTTATTATCTCTGCAAAAGAATTGCAATCTCAACAGCCCACACCACAACGAGAGATTTTAAAACCTACTTGTAAAAATACAGTTTACTTGTGCTCATAAAATTCTAATATCCTATAATAGACCCATCAAATCCAAGGCCCTTATGACTAGTAGGTTTCTACACAAGTTTTTTTGTTTGTTTTTTAAAATAAACTTGTATATAACAAAGTAAGACTAAAAAATATACTGAATACCGGTATGGTGATTTCGTCCACTATAATATTCTGTTTTTTCTAATCCTGTTCTCTGCTTTTACATGTTCATTTCACCCTCGTAAATTGACAATTTTGTCCCGGTAACAGACCCCCAGTTTTGCAGAGAGTCTCCTCCAATTTCTGCAAGGCTGGGTCTTGCCCTATCCATTGCTGTCTCATTGTTAAATCAAACCCCAGGTCCATTGTGGAGTGCAGAAATTGTTTGGATTTATTAAGCAGGCGCCAAGACATTATCCAGAAGCTTATCAGCACATTTTCTTGATGGATATACAGCAAATTGTTGTTCACTCCTTTGGCTAATTCACCAGAGAATACTTGTAGCCAGTCCACTGGCTGATTTGTCATGCAACATGATGACCAGTGCAAATGATTGAATAGAAACCACAAAGCTGCCGGACAAATATGCAGGACAGGCACCCCGCTTGCCAGCGCAGTGGTTGCAGCTTTGGAGGAATGCGCTTGTAAGCGGATCACAGACACAATATCATTCCATACAATATCGAAGCACAAAAATATCGAAAATTAAATATCAATCACAAAAATATTGACTTACTATACTTAACTAGTAAAACCACAAATATTGAGAACAAATATATATCGTTAATAAAAATATACATTTTTAACTATATCCAAAATATCGTTACCTTTAAATAAAATACTATACCAACAATATCGATACAAAATCGATACACACAATATCAATGATCATATTGCAGCGAAAATAAAATATTCACTAATAAATATTTAAAAACACTTTTAACATAAAACAATGACTCAATATAAAAATAAGACGTTGTATACTCCTAGTTCAGTTAAACAAAAATATTACACTTGATTTTGAAAAATAAATAACAAATTATAACTACAACTCTAAAAAATATAAGCATAAACTAAAAGCATATCAAGTACCTCCTAAATATTAATAATTACATATATACAAAAGTAGCAAAGTAAAACAAATTAAACATTTTAAAAAAATGTGATAAACTTCTGAATATTTTTATAAAACTACAGTAGGGGTTGCATGTACTGCCCAAATGTTCCAATTTAAAAATATTTTCTTAAACCATTATTATACATGTTCATGAAAACAAAATGTTTGCTAAATATTAATAGAACAAAACAATTTATATAAATGTAATACATAAATTTACGTGTTCAGAATTATAAAAACATTTTTATTTTAAAATAAACGTATTCTAAAGAGCCCTCCACCCTTACCCCCTAAAGACCCAATATCCTGCTGCTATATATATTAATGCAACTAAAAATACAAATTTTAAAAAATACATAACGAAAAATTTGGCCTACTAAAAACACAAATCTAAAATAATATAAACCGATACAAAACACACAATATTATGAATTACATACTAACTGATACAAATGATATTACATGTGATATTTTCTGCATCAGTATTTTTTACAATAATATTAAAAACAAAACTAAAAATTTTATTTTTACCTTTCATATTCCTGACAATATTTTTGATGTCCCTATACTCTTGACACAATATTATTGTATCACAAGATGTTTTCCCGACTCTGTTCAAACACCCCGGCAAGCAAGCCTTTGGAGGGTGTTTCTTACAGAGTGCCTAGCAGATCTTAATGCAGAGAACAATCCACCGGGAGATGGTTACTTTTGTACTACCTTGAGCTTCCTTACGTCTGAGAACCCCACAAAGAGTTGAGCTTCCACGCGGTGTTCTCTGGTGTGATCTATATAAAAGCTTAGTGCTCTCTTTACGTCCAAACAATGGGGCATCTTGTCTTTCTTTGAACGATTAGGTGGAGCAAAGAATGCCATAAGGGTGATAGCCAGGCCGACATGTAATGGGGTGTTCACTTTCAGTAGAAAGGAAGCTCGGGTCCTTAACATCAATTTATCCTGGAAGAATGTTTTATAAGGCAGTTGCATCTCTCTCACACACCTAGCCAATGTTAAGGCAATGAGAAACACCATTTTCAATGTCAAAAGTCTCAAGAGGCAATGGTGTAAAATGGATGCCTATCAAAAAAGTGAGTACTAAATTCAAGACCACTGTGGCAACATGAAGAGTGTTAGTGGATATAAATATTGCACAATTGAAAAATCAAAACATAACAGGTGATTGAAATAAAGAAGTCTGATTAGGGAACCACAACAAAGATAACAAAGCCATCTTGTAGCCTTTAACTGTGCCAAAAACAAGTCCTTGCTAGGCCAGAGACCAAGCAAACAGCAAAACTTCAGACTACTTGGCTTGTAGTGGATAAAGTTTGGCAGTTGACACAAATTTGTCCCAACAACTGGCGCAGGCACATTTCGTACAGTGATGCCTTTTTGCCAAGATAACATAACCAACCTCATGAGGAAGGTCAGATAGAAGTCAACTGAGACTGCTCAATCTCCATACATGGAGATGCAGAATGCACAAGCCTGGGTGCAGTACCCTATCCTGCTGCTGCGACAGAAGCTCATCCCAAAGCGACAGCTTGATTGGAAGACAGATGCTCCTGCCCAGGAGTTCCGTGTAACCTGCTCTCCTGGCCCTCACTGGTGCTGTTAAGATGACTTCAGCCTGGTCATTTCTGATCTTCTTCAGAACTCTGGGTAGGAGAGGCTGAGGTAGGAAGGCATAAAGGAGTCCCAAACTCCACTCTAGGAGGAATGCGTCTGAGAGAGCGCCTTTTGGCCTAATGACTTGCAGCACACGAAAGTGCTGATATTGCATTTTTTTGGGCTGTGGCAAAAAGATCACTTTAGGTTTCTCTGTATTGATGGAAGACACCCTGCGTCCCCTCGAGTGTAATTGTATTCATGGTCCGCTAGGCATCGGTAGCTGAGTTTGCCTGCCATGGCGTTCAAGAGATCCCGCTAGGTGGATCACCACTCATCCAAGCTGCTCAAAGTCTCCTGTCATAGAATCCCATCCCTCACTGCTTGTTGCAGTACCACATGGTGGTGGCATTGTCTGTGTGCACCTGCACAAACCTGATCGTGGGCAGGAAGGCTTTCAATGCCAAGCTAATCACTCTTAACTCCAGCAAATTATTGGGTAGTTGAGCTTCTGCCATAGACCAGAGGCCTCTGATGTCTATCTCTCCCAGATGGCTTCCCCAACCCCGGAACAATGCATCTATTACCACTGTTAAATCTGGGTGGCATAAGGTGAGGGGCATGCTACTGACCTAATCCTAGTCCAGCTGCCACTACTGTAAGTCTTTCGCAGTCTCCAAAATCTGTATACAATCTGACAAATTCCCCATGTGCTGTGCCCACTGGGATTTCACGTCCCACTGCAGAGCCCGCATATGCCATCTGGCATGTTTCACCAGCATGATGCAGGAGGCCAACAATCCCAACAGCCTCCTTTATCTGGGGTGTAGGGCAGACCAGACCTGGGCTAGCTTTAGCATCTTGAATTTCTACCTCTGCAGGAAGGCATTTAGAGTGTAGAGATTTAAAATGAGATGAGGGCCTCCATCCCCCTTCAGCACTGGGAAGTAGCAGGAGTAACAGTCTGCTCCTACTTATGATAGCGTAACCGTCTCTATCCCTTTGTCCCAAAAAAGTAGCCCTTTCTACTGCAAGATGGACAGGTGGCCCTCTGTCAGTCTCCTTAATGGTGGGAAGAATTGTGACGGGTGGAAAGAAAAGGCAGGTCGTATCCCTGTGTACAAGTTGAAGGACCGACTTGTCTCAATTGATGACTTACCATTCTTGGAGGAAATATTGAAACCTTCCTCCAGCAGCATGGCTTTGTGCCAGAAGGGACACATTGAGGTCGTTTAGCAGACGCTAATGCAGATTGTGTGGGGCATTATGCTGCACGTTGTCCCTGACGTCCTGGGTGTTCGCTTTGCGCGCCACATCCTCGCCCATCAAAGGGCTGGGAGGCCCATTGGGCTGGCAGTTGAGTCTGACCTTGGCGATATATGCAACCCTTACTGTAGCACCAAAGGGTGAAATTGCTGATCGAGCTGTCTGTATGGAGCAGACAGACCTAAGAAGCATGCTGTGGCCATGCTTTCTTTAAAGATGTTTACCACTTCCTCTTTGGATGTCAAGATTAATGCCCCCACAGACTGCTTGCCATCAACCTAGAGCTTGAAGCCCTTGCTCACTTTTAATAATGCCTTGTTGGAATCAGTCCTTCTGGCATGGGAATAGTCTGCTTCAGCGCCCACAGTGAGTTGATTGGTGGCAAGGTGCTATCGGCCTGCATCTGGGGGCTCACCCTTTCTACTCACTTAACCATCTCCGGAGAGCCTGGTTATTTAGGCTAATTGTTCTTCGCGACAGGTGTGGGGGACTTTTCCTATGGCACCGTCGGACAAGGCAGCCAAACGTCTGCAACAATTTTTTCTCTGCTCAAAGTATGGCATTAAAATCTTTGAATGAAGCTTTTCCTCTTGTTTTTTAATTTTATTAAATTGGTCTTTATAAATTTTTTTAGCAAACGTGTCAATGCCACGTTTCATCTCAGCTAGATCTATTCATACCCTATGGCACATGGCCCAACTGGTTATCCGTATCCACAAAGGTATGCAGTTCCGATACAAACTAGACAGGAGGAAAGAAAATGGGCAGGACAGAGGAATATATACTTTTAGTTCGCATGCATTACATCGCATGCCTTTACAACGCGGTTGTTACAACAACCGCGTTGTTACAACGCAAACTATTAGATCATAAGTCATTTTAACGACTTGCTGTAGGGGGCACCCTGGACTTAGGAATAATATAATATACTATTCCTACTACAGTTTGTGCAACAGCAGGTAAGGGTTTGGATTCTAAATCCAATACCAGTGCGCCCCATTTAGCAAGTCGTTGAAACGACTTGCGATGTAATGGTAAGTAAGGCATGCAATGTAACGCATGCGTTGTTGCGGGTGTTTCCTGGACAGAGAGGGCTGATCAAGCATATTGGGGTGGGGAGGGGGGTTGGATTGATCAGAAGAAAGAGCTCTCACACTGCAAGATGGGTGTCATGCTTCATCATCGGGCAGCTCCTTATTGGGCCGGCGCTGCAATGCCCAACAGGCCTCATGATGGGGCTTTTTGCTGGAGATCTTTTAAAACCTGTGATGAGATGAGTATGAGGGTGCAGTATGTGTGTAGATTGGTGACTGTGGTTTAAAAATGACTTATAGGAACCTAAAGTATTTTTGCAGTTTGATATAGCGCAAACTTGATCCGCAGGTATCAGAGTGCTTTACATGAGCACCAGTTGCAGTAAAGACAGACAGATTCATTTTTTTTTTATGAACGTGGAGATTGAGTGATTTGCCCAGAATCACAGGATGTTTGAGCCTCCCGCCTGACTCTAACCTAGTTCCCCGGCCTCAGTCAGCCATACTAGCCGTTGAGCCATACCCTCTCCTGCTTTTTGATAAGCACGTGTTCTTGTCATGAGTAAAAATGAAGAGTGGCTGTGTTGGAGACAATGATCCTCTACAGTTCAAAGTGTGGTGAAGGTGATCCTTCTCCCCGGCAACAAATGGCAGGCGTAAAAGATGCACGCCAAAATCAGGTCCTGATAAGCCCGAAACGAAGTGGATCACCTTTATACCTTAAGGGATTTACAACACCCGGTTGGCCTACATTGCCTTGGATTGATATTTTGACGATTCATGGATTTCTTTAATGGATCGGTCGAACTGCTTCTAGCCTTGAAAAAGTCCTTTTAGGACGAAACACGTGTCGGCTGTTGTGTACACATTTCTGGATTGTTCAAGAAGATATATTAAAGAAACGTGCAAGTGCAAATCCAAAGCTATTGATGGACTCTAATTTTCTGACATGCTCAAACATATTGTGGATACCAGCTTCCCTGGTTTATTATAATTGTCGTGTGCTATAGCAATTGTGGCAAAAAGACGAGAAACATGTTGACCCAGCCGCCATCCCCTCATCTTTCTCCTCTTCCTCTGCCTCCTCTTCCTTTGCCTTTTCTTCCTTCCCTTTCTCCTCCTTGTCCTCACCCTTCTCTTCCTGCGCACCACCACAAGCAAATAAGTCCTTGTTTGCTCCTACCAGTACACCAGGAGCCTGTGTGGGGCTGGGTGTCCTCCTTTCTACCAGCGTGGAAGCCAATTACTTTGGATCAGTGGGTCCTTTAGAAAATGGAAAGGAGGTATGCCATACCTTTCCTGTAGGCTCCACCTTCCCTTCCTCCTCTGTCCAAAGACCATCTTTCCTTTTTCATGCAAGACGTGGCAGTGTTCCTTCTGAAAGGAGCAGTAGAGTTAGTGCCAGAGCAGGGTACTTGGCAAGAGTTCTATTCACAATACTTTTTGATCCCAAGAAGGGTGGCATTCTGTGTCCAATCTCAGACCTAAGAGTACTGAATTTCTACCTCCGGGAGCAGAAGTTCAAGATGCTGACCTTAGCTCAGGTCCTATTGGCATTGGAAGCGGAGACTAGGTGGTGTCTTTCCACTTCAGGATGCATACTTCCACATCCTGGTCCTGCAGTTTCACCAGTAGTACCTGCGTTTTAATGGTAGGTTCTGCCCATTACCAATTCGCTGTAATCCTGTTTGGTTTGACATTGGCACCTCAAGTCTTCACCTGGGTAATTGCAGTGGTTGCTACTCATCTCAGAGGGTAAAGTAGTCCAATCTTCCATACCCGGATAACTGTCTGTTTAAGGATGTGTAAATGGAGCTGGTGACACACCATCTGCACTCAACGGCAACTGTGCTGTTTGATCTGGGCTTGTCAATCAGCAGGCCCAAATCTCACCTAGAGCCTCCCAGGGTATCCTGTTTATAGGATCGGTTCTAGGCACTACCCTTATTTGCGCCTTTCCTCGTCATCAAAGGTTGCAAGACATCCGAAAGATTGTATATCCTTCCTGGAATGCTTTAGAGTTCCAGTCCTGATCAGCTTACGTCTGCCGGCTTCCCGTGTACTCCTGGTCAAGCATGCATGTTGGCATACAAGTGCTCTACAGTGGTGCCTCTGGAGTCAGTAGTTCCAACATGGGTAGACCTGTCAGACACCAATGTCATCTCTCGGTATGCAGCCGCAGATGTGGTCTGCTGGGTGAACGAGGTGCACCTTCTCCGAGGGATGCCTTTCAGTCCCCCTCCAACCATGACCATGGATGCCTCCAAGCTAGGGTGGGGAGCACATGAAAATCAGGGGTATCTAGTCTCCGGAACAACATGTGCTTCATATGAATCTGCTTGAACTGTGGTTGATTTTGTTGGCACTCACGGCCCTCCTCCGATCCATCCGGTGTCAGTCTGTCTAGATCTTGACAATACGACTGTGATGTGATATATGAACAAACCAGGGTGAATAGAGTCTCAACTACTATGTCTAGAGGCATTTAGTCTGTACGCTTTGCCAGTTTCAAGGGATTTCATTAACAGCCTGCCTAGATCTATGAATTTCAGAGACGACAGCTTGAACCGATGTTATCTTGCAGATCACAAGTGGCAGCATCTGCCAAAGGTAGTCCTAGATTTCTTCAGCAAGAGGGGAACTCCACAGGTGGACTTGCTTCAGATTGGCCAAGTTTTCCAGTATTAGGGGTGTCTTTCATAGATTCACATGCCTGAATCATTCCCCGTCGTCGAGACGGGAGCCTCCGGTACATAAAAAAGTAATGTCCTATAGACATACATAGAGAAAAATAGGCCTAAGGGCCTCCCCTTAGTAGCCTATCCTAGTCCTTATGTAAAAAGGACCAAACTCTTAGAGTCAGCCAATCAGCTATCACCTCCCTCTAGAACCTTCCTGGCAGGAGCCTCAGTCCCTCAGATTTTCTACCGCACGTTGTGCTAGGGAGTCTCCAGCCTGAGTTCTCCTCAGGATTTCTTTCAAGCCAGATTGTTCACTTTTTTGGTGACTTTCTACTTCAAGGATTGAACGCAGACCACTTCAGGCCTCTTGTTACTGCAGTGAGTGTTTATTTCTTCTACAACTCCTGGCATGTCTGAATCCCAGAAGAAAGCCCTTTTCAGGGCTTGCTCTTCATGTGGGAAGAAGAGGCTTCATGTGGACGACAAGCATGACCTCTGCCTGTATTGCCTGTATCCGGACCACGTCCCTAAGGACTGTAAAATCTGTAGGTCTTTCCCTCACAAGACCTTGAGAGACAGAGAGGGTCGTCTGCTTATCTGGCTGGACAGGCTCAAGGACAGGGAGAGTGTGCTATCCTCAGAGGCGAGCTTTTCCGGAGCCTCTGAAGTCTCCCTGAAGAGGCCGAGAGTGATGTCTCCTGGCCCCTCAGACGCTCCTCCTATGAAGACACACAAGAAGTCTTCAGAGGCAAGATCTTCAAAATCTTCAGTGTCTGGCAAGGACTCTCTGACTTTTAAGAAGCCTACCCTGTCGGCCAGCAAAATTGCGACACCTTCCTCAGCGCAAAAAAGGGCGCCAGGTCATGTCTCCACAGCGACGACGACCGTGTCCACAACGACAGCGTCGTCAGTCTTCTCGTCGACGACGACCACCCCTTCATCGTCGTCAGCAGGTACTCCTATTTCGTCTATTATACTGTTAAAACCGTCGTCTGCGTCTAAGTCATCGTCGACGACAAAGATTGTCCCGTCGACGACGACATCGTCGATGAGGAGTCCACCGTCGACGGAAGAGTCGACGACGAAGGCATCGACGACGAAGGCATCGACGACGAAGGCGTCGACGACAAATGAATCGTCGACGAGCGCATCGTCGACGAAGACATCGTCGACGAGGAGAGTATCGTCGACGGAGACGCCGTCGGCGAAGACCATGCCGTCGACGACGGTATCGTCGACGGGAAAGTCGTCGTCGTCGTCCATGGGGAAATCCAAACTGGTAGGAATGTCAGCACGGAAGACAGCAGGGGTTCCTGTAGAGGTATCGACATCTGGCAAACTGACCAGACCACAGATTACACCGGAAACGACGTCTCCAAGTAAGGTGCAAACCAATTTGCCTATGGAGATTCTTCAGAGTGAGGAGTCGGAAGAAGAGCTCTTTGATCAGGCTACTTCCCCCTCTGAGCTGTACGTCAAATGTCAAAGCACGGACGAGGAACAGGAGGAGATGAGCGGGCAGGAACGCCCCGTCCAGGAACAAGTTCGCACGGAGGTCACCCCGATGGTATGTCTTCCCCTGTCGATCGTTAATGACCTCAAATACCTTCTCCGGGACTACAAGCAACGTTTCCCGGAGTCGCCAGCACTGGACACAGGGGGCCCAGTGCCTACTACAATTCCATCAACGACAGCCCCAAAGCAATCACGACCAGCGACTCAGGTCTGCCGCGAGAAACCGCCACCTCAGGTGATAGTGTCATCGGATGAGGAGCCTGAGGAGATGGAAGAGGGGGAGGTCCAGGAAGACCAGACGGACAAGGATGAGGAGGAGGAGTATGTGCCATCCTCCCCACCTTCCCCACAACCGCGCCAAGCTGATTCACCGCCAGTGGATATTGGCGGTTTTCATAAGATAGTTGAACGAGCAGCGACGCGGTTTCATATGGTCATGGAATCAACGGAGACTGAGTGCTTCTTGCATGACTTTAAGGAGCAGACGAAGAAGACGACGAAGTCAATCCCTATCATTGACTTTCTCTGGGACCAGGGAAAGAAATTAATGCTGACGCCGGCTTCTGTGCCTGCGGTTGTGCCACGCCTGGACAAAAAGTACAAAGCTCCATCCACGGCACCGGCTTGCCTTAATGGACACCCGAAACCGGATGCGGTCGTGACCCAAGCGGCCCAGAAAAATTCTCGTAATCCTTCCTCTCCTCTGTCAGCCCCACCGGACAAGGAAGGCAGAAAATTGGACACAATTGGCAAAAGGTTTTCGACCACTTCGGCAATGACCATCAAGGTGGCCTACTCCATAGCCCTGTTAGGGCGTTATAACCGCCAACTTTGGGAGGATATAGCCCCATATTTAGCAGAGCTGCCAAGCGCAGTTCAGGAGGAGGTCAAGGCACTACTTTCTGAGGGCCAAACCTCGGCGGCCGAGATCATTGACTGTGCCATAGACGTGGCCATGACAGGCTTTCGTCAACTGGCTGGGGCTGCAGTCCTGCGCCGGCAGGGATGGCTGAAGGCAACATCGTTCAGGCAGGAAGTGCAGACGAAGGTACTGGACATGCCCTTCGACGGTCAACATCTTTTCGGGGACAAAATTGATGAGGCGCTCCAAGCTATCAAGAAGGACACTGACACGGCTAGAGCGCTTGGAACCTTGCAGGCAAGGAATCAGTCCTTTCGGGGCAACAAATCTAGAGGCCAGTCCTCCTACAGAGGATCCTACCAGAATAGGTCTTCGTATTCCTTCCAGAATAAGACCCAGTACCAGCAGAAGCAGCAACAAGGTCGGCAGTCTTCGTATGGAAGATCTAATTTCAGGGGTAAGAACCAAAAGAGGGGCACCGGCGGACGCCAGTGACCAGTTACTCCAGCCAGTCCACATACCATCTCCCTCATTAAAAATTGGAGGAAAATTGACCCATTTCCTGGAAAATTGGCGCCTCATCACCACGGATCGCTGGGTACTCCAACTCCTAAGATTCGGCCATTCCCTAGAATTTACCACCATCCCACCTGCAACCCCTCCCCGCAGGTTCCCACACAAACATCTGCGACTGCTTCTCCGGGAAATATCGGAGATGTTGAAGGAAGGAGCGATCGAGCGGGTTCCATCGGCTCAGAGGGAGAAAGGATTCTATTCCCGCTTCTTTCTGATACGCAAGAAAGAAAAGAAGTGGAGGCCCATTCTAGATCTCAGGGCACTCAACTCTTTCCTGAAGAGTCAGTCGTTCAGGATGGTGACGCTCCAAGAAATTCTAGGCATTCTAGAAAAAGGAGATTTCATGACATCCTTGGATCTTCAGGATGCCTACTATCACATCCCGATACTCAGGAGGCACAGGAAGTTTCTACGTTTCGAGGTGGCAGGACAGCACTACCAATTCAAGGTCCTGCCGTTTGGCCTCAAATCCGCTCCGCGGATTTTCACCAAGTGCCTTTCTCCTGTGGCAGCTTTCCTGCGTCAAATGGGTCACCAAGTCTTCCCCTACCTCGACGACTGGCTGGTAAAGGCACCCACAGCTGCAGGCGCAACCAAATCCTCCAACGCCTGTACCAATCATTTCCAACATCTAGGATTGACTCTCAATCTTCAGAAATCCTATATGTCCCCAACAAGAAGCATCACCTTCCTCGGGGCGACCTTGAATACGGAATGCGCGAGGGCATTTCCTTCAGAAGAAAGAAAAAACAAGATAATATCGCTGGCCACGGCGGTGGCATCAAGGAAGTCCCTAAGAGTTCGCACCTTCAAATCACTCCTGGGAATGATGTCTTCTTGTATACTCCTCATCCCTCACTGCAGGCTTCGGATGCGTCCATTGCAAGAAGCCCTCACGAACCAGTGGACTCAGAGTACGGGTTCGTTCGAAGACATTGTGAGGATAACACCGCGAATATCCAAAAGCCTCGAATGGTGGAAAGATTACAGGAATCTGTCTGTGGGACTGCCGTTTCTGCTTCCAGCAGCGCCACTTGTGATCACCACCGATGCATCTCTGGCGGGCTGGGGAGCTGTCCTTCAGGACCTCAGAGTGAGTGGCAAATGGTCAGATCAGGAGCAACATCTCCATATCAATCTTCTGGAGTTGAGGGCTGTGTATCTAGCGCTGCAAGCCTTTTTACCACGCATCCAGAACTCCCAGGTGCTCGTCAGAATGGACAACACCACGACGATGCACTACCTGAACAAACAGGGAGGAACGCGTTCGCTCACTCTATCACGCGAATCGCAAAAGATCTGGAACTGGCTTGTTCTCCATGGGATCACTCTCAGAGCGGACTATGTCCCGGGCAAGGACAACACCATTGCAGACGCCCTAAGCAGACAAAAATCCCTCTCCCACGAATGGGAGCTCGACGAGAATTCGCTAACACACGTATTCTCAGAATGGGGAGTCCCAGGAATCGACCTGTTTGCCACCAGGGAGAACGCCAAATGCCCAAGCTACGCAAGCTGGCATCCCCAACCAGGGTCGCTCGGAAATGCCTTTTCCATAGGCTGGTTCAGCGTATTTGCGTACGCTTTTCCGCCGTTCCCGATGATTTCCAGGGTCCTCAGGAAGATGAAGGCGGAGCCTTGTACCCTGATCCTAATTGCCTCGTTCTGGCCGAGGCAGCACTGGTTCTCGGACCTTCATCGCCTCTCCATCAGGACACCGATTCGTCTAAAACAGCACCCGAACCTGCTGACGATGTCCAACGGGCAGGTGCAATTCCCGAACCTGCAATCGCTCAGGTTATCGGCCTGGCTCCTGAGCACAGAGAGTTCTGCCATTTAAACATCCCGCAGGACTGCAGGGACGTGCTAGCAAAAGCGAGGGCGGACAGTACCAACAAAACCTACTCTCTCAAATGGAAGCGCTTCTGCGTCTGGTGTTTAGAGAAAGGCCTGAGACCACTCCATATCACACCTGAACAGATATTGCCATATCTACTACACTTGGCACAGTCGGGATTGGCGCATGCATCCATAAAGGTGCATCTGGCGGCAATTTCACGTTTTACCAGGACTTACAAAGGCCCGTCTCTCTGGTCCAGTAGGCTTATCAAACAGTTCCTCAAGGGGCTATATAGGTCCTTCCCAAGACCGCGACGGGTCCCACCGACGTGGCACCTCAACTTGGTCCTCAACCAACTCATGAAGCACCCTTTTGAGCCCATTCACCGAGCCTCCATCAAGTACATCTCATGGAAAACGGCTCTGCTGCTCGCTCTAACATCTGCCAGGAGAGTCAGCGAGCTGCAAGCTCTCTCCATTCAGGAACCCTTCATGCAGTTCAAACAGGACAGGGTGGTGCTGAGGACAAATCCCAAGTTCATACCGAAAGTGCCTTCAGACTTTCACCTCAACGAGCCGGTGGTTCTACGTTCCTTTTTTGCAAACCCTACCACGGCAGCAGAAAGGACACTCCACTCTCTGGATCTCAAAAGGTGTCTTAAGTTTTACATAGACAAAACAAAGAGCTTCAGGAAGTCATCGCAACTATTTGTGGCCTACAGTAGGCCAAGGTTGGGTATGCCTCTAACAAAACAGAGCATCTCAAGGTGGATCTCTTCAGCAATAGCATTCTGCCATGACGGGGCCGGACGGCCTTTGAGAGACAGGGTGGAAGCGCACTCCACCAGAGCGATGTCCACATCAGCAGCGCTGTTCGCTGGAGTGCCGATTTTGGACATCTGTAGAGCGGCGACGTGGAAGTCACCGCACACCTTCTCCAGACACTACTGCCTTGATGCCGAACTTACGAAGGATGCGGCAGTGGGCCAGGCGGTGCTTCGCCATCTATTCCAGTGAGGTGAGCCTTCCAACATCCCGCCATCCTGGTATGCACATTCTTTACTGGTTTACTGTTTTGACGTATGCCAATGTTTCAAACTGATATGATAATAGGTGTATTATCTCAAATATCTATATGGCATGTTACATCAGAAATGTGCATAATGTATTGCTAACTACTCTGATTCAGGCATGTGAATCTATGAAAGACACCCCTAATACTGGATAAGAAACGCGTTACTTACCTGTAATAGCAGTTATCCAGTATTGGTGTCTTTCATAGATTCACATGCAACCCTCCCGCCTCCCCTGGAAGGACTCACGTCTCTCTTTAACTATATTACGCCTACCTAGCTTGGTGCGTACGAAAATCTGAGGGACTGAGGCTCCTGCCAGGAAGGTTCTAGAGGGAGGTGATAGCTGATTGGCTGACTCTAAGAGTTTGGTCCTTTTTACATAAGGACTAGGATAGGCTACTAAGGGGAGGCCCTTAGGCCTATTTTTCTCTATGTATGTCTATAGGACATTACTTTTTTATGTACCGGAGGCTCCCGTCTCGACGACGGGGAATGATTCAGGCATGTGAATCTATGAAAGACACCAATACTGGATAACTGCTGTTACAGGTAAGTAACGCGTTTCTTGTTTGTGGTACGCAGACATTCTGCATTTCTCCCCTAGTTCCCCGCTCTGACTGCTGTCCGGGGCAGAACTTCTCTCCCTGTAAGGGATGATAGTACTTTACCCCAATCTGTGAGGACTCCATGGTCATGCCTTGAGAATGCTAGGGGACATCTAAGCTCTTTCCATCTGCCACCTGAGGTGGTGGACGTCATCCTGTCGGCTTGCCGCTCCGCCACAAAATCTGTATAATCTATCAGATGACAGTATTGCGTCATAATGTGCAGACAGCAGTGTTGACCCGTTGCGAGCTTGACTATCAGAGGTTCTCTAGTTTGCCCTCCCTCTAGCTCAGAGTGGGTATGTGGTGCGTAATATAAAAGGGTATTTGGCAGCATTGTCCACGTTCTTCTGTCTCCCAGCCCAACCTTCCTTGTTCATGTTCCCTATTGTGATGAGGTTCCTCAAGGTGTTGACTAATCTGTACCATTCTTTGTTATGCCCCAGTGAGACCTAAATCTTGTTTTTCCGTTTGTGATAAGGTCTTCATTTAATCCTCTTCAGTTTTTGATGACTATCACTTTAATACAGTGTGCCGGAGTGCCTGTCCATCATTTACAACATTTTAAATGTCAAGCTGCTTTTGTGAACCAGGGATGCGTTCCTCTCAAAAGTGGTTACTCCCTTTCGCCTGGGTCAGCCCATTATTTTCCATTCTTTTACCACTTGCCCCATTCCACAAAGAGTGTGAACTGGCTATATGACCTGGACCCGAGATGGGCGGACTTTATTTATGTTGACCTCAGTAGAGACATCAGATTGTACAACTGTCCGTTACTGTTGCAGTAGGAAAGGAAAGGCAGCACAGAAGGGGATGCTATCACGCTGGAACATGCTTTCAATAAGATGTGTTACACTATTACCAAAAAGGAGACACCTGAAGGAATTTGAGCTCCCTCCTGCAGAACCAAACCCTCGTATTCTGCTCTAGCAGGGAGCATTCTTATTGGAGAAATCTATTTCAAGGTGGCGATCTGCACACCTTCATCAAACATTACTGCTTGGACCAAGAGGTGCCTAGAGACAGGCCCTTTTCCTGGTCTGTTCTGAAGAGATTTCCTCCCGAACCATCCATAATCTCCTCACCAGGAAAAGTTCTGCTTGAGAATCTATTCAACCGGTGAGGAATATGCAGACAGACCTATACATTACAAGAAAAAGTTACTTATCTTTAGTAATGATCCTTTTGGTGGATACTCTTATCTATGTGTATATTCCTCACCTATCCCAAGCTCCTCCCCTGTCTAAAAGATGGAACGATAGTAATTGTGTTAATGAGGTTTCAGACTGGGTGCCTGTAGGAAGGTGGAATCTGACTATATGGTTGCCCCCACTTTTTTCCTGGTGTTTGAGTGGTTTTTGACTAGTCTGGCTGGGATCCTGCTATTCAGGACCCCAGCCTATCTGCTTACTCCCTAAAATGATTGATGTGCATACTAGATGCACTAGTGATTGGATACTGTGGTACCTTGTGGGCCCCTAGTATATGGTACCTTAGGTACCTAGGGCATTGGTACTTCACAGGCCTACCAGGGGCTGCAGCATGTATTATGCCACCCCTGGGAAGCATTCTCAATCTGACACCACAGGCCTGCTACTGCAGCCTGTGTGAGGTAGTGTTAGCACTCCTCACTGAGGTATAGGTTTCTATATCTCACCATACACACACATATGACCCTATCAGTCACCCCTTTGGTAGGCCCTATCAATCCCAAGGGCAGGGTGCGTGGTTTACTATGTGAGGGGGTGCTTCTGCCTGAGCAGGACCCCTCTGCAGCTGGCAGAGTCTATTCTCTGCTGCTGTTTGTGGATGCGGTTAAACCATATACTCTTAAGTGCATTATAACCTCCCGGTTAATGCTAACTTTGGAATGACTGCATCAAAACATGTCGTGTTTGGTGTCAAACGTTTTGGAATCATACCCCCACACCAGTAACTGGTGTGGGAGTATGATCCCACCCTACTAGAGGGGACGACATGTACCCACTGTACCAAACGGTAGAAATCTTCTAGAGCCCTGGCATCACAAAATGGATGCCACCAGCACAGACACCGGGCTGCCCTCCTGCTGCTGACCGAAACTCGCAGTGGAGGGAGCTCAACAAAGGGTTTCCTGTCACAGGGAGGTGTCACAACCTTCCAGACAGGATTTAGTGTATTGGAGCTGGGTGGGTGCACTCTTAGAGTGCCTTTGAAGTCCTGCACTGGGGGAGCAGTAGGCTCCTCTGTGCAAATGCCAGCTCAAACCGGTTCAGGGGCCTCTGCCCCTGTCCTGGCGCGAAACTGGACAAAGGGAAGTGGGTGTAACCACCCCTACCCTGGCCCTCCTAGAGGAGTGGCCCTAGAGCTAGTCCCTCCCATCTTTACAGTATAAGATACCAAAGATTGCCAATGCAATTCAGATTACACCTGGACGACGCTCTACGAAGAAGAATCCGGTCCCTTCAACGTTCTACTACCTTTAGAAGACCGAAGGATCTCCCTTGGAGCCAAGGAGTGGCTCCCCTGCTTTGCAGGCACCTTAAGGACTGAACAACGGTTGCAAACTTTACCGCTCCCGCCGGAGCCCGAAGTCCCTGCGTCCCCTGAAGTCGATTTCCTGACCTCTCTACGGCCATTTTGAGTCCCCAGCGAAGCTGTGGCGTCTGGACCCCACGAGTGACGAGGAACGACAATACCAGGGAACCGTGCACTGATTTCGAGTGCAAGCCCTGAACGACGAACTACAAACCTGTGCTTTGGACCACTTAATGTCCAAGTCCCGAGCAGGTACTGAACCAAAGATCAGCGGCCTACCCCGTCCCGAGTGACCGTGGGCTGTTGCTGAAGTTTTCCTGCAAAGGCGTCTTTGCGGTTGCTTGCCCGTTGGCTAGTAGCCCTCCTGAAGACATCCTCGACGATTCCAAGGGCTGGCCTGGTTGCTCTGGGCCTACCCTCACTTACCCTTGCTGGGTAAGTCTCTCGGACCTTGCTGGTCTGAGCTATCCACCATCTTCACTCTCCCCGAGACTTGCAGTTGCCAAGGTTTGTTGGCTCCAATCCGGGTGCCGACACCGCCAACAGCTGCAGACGTCGTGGGACCCTCCAACTCCAGCTGCTGGTCATCATCGATCCCTCCTGGACGGCGTGGGCGAAGAGACAAAACACCATCAGCGACGAAAGCGACGCGACAGTTGTGGTCATCTATCCTGAAGGCCACCGGTCACTGGCAAGTGACTCTGAACTCTGTCCCCTCAATTTCCAGGTCGCCTGCAACTCCAATCCATCGTTGGAACCGAACGGACACCTCTCTCGACGACACAAGCAGCAAGAACACCTCGATTCCCATTGAAAACAGCATCGCGACCCGACACCAAAGGACACCTGTGCACCCGGACTCCCTGGGTGAGGTAACTCTGGCATTACGGTGCCCAAGTGTGCATTGGCTATCGAAATACTTACCCTGTAAGTTGTGTGCTTGTTGTCCACTCAGAAGTGCCCTAAAACTTTAAAATACAAATCGCGACATTTTTGCATTGAAGTCTATGAGAAACTCGCGTGCGTGTTTAGACACTGCACGCGCCTCCTGTGGGCTAGTTACTTACCTGAAAACACTACAGCAGTGAAGCCCCAGCGATTCCCAAGGCCCTAGGCCTCTTCATTTTGCTTGTCGAATTTGTTATACCATTTACTTAGTATATGGTCTGGTACGCCCCTAGGGCTACAGTGATTTATGTGCTTAATTTGTTGAGAAATGTTGATCTTTTAAATGTTTACCTGGGACTAATCTCATAAAGAGATTAGTAGAGTATATTTAGTAATAAATACATATATATTTCATATATATACCTGTGTGGTGTCTTTTCATTTGGTAATTCAAGAGATTATAAGGTAAAACAAGCTGCTTTACATTCCTCAGAGACTTAGCCTGAAGGCTGCTCTCCACAGCTACCACTAGGATAGCTTTCTTTTAAAAGGTTGTCTTTAAACCTATCTACCAAGAGTCGAATTGGACTGGTGCAAGGTGGCCACTAGAACTAGTGACCAGCATATGCCAGGCCAACTTCTCACATTGGTGGGCAGCGTGTGGGATTACAGCTTGCCATTGTTTTACCAGAAAATCTCAATTTGAATTACTAACTGAAAACCACTTAAGGTACTCAAGGTACATATAAAGTCAAGCTAGTATCAATAAGTTCTACTGAACTTAGAGCTGTGTGTAAAGGGATAAGCACACCCTTGCTACAGCTCAAGCTAGGTTTAGTAGGCCACAACTAGTGTAGGTAGTACAACACTGCACAACACTAGTATGCCTCACCAGGATGGAGCCAGTGGGTCCATCCCAGCTCAGTACAAAGACCTGGCCTACACTGACCTGAAGGCCTTATGCTTTGAAAGAGGACTGAGGGTGGGCAGGAGTCCCTCATCACAGCACCTGATAGATCTGCTAGTAGCAGATGACCTGAAACAAGCTCTAGGAGCAAGTGGGTCTGGATCAGGGGGTGGGTCAAACATAGTCTCTGGGTCTGATGATGAAAATCAAGATGACCTGGAGTCTGTGATTGAAGGGCCAGACTTAGAAGAGTCTGAAAGGAACAGAGGAATTCTCCCTAAGAGAACTGACAGAGTGGGAGAGAGGCCTAGGTCCCTCTCAAGGGAATCTGACCATTCATACCACTCTGGAAGAGAATCTGTCCCACAGAAGAACTCCAACTTTCCCAGGGAGACCTCTTCTGAGAGAAGGTACAAGTTGCTACAGTATGAGGAAGCTAGGCTTGCTCTCAGAGCCAAGCAACTGGCCTTAGATAGGGAAGCCTTCGAGCTCCAAAGAGCTTCAAAGAAGGAGGGGTTAGATACCCCTGGTGGCAGCAACAGTGTCCCTAGAAACAGAGATTATACTCCTGACCATAGGAACCTGTCCAAGGTTGTTCCTCCCTACCAGAGTGGGGATGATATCCACAAATGGATAACTGCTATGGAGAGGGCCTGTAAAGTTCAACAGGTCCCCCAGAAACAGTGGGCAGCAATCTTGTGGCTCTCCTTTTCAGATAAAGGTAGAGACCAGCTCCTCACTGTTAGAGAAGAGGATGCTAATGACTATGAATCCCTGAAGAGTGCTTTGATAGATGGGTTTGGCTTAACCACTGAACAGTACAGGTTGAAGTTCAGGGATACCCAGAAAGCACAGACTCAGGATTGGGTGGACTTTGTAGATTGTGCTACCAAGGCTCTGGAGGGTTGGATTGTTGGCAGTAGAGTCACTGACTTTAAGGGATTGTATAATTTGATTATGAGAGAGCAGATCCTTAATAATTGTCAGAACCAACTCTTACACCAGTACCTGGTGGACTCTGATCTGACCTCTCCCCAAGAATTGGGAAAGAAGGCAGACAAATGGGTCAGAACCAGGGTTAGGCCCAAGAACCAAGGTGGTGACCAGAAGAAAGATTCCACTAAGCCCAAAGAGAAAGGTGGGGATGATAAAACAGAAAAGTCCTCTGAAGGGCCCCAAAAACCCAGTTCTGGGGGTGGGTCCCAAAATCCTTCCTCTTCCAATAAGAAACCATATTGCCATGTGTGCAAGAAACCTGGACACTGGAAAACTGACTCCAGCTGTCCAAAGAATGGCAATAAAGAGAATGTTCCTCCCAAAGCAGCTCCAACACCTCCTGTTACTACCAGTAGTAATCCCCCAGGTGGTGGGAGTGCACCCACAAACTTAGTTGGGTTTTCTTGGGGAACACAGGGGGACTCTGGCCTAACCAGGTCCCCTACACCAGCAACTCTAGTCTGTGATGGTGGCATGGGGTTTGCCAACTTTACCATGAGTCCCAATATCTTGGGCAGGTACAGACAAGAGCCTATGATCAATGGTCAGAAGGCTGTGGCCTACAGGGACACAGGGGCTAGTGTCACCATGGTGACAAGGAGACTAGTGCCCCTAGAACAGCTTTTACCTGAGTTTAGCTACCAGGTGACCAATATTGATGGAATTAGGACAGACCATCCCATGGCAGTAGTAAATCTCAGCTGGGGAGGGGTCACTGGCCCCAAGAGAGTGGCAGTGTCCCCAACCTTGCCTGTAGATTGCTTACTGGGGAATGATCTAGAGATCTCAGCCTGGGCTGAGGTAGACCACAATGCCCATTTAAGAATGTTAGGCATCCCTGAGAGAGTGGATGAGACCCTGAGGGCCTCACCTCCACCCCAGGAGAAAGTAAGGGGAGTGAAGCCTGAAACTAGGGATCACTCTACCCAGACAGAGAGCATAGGGGGAGAGGAACAGTCCTCCCCCCACCAGACCAAGGGTGAGGGTCAAGTTTCTAAGGGAACTGATCCTGCCCCTTGTGAAGTAACTGCCCCAGAAGTGGACAGGCCTGGCCTGGTCACCTCTCTGATGGCAGGGGATCCTTCCAAGGTGGTACCCAGTCTGGAGCAGGTATCCTGCCCCTCTCTACCCTGCCTCAGTCAGCCCAGGGCTGCAGAGGTCAGGGAGGTCAGTGGACCCTTAATGGGCCCCTGTCCAGAGGAACCCCCTCATCAGCAGATTAGGGACACCCAGCAGAGTAGTTCTAGCCAGGTGAAAATTCCTCTACAACCTGAGGGATCCCCCTTACCCCTAGGTATAGGCCCCCCTCAAATGGATGTTGTTGAACACAGGGAAACCTGGGGCCTAGTTGCCCCAAACCTTCCAGTGCCCTCCACTATTCCAACCAAAGGGATCCAACCCCCAGCTGTAGGCAGCCAGAGGTTGACCCTTAGGGCCAGATATGACACAGTCATGGGCAGAAAGGCTTCCATAGTGGCCAGTGATCTGAGGAGGTTGAGACCAACCCAAATAGGGCCTCACTTCCAGACTCAGACACCCCACCAGCCCACCTCTGACCCAAAAACCAATACAGGTAATTTCCCTAGACTTTGGAGAAACTCTAGAACCCCTTGGGGTAGAATTTCCCAAGTGGACCATGAGACAGGGAGCCACCATGCTAGTGCAGGTTCTTCCTTATATGGCCACTCAGGAAATAAAGGCTTATCTGGACAAGGTTAGCCTTATCTCCTTTCGTTTGGGGGGGGGGTTATGTAGGAAGGTGGAATCTGACTATATGGTTGCCCCCACTTTTTTCCTGGTGTTTGAGTGGTTTTTGACTAGTCTGGCTGGGATCCTGCTATTCAGGACCCCAGCCTATCTGCTTACTCCCTAAAATGATTGATGTGCATACTAGATGCACTAGTGATTGGATACTGTGGTACCTTGTGGGCCCCTAGTATATGGTACCTTAGGTACCTAGGGCATTGGTACTTCACAGGCCTACCAGGGGCTGCAGCATGTATTATGCCACCCCTGGGAAGCATTCTCAATCTGACACCACAGGCCTGCTACTGCAGCCTGTGTGAGGTAGTGTTAGCACTCCTCACTGAGGTATAGGTTTCTATATCTCACCATACACACACATATGACCCTATCAGTCACCCCTTTGGTAGGCCCTATCAATCCCAAGGGCAGGGTGCGTGGTTTACTATGTGAGGGGGTGCTTCTGCCTGAGCAGGACCCCTCTGCAGCTGGCAGAGTCTATTCTCTGCTGCTGTTTGTGGATGCGGTTAAACCATATACTCTTAAGTGCATTATAACCTCCCGGTTAATGCTAACTTTGGAATGACTGCATCAAAACATGTCGTGTTTGGTGTCAAACGTTTTGGAATCATACCCCCACACCAGTAACTGGTGTGGGAGTATGATCCCACCCTACTAGAGGGGACGACATGTACCCACTGTACCAAACGGTAGAAATCTTCTAGAGCCCTGGCATCACAAAATGGATGCCACCAGCACAGACACCGGGCTGCCCTCCTGCTGCTGACCGAAACTCGCAGTGGAGGGAGCTCAACAAAGGGTTTCCTGTCACAGGGAGGTGTCACAACCTTCCAGACAGGATTTAGTGTATTGGAGCTGGGTGGGTGCACTCTTAGAGTGCCTTTGAAGTCCTGCACTGGGGGAGCAGTAGGCTCCTCTGTGCAAATGCCAGCTCAAACCGGTTCAGGGGCCTCTGCCCCTGTCCTGGCGCGAAACTGGACAAAGGGAAGTGGGTGTAACCACCCCTACCCTGGCCCTCCTAGAGGAGTGGCCCTAGAGCTAGTCCCTCCCATCTTTACAGTATAAGATACCAAAGATTGCCAATGCAATTCAGATTACACCTGGACGACGCTCTACGAAGAAGAATCCGGTCCCTTCAACGTTCTACTACCTTTAGAAGACCGAAGGATCTCCCTTGGAGCCAAGGAGTGGCTCCCCTGCTTTGCAGGCACCTTAAGGACTGAACAACGGTTGCAAACTTTACCGCTCCCGCCGGAGCCCGAAGTCCCTGCGTCCCCTGAAGTCGATTTCCTGACCTCTCTACGGCCATTTTGAGTCCCCAGCGAAGCTGTGGCGTCTGGACCCCACGAGTGACGAGGAACGACAATACCAGGGAACCGTGCACTGATTTCGAGTGCAAGCCCTGAACGACGAACTACAAACCTGTGCTTTGGACCACTTAATGTCCAAGTCCCGAGCAGGTACTGAACCAAAGATCAGCGGCCTACCCCGTCCCGAGTGACCGTGGGCTGTTGCTGAAGTTTTCCTGCAAAGGCGTCTTTGCGGTTGCTTGCCCGTTGGCTAGTAGCCCTCCTGAAGACATCCTCGACGATTCCAAGGGCTGGCCTGGTTGCTCTGGGCCTACCCTCACTTACCCTTGCTGGGTAAGTCTCTCGGACCTTGCTGGTCTGAGCTATCCACCATCTTCACTCTCCCCGAGACTTGCAGTTGCCAAGGTTTGTTGGCTCCAATCCGGGTGCCGACACTGCCAACAGCTGCAGACGTCGTGGGACCCTCCAACTCCAGCTGCTGGTCATCATCGATCCCTCCTGGACGGCGTGGGCGAAGAGACAAAACACCATCAGCGACGAAAGCGACGCGACAGTTGTGGTCATCTATCCTGAAGGCCACCGGTCACTGGCAAGTGACTCTGAACTCTGTCCCCTCAATTTCCAGGTCGCCTGCAACTCCAATCCATCGTTGGAACCGAACGGACACCTCTCTCGACGACACAAGCAGCAAGAACACCTCGATTCCCATTGAAAACAGCATCGCGACCCGACACCAAAGGACACCTGTGCACCCGGACTCCCTGGGTGAGGTAACTCTGGCATTACGGTGCCCAAGTGTGCATTGGCTATCGAAATACTTACCCTGTAAGTTGTGTGCTTGTTGTCCACTCAGAAGTGCCCTAAAACTTTAAAATACAAATCGCGACATTTTTGCATTGAAGTCTATGAGAAACTCGCGTGCGTGTTTAGACACTGCACGCGCCTCCTGTGGGCTAGTTACTTACCTGAAAACACTACAGCAGTGAAGCCCCAGCGATTCCCAAGGCCCTAGGCCTCTTCATTTTGCTTGTCGAATTTGTTATACCATTTACTTAGTATATGGTCTGGTACGCCCCTAGGGCTACAGTGATTTATGTGCTTAATTTGTTGAGAAATGTTGATCTTTTAAATGTTTACCTGGGACTAATCTCATAAAGAGATTAGTAGAGTATATTTAGTAATAAATACATATATATTTCATATATATACCTGTGTGGTGTCTTTTCATTTGGTAATTCAAGAGATTATAAGGTAAAACAAGCTGCTTTACATTCCTCAGAGACTTAGCCTGAAGGCTGCTCTCCACAGCTACCACTAGGATAGCTTTCTTTTAAAAGGTTGTCTTTAAACCTATCTACCAAGAGTCGAATTGGACTGGTGCAAGGTGGCCACTAGAACTAGTGACCAGCATATGCCAGGCCAACTTCTCACAGTGCCTCCAAAGCTTGGAAAAAATGGACGGAAACTGACGTTTTTGGGCTGGGGGCAGGTGCTGTATGGCTTTGGTGACTCACTCAACGTTATATCAGACGTCAGCACAAAACTGGCGTTCTAGAGCTTTGAGGTTTTCCAGATCCCGTCTGATGCAGATTATTCAACATGTGAGGATTCTACAGGTAGGTGGAGTATCCAACAGAAATACCATTACCAAAGAAAAGTCACCTTTTCTTAACAGAAAAGAGGCAATCTTGGATGCAACGCTTATTGGAGCAGGACCTGTTGAATTAAGCCCTTTCCTATGGATCAGAATGAAGTAAATTAACGTTTAGGGATTAATGCAGTTGTGAAGCCAGGTATTTCTGAAGGGAAGCATGGTTTTTTTTTTTGAGTAACTATTTTGAGCTCTCTGAAAATATTTTAAAGGTATCTCTCTCTCTGTCCAGCTTCACCTTTCCACATTTGTTTCCTCTGACAATCCATGTTCTGACTCCTAGTAGTGCCTTAATTATATGAGATTAATATTTTCCATTTAAAAGCATGCAAGTGGATTTTTTGTTAGAGTGCAGAATACTATTTGCAGACATATCTCATATTTAAAAAAAAAATAGATTTGTGCTTTCCAGGCCTTCTGCACAGGTTGCTACATTTTTTTCTTTTTACTTCTCACATACTTTTGCCAGAAGTTTCGTCATCCGGCATAACTGCGTACTAGCTTCAAAATAATGTTCATTTATATTTAAATTAAAGCAGTTCATGAAACGTATTTAAAAATATATATCTAAATCTATGAAAATGTTTCTCGGTATACCTTATAATTAACTACGATCAAAGGTGAAATTAAAACTATTTTAACATTATACTAATTTAATAATATACGTTAGAGTTAATTAGTCAGAACAATGAGGCAACTATTTAGCAACAGTAAAAACGACCTAATTTTCATAGACTGCGAACACTTTACTCCTATAATCCAAACACAGAAAGAAGTATTTCCGTGAACTCATTTATTTCAGAACCTTCTAGCGAAAGATAGGAGAACAATTTTCGTTTACCTATTCAGCCTTCTCCAAAGGAAGGTGGATGTTTCTTATACTTTTTTTCCCAGGAAGCATGTCCTCCAGTGCAGGCACATTCTGTGAGCTAGGTGAACTCTGGTTCTTTATTAGACTTCTGTGAACTTCACAGACAGCTATTATGTAATGATGCGTGGTGTTTTGTGGATTGAAGCTTGTCTCGGATACTGTCCACAAATCTCCCGGGGTTAATATTGACAAGTTAGGAGGAACTGAAAATGCAACATTTTTGTAGTGTACAACTGTCTGGTTTAAAACTGGGCAATAGGCGGGTGGGGGGCTGGAGGGAGGTGTGTTCGGCCTGATAAATATTGGCATGGATTCAGTCCTACTCCACCCAGTTAATAAGTACCTTTAAGTATCCTTGGATAATATTGATATTTTAAACGACCCATAAAATTTGCAGTGAAATACACAACATTATTTGTTAAATTATGTGGGTTTTTTGGTACTATTTAGGTTGAACCTTACAAGGCACACACTTTTGTATTTTGTTTTAGCAGTAAGACACTGTTTTTGCTACTGAAATGCATTGTGTGAATGCCAGCTTTTGAGAGTCGCAAAAGGAGCATACAGAGAGTGTGATAACTGATTTTAGTCAGAATGCAATTTAGTCTATTGATGGTGTTCCACTAATTTTAGGCGATTTCCTCTAAAAATGAGGATCCTTACTGCCATTTGTTGAACCATCTTTGAGAGAAAACGGGTTTGTTTCATGATTTTCTCCTGGAAATATGGTTTGTTCGTGCTCCAGAAGCTAAAATGACGCATTTTCAATAAATTCACAAATGGTTTCCTCATCCATGTAAGAAAAACGTTTATCATGCTGAGTAACGCATGGACGTCCACCAGCAGCAGTCTATCAGTTGATTCCCCAGTGTTCTATTGCACCTTCACCACATGGTTCCAATGAGCAACTTCAGTGCTAATATTTTATAGTAATTACAAATGTGAGGCACACATGAAGGCCACATTGCTGGGATAGGAGCTGTGGAATTGAAAGCATTTTCAGTATTGTAGACTTCAGTAAACAAACATACAGGTTTTGACTTATTCCGGAAATTAAAGGACCTCTTTTCTATAAATATTCAAATATTATTTTCATTCATGTGAGAAGAAATATCTAGCATGTTCAGTCGAACCAATTTCCAACAGCAGTTTATTGATTTCCCCAGTTTTCTACTCTAGCTTCTTCCGGGTTCTTATAAAAACACAGAGTTTTAACATTTTATATTGAAGACAAAAGTGAGGCACCCCAGGATGCCACGTGTCTCAAAAGATGCTGTTGAATTTAAAATATTTACCACAGAGCAGGCTGAAGCAAATGAACATTGAGGTCGATGCCTTTAGGGTACAAATCGGTTTTAGTAGTTTATGGCATAATATATTTTTAAAGGGCTGAAATAGATACATAACTAAGGGCCTGATTATGACTTGGGCTGTCCGCCGGCCGAAGTTGCATACACCGAATGACCGCAATGCTTGCGGTCTTAAGACTGGACTGCTGGGCCAACCGGCCGCGGCCTTGCGCCGTCTGCATGCTTCGGCTCACCCAGTGAGCATGAAGCCAATGCATGAGCCCCGAATGTGCATGCCACACAGTGCATACACGACATGCAGGCGTAGGGGGGGTCCCACAGTCACCATGCTAAATAAGCAACAACGCCCGGGGCCCTGTTTGGGGTCCCCTCCTTGCCGTTCCGCCAGCTTTTTCATGGCAGTTCACCGCCATGAAAAGGCTTGTGGAAGGGCAAGTCATAATACAGACGGCTGTGCCAGGCTTGGTACTTACTGGCTTCATTCCTCCCCACTCTGAACACCGCCAGCACTGCGGTATTCAGGTGCCGGTGTTGTAGTGGGCTGTTGGCGTCTGACCTCCAGACTTGTAATCAGGCAGTTGGACTGGTTAGGTTATGGCGGTCGGACCAACACCACAGGTACGGGGATTTCAAGCCCACCGTAGTCGTAATGAGCCCCTACGTCTAGTATCCCCTTTCTACATCTGTTTCCACATACTATGCACCTTCTCTATAACTTAATTCCTCCTTAAATTTAAAATATAAACTTTTTGGTCGACCTCTTTTTTTAAATCTTTCATTTACATTCCTTCGAGTGATTTGTAGAGGTGCAGGAAGGTATTTATTACAGATCTCTCATGTAAAATGGATGGATTTTTGTGTTTCTTGTTGTTGTGAGACCCTCTGACCGAGTTGCTGTTGGGACATTTCATTTTACCTTTTTTTTTCTCACGCTTCTTTTTGCCAGTAATTACTATTCTCTGCATAAACCTGTTCTGAATTTAGAATAATTTTTATTGTGAATTAAATATAGGTAAAGATAAAACTTGCTTAAACGGATTAAGATATTGTCAATAGTAAATATATTTCATATAGCTTATGAAACAATTTTCGAAAGAAGTTAATAAACATATTTTAATAGAAGCAGCAATGTAAACCAGAGAGCTATATTTCAAAACACAGTGAAAACAGGCTTGGATTACACAATGTTCAGAGACTGGCAATACTGTAAACATATTATACAAATACTTGAGAACGGAATGTTTTCAGCGACTCGTTTATTTCATGACCTTGTAGCAGCAAAGATTTTCTATTTTCATATCGAGCCTTCTGCACAGGAACATGCTAATGCTGTTTTCTCCAGCAGCATGCATTCTAGGGCAGCCACATTATGTGAGCTAGGTGAACATTTTAGAACACTGTGATGTTCAAAGTCAGCTGCTGGCGGAAGAAGGATAGTGAAATGTGGGGGATGAAAGCCTTGGCCCCTGTACTAAGAATCTCCTGGATAAGTGTCAGGCAGCTAGGAGCCAACCAAAATGTAGCATTCTGATGCTCTACATCTGGTTGATTTATAAGACTTAGGGTATTCTGCCAAAATATCAAATGAGAAATACTGTGATACAAGAATATTGTGTCAAAAACATTCAGTCACAAAATATCGGGAAGCCTGATATACAAGGTAACAATATCATTTACCAGTATATAATATTGTTTGTTACATTTTGGACATGATATTGTTTTCTTTGTTATAGTTGTATAAAATATTTTAATGAATTTGATATAGTATTTATTGTGAGGCATTACGATTTTATGAATTTTTTAGCATAGTATGTCATTTTAATGTGAAATTTCATAATAGATTTCAATTTAATTAGTCATTTTTAGGTCGAGCATTCGAGATGTCTTGTATATACTTTAGTATATACTTATATTTTTATGTACTTTGTGTGCTTGAGAGATCAGGCCTAGGACTTGTCTGCTTCTGTTTAGGGACGTTTTTTTCTGTTCAACGGCCTCTATTAACTGTCTTGCTAGAAAACGACCAGCAGAGGTCAGCAAAATACTAGAATTGTTTTCTGCTGAAGGGCTTTCTTTTTTTTCTTTTTCTGGCAACTGCCTCTATTTAACTTTCTTGATAGAAAACGACCAGCAGAGGTCACTAAAATACCAGAATTCCACGAGCACCTGTATACAATAGTATTTTTTTCAACTAATGTATTTTCAGGGATATGACCACCAAAGGCCCTGATTTTATATTAAAAACACAGCTTTGGAGTATACCATTTCCCGTGGAAAGGCATTATTTCTCTCCATGTGTTCCCATATCTGGCATGTCACACAGTTTGGTGCTTACTTTTCCTCCATGTTAAAGAACAGTAGATGTTTCAGCACCCAGGCTAATGAGCTGCATAGCTAAATATATATAAGGTCCCGAAGGCGAGACCGATTGCATTGTAGATGCTTGTTTATTTAGTTGTGCGTCTTTGGGTTTTCAGGTGAATATGGTGTAAAGTTATTTAAAATATCAATTATTTGTTTTTTATTTTTGAATTAACTTTTGTGTTAAATTAAAAGAAACGTAAATTATGTAATTAGTTTTTTTTAATTATTTGTGTATTAATTTTTCATTTTATTTAATTAGAAAATTTTGAAAATACATGTTATATTTGCTTTAATTTTGTTGTATTTAATAACTGATTGAATATTAATGTTTCATATTTCTTTTTTATAAATTTGTATTGTCGGTGGTTTATTGTGACTAGGGGAGGGATGTGCATTTGTTTTAAATGTTTTTGTATATTTTTTTTCTTTTATAATATAATAAAATTATATTCCAATTTTTTTAATTTAGTCTTTATATTTGAATGGAATCGTAATTATATCCCCTACAAAAACAACACTTTCCCTGCTTTTGCTTACCTTGTATTGAGAATAATAAATTTGACCCCTTCAAAGTCCAACACTTTCCTACACTTGCTTTTGTTCAACAAAGTCTTTCTCAAGCAGAAGCGTGCCATCATTCTGCATTACAATAAACAGATGGTCTGTATTGGTATGCCGTTTTCTCTTGTGTTTGAAGCTTTTATTGAATGTTGGTAACTAGTTGCACACCTGCGACAGGCCCGGCATCGACACGGTAGCTGGTATTGTGTTGTGGATGCCACCCCATCTACTTTATTTTTTATCATTTTCATAACAAGAGGACTAAGTCTACATGTCCTGTAATGGTGACTACAACATTGCTCCACCTGTTGTGACAAACCAGTCCGAGCGAGAGCTCCCGCTGACTTGCAAGAGCTTCTTCCTTCTGCAGGAGCGAGGCAGACGACCGGAATAAAAGCTCTTTTTCTCTATTATTTGAAGTTGCGTGTCTGTGGGATTCCTGTGGGAGTCCCACAACCCAACCATCCAGATATCTACACATTTTGAACCTTACTTTCTGAAAACCTACTAAACAGATTTATGCCAACTCGCGAAAAAGGCACACTTTTTGGGTAAAGACCTTGCTTTCTACCACAATTGTTGCAATTTTGGTAATCTGTTTTGGCTGTAGCGGTGTTAAAACTTCTCTGTGGAAACTGTATGGGAAGTTTGCGTTATGGGTTCCCCTCCCCTCTTTTTCTCGACCCTTGCTTGACCGATCACTCTCAAAGTTCCGGGAAGGAGCTGAGGAGGAGGAATATTTTTATCGAAAATTGTGTGAAGATTTGTCAAACAGCACCAAAGTTATTAGTAAACCAAACAAAAAATAAATTCCTATGGTAACTAGGTCCTGACTTTAACTACTCGGTGGCGACTGCCATTATATAATATACATATTGATATACTGTTACTGAAGATATTCTGGTCCGCAATATATTTGTTTCAATATTTTTGTAATTTACATATGTAGTATGTCAACTCAGTATTTTTGTTGCTGATTTTTTTCGATATAATATTAACTATCACTATAATTGTATCACTGTCAGACTCCAGATAAGCCGTGATCTATTCAGGCTCTGGACTTCACCCCTGTTTGCGTGCTCCTGGACCTATTTTGTGGAGCTTTTTAACTAGGTGGGGGAGAGTCCGATGTGAAGGAGGTGGCTGGGAGTTTGGAGGCCAGGTTGTGGATCCATCTGCAGCTCCAAAAACTGTGATGACCACTAATGCACCCTCTGGCCCAAGGGAGAGTGGCGAGGCGATGCAGATTGTGGCTCCTAATGGTGGTGCCCTGACTTAGACCATACCCTGTGTGAGAAGTCTAGGTGGCACTAGTGAATACAGATGCTTTGATGGTGGCGGAGAGATGGAGAGAGACATGGGAAAACACACAGGAGCCGTGTTTGACCCAGAGGTGCCTGATGAAGGGTGCAGAAGGATGAAAAGATGAGCAGCTGGAAGGGCAAGATCCCCAAACCATTGGCGTCCTGATCAGAGTCTGCTCGTCGTCTTGGAGGAATTGGTCTTCTGCACGGTCCATCAGTGAGCGTGAAGATAACATACCTGCAGTAACCCCCTTTGTTTACCTCTGAATAGAAGTGGACTTGTGGCTGTGGAATATAAAGGACAACAAGATGGCAGCAAAGGAAAAGAAGAAAATACAGGACTAGGTTGTTTTACAAGTGATACTTTCCAGAGGTGCTCAGAAGCGAAACTACAGAGCCCGTACATTTGACAGGACTAACACCTGAAAAACACACCCTGCTATGATCAATCAATGACTTACTTGCGTGTTGACCTCCACAAGAGGATGAGTAACATCAAGGAAGTAGTGCATGGAATGGACCAAAGAATTAAGAGTTTGACCAGCAGAATACTAGCAGTGGAGAAATAAGTGTGTGAGATTGCTGATGGTGTGCGTGGCCTGAAGACTTTCTCGGACAATGCTGTGGACACCTTACTGAAACTGGAAGATAACATTTAAACGCTGGACAACATGAGAACAAGTTGCCAACTGAGTGTCCTGGATGAACCAGAAAAACTCCTTCAAAGGCATTTTAAGCTAAGTAAGGAAGAGATCTGTAAAGAAATCAGTGGCAGACACATCTGCACATGAGTTTTCAAGTGTTTAAATCTTTATTGTGTGTCTGATTTTATAGTTATAAAGTGTTTTTGGGTGTCCTTTTCCCCTGAGATAGGTTCTAGTCTTGGGTTTCCCACCCGTTCCAGATGTGGTAGAAGTTTCTGTCTCCTGCTTGAGTTCTTCCGCTGCCAGGAGGATGGAGGTCCTCAGAGGAAACCATACAGAGGATATCTGAACTGGGTTGATTCCTATGAGGGTTCTCTACACGCTACCATCACCTTTGTTGTGAGTGCGCTCTCTCTTTTGTATTCCACCCACAGTGCTTCTCACCTTTTCCCCAGTACAGTGTCCTTTGTGCTACCACCAACCCCACCACTGGAAAAACTAAAATACGGGCACTTGCCTCTGGCCACAGACCCTTACACCAAACCCCCAACACCCACCCCACCGCTGCGGCAATGGTATCCAGGACGTCCTTCTCCCTCGCTGGGTGGCCAGGTATGTGCGTAGTCAATTGTGGCCTCTTGTTGCATCTACCCTTGCTCCAGGTGCAGCACTCTGACTCTCCTCACTTTCTGGCCTCCGCTTCTGCGTCTTCAAGATCCGCTTTGGTGTCCTTGTGGGTTGTAGCTTCCTCCCTGGAAAGGTCTGGTTCCCCTTCTCCTGGACTCTTCTCCCGTTCCAGGCTGTTAGTCTCCCTTGTTGGTGGCTCTGTGCTCTCCCCGAACATTGCATTGCGCTGTTCGTCCTCCATCTGTTTTAATCCTCCCGTCCTATGTAGCCTATCCTCGCTCGCCTTCATCTTGGCAACTAGAGTGGAGCTTTCCCTTACTTCATGGGATAATTCAGCAGCCATGTTACATCCTGGGCGCGATGCCAGCATCTCTTCACACTGCTCCTCCTCTAGGAATGGCCATTGGGGCCATTCAGTGCTAGGATTTTGTTAAAGAAAGTCAACATTGATTTGCAGTCTTGAAAAGAGAAAGGTTGCAAGGCTAAGAACCAACTCGTAATCAGAGGATTGGTTTCTTTACTGCATGCTAGCCAGGGTAATGGAGCCTGGTCAGTGAGCAAGATAAAGGATCATGCCAAATGATAGTATTGCAGGGCCCCCAGAGCCCATTTTATGGCTAAGCATTCCTTCTCAATACTAAAATAGTGAATTTCCCTCTGGATTAATTTACGACTGAGGTATAGTACAGGTCATAAGGCTCCTGATCGTCGGGTTGGGATAATATCACACCTAGACCATGACCGGATACATACAGAAGACAAACGTTTTGGGGGAATTTGGGCATTATAGTATGGGATTGCTGCAGAGAATGTTTTTCAATTGCTGAAAGCTATGCTTTATGCTCAGCTGACCATTGTGAGACCCGGGAAGAGTACTTATTCGTTTTTTTTTCATATATATCTTTTTATTGTTCTGCATGTAGCAAGAAAATACAAAGCCCCTGGACGGGACCCATCAAGTCATTTGGAACAAATTGGCAATACAAGCATTTTACAGTTGAGGTCACTTCTCAAACACAAACAGACCCTCCACTCTCCCCACCCCAGAACCCGGCACTGAATAAGTTAGTTGAACCCGATGTTGCGGATAGTCTGAGACATTAAACAGTCCGCAATGGCGACTCCAGTCCCACCACCTCGAGCATTCAATGCATCATTACAACTGTCTACTGCAAATCAGGATTGCCCAGCAAGTACCATGCAAGTGGAGCCCAAATGTCTTTGGGCCGCGAGGCTTCAGGGAGTTCCTCCGCATAAGTCCCCAAGAGCCCAAATGTCTTTGGGCCGCGAGGCTTCAGGGAGTTCCTCCGCATAAGTCCCCAATTGGTCTCTGCAATACAGCAAGTCTCAGACCCACCTTTTCACCGTCGGGAGAGTTTTAGCCCCCCAACATTGTGCAACCGCCTGTTTGGAAAACAAAGTGGAGATAGCCACCAGTTTCCAATTGCATGGCTTGAGGTTCTTTACCCATTCTAGTAGGCAGACATCAGGCGCACACACCACAGTTTCCAGCACCACCTCCGTGACCACAATTGTGACTCGAATCCAAAAGGCATGTATACCAGCGCAGCGCCATTAAAGGTGCATAAAATCCGCATCCTCCTGCCCACACAGCAAGCGTTTTCCTGCAGCCCAAACCTACGCAATTAGAGGTGTATAGTATAGCTGATGTAAGTATTTGAAGTGTATGATGCGGAGGTTACAATTCGCTGTCAGGCGACCGGTCAGTGTACAGCAAAACTCCCAAGCATCCAGTGACAAAGAGGCCCCCAGTGCCGTGTTCCATTTATTGTAGGAGGGGTTGTCAAGTGGGTCCCGCTCCCTCAGGGAAGCATTACATAATTTTGTTATCAGTCCCCTATGTGAGTCGCCTGCTACTACCGCCTGCAGTGCCAGTAGCTTTCCCGGCTCAGTTGGGTAGTCGGGATATATAGCTTGGACAGCCTGCCGGATACGCACATATGTGAACCCTAGCATCATATCTTGACCCCGCCCTTTGTATATGTCTGAGAGCGGTTGAAACTGGCCCTGCTTATAGAGGTCACCTAGCTGTGCAATCCCTGCGGTTCCCAGTGTGTGCAACACATCCTGCTCTTGTGTAGCGGAAATATCCGGATGTGCTGCAAGCGGTAGCGCTGGGGCGTAGAGGTAGTCTAATTGCGCCCTTTTTGCTAGAGCCCTCCATGCCCACGCAGTGCAGTGAACCGGGTTGATTTCGGCTCGCGGCTCACCATGTCCGCCCAACAGTGCAGCCGCCACCTGCGGCACAGGGAGCACCAAGTCTGCCTCAACTGCAATGTGCGGCTGGAACCGCTGCGGGAAGTACCAGAAATGCACAAACTGCGCCTGACCGCACAAATAGTAGAGCCTCGTATCAGGGGCTTCAAAGCCGCCTCGCTCAAACGGTTGCACAAGCACATCCCAGCTGCATCGGGGCTTCTTACCTCCCCACACAAAGGATAGCAGGGCTGATTGGAGCATATTAAACAGTGCAATATTCAGTCGAATCGGGATGTTGATGAACAGATAAAGAAGCTTTGGCAGAATCGTCATTTTGACGACTGCTATTCGGTCCGCTAGAGAAAGCGGTAGCTTCGCCCATCTTGTCGCCTGGTAGGTAACTTTAGTGAAGACACGTCCATAATTCGTGGAAATCACCACCTTAGGGTCTCTGTGCAACCACACGCCTAAATACCAAACCGGGTCAGTGGACCATGTCAGTGGGAAGTCCAACTCCACTTCACGGGTACCGGCCGTCAATTTTGCTCCAATTTATACTTAGGCCTGAATGCCTTTCAAACTTCTCGTACTCGCAGAGTAATTCCGGTAAATAAGTAGCCGGCTCATGGACATACAGCAGCATATCGTCCACGTACAGCGAAACCACCAACGGCCGCTGACGGAATTGCAATGACGCCTGAGTATGCAGCTGGCGCAATTTATATGCCAATGGCTCTAATGCAAGCACGAAAAGTATTGGCGACGGGGGGCAGCCCTGCAGCGTGCCTCTATTGATTGGGAAAGCTTCAGACACCCAACCGTTCACGTGTATCCGTGCCACTGGCGCAGCATATAGTAGGTGGATCCATTTTAGGAAGAAAGTTGGCAGACACATGCGCAGTAGGACGGTGAACATATACTTCCATTGCAGAGAGTCGAAGGCCTTTGTGGCGTCAAGCAGCACTGCTACCGTCTGAAAGTCCGACTCAAAGTAATGCAGAGTGGCAAAAACAGTGCGCAGGTTATGCATAGTCGATCTGGTGGGCACAAACCGCGACTGGTCCGGGAGAACCAGGTTGGGGACTAGGGGCTGGAGTCTGCTGGCAATCATTTTTGCCAGAATTTTAGCGTCGATATTATTCATGGAAAGGGGCCTGTAGGAATCGCACGCATTCACCGCTTTATCCAGTTTCATGAGCATTACAACAAGTGCCTCCTTGAGTGTGGTAGGGTTCGTTCCAGTTTCATATGCCTCCGCAAATACGGCTAATAACCTAGGGGCCAGTTCTTCAACATTGGCCTCGTAGAACTCGCTCTGGAGCCCGTCAAGGCCTGCTGCCTTTCATATCGGGAGAGACGTGATAGCAAGCTTGATGTCTTTGACGTCGAATGGCTGCGTGAGAATTTCTTGCTGGTCAACCGACAACCAACCCAGCGCAATGTCATCCAGGTAAGAGTTGACGTCTGCTGTCTGGGCATGCGTCCGCTTCCCATATAGACCAGAGTAAGAGTCTAGTACCACTTTACTTATCTCTGGTGAGGTGAAGTGTGCCGCACCCTCCTCGTCCAGCATTTCAGTGATGTATTCCTGACTCCGGGGCACCGCCAACTTCTGCACAAGGGAACGGCTGGGCCTTCCCACCTCCCCATAATAACGTGCCACGCTTCGACTTGATCTATGTGCCATCTCCTGGTCTACGGTTTAATTGTGCTCTGAGACCAGATCACATATCGCAGTCAGCTTTTCTGGGGCAGGATGCCGCGCATAGTCGTGCTTCAAAGTAGAGATTTCCGCAGCAAGCTTACTAATTCTGCGGCTTAAGTCTTTCAAAACCCCAGCTTGTGCCCCAATACACACACCCCGTATCGTGACCTTAAATGCTTCCCACAGTACTTCCGCGCTATCTACAGTGCCCTAATTTTCCTTTAAAAGTTTGCAAATCGCATCACCCACAGTGCACTTAAAAACTTGGTCAGTCAGTGAAGCCTGTTGCAGGCGCCTTGAGAACGGGGGCCTTTCACACTCGGGGACACGCATGTCAAGCAGTACTGGGGAGTGATCGGACAAGGTCTTCGCCAAATGACTAACGTCAACCACCCAGGTACAGGCAACCTCAGAGACAAGCCAGTAGTCCAGGCGGGACCACGTACCGTGCACAGTAGATATAAAGGTGCTTTCTCGTGCCCCAGTGTGCCGCATCAGCCCTAGTAGAGCATCTGTCGCCAGCCTATGTTGTGGGGCCGCGTTTCCCAATCTGTCTATAGTCACATCAAGGCAGGTATTGAAGTTGCCCCACCACAGGATCTCAGCAGGAGGAAACCTGGATATACAGCGCCACACATCCGCAAAGAAGGAATGGTCATCCACTTTTGGGCCATACACATTAACCAGCAGCACTCCCACATCACCAAGCTTGCCATGCACAAGGGCCAATCTGCCCTGGTCATCCATCTCTGAACTGAGGACAGTGAAGGGGACCCCCTTCTTGATTAGAATTAGCACCCCACGGGAGTAGGAGGACGCAATCCTGATCCCTGCCCATCGCGTGCCCACATTTTTTTCGGATAGTGGTGTACGATGTGTCTCTTGCAAGAATGCTACCTGGACATCAAGCCTGTCCAAATAAGCCAATACAGAGCGGATTTTCTTGGGGCTATTTAAGCCACGCAAGTTCCATGTAAGGTACTTTATATTACCACCAGTATCTTGCAGTTAAAAGGTTATGCATAACAGTGTGACAACCAATTACAGTAGTGTGTCGCAGGGTTCAGAGTCAGTGCAATAACAAGGTGCCATCCATTCCCCACCACACAACCCCCCACCATCCCCACCCACTTCAGCGATCCCAACTTGCCAAAGCCATCCCTTTCCTCAGTAAACAGTCCCCAACAAAGAAAACTAACAGCACGTAACATGTGGGGTACACCCATGTGGGGAACGCCAGAGAGCTACTTGCCTCCCATAGGGTAGGAGGTGGCTGATCAGGTCTAGATACCTGTGCTAGGATAAAAGAGACATATTTAATTATATTGCATCAAATCCGACTATCTCAAATTAACCAGCACCACTACAACATGTCCTCTGTGAGGAACAGTAACACATCAACAAAGTGAGATCAGACCATATCACACATGTGGGGTAGCAAACAAAGATATAGTTCGTCAACATGCAGTCCATCACTGCTCCTGCTCGTCAAGCTCAGCCGGGGTCTCACGACGCCGTCGTTTCAGCTTTTTCGTGTGCTCCATCGCTGCCTTAGAGGTGGTAAACATTTTAAAGTCCCCCTCCTGGCCTACCCGTAGGCGGGCGGGATACAACATGGCATTGGGGATGCCCTCGGATTGTAGAAATTTCTTCACTGCACCAAACTCCCGCCGTGCCGACTGGACTGCGACAGTAAAGTCAGGGAAGAAGGATAGCGGATTTCCCTGATAGTCGATGGCTCCCTTTTCTCTGGCCAGCCTCAAAATGGCATCACGGTCCCTATAATTTAATAGCTGAGCAATGATAGGGCGAGACGGAACACCTGGCACCGGTTTTCCCGCCAGGGAAAGCTGGGCCGCTCTACTATGAACATGGTAGACCGGTTTTAGGGACCGAACATGTCTTTGATCAGAGTTTCAATGAAGGTCTGCCAGTGTCTGTGGATTCTGGCAGGCCAGTGATTTGAATATTGTTTCGGCGAGACCGAGCCTCTAAATCCTCGTTCTTCGCTTGTATGAGCGCCAATACTTTCTCCATCTGGGGTGTCTTACCAGCGGCCTCACTGAGACCATTCTCGGTGGTGGAGACCCTTTACTTGATCTCCCCCATTCTCGTGTTCTGTTTTTCTAGTTGTGAAGACATATGGTCAAGTCTATGGTTTATGGTAGACATATTCACCTCTATGGTTTGGAGGCTTTTCTGCATGGCCAGCAGCGTCATTTCTAACGTAGATGGGCCATCCCCCTGGATGTCTGCCTCTGAATCGGAGGCCGCTTTTTACTGCACCTTGCCAGTTTTTCGCGCCTCAAGCGTGAGGCGAGGCTGGGATTTATCAGTTTCCCCCATATTGGATAATAGGCAAAACAAATGGAAGTGGCAGCCCATATTATGGAGCTGAACGAGGTAGGAACGCTCTAGTCACCGCTGCTACTAAGCAGTTGCACCAGTGTTCCAGTGGGGCCCAAAGCATCTATCTCTGGGTCCGCAGTGGTGTAAGGGTTTCTCGTGCTCGCCCTCAGAAGCGCCAGCACACTCCAGGGGTGCGCATAGGAGGTGACTGCGCTGGTCAGTAATAAGTCATCTGCCAACAAACACTGTGCACAAGCAACCGCCGCCCAGAAGGGCACTCAATGTCAAAAGGGCCAGCAGCCACATGATAGTGACTCCCTCCACATAGGCAAACTAGCAGTGAGTCCACGTATGCCAATCTAAACGTTGCGGATTGTCACTCTGCCAGGCCGTGTGCCCAAAACAAGCCCCACAGTCTCCCAACCTGTGGTGCAAGAAGGAAGCTGGCGTTTGGGGCAATGTAAGAGAAGGAACAGTTGCAGGATCACCCCAGCAGGCCAGCGGCAGGCCAGTGACATGGAAGTGCGTGGCAGCGATAACCGGCCTTGGGCGCACCACCAAGCCAGGCGCAGGTGAATTTCAAACGCATGCCGATCCCAGCGCGCTGTGCACGCAAGCCGCAGCTCGTAGGCCGCGACCGAGCGCCTAGGCCCACACCTACCGCCGCAGCTACAGGACCAGGCACAGCCGCGTCCCACTCACCACAACTCGCTGCAGGCGCCTCCATTCCCCGGCGGCGATCAAGGTCTCTCGTGGGGTCCTGCCGACGTCTGCTCTTCGTCCCTCTCCACTCCGATCAGCAAGGCCTTTATTTCACTGACTACTGTGGCAATTTAGAGATGACAGTGCAAGGGGGCTTGAGCCACGAGACCAGTTGTTGAAGGGCTGCAGTCTGCGCAGCCTGCATGATATTCTCTCTGGAAGCGGCGGCCTGCTGTGGGCGCCTCCGTTGTCCCGCAGTGGCACGCAAAGCCTCTTGTTGTGCCTAGCGAGGCTCTGCACTACGCCCGGTTCCGGCAGTAGCTCCGCAAGGGCGCAGGGGAGGTGCGCTCTGCTCACCCAGGCCTGGGGGATCCCCAGCAAGGTGAGCAATTGGTTCTGAGTAGGCAGTCGCCCCCTCAGCAGTCGCCGTACACGTCGCGGCAGATGCCACTCACGAGCGACACCCACCACTGCGGCCTGCGTCTCGTTTCAATGCTGGACGATGGCTGCTGCCATTTTAACTTCTCGCCCGTCAGGCCTTTCTCTGCAGATAACCTGTTCCGATAGCCCCTAATGATCCTCGAGGACCCCACTGGACGCGGGGATGTTGCGCCGTGCAGGGCGGCCGTTTTAACAACGGTGATGCCGCGTTTTTGGTGCGGATATTTGGCGGATGGGGGATCAGTGGGCAGAGCTACACTAAAGTGCGGCCATCTTGCCTGGCGCCCTCTAGCGCCCCAGAGTACTTAATAGTTAATAGGTCTGTGTGGGGACTGGCAATTTCAGAGAACCGAGTAATGAATAGTCAGTAATACCCAACTGTACCTAGGTGGGAGCAAATATCCTGCTTAGTGGAGAGTCTGGATATCTTCTGCATGGCCTCAACTTTGTCCAAATGCGGTTGAACAATCCCTGAATGAATCAAGAACCCTAGATATTAGATGTGTTCAGTAGCTATGGTTGAAAAAAAAAAAAAAATGTTAAACGGTGAGTCCTGCTTAATGAGTATATTTTAGGACCTGAGCTAGATGTTCTAAGTGGGTCTCCCACTTTGGACTAAAAATGACCATATCATCCAGATATGCTGCAGCATATTTGCGATGTGGTTTAAGAAGGGACTCCATCATTCGTCCACACAGGGTAGATGTAGAATCTTGAAATACTGTTTAGTTGTTTGAAGTCCATACAAAATGGAAGACTCACTTACCACTTTGGTACCAATACAACTAGGGAGCACCAGGCCCTTCTAGAGGGTTCTATGATGTCTGTCTTACGCATAGCCTCCACCTCCTGTTCTATAGTCCTCTGTCATGCTGCTGGAATCCTAGAAGGTCTAAGCCTTACTATTTGTCTCTTGGGGGTGACAATATCATGTTATATTAATGAGGTGTGACCAGGGGTATCAACAAATAGGGTAGGGAAGCTCTCTAACAAGTGATACTGCTGCTGTTTCTTGTTCTTAGTTAAAGAAGGACCAATATTAAGGCTCTTTATCCCGTCCTGAACTTGTGGCTGCAGTGGAATGTCAACAGGTTGAGTATTTGTCGTGTACTGTACAGGAAAAGGTTGTTTGTCCCCACAGAAAGACTCTTCCCGTCGTTTTAGCAAATTGACATGAAAGATCGGGCCACTTTTGCGACTGTAGGGGACTGCTACTTTATAAGTTACAGGGATGACCTTCTGTAGAACCATGTAGGGTCCCTACCAAGTAGATGGAAGCTTATTATCGGTAGTGGGAAGAAGGATCAAAACCTTCTCTCCTTCTGTAACTTCTCTCAGATGGGTTTCCTTGTTGTAGGCCATTTTTGTGTTGTGCTTGGACCTTCACCAAGTTGTCATGTACCTGATCTCACAGGCTTGTCAGTCTCTCTAAGGTCGGTGACATACTTTGAAAGGGGTCTCCCTTAATCTGCCTCCTCAATACACTGTTCGGCCGCCATGCCCAGTAAAATGAAGTGTGGAAGGGGAGCTCGAAGGGGAGAACCCAATAGATGCTTGTTCATGGGTTCGGATGGCAGATGGGCCATCAGGCAATTTCTGGTTCCAGTTTTTGCCTTTTTTAAAAAAAACATATTCTTTATGTTCTTGTTATTTATTTCAAACATGCCATCCATTTGGGGATGGTGTACTGATGTTCTGATTTGCTGACTGCCCTATGTTTTGCATATTTGAGCCATCGGCCAGGACATAAAGGGAGTGGCTTGGTCGATCATTGCTTGGGCTATAGTGGTCATGTTGGTTATGGGAATCGCTTCTGGGTAACAAGTAGCATAGTTTACCAGGACAAGAATAAACTGGTGCCCCCTAGCAGAGTGTGTTAGAGGTCCCATTAGGTCCATTCCTGCTCCGTGGAAGGGTATGTTAATAAAAGGAAGAGGGTGAAGAGAAGCCCTTGCTACCTCCGGAAGGTTTGTTAACTTACACCGGGTGCAAGAGGCACAGTATTGTGTCACATCCTTATACACCCGGGCCTGTAGAACCACCCCAAGAGGTATTTTAAAGTGTTATCCTTCCCCTAATGGCCTTTCCCCATTGGTTTGTGGGCCAAGTGTAACACCTGTGGCCGAAAGGTATTAGGAACCAGGAGTTGTTCAAGGAGCTGCTTCCTCACCTCAGTTACCCTATACAAGCGACTCTTTATACCACACAAACGAGGTCCTACCTGGGTGTGATCTCCCTTGCTGACCTATTCCCATGCATTTTAGTCTGGGTTAGGTGTAAGATTCGTAGATATCTAGGGCAAGTTAGATCCCTAAATTCTGAAGAAAGGAATGTCTCTTCCCCAGTTGGCTAATACTGTTTGTGTATTCACGCATAGTGCGATTCGCCTGCTCCCAATCAAGTGAAATTGGTATTTTAGGGTGCGTGGGAGGCCCAGTGATATAGAAGAAGTCATGGTGGGATTTCATTGTTTATCGTCTTATCTCGATCTTCAAGAACAGTATCCCATATGTGTTCAGCTTGGGGCAATGCCACTGCAAATGCACCAGTGTTCCATTGGCCCGGCAACCCCTCCACCATTCTTCAGTTTTCTGGTGATACCATTTGTGGAGCAGTGCTGGGGTCCAGTATCAAGAAATTACTACTGTAAGCACTTTTTGTTACTGTGACTGAACGAACGGTTATGTGTGTTCAATGGAATATATATGTCCATTACCTACTGGTTACTCAGTTCCTTTTCTCATCACACCTGCCCCATAGACTTGGGATGGGAGATGGTGGCTTGTAAGTAGGAGTATAATTCAGAGTGAATTCTTGTGTTTTTGTCTTTTGAGAGTAGCCACCTTTTGAATTTTGTTAAGGAGTGACTAGCTGTCTGTCTGACTCTCCGAATCGTAACCCAGTACCTCACCTGCGCATAGCACAGGCGCTCCATCTCCGGCAACCCCCATTCTGACTTCAGTTGCTCAAAGGTGAGCACCTCTTCCAGGCCCACCATGTCTCCACTATGTATGTAACATGCTCATTGCCATTCAGTGAAATGTTCATCGCTTAGAGCGGGAGTGAATTCTGGATTGCAGATAATGGGAGTAAGCGATGAGGAAAATGTGGTGACAGTGTATTTTTGGTCACGGGGAGGAAAAAGGCCCAGGCCCAGGCCTATGCCCCTGGCTTAACCAAGGAACCTTCCAGCTATGCTGTTGATCCATAAAGCACCAGTGTTTCTCCGATTGGTCTCTTGACCATTCTACCAGCAGAAAAAGTTGGGCCTCATGATAATATTGATTCACACAGAGGACCCATAAGCCCACCTCTCTAGTGTGCTGATATGTGAGTGTATTTATATCAATGGGATACTCGAAATGCTACCAGACCCGTGTTATTATTGCGATACAGTATAGGTGGTCATAGTAACAATAAGCAATTGTGAAAACAAAAAATAAATCAAGTTAAGCCAACATTCACAAAGTTCTTCGCAATAAATGCAATTTATTCGCAGAAGTAAATGCGTACTTTAAATGTGGCAACACAGTTGCTCTTTCATTATCACACAGTTCTGAAAATTTAAAAGAAAGGTGCTCAGGTGTGAGATAGAGAAAATGAAGGGTTGTTGGTTAATGTGAAACCGTGAGGAAGGTGGACAAGGAAAAGAGGTGTGACATATATCCATCACATTTTAAAGATACAATTCCAGCCTAACGTAGGTCAATTGTTCCTGTACATCACATAGCCTCAAAATGACCCTGTTGTTACATCACAGTTGTCAGGGCTTGTGTGTTAGTTGTAGTCTACGTTTCAACACCTAAGTAAACAGCCAGGTGATTCAAGCCTTAGGGTGGAGTCTTCTTCAGGACAGTGAAAAAAGAGAGAGCACCTAGAAGTAAGATGAATAATATGTAATTAGTGGGGCACGGTGTCTCCACACAGGGAACTAAATGTGGCTAAAAAAAGGTAAAGTTTACCTAATGGTGCATCCAGCACAAACGTTAAGGCGGGGCAGTTAGCTGAAAGTTGGGCTCGTCCGAGCTCCTGTATGAGGAGGAAACACATGTTGGTGTGTTTAGGAGTAAATCCTAAACGGCAATGCAAGGGCATCTCCCATTGTGTGGTGACACTTACTATGCAAGTTAAGGGGAGGCCATTAATACGGCCATCCGTGCGCGTATAAAATGAACAGTATCAAACTGTAGGTCGCAGGATCGTAATCAGTTAGTGAATGATCTAGAAATGTAAAGTACAAAAATGTTCTACGTTAAAACGGGGAATCTGTTGAAGAGTGCCTCGTGAGGACTGGATTAAGCAGCGTGTACAGAAGGGGCTATACGTGTGTGTCCTTAGTCCAGGGAGTACATCTTGATGATTGTAAAGATGTACTAGTTTAAAACGACCAAACTGAGTTGGCAAGGAGATACTGGCAGTGGTCGAAGTGGGTGGGAACGGCAGGGCACGGCGTGCCCCTACTTCTTTAATTCTATAGCTTCCGTTCCCCTACTTTTTTATTTTTAACATGCGTCCCGGGACGTCAGAAATATCCAAGGTCTGCAGAGAAGGTGCGGCATTAGTGGCTGTTCTGGGACGGCGGGGAGCAAGGAAGGAAAAGGTCTCCTTCTCTTGCTTCCTGCCCAGACGAGACAAGGACAGTGTCCGCTTCTGATCTGCCGCTTGCAGCTGCTCCACCTACCCTCTTTCTTACTCCTATTCCCTCTCTGTCTGTCTAACTCCTTCTCACTTACCGAAAACCATGACTCAAGAAATGGTTCTCACCCTCTTTCTTTCTGTCGTTCATTTGTTCGCCTGTGAAATGGATGCAAAAAAGAAAACTTTTGCTGGAAATGCCGTTTTTACATTTTTCTATTCCAAAGTGCAGCCTCGGAAATAAAAGGTTCATATTATGAAAAATCAATAAAAGAAAACAAGACGGGGTACTTAAAGTGGCCAGATTGGTTTTATTCAAACCCCAAAAACATTGCCACTTTACCGAGTTTGCCAGTGAAGCGCTGTTTTCCCCGGTGGGGAAGTGCGCCAAACCTGGAGGTACTGCAATAGCAAAAATACTCGTTGATTTCTGCATAATGACTGTAAAAGCGTTAAGTTCACCATGTTGTTCCTGCTTACATTTCGCATGCTTTATTTAATCTTTCATTCTCTATGAGTGTTTGCTTTTTCCAGGATGTTGTTACTTTTTTAATTTAGGCAGCATATTGCTCTTGCCAGGTGTGTAATTTTAATTGAGTAGCATCCAGTTGTTTATAGCAGGTCAAATTGGATTGTAGTTGAAGGCAGTGTGAATTTCTCTCAGGGGGCAGTATGGTGTTCAGTGAGGGAGTGGATGTAGCACTGGGGGCAGAGCTGCCACATTTAGATCTAGGGAACCAGGTTCAGCCTTCATGAACAGTCCCCCAGACCACACTCTTGAGGGAGCACATTCCCATGCTAGACCTTAGAAGGCCCTGCGAAACCAGAGAAGCCCTGGTGTCTTAGCACCAGTAGGTGGATCCTAGCAGTGGCAAGTGTGGGTTCACCTTGACGGCTTTTCCACCATAATCCATACTGAAGTTCACCTCCAGTCTTGTGGGCAGGCCTACAAAGTAGCAGACCCTAGAGCAACAGTGACTGTCACTGAGGTCACAGGACCCCTGAGAAGAGCTGGCTCTAGGGCAGTGCGACCGGTGTGACCGCAACGGGTGCTGACTTTGAGTGGGGGCGTTGTATATTATGGGTTTAAAAGCACTTGCTGCCTCCTTCCTGGCCTACAGCAATTTTGGGCAATAATAAAAATGTCATGATAACTCCGGTGAATAAACTTCTTCCTAGAGAGAGATCGAAGTTTGGTCTAGTGGAAGTTTTGACTCATGGAAAGATAGCGCAGAGGGTTAATGTGCCATTCACATCACACAGTGCACATATTGTAAGTAGGTCAGTGGGTTACTGCTTTTGTCAGTAAGATCCTTTTGTTCCTTGCAGTTTATAAGTTAAAATCTGAACATAGAACAGTGAGCTATTAACTTTCATCTAAGAGCTGCATACAAACTGCAAGGTATAAACTAGAGCTTTATGGTTTTTTCCCTAAGCCTTTGATTATCCTAATGTTGCAAAAAGTGTTCATTTGGATAGAAATCAATAATGATTATTAAAGAGAACCCCCAATCATGGTATTAAGTTTTAAATTCTGAGTTTGTGTTTCTCCAGGTCAATCACTATTAAACTATACAGCCTGCTAATATGGTTGTCATGTGTCTCCTACATCTTGTAGCCCTTTGTCTTATGCAACATTTCCTATACAGTGTTTTACACACGTAAAATTGATTGTCTCTGTGTATATTGCTGACGACAGTAAATCCATCGCTCGGAAGCAAATGGCTTGTGCTTCCATTTTTTATCATATTTGGGAAATTCTGTGATTAGAAACAAATCCCTCTTTGTGAATTTATTTTAATGTCAATAACTCATATTAATAGTTAAATAATCATGTGTATCCATTGGTTGAATTGCATAACATAATAAGCTGTAAGTGGTCAGTGAAATGGCAAACAAATACTAAAGATTGGGATGTTTTGCCAATCCTGGCCACACCTCTAACTCCGCCCACTGACCCCATCCTCGGGTTATTCCCGCCCTCTGATTCTCCGCCCACAGTTCCCCTATTTTTTTTCCCCACTTCGACCACTGGGTACTGGTTGTGATTTTAAATTGGCCTAAGGCGTGCGCATTACTGAACTTAGCGGGAGCCTGTTGAACAAGAAGAAAACAGTCCGTTTATAAATGTGGCAAAAGATGCGATGGTGTAATGAGCGATTTAAAAGAAAAAACCTAATATAACGGAGCGTTTAACAAAAGGTGTGCTTAACCTGCAAAAAAGCCAATTTAAAACCTGTCAGTGGGACCTCACCTCATAGTAGTTCTGTTCGCCTAGATGCTTACTTGAAGAATGAGCTCGCGGTTGGAGGCGCACGTATTTAAACGCGGGGCGGAAACGTGCACGTTAGGTGCAGCCGCTTCGTACCGCCCGTACCGGAGCATAGGGCGGCGAAACCATGGAAACGGAGAAAACGTTACCTGGTATAATGCTAAAGATTGCTAACAGTTAACTAGTTGTAGTGTGGACAACATCTGGAAATGTTGGCGTTCGACCGTGTTAAGGCTGGGGGGAGGAATCTAATACTTTGACACAGTATTCAATATTTGAATATGCGACCGACTGATCGGGACTGGTTTGAAGTAACCTCAAACAGAGATTGGGGAATCAATGTTACACAGATGACAAGGGTCCCTTGAAACCCCGTGCTGGGTGTTATAATGAAATGCATATACATAACGTATTAGTCACCAACGTTGAAAAATATATTTAGCATGAAAACAACATTGCTTGATATAGCAGTAAGTTCATTGCATGTATAACCTGTTAAATAGCATTGTGAAAAACATGGGTGAGTACAGATCAATGGTTATAGACAGGATACAGTAAAGGACACATTGTCAATATTTGCACATATACGAACGACGTGTCGAGACCAATTTGGAGTAACATCAAACAGCGTTTTGGGATTGATATTACAAAGCTGGCATAGGTCTCTTGACCCTACGTGCTTGACGTTTAAATGAAAGGATACATAAATGATAAATGGCGTGTTGGTCACCGGTGTTAAATGCTTGATCCATCAAAAAGTACATTACACATATACGCTGTTGAATGACATTGTGAAAGACCTGACCTTGTGAAAGACCTGGGTGAATACAGGTCAAGAATCATATACAGGTGGTCGGGGTCGTGTTCTCTGGGGGGGGGGGGAGTTGTGCGCGGGGTTGGGATGGGGGGTAGGGGATTGAGAGTACTCTCGTGGAATGTGAATGGCTTGGGAGATAGGATTAAACGTGGAGTAGTGCTGCAGTTTTTAAACGGCTGTCGCCAGATATTGTCTTTCTGCAGGAAACGCATCTAATTGGGAATTCTTGCCATGCTATGAATAGGCGGGGATATCGTCTCGTTGTTCATTCTGGTTTCACTTCTGGCTCGCGGGGGGTGGGCATCTTGATTAGAGCCTCTCTCCCGTTGGAGGTAGACGATATGATTCATGATGATAGAGGGTGGTATGCTGCACTTGTAGGCCGATGGGAGGGCAGAACCGTCTCGCTCGTTTCTGTTTATGTCCCACCAGGATTGCAGCCCGTAACTTTCGCTGATTTGGGGCGAATGGTCTTGGGACTCCCGGGGGGGGTTCTGGTGATGGGGGGCGATTTTAATTCTGTCGTATCCGATAGAGCGGATCGTCACCCTCCCAGGGATCTCCCGGGGGCACAGGCCTGGCTGAGTGGGTTTATAGATACCCTCGGACTGATAGACTGCTGGAGATTAATGCACCCGGGGCAGGCGCAATACACTTTCCACTCAGGGGCTCATGGAAGTTTATCGAGACTTGATTATGTCCTTATGCCGGCGGCCCAAGCTGTGATGATTAGGGAAGTAAGACATCTGGCCCGGGGTATTTCCGATCACTCCCCACTACTGTTGCACATTGAGGTCACCCCCGGGGCTGAGGGGAGGGTAGCACCGATTATCCCCTGGTACCTGTGTAATCCTAAAATCCGGGCGGACCTGGTCAAGTCTCTTGAGCGCTATTTAAATGAAAATGTGGGGTCAGTGTCATCTGCTGTCTCGTTATGGGAAGCCTTCAAAACAGTGATCCGTGGGCAAGCTCTCTCTCTAATTTCCCACTCCAAGAAAAGCAAGACTGAAGAGGTGGTCCGCCTTGAAAACGAAATAGCCAAGTTGGAGGGGGACCTGGAGCTGGGTGTTACGAATGATAAGTTGCATGTTCTCAGTCTCAAGCAGCTTGACTATAGAGCGTTGGTTACTGATGCTGCCAAAGTGATGAGTAGAGAGCAACAAGGGCGCTTATACGATGTGGGGGATAAGGCTGGAAAATTGATTGCATGGTTGGATAGGAAAGAGAGAGCGAGTCGAGTGGTGCCGGTTATTGAGAGAACGTATGGCGTGCGTGTGACTGACCCTGTGGAAATTGTTGAATGTTTTGCGACTTATTTCCGCGAAGTATATTCTCCAGTCTCGGATGGCCTTGAGGATGATTCTCATCTGTTGCTGAGAGATATTGCGTTGCCGTCTTTGTCAGAGGCGGATAGGGTACTGATGGATGCGACGTTGTCGCCTGATGAGATTGCTTTGGCTATTCGCTCGGTCGCTTCTGGCAAGGCCATGGGTCCCAATGGCCTTCCCATCGAACTGTATAAACTGCGCCCGGACAAGATGGCGCCTCATCTCTGCGACATGTTTCTTGAGGCACGTGACGTGGGCTCCCTCCCCTATGATCAGCGTCTCGCTACAATAGTCGTGATTCACTAGGAGGGGAAGCCGCGGGATCGGTGTATTTCTTACAGGCCCATCTCATTGTTAAATGCTGAGCCCAAAATTCTGGCTAAGGTTTTAGCTAATCGTCTGGTTAGGGTCGTTGGCGACTTGATCCATCCGGACCAGTCCGGTTTCATACCTCACCGTAATACGGCTCTGAACCTGAGGCGTCTTCATGGAGTGCTCGCCAGAGCGGCGTACATACGTGAACCGGACGTTTTGGCGTCCTTGGATGCCACAATGGCGTTTGATACTCTAGAATGGCCGTATCTTTGGGCGGCGCTCGCGAAATTTGGTTTTGGCCCCGGGTTTATCGGTTGGGTGAAGTTGCTGTATGAGGAACCGTTGGCTCAGGTAGTGGTGAATGGCAGAGTGTCGGCACCCTTCGCGTTGGGAAGAGGCACGCGGCAGGGTTGTCCGTTGTCGCCCCTCCTCTTCACACTTGCCTTGGAACCTCTGGCTGCCTGGTTACGATGGGAGCCCTCATTGCGCGGCATTAGGTGGACGCCTGAATTTGAGGACCGCATCTCTCTTTATGCGGACGACATTCTCCTGTACCTCACATCTCCCCGGCAGTCTTTAATTGTACTAGTTGATGTTCTGAACTCATTTGGACGCAACTCCGGCTTGGTCATTAACTGGGCCAAGTCATGTGTCTATGTTCTCTCTGGGGATGCTCCTCTCCTTCCGCGTGGCTGCCCTATCCAGATTTCGCAGTCAGGGTTTAAATACCTGGGAGTGTTCATAAAATTAGACCCTGTGGCCCGTTATGAGCGGAACTTACTCCCCCCACTCCAACGACTGAGGGCTGACGTCTCAGGGTGGCGACGGCTTCCGCTTTCGCCGCTCGGATGTGCGGCGTTGTTTAAAATGATGTCGCTACCACGATTCTTGTATGCACTGCAAAATACACTCGACGTCATACCGGCCCGCTATTTCCGTGAGGTGGAGAGCTTGCAGAGGCGGTTGTTTTGGGACGGGCGATCGCGAATCGCTCTCACAAAATTGACACTCCCTTGGTATGATGGGGGTATTGCACTCCCCGATATCAAGCAATACTATTGGGCGTCCCAATTGGCGGCGGTGAACCACGGGATGTACGGACCGGCCCTGAACCCGGCTTTCGAGATGGATAAACTGCTGTTGCCTGGGGGGGATTATGATAGAGCACTCTATTCGAAGTCTCCTGGTGTGCAGTTGACAGGTCCAACAAAGATAGCGGTACGTGTGTGGCATGCTGCTAATGCTGCGATGGGTTGGAAGGACCGCCTGACTCGAGCGACTCCACTGTATGCTTCAGAAAGGCTGGGCTGTTTGTGTAAAACTAAAGGATTTGAGAAATGGGATATGATTGGCATATGTAAGGTGAGTGAACTTTGGGTGAAAGGGAAGTTTAAAACGTTTGAAATGCTGAAAGCGGAATATAAGCTGAACGATAGGGAGTACTTCCGGTATGCTCAGGTCCGTCATGCGTTGTGCTCGGTTTTCCCTGATGCTACTGCTATCCCGGAAAATTCCCCACTGGAGGACGGGGTGCTCGATGCCTACGTGCCTGACAGCACAATCTCCTTGATCTATAAAAAGCTTATCAACGACCGGGCAGACCTGTTGACCCACTTGAGGGAGATCTGGGTGGCTGACGGTTTGGAATTAGATGATGAGGACTGGGTCTCGGCAATAGCCTCCCCGAGGGAGGTGGCAATTCCGGCCCGCCTTCGGTTCGTACAACTAAAGATACTCCATAGAGTGTATGTCACTGGTCCCCGCCTGATGCGCATGGGTTTCTCCGTGGATGGGATGTGTAAGCGTGGCTGTGGTTCGCTGGGTACTTTCCTTCACGTTATATGGGAATGCCCTGAGGTGGCTCGCTTTTGGCGTCGGGTGCATGCTGTGATGGAAGAGGTCACTCATGTTGCTCTGTTTCCAGAAGCTAGGAGATGTCTGCTGAACGTGTGGGAGCCAAACGATTATAATGTGGCACAGACGCAGTGGGCGACTTTGGGAATTATGGTGGCTAAACGCAACATCGCACAGTTATGGGGTTCCCAGAGGCCGCCCACGGTCTCAGTGTGCAAGGAGACTATGGATTGGTGCATGTTTAGAGAAAAGACGGTGTATGTAGCGAGAGGCATGCCTAGGAAATGGACTGGGGTGTGGGGGCCGTGGAATTCTTATCGCGGAAACATCTGTGCCCCTCCTCTGGCTATTGTATTGGATGTCCCTTTGTTCCCCTAGCTGAACATTCCTCATCTGTTAGGTTATGAGTAGGTTACAGTTTGCTTTTTCCTCTGTTCCCGGGCCCCCCTCCCTTCTCTGCCGCAGGTCATTGATTTCCTACCCCGGGGAGCACGTCCTGATATTCACAATGCCTATTGCCTTGTTTGTGTGTAATGTTCATTAGTTTTAAATTGAAAACTGAAACCGTATTTAATATTGTCACTCAACTACTGCTTCTGCCTTCACTGGGAGTGCTAATGGACTGACGGGATCCTCTGATTGACCAATCTGTATAGCGGTGAAATGACACGTCTCATGCTAATTAGCGGCTGGCCCAAGGGGTTGTAGGCCCATGTCTGTAACTCTTTGAAGTCAAATAAAGGTTTCTTTTAAAAAAAAAAAGAATCATATACAGGATGCAATAAAGGGCACATTGTTGGTATGGGGTTGTCATCATTCCATAACTAGGGTGGAGAGTTGGGCATTAGTACCATCTAATTCATTCAGCCCATTATTCACCGTGTCCAATTTATGCATCCACTTGCATTCTCTCATGTTCATGACGGAGTTAACATCCCTGCCCCTACTTCCCAGTGATACCTTTTCAAGGACTAACCATCTCAACGATTCTGGTTTGTGCGCTTTGGCGGTGAAGTGTTCTACAAGTGGTGCACCTGTTGTGCTGCATCTGATTATGCTACAGTGTTGTAGTATCCTTGTTTTGACTTTTTGTTTCGTCTGGCCTATGTATAACTCGTCACAAGGGCACAGGATGCCATAGATCACATCGGTCGTGTTGCAATTTGAGTGTATTTTGAGATTGATGGTGTGTTCCTTGTAGCAGAATATCTTAGTCTCGATTGTCAACTTGCATGCTTTGCATTTGGTACATTTGAAGTGTCCTACCACTTCCGGTAGGTTCCAAAGTGTTTGGATGGTGGGTTGCGGTGGTGTGTTTAACAGAGATCAGACCACATGATCTCGTACACTCTTTGCTTTTTTAAAAGAGTGTAATGGAGGTTCCAGCATCTCTTGATTGTCCGATATAAGATTCCAGTGTCTGTTAACGATCTTTTTTTATCTCGTTACTCCTTATGCAGAAAGTGGTTACACATATCATCCTTGTCATTTCAGTGGAACGTTGTTTGGGAGTGAGGAGCGCATCTCGGTCATAATACCAGGCTCTCTTTCTAGCCCGTTTAACTAGCCTTTTGGGGTATCCTCGTTCGATGAGACGGTTGACGCCGCTCATGCCAGCCACATCTACCATCGGCTCTGCGATGCCGGCGTTGACTCAGGTTCAGAAAGTGAGCAGACTACTTGTGACCGGACCGCACTTTCGGCCAGCTGCAATTGAACTTCGCACGGAGGTTGACATAATCTTTAAAGACGCACGTGTGGTTTCGGCAGCCGCAAGAGTATTTTGGGAGCTTTGGACACTGTTTCTTTGCTGGCTTGTGCGGTGCGCCGTATTATCGACATCCGCTCCAGCCTCCTGCAACCTGCTTATTTATCCGCGTGGAAGAACACAGCGGTATCGGCGCCAGACCTGGACCATGACAACCAGGGGTGCTAAAGCAGTAAAAACCAGCAAGACGAGAGCTGCTTTAGCCAGCGCCGACCCTAGAGACATCGGACCAGCGATAAACCTTCCCAAAGGCAAGCAGGAGGTTAGTGTTATTAAGAAGCAGACAGGAAGGCACGGGGGAGGAGGAACACAAAAGGACGTAGCGGGATTGCAGCCCTCTATAGCTAAGTTGTTTTCTGGTGCTAAGGGGCCACTTTCTGCTCCAGATCTCACGGCTAATTCCACACTTCTTGCACTTCCTCCTGATAATGTCCCCGAAGGCTTGCCGCTGGCTAAATTAATTAACCCGGTCTCCCAGCAAGGAATACTCCCACGTGAGGAAAATCCTGTCGGACTGCAATCAGCAGAGATGGGGACTTTGAGCAGATCATACGAAGCTGTGGACAGCCTGACAGTGCCTCCTTTTCCACATGTTGAGGGAGAAATCGGGGGGGGGGGGGGGCTAATTGCACAGGGAAATCTGGCATCTTTACCTCTCGTAACCCAAAACCCCGAATGTGAATCTGACGCTATATCTGGTCTCCCGGAAGGCATTCGTAAACCCCCCGTAGCTGTCATCGACAATTACATCCGGGGCCTGGAAGCTGCCTCTGGTCCCATGGACTCCAGAGACAGGTATCGAAAATTTCTACTCGGTGTCAGATGGCTCTGGGACCTCCACAGATGAGGGTGGGCTAAATACAAGCGATGATAATAGCGAGGAATCTCCCACAGAAACAGGAACTGTGCAACGCCCTAGGAAGGCAAGAAGTAAGGCTAAGAGACGTAGTCCGCTCAAATGGGACTACTCTGACACGCAAATGTCCTGCCCTCTCGACAAGGATGACTCTTGTACACCACTCTGAGAGAGTGCAAAGAGCGCACCAGAAGACACAGCGGAATCCTCCTTGGCATCCATCCCAGCCTCTATAAAAGAATTCCAAGAGGAAGTTCGGGCGGATAACTGCGCAGCTAAAGGGGCTGCTAAAAAATTACAAGGCGGCATGAGAAAATTGAGCAAAATCTGCACAGACATAAGCGATCGTGTCACCATGGTCGAAGGCCGTACTGAGAGCTTGGAAATAGAAGTCTCTGCTGTAAAAGATCAGGAGCCTCCAATGCTGCCTGCCTGTTCGATCTAATGACAAGAATGGAGGAACAGGAAAATCTGCAGCGCAGGAATAACCTTCGCTTACTTGCAATTCCCAGAAGGAAAGGAGGGAGAAGATCCAAGACGCTACATTGTGAAACTTCTACAACAATCCTTCTCTGACCATACAAGTCGGAATTGGGACCATGAGGTACAGAGGGCACATCGCTTCCCTTTCAACTTGAGGCAACGGCGCAATGGCAGCAATTTTGCTGGAGAAAAACCAAGGGCGTTCCTGGTGTACTTTGGAAACTTTCTTCTCAGGCAACTGGTATACAATCAAGCCCGCCCTAACTCCCGGAAGGGGTCCAATGGGGTAACCTTCTTTGCCAAACCTGACTTTTGCCATCGGACAGTAGAGCGAAGATGGCGCCTGCGTCAGCTAATTTCTCCTTTCCAACAGCTCAAGTATATCTAATGAACCCTGCCAGACTGAAAGTTATCTTTAATGGTGCTTCTAAAATGTTTCTGTCCGAGATAAAAGCTGGTGAATACTTGGGAGAAATCAAGTCCAAAAAGGGCTTGAGTTAAACTGAAGGAAACTATTCCCCTGTTCTTTTTTTTTTTGGGGGGGGGGGGGGAGGCTGAAAGGAGAAAAGAAGGGAAGAAGGGGATTTTTTTTTTTTGCTCAATTACCTTGCTTTCCTTTTTGTGGGGGGGCTTTCTTTGCATTTTTATGTGTTCTTTTATCACGAATCGCTCTCAGCGTTCTTATCTAACTTTTTTTTTGAAAGGTACGAACAGCCATAGCCGAAAACCTACATATCGCTTTAAGACGTGGCTAGGTGGCGGAGATTCATTAGTAATTACCATCATTCAGGTTTTTCCTGATTGCTCAATGATAGGGGAGGGGAGGTGTGGGGAGGGATCAAACTGCTTTGAGATGGCTCAATTGAGGACACTTTTTTTTTTTGACACTCAGCTATTTGTTAAGACACTTGTTAAAATGAATGAACGCATAAAGTTGAGTGCCCTGAAAGGCCTAAAAAAGGTCAAAAAAGGGGGAAAAATGCACAAAAAGAGCACTAAGATAAGGAAAACTTTAGGGGGGTTTCTTTGGTCCACTAGGGGTTTTTCTTTGGTCCACATATTCAAGACACTAAATGACTTAGATAAACACTCTTAGAATTGTCTCAGTCAACATTTGTGGCCTGAACTTGCGAAGAGACAAAGTAGCACAGGGCTTGCGCTCCTTGGGGGCTGACCTAGTCGCCCTCCAAGAAACGCATATAGAGGCTTCACAGAAACATTTACTGACTTCACTAGGGTACAAAATCATTTTGGGGTACTACAGAGGGTGCAACAATAAAAGGGTAGGGGTCTTGCTTGATAGCAGATTACCTTTAAGACTTGTCAGAGTGAAATCTGACTCTCTGGGTAGATTGGTAATCGCAGAGTGCTGTTTTCCCCCTAATTTTTCCTTTACTTTATGCTCTATCCACGGGAGCAATACAGACGACTCTGGGATTATCGATTGGATCTCTGGGGAACTAGCCCACTGCCCCCCCCCCCCAATCATTATTTGCGGGTACCTCAACATCAACCTGCCCTGTAACTGGAAAGCGGGTGATAAGTGGATTTATAATGGTAGGAAGCCCCATGTATACCAAGCACTAATTAACCTAGTTCAAACTCATGGGCTCAGTGATGTCTGGGCCATTCTAAATTATACTCTGCCAGCTTATACCTACTTTTCTGCCCCACACCGGTCACTAGCTAGGTTAGATTACTTTTTGATTTCATCTTCTCTACTTCGGGACTGTTCCATAGACATCGCTTCGTGTTTTATGTCGGACCAAACCTACTTATTTTAAGCATTGGGGGACTTGGGAATTGGAGGGAAATCCCGAAATGGAGCTTCGAGAAAGCTCTTTTACAAGACGCAGAATATCGAACACATATGCAAGCTTGGGTTCAAGAATTTCAAGTTAAACGTGTGGTCAGCCTCAATCACGACAGTCTGGGACACTTTAAAGGGCGCCATCCGGGGAGAGACCCTTAGGTTTTCAATTAGGAAAAATAAGAAAGAAAAAGCCCTGATTTGCGAACTTCAGGAAAAGTTGAAAAAGGCAGAAGAAAAACTAATTTGAACAGTTAAAACGGGGGAAACCAAACCTACTCAAATTGAAGTGACAATCATCAAAGCTGAAATTGGGTCTGTGTTCGCAGAGAAGGCTGCAGCTAAGTGGGCCTCGACACGAGAAAAAAACTACGAGTGCAGCGAACTTATCGACCATCACTTGGCTTTTAAAACTAGACAGCAGGTCACAGCTAGTGAAATACTGTCGATCTAACTTGTAACTGGGGAAGAGACTAGCGACCCAAGTAAAATCCAAGGGGGATTCTGAGAATTTTACTCTACTTTATACTCGGAGGAGAATAGGAACCCAGTAGACGCAAGAGAAGCGGAGATCGCTAAATACCTAGAAGAAGTCACCTTATCCCAACTTAGCCTGGAAAATCGTGACCTACTTGAGGATTCCCCGACCTGGGGAGAAATTGCCGAAGCCTTAGCCAGACTACCGGATTGAAAGGCCGCTGGGGTCGATTGCATCCCTGTCGAATTTTACAAAATTTTCGCCCCCCAAATAAAGTCTATCTTTACCTCTTTGGTAATATCCATCTTTAACGGGCTTTCCCGCCCGCTTCCTGGTCCAATGCTAAAATCTCTATATTCCCCAAAATAGAAAAGTCCCCACCAGTAATGGGATCTTACAGACCGATTACACTTATTAATTGTGACTTGAAAATATTTTCTTAAATTCTCGCAATTAGACTGTCCTCAGTAATCGAACCTCTAGTGTCAGAATGGCAACATGGGTTTATCCCCAAGAAAGGTACCACAGAACATATTCGGCAGGCTATTAATCTTATTTGACGCAGCCCAGGTAACAGGAGACCCGATGTCGCTAATTTTACTAGATGCTGAAAAAGCATTTGACAGGGTCTCCTGGCAGTTTCTTTGGGGCATTATGAGAAGAATGGGCTCTGGACCGAAGTTAACCCAAGCTATTCAAGCTCTCTATCTCAACCCAGTAGCCAGTGTTTCAATAAATGGGAGGCTAACTAAACAATTCGAAATCTCTCGGGGCACTAGGCAAGGGTGCCCTTGTTCCCCCTTGCTTTTTGCCCTATATATAGACCCCCTGATCAAGAAAATAGAGAGCAATCCAGCTATTCAGGCAGTAAGCAGACTTGGGCGAGACACTAAAATCATGGCTTATGCTGATGATCTGGCTGTAGTCACGCCTGAGATTGCTATTTTAGCTTTGGAGTAGGAGGCTCAAGAATCTGGGAAAATCTCGGGGTATGCACTGAACAAAAACAAAACACAAATTATTATTACCAAAGAAATTAACTGGGCAGATAGTCGGGTTGTCACTAAGACAAAGTACCTGGGTGTGACAGTGACAGCCAATATAGAAGAAATAGTGGCAGAAAATCTAATCCCATTGGCTGCTGAAACAAAGAAAGCGCTTAATTGGATTAACAACTTGCATCTGACTATAGTGGGCAGATGCAACGTCATCAAGATGACTTATTTTCCAAAATTACTTTACTTCTTCCGGTCCATCCCTTTAGAGTTTAATAAAACCATGTTACAAAAATTTCAGCAACTTTTTACACAATTTATCTGGGCTTTCTCTCAGCCCAGACGGGCGCTCAAACTACTCTCTCTTCCCAGAGAGCGGGGCTGGTGGGCTTTCCCAAATTTAGTACTTTATTACTGGGCTTCTGTTCTGCAATACAGCGTGGAATTGGTGGGGGAACATTCCTTCTCTCCAACGTTTGGGCTCCCTTCGCCCTTTCAACTACTACTAGGAGAGGAGGCTCGTGGCTGTTTCCTGAGACAAACGTCCTTTGGGTAGTACAAGCGAGTCAGATTTAAAACTCTGATGAGCATTTTCAGAGTTTTTTCCAATGTACGTAGGATTTATTGGCTAGGGAGATTGAACTTCTATTCCCCTATCAACAAGAATTCCAACTTGCCTGCTATTTTTGGGAGGTCTTATCTTCAAAACTGGTATAAAGCTGGCATATTAAAACTGGGCGATTTAATTACTACTGAAGGAACTAAGACATTTGCTGATCTTAAAACCCAATATGGATTGCGAGATCAAGACGCTTTCAAACACATCGCCATCAGTGATTTTTTGTCTCGAAAGGCTGGTGGGCCCGCTGGGTTTGCGAAAATAGATCTCATCGACAAATTAAGGGCCCCAGCTCCACCTCGGAATGGTTTTATTTATGCTGCACTGAATAGCCAATCTACCGACGACCTGCCCAAAATAGCAGACAAATGGCAGGCAAAGCTGAATGCCCCACACAGTACGTTCTATAACGCTTTGAAAATCGCCCAGAGTGACCTGCGGTTGGCCAAATTACAGGTGCAATTTTTTAAAACTGCTTTCTTTCTATATATTACTCCTTAGCAGAGTCGCCAAATGGGGAACAGGCAAAGGTACGCTGTGTCCTAGGTGTTCAGAGTTTTGTGCAGACGCAGTACACATGTTTGCCACCTGTCCGAAACTTACTCCACTCCTCGTTAAAATACAGGACTTCCTTGGGAGGGTCATCTCTCAGAACATTGAACTGACCCCTACGACTATTTTGTTAGGGACCCAAGACGAGGTCAGCAGAAAGAAGGGTGGGGCACTTATTTTTGTGGCAATGACGATTTGGAGGATCTGTGTCGCCTCGGCATGGGTAGACGCAGATCCTCCTTTGTTTTCTCAATGGCTGGCTAGATTAGTCACGACTTGTCATCTGGAGAAGGCTATCTATGCCAAAAAAGGTTGTAAGGGGCAAAGGAAGGGACTAGCTATTTGGGAACCTTTGGCTGGACCAGACTGAGCCATAGTGCTAATTTACTAACTTAGGCTTTCTATACTTTTTTCTAACCAAAGGGGCCCCTTTTTCCTAGTTTGTGCTTATTCTTTTATGACGTCCTAGGATTACGCCATATTTTGGGGGGAATCTTATTTGTCTACCCAATGCATTATTTGTCTTTCGTTGCTTTTTTGTGTCCTTTATTCCCTTTGTTGTACAGGGGAGTATTGGGGGGGATTCTGGGGGGGGCTTGATACCGTCTTATCTGTAAACATTACTCTGAAAAATAAGAAATAAAAATGTAAATAAAAATAAAAAAAGGAACTTTAGGCTATAATTCTTGCTTTATGGTAATGCAACTTGCCATGAATAGTAAAATAGGTACAAGTTTCTGAGCAAATGATGGTCACTTTAGGTATTGTATGCTTGGAAGTGGGTTACTGTAGATGTCTGGGAGGATCTGCGATTCAAAAAAAATATTTATTTTTTTTACCGGAAATACCTGGACAATAGGAATTAATTTGAGCTCCAGTCGTCTGGAGGTGGGGGAGGGAGGAGTGGAGAGGGGCGTGCAAGTCTATCACAAAGGTAAGTGGACTCAATCATACATCCAGGCTTTTTAAACAAGAAAGAGGGAGATGATGAAAAAAGCAAATCTGGGGAAATATTTTCCCAATTGGCTAACATTGAAACAATTTTAGGTAGGAGTCAGCTAATATAAAGCTATTTTTGACTGTAAAATCGCAGGTCTGCTGCCTGAATCCGGTCTGTTGGCATGCATTGGACTGTCAAGCTCATATCACTAGGGCTGTTGTTGGCAAAGAGACTAACAGTTGTACACTGCAAATACCTGAGCATACCCACCAAATTGTGCTGGAGTCGTGGGGATGAAAACACACGATGTCTCTCTTATGAGAGGTTTCTGAAATTGGTACGCTATTCTGTGGAACAGCTGCCCCCTTCAGACTCGTGGATGCTGTACTAATGCTGCCTATCTAAATTTTCATAATGAGAAGTAGGCAGTCTACACAGAGCACCGTATTTAATCAAAGTCTTTATTTATTGTACATTATACGCACCTCCTTATTTTACCTGCAAAGGAAATGCAGGTCTCTTGTCCTCCTAGGCTTTGCTGTCCCCAAAACTAGTTGCTAATGTGGAAGAACATACAGATCAAGTGAAACGGTTTTACAAGCGAGTTGCACTGATTGGTTTTGCTTTTGTTTTTATTGCACGTATATCCCTAATGCCTTTGACTAGAGGTATGTGTGGATGGGTCAGAAAAAACTCAGTGTCTGAATATGTAGCTTTTCATTAAAACGTCTCTTTCAAAACCACTCATCACAATACCTATGTTTTTCTTTGTAACAGGCTCTAAAAGCCACCGGACTTCGTACTGCTGATCCAAGGCTGAAAGAATGTATGGATATGTTAAGACTGACTCTTCAAACCACATCAGATGGTGTCATGCTCGACAAAGAGCTTTTCAAAAAGTAACGGTCCTTTTTTAACTATTTCTTGAAATTATGTTATCAATAGATTTAAAGATTGGTGCATGATGCTACCAATTCCTAAATTGTCTTATGTTCTAAAATGTGTTATAATGTATGAAAAGTGCACTCTGTATAGGATAAGTTTGAAGTGATCATAATCAGGCTGTAAAGGTTGGACGCTGCTCGTCAAGTAACCAAACCGTAAACTCATGTCAAATTTTTAGCCTATCCACAATCCAATGATCAGAACCTCGGTGAGGGCCCTTCTAAAGTATACAGACGGGTCCCCCTGCCTTATGGTTATCTCTTCCAGTTGGAATTACTAGTAAAGTTATTGTGCATGGAGGATTTTTATGTGGGAAAGTTAGCTAAATCTGATATGGAGGAATTAGTGAAGAAATGTCCCAGACTTTGGAAGTGGCAAATCGAAACCGGTGCAGAAACACCAATTTTGGATGTTGTACCCCATTCCATAAGGGATATCTTGGTATACTACAGTAATTGTGCATCATGAAAATAAAGAAATTTGCTGTGTTTGTAATTCTGAGTGCAAAATTATTGCAGCAGTTTGAGCCCAACACTTGTAATGAGGGTCTCAGTGCTCATTAAGGTGAGTAATAACCGTGGTATTCATTTAGTATGCCGGCCTATAGGGTACATCGATCATTGCACTAGGGGCCTTATGTACCAATCCCTCTTGCAATCTATGGTTGTGTAATCTGCACACTGACTGGTTTGTGAATATGTTTGCAATTTAAAATGGATGGAGGCCTGTAAGGGACTACAGATCTCCATCTCAGTATTTTTTTCTTTTTAACCCCTTCGCTGCGGCGCGAATTCCGCCGCAGCGCTGTGGGGGTTTGGGGGGGGGGGGTCGACGGCACCGCTGTGCTCATGACGGAACCACGCCGTCATGAGTCACGGGTGAGCTGTGCTCATGACGGCGTGGTTCCGTAATGACTCCACCCACTGCGCTAATCGCCCGCACAGGCGGGGAATTAGCGCCGCGTGGGAGGAGCGGCCGCCAACGGCCGCAGCACTCCGTCATGAGCACAGCGCACCCGTGGCTCATGACGGGAGTGGTTCCGTCATGAGCGGGGAAGGGGTTAAGCAGCCCATGCCAATTAAAGTTACTGGGGCTGCCTTTTAAATACATTTCCCAGTTTGGGAAGACATCTGGAAGAACAGGCACTGGTCCTCTATTCCATTGCATACATCCCAGGGCTGCTCTTACAATTCTCAAAGGGTAAGATGTCCCACAGGCACAGCTTTCAATTTGAGACTCAGATACCCCGTGTTTTGAGGTGTTGGTATCTGATCAATGCTTTAAGACCACAATTACGGTCACAAACTATGGATACTTAACTCAAGGAAGACCCCGTTTTATACCCCCTCCTATCTGCGATTCAGACAGGGTCGCAAAATCCCTTTTATGAGTTGGAAAGTATTTTCTGGCTCGTAAAATAACTTGTAAATAGCGAAAATTAATTTTTCAGTGGAAAACCCTGTGATTTGGGGAAATACTGGTTTTGAGACCACAAAATACCTTTGCACATCAAGCTCTCAATGTGTTGACACCCTTAACTATCTTTCTAATTGGAAAAAATAACTTGCTAGTGCACCATAATCAATTTGAGACCGTTTTAAGGTCTCGCCTGACCCAGTGCATGCGCTGGTCTGGCGAGACTTATTGAGAGGGCTCCAAAAAGTGCCTAGTCGTAAATCTACCACCCAAGCTATTCCTGGACGACCAGGCCTGCAAGACAGACTGGTCAATGATCCTATGGAAATGTACTAGAGACCTCTTGGTGCTGATCATCAGCACAGCGAAAAGGATAGGCGATGCTATCCTAGCACGTATTCAGGCCGCTGAGAACACTATCCAATCCACCATCAACAACAATAACATTTACAAAACCAAACTCGCTGAGATTAACAACGAAATTACAGAGAGTAGAGACTTCTTACTCAAACAGAAAATCAGTAAATTACAAAAGGACATAGCCAAGTTCGACAATGAGAAGATCTTTCCTTTTCTTAAAGCTGACTATTCTGCGTCTAGAAAAGGATACTCCACAGATGAAGACTCTAACAACAGTAGAAGGGGATCATCTAATAGTGATTCGAGTTCTGGCAGTTGGAACAATAACAAGCATTTACAATGCAATGGTCTCGCCTTTTGCATAAGTTGGAGCTATTGGTATTGTAAAAGACAAACTTTTTTATTTATGGGTTGGTTTTGAAAACAGATAAATCAAGCATTGGCAATGCCAATCGGTCTCGCCATATTGATTAGGTTACTGGTTTATTTTATATTATAAATAATTATTGTATTTTTTTGTGATATGTAAACGTAGTGTGTAATAGAATCTATTTGATGACTTACTTTGTTTAATAATTGTTTTATTATCACGGCAAACGTTTGTAAGCATAAAAAAAGTAAGTAATACAGTATATTTAAGTAATTATTGCTACTTTATATAACTGTTATTGCACTTTGTAATTTAGGCATATATACAATACAAAAAATAGGTCTTTTTCAGGATGAAGGTATAGCATACATGTTTTGAAACTTGTAAGAAAATGAAAGAGGTATTCAGTTTATAGCGGGGGCTCCTTGTGAAAGTGCTGCTGGGTGGTGGGGCTTGGTGGGAGAGGAGCAGAGTGTGAGGTAGTAAACTTTGGCATTAAGCCGAACAGAGTGCACTGAAAAACTAAACAAATTAAAGAAATGTCATTGCGCGTGTTGCATTGCATTGCTGCATTGCAGTCCGTGCAATGAAAGTGGTTTTATCTATGCATTTATTAAGTGAACTCCATTTGTTTTTCTAAGAGGTAATGAGTGTCATATGTATGCAGCAGGCACGCTAACCTACTGAGCTATATGCATTTTTAGGTATAAAAAAAGAGCAACACGGCTAAGGTGGCGCAGCCTTTGTAGCCCTGGGCACAATATAAAGTGGGAGGATAAAACCTGAACTAGGTTAAAGTGTCCGTAAGCAGCAGAGACTTACAGCTGCGCCGGGAAAGGCGGGGGGACGGTCTTATAACATGTCACAGGAGATATGTAATATAGGGATACAGCGCGCGTTACAACGTAGTCACTTTGGTGCATTTAAAACAGGTAAGAGGTGCTGTAAGGGAAGCCCAGAAGGCGCTAGTGATATTGTAGGGTAGAGGAAGGTTATACTGCTGTTAGTGCGGGGGCACTGAGGGCCTAGATCAAAGCTTGTTTATAAGGAGTGGTGTGTGACATTTATAGTAGGCGGAAAGGAAGCCTTCCTCAAGATGTGTCAAAGGGTTTGTAAATGGTGCCCACAGTAAAAAAAAATGAGACACATGCATGTGCAGCAGGCATGTTAACCTACAAAGAGCAGTACCGGTGAGGTGGCACGTCCTTGTTAGCCCCGGGCAAAGAGCCATGAACGTGGAATCTGTGTATATAGTGTGCGCTACAACCCGGAGCATTTTGGCACTATAGCGCGTTCAAAACAGGTGAGATGTGCTGGAAGGGAAGCCCCGAAGGCTGTGCTTATTCCTTAAATGGTTTCTGAAAACTAGCAAAAGCAGAGGAATAAGGCCCAACAACAACACAGGTTGTTTTTGAGGTGTTATCAGAGCTCTTATAGACATTAAACAAGTTAACCCCAAAGACTGTTAGAACTAGTGCCTGCAACTGTAAATAAAAGACATGCATTTGCAGCAGGCACCCTAACGTACTGAGCTATATGCACATTTGACAGAGAAAACGGAGCAGCGCTGCATAGCTGGCGCAGCCTTCCTAGCCCCGGGCACAGAGCCACGTTCTAGTATAAAACCTGAACTAGGTTGAAGTGTCCCTGAGTAGCAGAGAGTGCAACTGTGCGGAGATAAGCAGGGGCCACGTCATGATCATGTTATTAGAGTTATGAAATATGTGCATATAGCGCGCGCTAGAATACAGAGAGTGTAGAGTAGACGCTATAATTAAAAACAGGTGCGATGTGCTAAAGGGAAGTCTCGACAGCTCTGGTGACATTGCAGGGTGGAGGAGTGTTATACTTTTAAAAGCAGATATTAGAGGGTCTTTATAAGAGGTAATGAGTGTCCTCTGTATGCAGCAGGCACGCTAACCTACTGAGCTATATGCATTTTGGATGTATAAAAAGGAGCACAACGGCTAAGGTGGCGGAGCCTTTTTAGCCAACTATGATTGACTATAATCCAATCCATAACTCGCTTCATGCACCGCATATAACCTCACAGGTCACCAAGGACGGGACATCACAACAATGAATCACATCACCAGTGACATTGTTAATGTTATCCCTGACTTAGGACACAATTGTGCTTTTTTACACCTGTCTCCTGAAAGCGCAATATTAGGTTTTGTTTTGTTTCTGTCTGCAACAAATGCAAAGACATCTGTATGCTGGAAGAAAACACATTCTTGAATAGTGTGTGTCATGGTTTATAAGGAGGACATATACGTTGGCCACAGAGAAGATAACAGACACACGCATATGCATTTGGGACGCTAACCTACTGAGCTATATGCATATTTGACAGAAAAAAAGAGCAGTGCAGCTCAGGTGGTGCAGCCTTATTAGTCGAGGGCATGAAGTCACATTGGAAGATAAAACCTGAAGTAGGTTAAAGTTTCCCTGAGCAGCAGAAAGTCACAGCTGCGCGAGGAAAGAGGAGAGATATGAAATATGTGCACAGAGCGCACAGTACAACCTGGGTACTCTAGGCGCTTTAGTGCGTTGAGAATAGGTAAGAGGTGCCGCAAAGGAAGCCCCGACAGCTGTGGTGCCATTGTATGGTGGAGGAGGATGATACTGGTGCTACTGCGTGGGTGTGAGGGCCTACATCAGAGGGTGTTTATAAGGGGTGATGCCACGTCACCAGTGACAACGTTAATGTTATCCCTGACTAAGGACACAATTGAGCTTTTTAACACTGGTTTGCTGAAAGTGCAACTATAGGTTTTGTTTGGTTTGTGTGTGCAAAAAATTCAAGAACATCGGTATGCTAAAAAATACATAATTATAGAATGGTGTGTGTCCTGTTTGTACGGAGGACATATAGGCTGGCTACACATTAAATGATAGGCACACGTATATGCAGCAGGCACGCAAACCTACTCAGCTACTAGATTTATCGCAACCAGTAAATCTTTGACCACAACATTTGTAACACAGCACCAGATGCAGCTACCCTCTGCAAAAGGTTTGTAGACAAGGGACAGAAGAGTGATAAAACCCCCGCCCCCACTCCACTTCTAAAGAGAACTCGAGGAATGTTTACGGTGGAACAAAAGGATCCCATAAAACTTGTGCTTATCTCGAGGAAGCGCATTCCTCAAAGGCTCTGTGAAAACTAACAGGAACGCGAGAAAAAGCCCCCAGTAACAACACAGGTTGCATATGGGCTGTTACCAGAGCTATTATAAACATTAAAGCAGGAGAAATTAGAAGTTCACCCCAAAGACTGTTTAAACCTATGCACACAAAAAAATATGACACACACTGGTTTGCAGCAGGCACAATAACGTGCAAAGTTACCCTTGCAGATTAGATGGCTAAAAAGAACCAACGCGATAAAGGTGACACAACCTTTTTAGCCCTGGGCACAGAGTAATGTGGGAGAATAAAACGTGAACAAGCTCAAAGTGTCCATGAGCAGCAGACAATCACAGCCGCATGGGGCAAGAGAGGAGATATGAAATATGTGCATACAGCGCACATTACAACCTATGTGCACTAGGCGTTTTAGTGCGTTAAACAGGTCCAAGGTTCTGTAAAGAAAGCGACGAAGGTTCTGGTGTTCTTGTAGGGTGGAGGAGAGTGATACGTCCCTTAGTGCAGCGGCTCTAGGGGCCTATGGAGAGTCATAGTGGCACCGGCATAAGTATAGGTGCAAGAGTCACTGATTAAAGCATGAAAAATCAGGAACGGACCCAAAGACTGTTCCAACCTGTGCGCTTTATCAATCAATCATTTGTAAAATGCAGTACATACCCGCGAGGGTCCCAAGGCGCTGGGTGGGCGCTACTGATCGCTTTACTGCATTTAAAACAGGTAAGAGGAGTTGTAAGGGAAGCTCAGAAGGCGCTAGTGATATTGTAGGGTGAAGGAGGCCTATATGGCTATAAACAGTGGAGCAGCACTTTGTGCCCCTTTAAGTGGTGGACCCCTTTATAAATAATTATAAAATGGTTTGTGTTCCTATTTGTACGTAGGACACATAGGTTGGCCACAAAGGGAAAAAAAGGAATAAAAAGCTACAAAAGTGCCCAAACGCCTTGGATGGCATCCTTGTAACACAAGAGGGGCCTCAGAGAAGCTTGGTGGCACCAACATTGATACAAACACATGGGTTGGCAACACAGAAGATAACAGACACACCCATCACCAGGCAGGCTACACTACTAAGCTATATGCATATGTAACAGAGAAAAAGAAGCAGCACGACTTAGGTGGTGCGGCCTTCTTATCCTTGAGCAGAGAGCCACATTGGACGAAAAACCGGAACTAGGTTAAAGTGTCCCCAAGCAGCAGAGAGTCACAACTGCGTGAAGAAAGATGGGGGCGGAGTCATAAGCATGTTAGAGCATCTATAACATATAAGCATACAGCGCGCGCTAGAACACGAATGCTCTAGATGCTTTAGTGTGTTGAGAACAGGTGAGAGGTACAACAAGGGAGCCCCAAAAGCTCTGGTAACATTGCGAGTGTAGAGGGGCTGTACTGCCCTTAGTGCGGTGGCTTTGAGGGGGATATCATTGGGTCTTATTAAGGGATTATTTACAGATGACTCCCCTTGAAACAAACTAGTTCCGAGTTACAGGAGGACATTATAAACTCACAGCGATCACACAGTGAGCCAACAGAAAGCCCGAGATTGAAACTGAACATGGGGAAAACAGTAATGTTTTAAATGCCAAGGAAACAAATGCAGAAGTGGGATTAAATGCACATAATGCTGATTCATTCATTGGTAAAGCACAGAGGTATTTCACCAGTGCGTAGTATGTATTAGGAAGTATTTACATCAAAAATAAAAGATTTTATGGCTGTTGCTTAAAACGACATATTTCTTTGCAAAATGTTTGTAATAGACACACACACATCACTCAAATAATTAAATCAAAGGAAAACAATATACAAAACAATCTGTTTAAAAATAAATCAGAGGCATAAGGGCAACGTCACTGCAGAACAAATCAGTATGCACAAGATATAATTGTACTACTGTACCGGAATGGTGGAAGCTCATGTTGTGGAATCATTGATCCGGAGTCCGTCCAGCTTTTTGCCCCGTTCCCTTCTTCAGCAGTTTTACAATGCCCAATGTGTGCCGGATGGCAGAGAGCATGTAAATACCGCGCCTACTTGCCTCTGGCAGCTGCACCAAACAATTAATGCCCTCTGCCTGCCGCTCATAAAGGGCTGGGGGCTGCTTTCTGGTGGGCAGCGCGCGCTGGATGCGTCGGAGAGGCCATACAGGAAAAAAAGAACCGAGTTCATTTCTGGCAGTGTAATGAATAGAGCCACTTTTACACGGCTGGGGGCTGCTTGCTAGTAAACGGCAGGCGGATTTAGTTGTGCTTAGCCTATAGTTAAATACATGCATGTCAGTCAGTCTGTTGAACACCAAGCTAAGTGAACTGCATTATTTAAAAGCAACGTGTTTTAGAAAAGCACTTTAAAACGGAACGGTTCGTTCAATTTGAATCATCTCTAATGGAATGGTTGTCTTGTTTGCTGCAAGTTTCTTCAGCTTCAAGAATAGATGAAGGTTACCACATTTATTTACTACAGTAGTTTTACTGAAAGTATCAGAGAGAGCAACGACGCGTCGAAGAAATGTGAACCATGAATCCGACAGACTAGCGAATGAAGTTACAACGCATGGCTATGTTTGTTATTATTACACTATGGTGGCCACTGAACATCAGCATTTAATGTTCTATTTACCTAACCACGAGGACGGGACACTTGAACATCTAAAGGGAAGTCCTGTCCTAGCATTGAGGAGGTAGTTGTTGCCGAGCAGCCCCGAGCTGCAGGATAAGCATTCCAAAACAACAGCGCCATCTTAGAGCACTTACCAAGAGCCACTCATACACGGCTGGGGGCTGTTTGCTAATAAGCGGCAGGCGGCTTTAGTAGTGCTCAAAATGCCCTGCGCCTGCCGGGGGGGCAGAGGGCATCTAAATACCACGCTGTACCATACGATTTACGTCCTCTCCCTGCCGATCATAAATGGCTGGGGGCTGCTTGCTGGTGGGCAGCAGGCGCGCTGGATGCGTCGTGGGGCAGTACTGAAAAAAAAAGCACAAAGTTAATGTCTGGGAGGGTAATGAATAGAGCCACTTAAACACGCCTTGGGGGGGCTGCTTGCTAAAGGCGGCAGGCGGCTTTAGCAGTGTTTAAAATGCCCTGCGCGTGCCTGTGCCGGGTGGCAGGGGGAACTAAATACCATGTCTACTTGCCTCTGGCAGCTGCACCAAACGATTTACGTCCTCTCCCTGCCGCTCATAAACAGCTGGGGGCTGCTTGCTGGTGGGCGGGAGGCGCGCTGGATGCCTCAGATAACGACTGTCTGTTTACAGGTTTAAACGCATGTGGAGCTCTCGTCTTTCTGTGGCTAAATTACATGGCTTTAAAACAACACCCGATCAGCAGGGGCTGTAACCTTATACACTTTATAAACATCACGACAGCTGGCAAAATATATGTGTCTCTGCCTGTGAGGCACACAATTGTCAGAAGCTGAAACCTTCTGAACTCCATCAACATCACGTGCTTGAAAAAAAAAAGTCCAACAAAAAGAGCATACCAAAACAACGCTCCTAATACAAGTAAAGGGGCCAATAGCCATAGGCGTGGCTAAGAGATCAAAAGGAGGGACTTAAAACATTATTAACCAATAGCAAGTGCAGAAGGTTTGAAAGGCACACTGGAGAACAAATGAAACCAACGATTTAAAAAGAGGCGGTCAGCCACTCACTAAAGTATATACTGCATGTCTCAACGAGACAGCGCAAGCGCTGCCTAGGCGAGACCTAAAAATGGCATAGTCATTTACAATGCCAATAGCTTTAGCTCTCGCAAAGGCGAGACCTATTGCATCTATACACACACACACACACACACCGAGCCCCACACACACAATCCTTTGGTGAATATGTAGTGTTGGAAGGGGTCCACAGGGGGCACAGCGGTGGGGAAACGAGTGGGACAGAGGGCAAAAGGGGCACAAAAGGGAAAAAAACGAGTGGCGCAGAAGGGCACAGAAAAACGAGAGGAACAGAGGGCAGAAAGGAACAAAAAACGAGGAAAAACGAGTGGCACAGAGGGCAGAAGGGCACAAAAAACGAGTGGAACAGAGGGCACAAACAACGAGAGGAGCAAAGGGCAGAAAGGCACAAAAAAAAAGAGGGAAACGAGTGGAACAGAGGACAGAAAGGCACAAAAAAAGAGTGGAAAACGAGTGGCACAGAGGGCAGAAAGGCACAAAAACGAGTGGCACAGAGGGCAGAAGGGCACAAAAGACGAGAGGAGCAGAGGGCAGAAAGGCACAAAAAACGAGTGGAACAGAGGGCAGAAGGGCACAAAAACGAGAGGGGCAGAAAGGAACAAAAAAAGAGGGAAAACGAGTGGAACAGAGGACAGAAAGGCACAAAAAAAGGGAAAAACGAGTGGCGCAGAGGGCAGAAAGGCACAAAAATGAGAGGCGCAGAGGTCAGAAAGGAACAAAAAGAGGGAAAACGAGTGGAACAGAGGACAGAAATGCACAAAAAAAAGAGGGAAAAACGAGTGGCACAGAGGGCAGAAAGGCACAAAAACGAGTGGCACAGAGGGCAGAAGGGCACAAAAGAGCCACACACCGACCCACACACACACAATCCTTTGGTGAATATGTAGTGTTGGAAGGGGTCCACATGGGGCACAGCGGTGGGGAAACGAGTGGGACAGAGGGCAAAAGGGGCACAAAAGGGAAAAAAACGAGTGGCGCAGAAGGGCACAGAAAAACGAGAGGAGCAGAGGGCAGAAAGGCACAAAAAAAGAGTGGAAAACGAGTGGCACAGAGGGCAGAAGGGCACAAAAAAACGAGTGGAACAGAGGGCACAAACAACGAGAGGAGCAGAGGGCAGAAAGGCACAAAAAAAGAGTGGAAAACGAGTGGCACAGAGGGCAGAAAGGCACAAAAACGAGTGGCACAGAGGGCAAAAGGGCACAAAAACGAGAGGGGCAGAAAGGAACAAAAAAAGAGGGAAAACGAGTGGAACAGAGGACAGAAAGGCACAAAAAAAGGGAAAAACGAGTGGCACAGAGGGCAGAAAGGCACAAAAACGAGTGGCACAGAGGGCAGAAGGGCACAAAAACGAGAGGAGCAGAGGGCAGAAAGGAACAAAAAGAGAGGGAAAACGAGTGGAACAGAGGACAGAAATGCACAAAAAAAAAAGAGGGAAAAACGAGTGGCACAGAGTGCAGAAAGGCACAAAAACGAGTGGCACAGAGGGAAGAAGGGCACAAAAGAGCCACACACCGACCCCCACACACACAATCCTTTGGTGAATATGTAGTGTTGGAAGGGGTCCACAGCGGCGGGGAAACCAGTGGGACAGAGGGCAAAAGGGGCACAAAAGGGGGAAAAACGAGGGGAACAAAAAAAACGAGTGGAACAGAGGGCAGAAGGGCACAAAAACGAGAGGGGCAGAAAGGAACAAAAAAAGAGGGAAAACGAGTGGAACAGAGGACAGAAAGGCACAAAAAAAGGGAAAAACGAGTGGCACAGAGGGCAGAAGGGCACAAACGAGAGGGGCAGAAAGGAACAAAAAAAGAGGGAAAACGAGTGGAACAGAGGACAGAAAGGCACAAAAAAAGGGAAAAACGAGTGGCACAGAGGGCAGAAGGGCACAAAAACGAGAGGAGCAGAGGGCAGAAAGGAACAAAGAGAGGGAAAACGAGTGGAACAGAGGACAGACATGCACAAAAAAAAAAGAGGGAAAAACGAGTGGCACAGTGCAGAAAGGCACAAAAACGAGTGGCACAGAGGGAAGAAGGGCACAAAAGAGCCACACACCGACCCACACACACAATCCTTTGGTGAATATGTAGTGTTGGAAGGGGTCCTCAGCGGCGGGGAAACCAGTGGGACAGAGGGCAAAAGGGGCACAAAAGGGGCAAAAACGAGGGGAACAAAAAAAACGAGAGGAACAGAGGGCAGAAAGGCACAAAACACGAGGGAAAAACGAGTGGCGCAGAAGGTAACAAAAAAACGAGTGGAACAGAGGGCAGAAAAAACGATAGGAGCAGAGGGCAGAAAGGCACAAAATAAGAGGGAAACGAGTGGAACAGAGGACAGAAAGGCACAAAAGAGAGAAACGAGTGGAACAGAGGACAGAAAGGCACAAAAACGAGTGGCGCAGAAGGGCACAAAAGACGAGGGGAGCAGAGGGCAGAAAGGCACAAATAACCTGCCTCGGTGAGGAATCTAGCTGGGCGCGCGGGGGATGGTCCTCTCGTTCTCCGGATGAATCTGAAGCGCCAGTTACAGGACATGTAGCCGGACCCCTACTCCGCGGCCCTGTAGAAAACAGCGCGTGCAAGAGATGCCATTAGCGAAAGACTCGCCACGGTGTGCGCGCAACACTCACCCAGTCTGTCTGTGATTGGCTGCCCATGTAGCACGTGACCAGGGGCAGTCACGCGCTTTCCGGGAACCCGCCAGGTAGGACAACAAAACAAACCCAAGGAAAGAAGCATGGAGGGTCCGGGGCAGCGGAAGCAGCAGCGGAGGGGGTGAAGAGCATCACCGGAGGGCAGACCAACAGCAAGTGAGTGCAAGGGAAACAGGAAATGATATTTTGGGAGGGTGAAAGGGACCTGCCGCCAACGAGACTATTGTTGCCGGGAGACAGACCTGGGCACGAGCCGATTCTGGTCCGGGCACACTGTGAAGCGCGTTCACGGACCAGAATCGGCTCGTGCCCAAGTCTGTCTCCCTTGAGAGGCATCACAGCAACAATAGTTTCTCGTTGGCGGCAGCGCTTCGCGCTGCAACGCCAGCGAGACCTAAAAACCAACGGAGACAGAACACGAACCCTTACATTCCTCTAAGAGAGGACAAATATATCAGGGTCCGCCACTCCACCCCTACTGGCAATACCCGATCTTCCCCCAAGGACCACCACAATTCTACCCCATGGAAAATGCCCAACCTTTTTTAGGCAGAGGCTGGGGCAGAGGAAGAGGAAGAAAAAGAGGGACACAACAAGTTCAGTGGCAGGACCAGCCTCCACACATGATGGACACAAGGAGCAAGACACGAGGTCAGAGGAATTAGTAGTTAACCTCTCAGACCGTACCCTCACGGAGACTGAACAGAGGGTCCTGAAAAAAGGTTTGGGCTTTGTCCCTACCCCTAGGGTGGACACATTTCAGGAAACTTGTGAAATACAACAATTCTTTAGGAAGATACGCCTAAGAGCATATTTTCATGACCATACTCCCATTGAGAGTGAGGACTCTGGGTTACGCAATCCATCTACCTTCACTCCAACGAATAACATGGTCCCCCCAGAAGTATTGACTTTTGAAAAGGCAGTCAAGAAAGAAATGGTTACAATACGTCCCACTGACACATTCCATAACCTCTCCAATGCTGAGAAGCCTGCAGCAAGGGCCCTTGCGACAGACAATAGTATAACTATTAAACAGGCAGATAAGGGAGGTGCAACTGTCATACAATCCACTGTGGACTATGACAAGGAATGTCAGAGACAATTGGCTGACCGGAGATATTACACCCCGATCACATTGGACCCGACTGACAGACTAAGGACCACCATCACCACTATGGTGGTCGAGGCCGAGAACAACGGCTGGATCACAAGGAATGAGGCAGAGTTCCTGTCCACAAAAAATCCAAGGACACCGTATTTTTATACGCTGCCCAAAATTCACAAAGGAACTACACCAACCCCGGGTAGGCCCATCGTATCCGGGATCGGCTCAATCCTTGAGCCACTTTCGAGGTTTTGTGATCACTTTTTACTACCCTTAGTGAAACAAACACCCTCATATGTTAGAGATACGACTGACATCCTCCGCATTTTAGATGAGACCGAAACCACCGAAGAGATAAACCTCTTGGTCACTCTAGATGTGGAGGCTTTATGTACAAATATACTTCAACAAGCGACCCTAACAGTCATGGAGACGGCCCTGTTAAGAGAGGAGTGGACATCACCAACACCAGTGTCCTTTATCATGGAATGCGCATCTCTCGCACTCACTGAAAATTACTTTGAGTACCAGAAGAAACTATACCATCAATCCAAGGGTACTTCCATGGGAAGTACCTTCGCGCCGAGTGTGGCCTGCCTCTACATGGCCTCATTTGAGTCAGAGGTCATCATGAGCCCAGAAAACCCCTTCAGAGAACACCTCATACTATGGAGGAGGTTCATCGATGACATTTTCATCCTCTGGAAGGGAGAGAGATCCTTATGTGAAGCATTTTGCTCATGGATTAACACCAAGAACCCATATCTGAATTTTACACATACTGAGTGTCAGCGACTGAATTACCATTTTTAGATCTGATGGTAAGACTGGACAACTCGGAGCTGAGCACGACACTGTTTAGGAAACCTATGGATAGGAACAGCTTGCTCCTGTACAGTAGCCATCACCCTGGCACCCTAAAGAACAACTTACCAGTAGGTCAATTCCTGAGGATCAGGAGAAATTGTAGTACACTGGAAGACTTCAAAAAAGAGGCGCAAACATTGGCTGATAACCTAGAACAACGTGGTTACCCCTCAAAAGAGATCAAAAAGTCAATGAAGAGGGCTAGGAACAATCCTCGGGAAACACTACTCCAGGTAGTGACTAAAGAACAGACAGACACTCTGACGTGTGTTACTTCATACACACCAACATCATCTTCCCTTAAGAAAGTGATCAACAAACACTGGGGTATATTAAATACCGGAGAATTAACCATACCTAGGCCTAGATTTGCATTTAAAAGAACTCAGAATCTAAAAGAGATACTGATACACACCAGACCATTGAAGGATGCCAGGGTAACACAAAGTACATTATGGGGCCTCCCACCAGTCAAAGGCCACTTCCCTTGTGGTAATTGTACCACTTGTGGACAGACAACAAATACCAAAGAAGTGACCTTGAGGGACAATTTCACCTGGGAACTTAGACGACACACAAACTGCAACACCACAAATTGCATCTACCTTGTGACATGCCCTTGTGGCCTTGAATACGTAGGTATGACTCAGAGGGCAGTCAGGATATGAATAACAGAGCACAAAAGTAACATATGGTGCATGAAAACGACAACCAGGCTGTATACACACTATAAGGAACACAAACACCCCCCAGAATCATTGAGGTGGTTGGTCCTTGAAACTCACCCTAACATCACCCAACGAGCCCTGTTCAGAATTGAACAGAGATGGATACACCGTCTGTCCTCAGACTCCCTTGGGCTTAATGATGACATCCCGTGGGTTAGCTTAAGGTAAATTTCACACGAATACCTTAAGATATTTGGACACCCATACACTCAGAAGCAACTTATGAATTGTTAAGGCGACTTACATAGTCCATGAGTATCCCTGGTAACGGTCGATATACACTTACTGACCCTTTTTCAATCCCCTACTTAATTTGTTCATAATACAACTATTAACGTTGATATAGATCCCACATTATCACCATCATAAGACTCCAACACCTGACATAGATAGTCATTCTTACTTAAGTAAACCCACTACAAAATGGCGCCCACCGTAACTCTGACAACTTGGAGTTCTAACCGGACTTACATAGTCCATGAGTATCCCTGGCAACAGTGGTCGATATACACCTACTGACCCTTTTTCAGTAATACAATATATCTCACATTATCACCATCATAAGACTCCAACACCTGACTTAGATAGTCATTCTTACTTAAGAAAACCCACTACAAAATGGCGCCCACCGTAACTCTGACAACTTGGAGTTCTAACCCGATCACATGATCATGAATTCCAGACCAATCCAGATCAGAGCCCTTTACTACATAAAGGAAGTTGAAAGACACTCGTGTTGTTTCCAGCACTGGCGGTGACGGGTAGGTTACGAACCACCTCAGGCAACATGAAACTGTGAGTATCAATTGGCTGCAAGCGACGACGCTGCGATACTGAATATAACAACCTAACATTAGGTTCATATATGTTTATGGGTTAATTAATGGTACTAGAGACCATCTAACACTAGATTTATCCAACATATATGTGTGTGGGGTTTAATAATGATTCTAGAGAGAGGTGTGTTCACAATAAGTTTATCGAATTGCTGACACACGGACGTACTCCAGATTTCCTAATGAGGTTTAAATAAGGACTCGATAAAATAGGGCTCCCGATTATCCTTTGTAACAAGATTCTTAAGCGGTCTGTTTGGCTCGCTATGTGCTAATGCACGCTAGTTGTGCCTCCGCTCAGCCACTAGCAATGGCCACAATACTTGGCGATACCCTAATACATGACTATAACACCTGGCATTACCAATCAGGCTACCTTGGGACATGCAACCATTGTACCGTAGTATAGCTCAGACAAGGCATCTTAAAGCTATAACAACCGCTTTTTAATTTTCTTCTTTACTAACTAAGCGAACGTTTGGATGCCTAGTACTCCTTGTTCCATACACAACCTCACACTACAACAAGATATTCCATGTTAGGAACAGCATCCTATACCTGAATAGCCAAATCCTTTGCCGTTTAACACGTGGATTTACGTTTATTTCACTTCACAGATAGCTAATGGGCTAGCCTGTGATACTGCCAAGAGCTGATTGAAGCACGAATACCTGTCGCTCTAGGTGAGTTTCACCGTAACAAAATAATTTGCTACTTATTCTCCTATGCGATGAATTAAATTGGTTATGAGATGTCTACCACTTAAGGGTCTAATGAATGACTCCACCCCTAGTCTTGATCACCCACTCAGGTGTTCACCTGCACTCTGACATAAACAATAACGGGCACAGAACTAGACTGATGTCATATACCTCACGATGGTTTGGTTGGCTTGAGGTATGCACGGTTGCAACCTTGAACATAAGCAAATATGATTCTGATGTGAATTTTGATATTCCCTTCTCCGCAGGTTGCTCCACTGCGACGATTGGCACACCTTAGTGGTGCCAGACCCAGATAGTGATAGTATCACCCTCTGTACACTGTAGATAGAAACACACACAGGTCCTGACGAAATGCCATGAGGGCATGAAACATGTCGACCACTAGAGTAGGAGACAGTTAGAGACAAATACAAGTCACACTAACTGTCCATCTTCCTCTAACTTTTTAATGAGGTGGACAGCTGTCCTAAAAAAACACATTCAACAGACTATCCAACCTTTTTTAACTCACTCTACTCATCTACACTTCTTCAGGCCCCTCACACCCACGCACTCAACGGCAAGGAACAAAAGATATCCGCTAAGGAGCCCCTTCACGGGTGCCCGTCGGGCATTGCACCGCCGGCCCGACGAGGAGCAGGCCCAGATGATGAAACATGACACCTAGCTTGCTGGGTGTGTGAGGGCATTAGTTCCGAATATGGGAACTCCCCTTCCCTACCTATAGGTTCTTTGAGTCCAATCAATATCGACGGATTTGAGAATTGACCTCACTAACAAACCATCCCCTTAAGGAACTGCATACCCGTTCTAAATATAGTCTATCCGGGGCATGTATGCTGAACCTCTTGTAAAAGCCCTTCTGTCCTCCTCCTTTTGTTAATAGCTCCAAAAAGTGCTACCAGGCCAGCCTAGAGCTACAGTGCATGTGCGCGGGCGCTCGCGCCGCGCTTTACCGCGATTACTTTCGGTTTCACGGCCGCTTTGATGTTTGATCGTGATCGCGATCACTTTCGCGGCCGCACGGCCGCTGTGCATAGCCAATAGGTCTCGCTTTTGGGACCTTATAAGTATTTAGTTATGCAACTGTTGCATGGCTAAACACTTATAAGGTCCCAAAGGCGAGACCTATTGACTATGCCAATGCTTGTTAGGTTTTGCCTCGCTCTGTGCTTGAGAAATGTATTGTTTTTAATATAAACTTAAAAGGGAGTTACATCCCACCTCCTCTGTTTCCTGGATTCTCATTGGTTCCTGTATGTGCTACTTACTTTTTCTCCATTTCTGTTGGCTGTAGCATATTTTCTCGATTTACCAATACTTGTTCTTAGTCTGCTTTTTTTATTAATCTTCCAGAATCACAGTAAAATCATTACAGCAGTTGTACATCACAGGAGATTATGACAATAATGCCTGTACATTCCGTTCAAATATAGGACGTATTCTCAATATCAACCTTGCATTACTGGATCCGGACATACACAGCGTTGTCCTAAAAGTTTAGATCATAACATTTAACGAGCTCCAGTGTTGCCCATTCCCATAAATCTTTGGCCCAACTCTCCGGCGTGGGAGGCGTCAAGCTTATCCACCTGTTTGCTATTCTCCGTTTGGCTAGTACTAACCCTAGCTGTAAAAATGTCCTTGTAAGTTTTTTCCCTTTAGGTCTAGGGAGGAGTCCCAGTGATATCTCCTTAACGGAGTGAGGTATCGTCCATCCTGTAACCTTTTGTAAGCTGTCTATCACCGACCCCCAATAAGATTCCAATTCCGGACAGTCCCAAGTCATGTGTAGGTAATGGGCATCAGTATAACCACATTTGGGGCAGTGGGCAGGGTGGTCCGGGTATATTTTGTGTAGCATTCGTGGAGTCAGATAGGTTTGATGTGCAATGTTATATTGTGTGAGTTAGAATCTGGTGTTGGAGCTAATTTGCTTGACCCCCTCATGCACCCTCCTCCACTCTGTTTCTGTTAAGAGTTCATCTACTATCGCGTCCCATTTAGAATGAACTGGAAGGGGGTCAGCAGGGATTCCTAGCTATCGTAACGGAAAGTTTCAATTCTATTAAGGCCTCGGAGGCGAGGATTATGCCTTCTTTCTTCACTTTTATTCAACAGCAACCATCACAACTTTAAAGACAAAAACTACTTTTCCCATGAAGCCTTTGGATAAATGTTGTTAAAAAACTTCCAATAGGAACAGAGTGAATGTCCAATCAGATTGCAAACAGTCCAACATAGTCTCTCTCCACTGGCCCCTTGTCCTCTTTCAATGTGCGGTGTCAGCCATAGGATCACCATCATGCATCCTGTTTATTTGCATCAGATCCTGCAAAGACAAGGAAGATTGTCACCACTAAGGCATTCAACCACTCAAGCCTGTGGGGAGAAGCACATCAAAGAGCAAAGCAATACTATGTAATCGAGACCAACGTCTCCATAGTCAATTGTAAATGCATGAATTACTTACTCCAATACGGGGAGGGCGATATGCCTGAAGGAATCCCTAGGGTGGGATAATCCTCGTCTCTGAGTCCTTAATAGAATTGAAACTTTCCGTTACAATAGCATGTTTCATTCTATGTCAGGACTGGACCCGAGGATTATGCTAGTATAAAGCTTGCTCACCACGAGGTGAGCCATGTTAAGCACTGATATGAAATCGCACCTTTTAAAGGTTGAGCCCAAAGACCAGTATGCTGTGTTGAGGATATCCTCCAAACAGGCGCCTAAGCCAAATGGCTGCCGGTTCAATGCTTGGAAGGAGGATTGACACACCCAGCTGATCATCCTGATTATATTACTAATGTTTTTTCAATCTTGTAATTTTGGCACATATTCTTATTAAACTGATACGGCAAGAACAACTTTGATGTCCTGCTGGTACTTTGAATTGATAGACTTGAATAACTCTATGAATTGATATATACTTAAATAGGAGTGCCGAGGTTTATTTCTGTTTTATGCTCTCACCGGGTCCAGTTGGGCTTCTGTGTCTTAGCACCTTAGGCAGTGGGGTGCAGTCCTTATAACCTCGAGGGGCACCAAGACTCACATGCTGATATTGTATGCACAAGGGGAATAGATGTGCTACCAATTGTTCCACCACTGCCGTTTGTAAATATTGCCTAAGCCAAATGCTTTAGAAGCCATAGCACCTCTAGCTGAGTGTGTTCCAAAAATCAGAAGATCGATACCAGCTTCTTACATTACCCATCTAAACCACCTAGCTATAGTGGATGAAGAAACCGCCTTTAAAGGTTTACGAAGTGCAATAAGCATCTGTTGCTCCCCGGGGGGATGAACTTCCTCGGTCATTTTCTCATATGCTTTCAGGCATCGCACCATGCACAGTTTGGAAGAGTCTGGGAATTCTGGGTAAGAAACAACACTCGTGTGACACTTTGTTCTTCTGTGGAGAGTGAAAGTTAACCCGGTTAGGGAAAAAATCCTGCCTGTGATGTCTAACGCCCTCACATCAGAAACACAATGGCAGGATATGAGACATAGCAACATAGCCAATTTGGCTGACAATTCTTTCCTAGACAAAAACCGATCAGGTTGCCAAGAAAGGAAAAGATTAAGGACCTGGTTGAGGTTCTGGAGGAAGAGTGAGTCTGATACCTCGTAGTAATCTGCATATCAAGGGGTGTTCTCCCACCGCTGTGTCGTTGTTCAGGGTATGCCCAGCTGAAATGGCTGACCGAAAGCTGTTAATTGGTCTGTAAGCCAAACATTTATGAGCTAAATGGGCTAGAAAATTAATGATGTGGACTACATCTGCGTCCAAGGGATTGAGGTCCCTTCGCTTACCCCAACTGGACCATCTGCCCCATGCAGATTTATACCTCTTGACAGTACGGTCTTCCCACGCTCTGGACATGAGGATCTCAGCCTTTTCCGAAAGGCCCGGGACCCCCCAACGTTCCGGTAATCCACCACGCCATGAGCCACAATGAATTCTTCTGAATCAGGGGATGAAGAACTTGGTTGGGACTCTTGAGGAAAGCCGGAAACTGGGGGAGTAGGATTGGAGAATCCCAAGGAAGTTCAAGAAGAACTGGAGACCAAACTTGCGACCTCCACAGAGGGTTGATCAGAACCACTTCCGTCCCTTGTCTCCTGACCTGGGCTGTCACCCTTGTGATCATCGCGAAGGGGGGAAAAGTGTAGCCTTTCTTCAGACTCCAGTCCTGGAGAAACACATCTGTGGCCACTGCTAAAGGGTCTGGTCTCCAGCTGAAGAAGCGGGGAAGCTAGTGGTCCAATCTCGAGGTGAACAGATCCACTGAAAAAGGACCCCACTGGGTGTTCAGAGTCGCAAACACTTCCGGCTCTAGTTTCCAAAGGCTGGAATCCTTGAAGTTGCAGGATTGAAAGTTTGCTGCTTGATTCTCGCGGCCCGGCAAGTACTCTGCCATGACCGACACCTGAAGGTCCAGGCAATACTGCCAAAATCCAGCTGCCAGGTCCGAGAGGGCTTTGGATCGTATGCCCCCTAAGTGATTGATATATGCGAGCGCTGAAATGTTATCCATCTTCAGAAGGACACATGACTGAATAGACTCTCTTGTCCGACAACGAAATGCGAACGAACCTGCTAGAAGTTCTAAGCAATTTATATGTAACTTCATGCTGGCATCGGTCTCTATAACCAAATCTGGTGTTGACCCGAAATTCGCCCAGCCATTCCAGGCCCCATGTGGCCAAGCTACCATTGGATTTCCTCTCAAGCTTCTTCGGACAGTGACACCTTGTGAGAGTAGGGGTAATGTTTGCGTAAATGGGACGCGTTTAGACGTTGAGGGGCCCTGTAGTGGAGGGGGCACGGGAAGATGGCCTGGATTGATAATGAGAGGAGGCCCACCACTCATGCTATCTGTCTGAGAGTCACTTGGGGTTTGGACAGAGCACGCCTTAACTCGTGTCGAATTTTCGCTACTTTTCTGGATGGAAGACTTGGAGTAGAGGTGGTGGAGTCTATCACGAAACCTAAAAATGTCATTTTCTGTGAAGGAGATAGGAGAAACTTCTTGTTGATCACGAAGCCTAGACTCTGCAACAAATTCACAGCCAACTGGAGGTGAGAAAGTAATTGAGGAGGACATGAGTCCATAAGAAGCAAATCGTCCAGACAAACTATCATTCGTATACCTCTAGTCCTGAGATGTTCCACCACTGGTATGAGCACCTTGGTGAAGCACCACGGAGCCGAGGAAAGACCGAAGGGAAGGGACGCAAATTCGTATGTCTGACTTTTCCAAATGAATTGAAGGAACCTGCGGTTAGGTGGGAAGACTGAAACAACCAGGAAGGCATCCTTGAGGTGCAAGCAGACCATCCAATCCAGGGGTCTCAGCACATCTCTGAGGAGATAGATCCCCTCCATTTTGAAAGGGTGGTAGACCACACACTCATTGAACTTGCTTAAGTTTATCACAGGTCTTTGACCTTCATCGGTCTTACTGACCAGAAAAATATTGCTGATGAAACCTCGCGGGTGAGGGAAGAAGGGAAGAATTACGCCCTTGGAGAGAAGGGACGCGACCTCTTGGTCCACCAAAGCAGCATCCTGTTGGGAGAATTGGATGGCACGTGGGCGAACCCACTGAAAGGGATCCCTGAAAAAACTCTCTGTGTAATCCATGAATAGTTTGAAGGACGCACGCATCTCCTGTGATGGAAGTCCACAGCCGGAAAAAACTTGCCAGCCGCCCCCCTACTTTTAAGTGGGAAGAAGGAAGTACACTCACCAGGGCTTGAGGAAGTTGGGCCCTCCTCAGTAACCTCTGCCCTTGCCCCAACTTCCCCTCGTGAGGTAGAAGTTTCCGAACCTGATTTGGTCCTGGTACTGTCTGGGGCCTTGTTTTTTCTGCTGGTACTGGTTGGAGACCAGGCCGGTCAAGCGGCCCCTTCCTCGGCTGACTCCGCGAAAAACCCGAGGGAATACCCTCTTGATGGTTCTGTGCCTTGTCTAGGGAAGTAAAGGTGTTGAGAAACTTCCCTAGTTCCTTTATGAATGGCCCACCAAAGAGCCCTCCCTGTGCGACTGCTCCTGCTTCGGAATCTGCCAAATGAGAAGAGAGCGACGACGCTCTGTTGATAGGGCACAATTTGCATTGCCTCAAAAAATTATAGCTCTTTGGGCCCACCCGAGAGGGTCTCTGGAGAGATAAGGGCACCTGATACTTTTGCTTCCTCAACCATGTCAAGGATATTTGTGAAGGGCCCCAGGGCATCCAGGAGTTTGTTCTGGCATGCAGGCCACGATTGATCAATACCCTTTTTAGGGTCCTTCATACATTTTTGTAAATAGCTGGCTATTTGTGTGCCAATTTCCGGGTAAGGGCCACTTTTCCCTCTAATGAGGTACGAAGATATTCGGCGTGGAGGCAGTTACATGCTTCCTTTTCTAGTGGTCTGCAAATGCGTCCTGCCATGTAACATGCAATCTTGTCGGCCGGGGCCCATATAGATGACCGGGGATGTATTCTGTCCTCAGGGTCCAACATATCTGAAATATCTTGGGAAGTGTTAGAGGGCAGAGAGGAGCGTCCTTGATTGGAAGGACCAGGCTCATTGTCAGGATCTCCTGAACCCTTGGGGGAGGGGTGTGGGGGGGGGGGTGGGAAGGGATGCTAAGAGGTAAGCCTCCATCTCCTACTGGTAAAGCGGGTTGCGTCGCAAGAAAAGTTTGACGGAGCCTGTCCGAGGCTTCTAAATCCACCCCACCCCTGCCTCACAAGTATGTTTTGCAGGGGTGCCCGCTGAATCTGTTAGTGTAAGGGCAGTTCCCAAGGTATTTGAGGGAGTAATGGGTTGCGTGGGCAGTGGTGTTAATTTAGCAAATGCCTGGGCAATTTGGTGGGAGATTCTCTCTTCCAAGGGGTCATAGCCTCCCCTACTGCCCGATAGATTGAGGCGTCTACCGCGTCATAGAAATCGTCATCCCAGGGGAGATCGGCCATAGGGTCCTCCACCCCCTGGGAATCATCCTCATAGTCCATAGTATTGAATTTGATATTGGACTAGTGATGGAAAAATGAATAGTAAAGTCTGTGTGGCAGACTGGCAGCCCTCTTTTAAGTGGCCACTTATTGGGGAACTGGGTGGCAGTCCAAAATATATATGCGATGGTTTTGCAAGAATCTTGATGGGTCCAAGCCCTGGGACACTTGCCTGGTGCTGATCACAGTTGTGAAGAAGGCCGGCCTGGGTATGTGTCCCAAAAGGCCACTTAGGGCCAAAATACAGACTCAAGAAAGCGTAGAAAATCAGTGGTATTACGGACTCCCTATCCCCTAGAGCTGCAGAGCGTGAATGAGATCCGATCGGCCTGTTAATCTGTCGCTGAGGCTTGATCGCTACAGACCCGTCTGGGCGTTTCTCTCAGGCCGGCAGATAAAACAGGCACAGCACGCTCAGTGAAATTCCTCTGAGAGGAATTTCAAACTAACGTGTCCGCTCTTTCCGCCTCCCGCACACTCTAGTGGCGGGAGGCCAACGGTGCAGCAGGATGGGGACGCGTAAGAGAGTCTGTAGCTCTCTCGTCCCTAAGCTGCCAGAACGGATAAGGGGAAACCATAAAAGGGCAGCAAACGCGGCAGAGCCGCTAATTTTACAAAATGATAATCAAACCTTCAAAAAAATGGAACACAATTACAGACCAGGAAAAGAATGCCGATGAGGCAAAAATGCCTCACAGAGCGGCAGCGTTTCGGGAATCAGTAGCGATATGAATACCCATTAATGACAAATTATAATAAGTGGAATAATATCGCTTGCAAAAGATGGTTAACCCCAACAATTGAACACAGAATAGAATTAGGTTCTTATCTTGGCTGCGCAGCAGCGAAGAAAGAGGGCAAGGGGCCAGTGAAGCAGGACTATGTTGGACTGGTTGCATTCTGATTGGACATTCTCTCTGTTACTATTGGATGTTTTTTTAACTACATTTATCCCAAGGTTTCATGGGAAAAGTAGTTTGTCTTTAAAGTTGGGATGGCTGCTGTTGAATAAAAGTGAAGAAAGAAGGCATAATCCTCACCTCCAGTCCTGACATAGAATTCGCTTTCCTCCTTCTCAATCAGGCGTCCCATGGGGAAGAGCTTAGACTTCCCTGGATTGAGGCACAGTCCCGATACCTCCCCAAAGCCGGTCAGCTCCCTGAGAAACACAGGTATTGCCTCGTCAGTACGCCGAAGATATACAAGCGTATCATCAGCATACATTGATACCACGTGAGAAACATTTTCCAACTAGGTCCCCCATCTCTCCATCCTAATTCTAAGGGTGATCGCCAGGGGCTCCATCGCGAGAGCGAATTGAAGTGGCGATAAGGGGCAACGCCTTTGTAGCTCGAATCTGTCTGACACCTGATTTCAGGCGCAGTGCACCCTAGCCATAGGTCTAGTGTATAGCAGTTTCATCCATCTTATATACTTTTCCCTTGCCCCATCTTGCTAAGCACCATCCACATATATTCCTATTCAACAGAGTCGAAGTCCTGCTGGATGTCCAGGAGGCACAAGGCCCAGCTCTCTTCCCGTAGATGTGGCGCATGCCAGATATGCGCGAGTCTATGTAGATTGTGTGTGGTGTTTCGACCGGGAATAATTCTGGCCTGGTCCGTGTGGACCAGTTGGGCCACGTATGTCAGGAGACGTGCCGCCAGCACACTGCCTAGTATTTGTTCATCGATATTCAGGAGAGAGATGGGCCTATAAGAGCCAAGGGAGAGGGGGAAATCATGGGCACCATTGCTTCCATCGTGGTGTTAGGGAGTTCCCCGTGGGCCAGCGCTTCGTTAAACACCTATAGAAGGTGGTCGGCCAGCTGTGGGCCAAATAGTTTTATAAAACTCCGCTGGGAGCCCATCACTCCAGGGGCACTTCTCTGATTTCAACTTCTTAATCACTGCTAGTACTTCCTCCCTGGAAATTGGTGCCCGTAGGGCTTGGGCTTCTTCCTCCCCCAAAGTGGGAAGCGTTATCCCATCAAGAAAGTACCATAGTATGTGCGGCCTAACAGGCATGGCAGTTGTGTCATAAGTGGGTCGCAAATTCTTTTAGAATTGCGTCATGCGTGTATACCACGTTCCCTTCACTGTTTCGAAGCTGTAGAATAGGTGCGTGTTCTGTCTCCGTCCTAATCAGTTGTGCTAGGAGCGCCCCTGACCTGTCTCCCTCCATATGTAACCTCTGTCTGGTCTGCTTTTCTTATCTGTTTCCCGCCGCCGAAATGCTGTTAACATTCGCGTTGGTGGAATTCTTTTTTTTATTAATAAAGTTTGCCTCTTTTCCTTTTTCGTTTTGCAGTAGTTTTATATAGCTGCAATTTATCCCCGTAATTTGCCTAGAATCACAGGATGTTGCGTCTGCGAAACTCGAACTGGAAATCTCGGCTCTCAAGTCGGAAGCACTGGCCGCTGCACCACCTCCTCTCCGCTCCACCCCCGTGATGGATGTCATGCCACAATTACTTTTTACATGTCGCAAAATAAATGAACATTGATGGAAAGAAATTATAAAAACATAAGTAATTGGTGAACCTTATATTATCAAGATGAACTGACATTTAACCATCGAATAGCATAACCGGTTTATTCTGAGCTAAGATCATCTCCGCCATTAGAGCTATGCAGCGAGTCGTTTTCTTGTTGTAAGTATGTGCAGTCCAGCCTGCATGGATTGATATGTGAACTTATATGAAACCCAGTGGGATGCTGTGCGTCAATGCCACATCAATAAGTGATTATCCTCAGTTTGGAGCATGACTGTTCTACCAATTCACTTAAGGTACCGACCATATCATTTCACCACGAGCATTCGCCTAAGACTTTGCTGGCTTTACCTCCAGGACACCCAATTAGAGATTGCCTTACAATTTTCTCTTCCTCGGCTCCTGGCAGTAATGATGTTTATCGGGTACATATGTTTCTATCAGGCAGGTGCTTCCTAACCTCAGGACGCCTTTGGTCTTGATGTCAGCAAATTAGCCAAAGGTATACCAAATTCTTCATCCTATCCGCTCCAAACTTAACATTTTACAGGGATTTTATTTGGGAAAGAAACCAGGTTGTTGCTAAGGTAAATCGGGCACCAATCAGTGCCTATGTTCTGCCGGTGTTTACTGCTACCCAGCACCTGCACTCCTTTCACATGACTAGGGATCTTAGTTACTCCTGAGGGCGGGGTCCACTGCCAAAAAAAACTTATTAAAAAAAAGTGACTACTGAAGCAGGGGGTTACTATGTCCTGCTCGCTTGCATTCAAAATCAGTATGATTTTTTTCTCCAGATTTGTTAATGAGACTATTTGTATACGATTGAGAATAATGATGCTCCCTTACAATACCAATGACAAAAATGATATACTTCAGCTGCTATTATATGTGAGAAAGTGCCCGCTTTCTCCATGGTTGCCCCCCACTTTTTGCTGAATTGCTGATGTGCTTTGACTGAGTGTGTCCTGTGCTCCTGCTGGCCAGGTACCCAGGGTCTATGTTCTTTCCCTAAAACTGCATTGAAGCTTAAACCCAATTGGCATCTCTGGCCACAGGTCAGCCCCTGGTAAATGGCACCACAGGTACCCAGGGCACTGTGACCAGAGAAGGCCTCTAAGTGCTGCAGCACTTATTGTACCACCCTTAGAGGCCCTGTACCATCTCACACACACGCACCACCCCCCCCTTGCAGGCTGCGTGTCTTGGTGCAGAACAAAGTGAAGAGTCGACATGGCACACATCCCTGTGTGCCATGCCTACAACCTACTGCCCTGGCACAGATCAGTCCCCCCTCTAGCTGGGTGCACTATACCAGTGGTGAGGGTACAGGTGCCTGAGCCCTGTACCCCTACAGTGTCTAAGTCCATTCTTAGACATTGTAAGTGCAGTGCTGCCATTAAGAGTTTATGGTGCTGGGAGTTTGTTATTACAAACTCCACAGCACCATAATGGCTACACTGCAAACTGAGTAGTTTGTGATAACATTTTTCAGCATATTAAACCCACACTGATGCCAGTGTGAGATTTAATGAAAATTGCACACAGAGGGCATCTTAGAGATGCCCCCTAAAAAACGACCTACCACTAGTGTCCAGGCTGAGTGGCTGCCTTCAGCTGCCACCACCAGACATGTTTCTGGACCCCTGGGTCGAGAGCCTGCTGCTCTCGGGGGCCTGAAACAATGCACATCCTGGGACGAGGTGCCAAGCCTCCTCCCCCAGGATGGACAGGGTTCACGAAGGGGAAGCTTCAAAGGCTTGCCCAGGCCACTTGTTGCTTTCAGCAACTGGTCCCCATTGGTTCTGACCCCCACTGTAGGCGGGAGAACCGGCAGGAAAAACAAGTAACTACTGCAACTCTTAGTTCAACAGGCTAGAAGGGAAATATCTTTGTTAGGATCTTAATAATAAAGAAACAGGAACTTACCGGCCTGTAGACCTGAGAGTTAAAGGTGAGGGTGTTGTCAAAGAATACACCAAGATTCTTTGTGGCGATCGTAATATTAATTGTTTCATATGATGTAGCAAAACCTTGAATATTTTAATTTATTTATCTGGTCTCTCATTATCTAGAGCAGTTAGTCTTTGTTTTTCTTTGCATGATATCTTCAATATTCAGTGCTATGATTGTGGTAGCCATTAGTTTTTTTACATTGATTGCATATGATACTTAAAAATGACAGCAAGCTAAATTTTTTAAATAGCTTCCTGTTTTCACCTGTTTATATCATATATTTTATTTTGCAGATGTGTACAAAGCAACATTGTGTTGTTGACTCAGGCCTTTAGAAGAAAATTTGTGATTCCAGATTTTATGTCTTTTACCTCACACATTGATGAGTTGCATGACAGTGGTAAGAAACTTTCAGGAGGAAATGTAAGTTTTTGATTTTTATTCAAACATTTCTTCTGCAAATGTTTGTATTGTTTATTAAGTGACTTACTGTGTGCCTCACTAGTAGCATGTTTGAAATCATTTACTGAAAAATGTGTTTGAAAAAGTGTTTCACCTCAGAATAATGAATTGAAAATTGTGAAATAATGTATGCGAGCCTTCCCCTATTAATAACTGGCCCAGAATTAGGGGTAGTTCACATAACCTCTGTGGCACATATTTTGGAAGCATGGCATGGCGAGGCCACTTCATATTTACCCATATTTAACATGGATGGCACGCTCTTTCAGTTGATATTCTAGGTTTAGTAGTTTTTTTAATGCAGCAAAAAAGTAACATGCCTTTATAAAGGTGCATTAACCATATAATATATAATTTGTCGAACATGAATTTGCCATATAATGTATAATTTGTGGAACACAAGATAAAAGCAATCAACAGCAGAGAATTCTAGTTTGTAATTCTGATTACATACAGGCATGAAGTCGCTAATTTTAAAGAGAGCTGCAAGACTTTTTGGAAAAAAGAGGTAAACTATGAATAACATAAGGAAGGGGAAAGGGAAATAGAAAATAAAAGAATTGAAGAAAAGAATAGGAAGAAAAATAAATAGATAATACCAAATCTTAGAGAGAGAGATAGCTTGATGTAGAGTGGATAATGTTATCGCAAAAAATCTGAGATACATTTATACTTGAAAAAGAACTATATAATGGAGCTATTTAAATGAAATATCTATACATAATATAAACTAAGCTGAACATGAACTAAGAGTACAGCTTGATTAAGGAGGTTTATAAACGTTTGTTACCTTAATGGAAAAAGCAGCACCTTTTGAATAATTTGTTAAAAGAAGCCATAGTTTATCATGTTTAACATACATTTATGCACATTTAAGACCATACCTATGTAGTTTATGATCAAAACAGACTGAATTCGACCAGCATTTTGCGTTATTTGATTAACCGATTTCCAACTGGAAGTTATAACTTGCAAAACAATATCCAATTAGTCCAAACATATTTCAAAATTAGGGCATGTGAAAAATATATATATGTAGTAGGTACCACTTTGACTCACAAAACCAGCACTTATCGTAGTACTAAAGTTTAATCTTGTGCATATATTCTGAGGTATATTCTGAGGTATAGAATAAATCTGTTTTTAAAGAAGAAAAGGGGATTGGATAATTCTAGTAGACCTTAAATTGGGATGAATCTTTGACCATGATTTCAAATCAAGCAAGCAAATAACTTTTTTTTCTGTTCATTTAGCAATAAAAGTACAGATGCAAATATTAAAACATATTACGATACAATCAAAGCAGTTTTTTTCAAAATAAATATTTTTATTGATACTTTTCCGTATATGGCAAGACACTTCAGTTTCACATTTGGCACATATATGATCAACAAGCAATACACCGTTCTCATTTGGTTACAGAAAATTCGCCTTTCTTACAGCCTTGATATAATACTGCTTATAGACATGGCATTTGATTTCCACTGGGATCTTCCTCTTTCCTCCCCATAGGTTACTGTTCGTTAAGGCCTCCCTTATCCCAGGGCTTTATTACGTTCTGTGACCCCCCCTGTGTGTCATTGAGCTCAAGCCCATAATACCTAATCCAGGGACGCCAGATCTTGAAGAACTTCCATGGGCAGTCTCTCTGTACGTCCCCTGCTCCGCCCCCATGTACATGTCCATCCCTTTTTCCACTCTCTCCAGGTCGGGGCCTCTGGTGCTCCACATTTTTTGGCTATATCTTTTTTTGCCACTAACGTACCTAGATTGCAGAGGGTAAGTCTACGTCTGGGTAGGTCTATGCCAGAGGGTATACCTAGCAATGCATATTTAGCATCCATTGGTAGCTGACCCCCAATATTTCACTTGGCTCCCTCAATATTCTGGCCCTGCATCTTTGTATATGTGTGCATTCCCACAAGGTGTGTATGAATGTGCCTCTTTCTGTCTGGCAACGGAGGCACCCGGGGGTTTCAGACCTTCCCATTTTGTGAAGACCTAGTTACACATGTTCTATGTAGTATTTTAAGTTGACTTAAACGCAACCTCAGTTTGATTGCCACCTCCCTCGGGTGCATAAGTGCCGCCTCCCAGTCTATGTCTTTCAGATCTCCCAAAGCATCCTCCCATTTCCCCGTCAGGGCCACTAGGTTTTCAGGGATATTATTAATGAAGATCTTGTAGGTTCAGGATATGGCCTTCTCCAATATCTTGCCTTGAAGGAGTCTACCTTCTAGTGGCGTAAATTCAGGGATGCCTGCCGCTTCTATTCCCTCTGCAGCCCACGCGTGTTTTATTTGCATATGTTTGTATCTTTGTCTATCCCCCATCTGGAATTTGTGCTGCAAGGCTTCAAACAAGATCAATGAGCCTCCTTTTATTAGGTTCCCAATCGTGGAGATTCCTATGAAATCCCAGTCCTTGATCCCCTTCAGTTTCCCTAATTCTGGAAAACGCCTTCCTTTCCATAGTGGGATCTGCCTTGTTACTTTCTTATGCCAGCTCATTTGGTTCTCGGCGCCTTACCAAGCCTCCAGTGTCCTCTGAGTCGCCGTCAGCACATTTTTTACACCTGTATATCTAGTGTAAGTGAGAATGTACTTCAAATTGGTCATGCTCCAGTGCATAAGTCTGGTGTGATCTCGGCAGTTGTCCCCACTCATTTACTGCTATCAGTTGTGCCGCCCTGTAGTAAGATCTGATGTTCGGAAGAGCTACCCCCCCATTGTACTGATTACGCTGAGTGTGTGGAGTGCGATCCGTGGTTGCCCCCTGTACCACAGGAGCGTGCGTACCTCCCTGTCTATTGCCCTAAAAATATCATCCGGGATTTTGTGGAATGTATTTTGCTAGATGTACAGAAGCTTGGGGAGCGTCATCATCTTGCACATTGCCGCTCTTCCGAGTAGAGGAGGGGCTATCTTCTCCACTTTTCCACGTCAGCTTGGAATTCTGTCACCACCCTATGGATGTTACATGTGAGGCTGCATGAGGTATCTGTAGATATATATATCCCCAGATATTAAGATCCCTCCGTGGTTATTTGCAATTCTGTGAGAAAGTGCCCTCTTTCTTGCATGGTATGCCCCCACTTTTTGCTGGATTGCTGATGTGCTTTGACTGAGTGTGCCCTGGGCTCCTGCTAATCAGGTACCCAGGGCCTATGTTCCTTCCCTAAAACTGCATTGAAGCCTAAACCCAATTGGCATCTCTGGCCACATGTCAGCCCCTGGTAAATGGTACCACAGGTACCCAGGGCACTGTGACCAGAGAAGGCCTCTAAGGGCTGCAGCACTTATTGTGCCACCCTTAGAGGCCCTGTACCCTGACACACACACACTGCCTTTGCAGGCTGCGTGTCTTGGTGCAGAACAAAGTGAAGAGTCGACATGGCACACATCCCCGTGTGCCATGCCCACAAACCACTGCCCTGGCATACATCAGTCACCCCTCTAGCTGGGTGCCCTATGCCAGTGGTGAGGGTATAGGTCCCTGGCGATTTGGGTAGGTCTTCCGGATGAGCGTTTATTCACGCTGGACCCAATAAGTGTCCTTTTAACAGCCGCCAGCACCGTTGCTAGTAATTCTAGTTAACGGACTAGGTCAGAAACCTAGGACGTGGTATGTAGAATTCACTTTACCACGTAATGTAGACAGCTTTTTGATCCTGATGAATTGCCCTGATCCTCCAGACATATATGGCAAGAAACATGTTGATCATCTAGAGTAGAGCTTTATGCCTAGACACCTTATTTCTAGTACTTAGCCACTCTACACCATTTTAATAGGGTAGTTTACCTTCTAAATAAAGCATCAATTAGGACTGACTGACCCTTTTTAATTTTCACTCTCTGCTACATCCATTACAAATAGGCCCCTCACCCCCAAGCACCTATCGGCAGGAACAAAAGATCCCCGACAAAGAGCCCCGGTTTCGGGAGCCCGTCAAGGATTGCAGCGCCGACTTGACGAGGGGCATTGCTCATATGATGAAGCATGACACCTAGCTTGCTGGGTGTGTGAGAGCTCTAGTTCCACCAAGGGAACTTCCCTGGCTTTCCACTGGTTACGTCCTGATAACCATTTGGTGGTTGAGCCTTATCTCCACCTCCTCCCTTATCTCTTCCTTCCTGTACATGAGGAACTCTGTACCCTTTTTGGTAATAGTCTTTTGGGGTATGTACATTGGACCTCCTTAAACAAAACCCCCGGTCCCTCCTTTTGGATTATTATAGGTGCATGAGCCCTGTACCCCTACAGTGCCCAAGTCCATTCCTGGGCACTGTAAGTGCAGTGCTGCCATTAAGAGTATATGGTGCTGGGAGTTTGTCATTATGAACTGCACAACACCATAATGGCTACACTGAAGACTGGGAAGTTTAGTATCAAACTTCTCAGCACATTAAACCCACACTGATGCCAGTGTGGGATTTAATGTAAAATGCACAACAGAGGGTATCTTAGAGATGCCCCCTGAAACTCGACCAACTTGCTAGTTACCTGACTGAGTAGCTGCCTAGGCTGCCACCAACAGACATGTTTCTGGACCCCTGGGTCGAGAGCTGTTGCTCTCGGGTGCCTGAAACAATGCACATCCTGGGACGAGGTGCCAAGCCTCCTCCCCCAGGATGGGCAGGGTTCACGAAGGAGAAGCCATTGTGAGCCTCTCCAGACCATTTGCTGCTTTCAGCAACTGGTCCCAACTGGTTCTACCCCCCACTTTGGGCAGGAGAACCGGCGGGAAAAACAAGTGAGGAAGAGAGGTGTGCCCACCTCTGCCAACTCCACCCCTCAGGTGGGGGAGGTGAGGTGAAGCACAACCTCGAGTTCCTGCCATCTTGAGGATGGGGGGGACCCAGCCAACCAGAGACAGGCTCCTGCCCCCCCTTCCACTGGCAGGATAGGGGGTGTACCCACCCCAGGGAAGGGACCCATTGGTCCCTGCCCTTTACCTACCTGTAACGCCCCTAAATTCAGTATTTAGGGGGCACCCAGAACCTTCCTTCCTCAGATCCAGAAACGACAAGAAAAGAACATAAGAAGAAGGACGAAGAGCCTTGCAGAGCTAACAAGAGGACGACGTCCACTGATTTGGTCCCAGCCCTACAGGCCTGTCTACCCTCAAACCTGCTCCTGCAAAATCCCGGAGTGTCCTGCAACCAGCAACCTCAAAAACCCCGGAGGACCTGCCTGCCTTCACTTAGAAGACTGAATCTCCTGTGAACACCGGACTTGTTCAAACTGCATATGTCAATGTAGCCAACTGGGTGAGCTGACAAGAGGGCTAAGACAGGGTTGTGTTCATACCCCTAGCCAGTTTACTGTTAAAAAAAACAGCTGAACGATTGTGATGCCCCATGCGTGGAAGGCATTAAGGTTCCTGCATTAATGTTTGCCGACAACACATTGCTACTGTAACAATCACAAATGGGTCTTCAAAAAATCTTAAACTGTTTTGAGAACTTTTGCAGTCAAAGTGGTTTAGAAATAAACATAGCAAAAACCAAATACATGGTTCTAAATCACTGTCAATCTACGAGGTCCAATTCTAAGCTCAAAAGTGTCCCCCCCTGGAACATGTGCATACCTTTGATTACCTGAGACGGACTCTCACGGAGCAACTAGATTGCCAGCATTATATCGAAAGATGCAGGCTTAAATTAGATCAAATCACCGAGGGGCTGGTCAAAGTGCAACAAGGATCACACTTTCGCCCAATCTCGCCAGTAATTCAAATTTACAGACAGCAAGCTCTAGGAACAGCTTTTTATGGGGTGGAGCTCTTGCGTCACAAGGATTTGACTAAAATGGTATCAGTGGAAAATAGATTTTTACAACAGCTGGCGGGTTTACCAACGAGCACCCCTTTGATTCCTCTAGGGATAGATATGGGCATCAGACACACCTCACACGGGACTAGACTGAGACCAATCCTTTACTGGAGACATATCTGTGCTACCCCTGATCGCCACTCCTATCGTAAAGGGTTAAAAGAAGTCTTAGACATCCCTGGGTCTGAAAGCATAACGTGGATCAAGCATGTAAGAGACACACTGGAGAAGATGGGGTGGGGGAACCTGTGGCATGATCCACATGTAGCTGCCACTACTAACAAATTACTTTTAAAGAGAAATTATGGGCAGTGCAAAATGACACAATTGCAAGCTCATCCTTCACTAGACACTCTGATTATTTTCTTCTGATGAAGAACGAATTTAAGTTAGAACAGTGTCTTGAACCTCCAACAGTCAGGAAGTTATGTTTCCAATTTCGTTATAGTACACTTCTGCTTGCCTCCTTCACTTCTAAATGGGATAAGACTCATGAGCCAGCCAGGTCGGCAAGCCCCTCTTGTGGGTATAATAAGGAAACAGAAGAGCATGTTTTGTTCTTCTGTCCAGCCTACCTGAATGGAAGGAGAAAATAGTTAGTTCCTGTCTGTCGGAATTTAACGAAAATTTGAAGTGGCTTTTGGTATTCTGAAATCAGATGTGAGGCAAAGCCTGGTTTTTGCTGTATCACGTTATTTCCTAATTGTGTGGAGGATTAGGCAAAATTTGAGTAAGCAACCAATTCCCTGACACTCACAAGGCTCTGTGTCCCTCCTGACTGTACAGCATTCTAAATAGTAGAGGAGGCCAGAGGGTACTGAAATATGGTTATGACTTATACTGTATAAAAATTCTGGTATGTTTTAAGATTTGATTTATAATTCTACATATTGTACTGAAGGCACATCTCCCCCCAACACTCACTTTCACTGACAGCGTATTTATAACAGTGTTTCATCTGTAAATTAATTTCATCAGCTTGAAGTGTTCTGATTTTAAATCAAACAGCTTGGATGGGGGTGTTGCCTGCAGCATGGCTAACTAGGCGGACTTGCTGAAGCTCCAGCTGCGCCACATAAATCCGTAATATAATCCTGCCTCCTTCACATTTTTATCGAACTAATCATAGTTCGAAAGGTTAATAGGACCTGATGCCGAGGTCGCGGGAAGCTTCTGAGATCCGGGACGGCAAGGATAAGGCTCCGATGGACTCCCGGCTGAGAGCAGAGGCGGACAAAGATGGCGCCTGACCCTGAGAAGCAGTTGGAGATTTGAAGAGAACTCGCGATCCTAGGAGTGTAGACGCCCTGGCTCCACGGTGAGAGCGTGAGAAGTGGAGAAGAGGAGGCTCCCGCAAAGCGTGGATAGCGGGAGAGGTCCAGTGCAGCAGCGGGGCTGCGGAGGTGCCACACGGGGGCTGAGCTGACTGCGCCTCTTGCAGACTTCCCAAAAGGTGCGTGTGCGACAGACACCGTTGCAGCTTGGCAAGCCGAAGGGAGAAGAGCCGGCTGGGAGCAGCCAGGCCATCCCAGGTAAGGAGGACCTGCGCAGCTCCGGTATGACGGCCAGAGAGAGGCCGAGGGCATGCGGGGGGCAGGCAGGCCAGGACCCCGACTGAAGCATTGTGGCCCAGCGGTGAGGGAACCAAACAGCCGGTGGAAAACAGAACCCTGGAGGGCAAACCAGCAGGTAGAGTGCGGCCTGGGCGTGCAGGCGGAGAGAGTCCCGGGGGTTTTCCGAGCTACTGGAGAGACCTACATATAAACTATCCACGCTGGGAGCCCGCTTTAGGCCTAACTGAATTAGCCTGGGAGAAGAGGCAGGGTGGGCCCCAGGAGAGTGCCACCGGGAGTGACCGACTGCAACCCCGATAAGAGGCAGAGGGGGATGGGGAACCCTTTCCCCCCTGATCAAGCGATAAAAGGGAACTTGTGAAAAGCGGACAGAGCGCAGGCGGATAGTGGGTCCCCGCCACCCAGAGGAGAAGCTCAATACTCGATAGAGGGGAGCAGCAGTAATAAACACCAACTGACGCCAAGTCCAGCCCGGTATAAAATAAGCCTTGGGGGCCTCCCTGCCTTTAGCACCTTATAACCTGAGACGTATCTGGAGGAGACAGACTGGAGACACAGGTGGAAGGTGGGGGAAGATCAGTAGCACCAGCAACCGCCCTCGCTGGAGCAGCCCAGAGGATTGCCAACATCGCAAATATTTTCATCAAGGACCCTATGTGTAAGCAGGCAAGTGGAGACATAAAACGCACAAAGAGTAAGATGGTAGAGTCCTAAAGGAGATTGTGTATACAACCTCGTAGTTGAGCGAGGGGAGCCGCCTGATACTCCGAGGCAATCGGACTGTCGTACAAGACACAAAACAATAGTGGCAAACCATGGCTAAAGACAAAGATCTTGAGTCCCAAAGACAGGGGAACATAGACAAATACACGAAAGTGGTGACTCCGCCCTCCGAAGTGACAGGAGTTCCTGCCTCTGCGCCGGACAATCCAATGCTCCTACGAGGAATACAAGCTTCAAGAAAAAAACTGGAGGGCAGGGTAGCTGAAGTACGCACCGACTTGACACTGCTATGGCAAGACCTACGCAACGTAGCTGAAAGAGTGACACAGGCGGAACAACAAATCTCGGAAACGGAAGACGTAATACATAACCTGCGGGACAAGTTACCAAGTTGACTGCCTCCTTGAAGGAGACAATGTGGAAAGTAGACAATGCAGATCTTATAGGTTTTCTGGAGGGAACTGAGGGGGAAGACATGGCTCAAAGACACTCTCGCAAGTGCCCTATTTTCCTGCTTTCTGATTGGACGGGCGCACAGAATGCCTGTCCCAAGGCCGCCGGCTGGGGCCCGTCCCAGGCCGGTCATAACTCGGGTTCCTAAATTATAAAGACCGAGACTTAATACTATGCGAGATGAGACAGCTGGGAGAGGTCCGGATGCAAAACACGAAAATAATGGCGTTACCGGATTATTCCAAGGAGGTTCAGAAACAAAGGAGAACCTTTGACTCCGTAAAAGATAAATTAAGAAACCTCTGCAATCAGTACATGCTGCTATTCCCAGCCAAGCTAAAAGTCAAATTTCAAGGCAAGACCTTTTTCTTTCAGACCCCTGAGGAGGCATGGTCGTTAGTAGAGGAGAGGCCCACAAGGGTGCGAAACACAGAACAAAGAGATTAACAGTACCGGACACCAGAGACTGTGATGAGGCCTAAAACCATGAGAGCCAAGATCAAACGACGCCTGGGGTAGGGGGTCAGAGTCCCATGGCAACACACCTAGAAGGCTTATAGTGAGCGAGCAAAGCTAGACCAAGACTCGGAGAAGGATTCAAATCAAAGGTCATGAGACCGGCCGCACCCGGGAGGCAGACCCAGGAGAAAAGACACACGGACCCTCCGAAAATGGAACACTTGGAGGGATCGGACAGCGACCACCCGTTATTGCAGAAAATTAACCGACTTGAAGAGACGGAGGTGGAGGAGGGAATGGGAGAGGCGCTACGAACAAAGACACCAGATGGAAGTGAAGAAGGATGAAGATCCAGGGCATCTCGGATGCCGAAGGGACAGTAAGAGAGCACTAGGTGCTAGTTGAGGCCTATCTAGCCTAGGCTGGGAACAATTTTAACCCGAGCCTGGAGCATTACGGGCTTCCTGCTCTCATTAGTTAGTTAGTTTCAGTGTTGGGTTAGGGATGGTGAGGGGGACACAGACCTCTCAGGCTAAACCTATGACACAGTTGTCAAGTTGACACATTGGGGAAAGTGTGTGGGAAGTGGGAGAGTGGAGGGCAGGGGGAGTTGGGGTGGGAAGGTTCAGAGGGAGGACACAGACGGGGTAATCAGAACTTTACTATTGGCTCCGACGAACACATACACACATCAAGGCACAGGCAGCACATCGAGACACCACATCTTGGGTAGGTAGGACAGAGACAACCCCACAGGATATGGCTGAAAATGGCTATAGAGCAATGACTTGGAACGTTAACGGGCTGAGGCACCAGATTAAAAGGGGCCTGGTAACTAAATATCTTAAAAGACTGAAGCCCGTCATAGTGCTCCTCCAGCAGACGCACCTTAGAGGGATGCGCTGTAATTATTTGGGAAAAGGCATGTATACTACCCTAGCCCACACGGTATTTACCTCAGGCTCCCAAGGGGTTGGCAATACTCGTCAGGAAGACTATACCGTTCCATGTTTCTAACACTTGATCCGACCCCAGCGGCACATATGTGGCGGTACATGGAACATGGGGAAACAGGGATTACACTAGTCAGTGTTTATGCGCACCCACGATTACAACAACAGACACTTGAGAAGGTGGCAGAGGTTTTGCTGGCAGCAGACTCCCCCCTAAACTTGGTGGGCGGGGACTTTAACGACGTGGTAGACGCTGTCATAGATCGGTCCGGACGGACAGGTGGAGGGAGGGGAAACACAAGACTGGCTAAATTTGCTCTCACCTGGAGACTACAGGATCTTTGGCGCCGGCATCACCTCACTGACCGGGCATACTCATATTTTTCTGGAGCGCACCGGGTGTTCTCCAGAATAGATCAAAAAATGTTGCCCCTGCAGGGGACTTGGGCATGGTGACAGGGGTGGATTACCTAGCAAGAGGGCTGTCACATCACTCCTTCCTGTGGCTTACGGTGGGGGGGGGGGGGAGTAGGGGAGAGGGAGACCTGTGGTGGAGCGGGAGGATGGAGGCTAAATGCCTGGGATCTTAGAGACCCAGGGATAGCAAAGGAGGTAAGGGTGGAAACAGAGCTGTACTTCGGGGAAAACAAAGGGACAGTAACTTCAGCTGTGGTCCTATGGGAAGCTTTTAAAGCTGTGTTACGCGACAGATCCCAAAACGCCATTGCACACAAGAAGAGTAAAGAGACTCAGGACAGAGTCGCTTGAGAGTGAACTCCTGCACCTACAGCAAAGCATGAGCGGAAGTCCTATTCTGTCCACCCTTCGTCAGATAGAAGTCACCCGTGCGGAATATCAGAGACGGGCGTGACCTTACCAAGGCACAAGATAACTCTAACGCTTTCGCGGACTATTACGCTGACTTATACAAAGAACAGAAATATATGGGGGACACACAGACCCAGGAATAACTAATTTGAAAAACCCTTCTGCAGCAGAGTATGGGATAAGGCCTCATATCAATTTTTGTATTAAAGCGCGGCATAGTGGTGCATTTATGCATTTTGGACTCTCTCAATATATAGAGAAAGAGCCCTAGCATTGACTCAACATCCTTTGATTCTGAGGATAGAGATATATATATATATATATATATATATATATATATATATATATATATATATATATATATATATATATATATATATATAAATAAACCTACTGGCATACGCCAGTAGGTAGTTATAGTTGGGACCTATTTTCTATATGAAGTCTGCAACATTCTATTCCCAATAAGTCTGGCGCCTGTTGACGAAACTTCGTGAAATTTTCCAAACTTTTGGCCAGCTCCGGTCCTCTCCTATCCTGAAAGTTTCGTGGTGATTCGTCAAGCGGGGGCCGAGAAAAAAGGGGGGTCCCAAAACGCGTTTTCACCATGCAATTTCCCGTAGGACCTGTCGACGCAGCTACAGCCCGAACTGCTGAACGGAATTACACCAATTTGGCAAAGAGGTAGTCCTCAGTTCAGACTCGTGCCTTTTGCATAAATAGTGTAAATCCGTTCAGTAGTTCCTGAGAAAATTAGAGGAAAAAAGATAGATATATCTATGGCCTCGGAGGATCCGCGCACCCTCCCCGAACCGAGCGCGCACCCTCCCGATCACGTGCTGAATGCTAATTGGCTGTCAAGTGTCTGTCTACATTCGAAACCAGGAACTGTTGGCAGCCATTTTGTGCCTCGGTAGAAGCGAGGCTGATTAAGTAAGGTAAATAAGTGTGTGAAAGATGTAAAGGGGCAGGGTAGAAATACTCTGACCCTCTAGTGCTGCTTAAGGGGTCCCAGAAGGACCCCCTGGGGTCCCCCCCCTTTTTTTTTTTTTTTTAACAGCGAAATGCGTGCAGGGTGCACGGATCCCCAAAAAATTGGGAATAAAAATAAAGTTTGGAAAATATAGTTTAAAAAATATTTTACAAAATATAAAACTATATTTTAAAACATTAACAATTTTTTTTACAAAAACCCAATAAAAACAAATATTTTTTTTCATTTTTAAAAGAGTTAATTGAAAAAATAAGTTAAAAAAAGGTGATAAAATATTTAAAAAAAACATAATTAAAGGAATTGACACTGAAATTGAAAAATTTTGAAATTCAATGAAAATCATTAAACATCATAGCTTTAGAGATAAATTATAGATAGAAATTAGCATTTACAAAACCTTTGAAATTCACTGAAAAAAACATAGGTTTCATGTACGTTATAGTTAGGAATTGGCATTTAAAAAACCTTAGCAATTCACTGAAAAAACCATAGGTTTCAGGGGTGTTATAGTTAGCTGGACATTTCCCTCGTACAAAACCCTAGAAATTCCCCGTTATAGTTAGTTCAGCTAACTATAACTCGCGCGCCCCCGCAATGCACTGCTGATGACGTCACATATTACATCACTCATGACATGGTCAGTGACATCACTGATGACATCATCCATGTAATAAATTAGTGCATCCTCTCACACCCTAATATAACCTTTGATACACCGACTCAAAATTTCAGACGGCCATTCTCAAAACCATAGATACTCCAATACCAATAACTACATACCCACTCATTGACACTTGGGTCTACACACACCTCTCCACTCACTCACCTGTAGAGTCACTCATACTTACAGTCACTCAGTACAGGACTATCATATGCATTTATACACCTATATAGACACTCCGACACCGCCAATCATCCACAGACATACTCACACACCTAGTCAATCATGCAAATAATTAATCACACTCCAATTTACTCACTTATACAGTTATACACACACAAGTTCACGTACTCATAAAAATACTACCACATTCTTACGTTCATACAATTACTGATACAAGCACACACTCATCCATACAGCCACTCTCACAATCACACACTCTCACATATACCCAGTTATATACTCTTACACACATATACCCTGCCTTTCACATATGTAGTTACTCACTCATGTACCACTGAGATATACATTCAATCACTAACACACCCATACATACACTCACCCAACCATACAGTCCATCATAGATGCACTCTTAAAACCATGCACCCATAGAATCACCCACTCATACATCAATGCACAGAGTCACACACACCCTACCCACACAAACACTCAGGCACCCATACAGATACTCAGACAACCAATCAATAACCCATATAGACACTCGTATAGCTATTCACAAAACCATGCAGCCACTTATACACCAACAGACAGACTGATACAGACATTCACACAGTTTAGTCACTAGTCTGCAGTAAGATACATTTAATGACTCACTTATAGAGTCAGTTACGCACCTAGAAAATCATCCATTCACACACTTATACACCCACTCATTCTTCATAGGTCTTTCCCTATATATATTAAACATATTAAAACTCTACAGAAACACACTCACTGGATGATGTCATCAGTGATGTCATCAGTGATGTCACTGACCATGTCATGAGTGATGTAATACGTGAAGTCATCAGCAGTGCATTGCGGGGGCGCGTGAGTTATAGTTAGCTGAACTAACTATAACTGGGGAATTTCTAGGGTTTTGTACGAGGGAAATGTCAAGCTAACTATAACACCCCTGAAACCTATGGTTTTTTCAGTGTGTATATATATATATATATATATATTATCTACTGGCGGTCGCCAGTAGATAGTTATAGTTAGGACCGTGTTTCCATAGGAAATCCGCAACATTCTATTTGGAATAACTTTGGCGCCGGTCGACGAATCCTCGCGAAATTTTCAAAACTAATGGGGCGCTACGCTCCGCTCCTACCCTGAAAGTCTCGGGGGGATTCGTCAAGCGGGGGCTGAGAAAAAAGGGGGGTCCCAAAACGCGTTTTCCCCATGCATTTTTCCATAGGACCTTTAGACACAGCTACAGCCCGAACGGCTGAACAGAATTACTTGAAATTTGGCAGAGAGGTAGTCCTCAGGTCAAGGATGTGCCTTTTGTAGGTCTGGTGTAAATCTGTTCAGTAGGTCCTGAGAAAATAGCATTTAAATCAATATATATATCTGTAAGCTCGCTCCGTGCGCTTACCGTAAGCTTACCGTACGCGTACGGTGCCGTGCGCGAGCTCAATTCTGATTGGTGGTTAAATGACTGTAAACATTCGAATCGGTCGAAATCAGGAAGTGGCGGCCGCCATTTTCTGTCTCTCGCACTGAGAAACAAAGGTGGGGAACGTGAAACGGGGGCAACGAAGAGAGTTGCAGACCCCCTAGTGTTTGTCAGGGGGTCCAAGAAGGACCCAAAAGTACGAAAAATAAATTTAATAATTTTTAAAAAAAATCGCGGGGTACGCGTACGGTAAGCTTACCGTACGCGCACGGCAAAAAAAAATAAAAAAATAAATAAAGAAGTAACAATCACATTTATTAAATAAATTAAAGGACCCACAAGGGAGAAAAAAACAAATGTTACTGCGTAAAAAAAGGCGAGGCGCGCACGGCATGGACTGCGCAACTTGGGCGCTCGGTGCGCGAAGTGCACCGAGCGCCCACAGTGAAAAACCAGAAAAAAAATAAATAAATATAAATACATAACTTAGCATTTAAAAAACCGTACAAATTCACTGAAAAAACCATAGGTTTCACACACGTTATAGTTAGGAATTATCATTTACAAAACCTTGCAAATTCACTTAAAAAACCATAGGTTTCACACATGTTATAGTTAGCTGTACATTTCACTCGTAAAAAACCAATGAAATTCCACGTTATAGTTAGATCAGGTAACTATAACTTGCGCGACCGCAATCCACAATGTGTAATTTCAGATGTCATCATTGATGTCATGAGTGATGTCACTGACCATGTCATGAGTGATGTACTATGTGACGTCATCAGCAGTTTATTGTGGGCGCGCAAGTTATAGTTACCTGATCTAACTATAACGTGGAATTTCATTGGTTTTTTACGAGTGAAATGTACAGCTAACTATAACATGTGTGAAACCTATGGTTTTTTAAGTGAATATATATATGTGTATTACCTACTGGCAGTCGCCAGTAGGTAGTTATATTTAGGACCTATTTTCCATAGGAAATCCGCAACATTCTTTTTGGAATAACGTTGGCGTCGATTTGATGAATCTTCGCGAAATTTTTGAAACTTTTGGCCAGCTCCGGTCCGCTCCTATCGTAAAAAATTCATGGTGATTCGTCAAGCGGGGGCCGAGAAAAAAGGGGGGTCCCAAAACACGTTTTCCCCATGCAGTTTCCCATAGGACCTGTTGACGCAGCTACAGCCCGAAGTGCTGAACGGAATTACACAAAATTTGGCAAAGAGGTAGTCCTCAGTTCAGACTCAGGCCTTTTGCTTAAATGGTGTAAATCCGTTCAGTAGTTCCTGAGAAAATCAAAAGTAAAATCACATATATATCTGGGCAGAGCCTAACCACACATCTCATCGTGAGATCTGATTGGCTGTCAGCACTTCATCCAAGAAGTGTTGGCAGCCATCTTGGGGCCAATATACATGATAGCACCTCATTAAAAAGCATTGCAGTTAATAGAAGGTTTTAAGATTTTAGTTACATTATAAATCATTTGTTGATGGTACCATACTCATTTTAGGAATTGTGGTGTGTTCTAAGGTGATTTTACCATGTGAAAAAGCCTTCTGCTGTGATATCATGAATCATGTTTGAGAGAAAACTATTTTCTCATGCTTTTCCCACATAGGTTTAGAAGGTGATCTATAAGCTAAAATGAGAGCAGCACAGAAGACCATGCATGACAAGCGGGAGGGTTAGTGGCAGCACAATGGCTATGATGGGCAAGAAGGAGGGTGCAGGGGCATGCACAAAGGACCATGGAGGATAGAAGGGAGGGTCAGGACCTGGGCACAGACAAGAGAGTTCAGGGGAAGGGGCCTCACAACAGACCGCGCGGGGCAGGCAGGAGGAGCAGTTGCAGCACAACAGACCAGGGAGGGCAGAAGGGTGGGGCAGTAAAATGGACCATGGAGGACAGGAGGAAGGGGATAGCGGCATGGCATGTGGACAGGCAGGGTGGAGGTGGCAGGGACAGGTTACAGTCATCTGACAATGCTAGGCAGGTAGGAGGGGGGTGGCAGCTCAACAGAACACTCAGAGTAGATAGGAGTGGCAGGTCCATGGAACATGGTGGGCAAAAAGGATGGAGCAGGGGCATGCACAAAGACATCCGAGGGCAGGGGAAAGGAGAATAGGAGCAGCAAGCTAAGCACAGAGGCTAAGCAGGAGGTCAATGATGGTCCATAGAATTGGGCAATGGAGGGCAGGAGGAGTGGACTGGTACATCATGCTAAATGGAGGGCAGTAGCAGCACATCAGACCATGCATGACAGGAGGGGGGAGGCTAGTCCATGGATTCAGACAACAGAGGATAGGGAGGAGGTGGATGGGGCAGCAAGCTAACTGTTCAGAGAAGGTGGGTATTAGGAACTTTATTGTTTTTAAAATGTGTGTCTGTGCAAACTACTTAAAATATGAACAAGTATGCAGCATAATCTCACTTTTATTCAGGAAGAAGAGGACGTTTGTGACTGTGACTCCGGGCTCACTTGGCAGAAACACCCCCTGACCCTCCACCCCCCCATCGCAAAATGTAATGCCCGTGAAAAGGGTAGGTGGACGCAGTGTTATATAGAACATAGTCCTGAGAGCACGATTGAAAATGAAAACTAGATATAGTATATGGTATAAACTATGCACCAAAATGTGTGATTTAGGATGAACCGGGGCGTGAAATATAATATGCAATACATTGTGCGCAATGACAGATTCATTGGAGAGCGCGAGATAGCACAGGCACTAGCGCATGCTATGCGATATGCACCTTGGAGTGTAATATGCACAGGGCAGTGTTGTGTAACCTAACTAGTCTCTAAAGTTGTAATATGAAATATGTGCTGGGGAGTGTAACGTTGCATATGCACTGTGACAAAGATATGGATCCCAGATTGTAATATGTATGGCATAGCGCTGTGCGTTATAACATAGCGGTACAAAAGGGGGTGGTGATGGACGAAGCATCAGAACCAATCAAACACTCACACCCAGTCAACAGATCTGGGTTTGATCCATCACCGTTCTTTAGCCCACTCAGCCACCCCAGTTCTGACATGGCCATATGCAAATCAGTCTGACCCTGTGCCTCATGGGAACAGTCCAGCCCTAACTGCCAGGCCATGCCTTCCCTGGACCGGAAACAAGCTTTCTAGGACCGGTTTCTGGCATTTCAGCCATCTTCAGCCAGGCTTGCTTGAATCCAGTGGCAAAGTGAGCAAGGGACTCAACGTCTGAGCATACCCTGCCAACTTATGGCGAACAAAGCGGTACAAAAGGGGGTAGTGATGGACGGAGCATCAGAACCAATCAAACACTCACACCCAGTCAGACATGGCCATATGCAAATCAGTCTGACCCTGAGCAGGGTATGCTCAGAAATGAGTCCCTTGCTCACTTTGCCACTGGATTAAAGCAAGCCTGGCTGAAGACGGCTGAAATGCCAGAAACCGGTCCTAGGAAGCTTGTTTCCGGTCCAGGGAAGGCATGGCTTGGCAATTTGGGCTGGACTGTTCCCATGAGGCACAGGTCAGACTGATTTGCATATGGCCATGTCTGAACTGGGGTGGCAGAGTGGGCTAAAGAACGGTGATGGATCAAACCCAGATCTGTTGACTGGGTGTGAGTGTTTGATTGGTTCTAATGCTCCGTCCATCACCACCCCCTTTTGTACCGCAGTGCGTTATAACATAGGCATCGGGGAAGGCATGTTAGATGGGGCAATATAACCTGTGCGAAGGCAAGTGTGGCATGACATAATCACTGGGTGGTGTTACAGTGCACATGGGCTAGAGAGTGTCATAGCATACGCACTAGCTGGTGGAATACAACACAGAGGTGTGAGGCACTCGGCGGGCACTGGTCGGTGTAACACAGCATTGGGCTCAGCCAGGAGCACGCTGTGACTCTTAAGTGAAGTTCGTCTCCTTTCCAGAGAGTAAAATAAAAAGTATTACACATCCGGCGGTGGATGTGTGTTTTATTAACCGTAAGGGGGGTTTCTTGCATAGTTTGGTCGAATTTTTGTTGAATCCCCTTTGAATGGCTTGGTGTGCGTGTATATTAAATGTGCTCGTCAATAGCTACCCATGTTTATATAAATAAACGACAAGGGTGTCTACTTGGAGAGTACCCACCAGCGGGGGCGCCGGGATTAGGCACGGTAGGGCGTCAGACACGTCAGAGCTTCACTAGCGGTGTAAATGCATTCCATGTGGATTAATTCTATGCAAAGTCGCCTTTTAATGAATATCACGCAAATAGTCATAGTGATAGGTACATACGGTTTGTCCAGCATGTCCTAGGTTTTTATATAAATATATATTTTTTTTAAATAATAAAAACAAAGGCCGTCCCCGGGGGATGGGGTCCCCGGGGCCATAAGTGGCCTGAGGAGGGGGGCAACGCAGCCCCCTCCTAAATAATTTAAAAAAAAAAAAAAGGCCATGACCCGTGGGTTGGGGTCTCCGGGGCCGATTAAGGCCTTGGGAGGGCCAAATTAATTTTTTTCAACCCAAAAAATTAGGGTGCAGGCCCTGGGGGATGGGGTCCCCAGGGCCAGTAAATTAGAAAAAAAAGGGAGGCCACACATCCCCTCCTTCTTAAAAAAATAAAATAAAATAAAAGACCAGCATCGCGCCAGAGGCCACGCACCCTCCTTGCAGCACTCTGTAAACGCGCCCCCTGGCCAGTTGTAAGTTGGGGAATTAATTCCCCTTCAATACTGAGGATCCCTGAGGGCCAACTAGCCTAACGGGTATCTCCAGTATGCGCCAGGGAGCTGCGTTGCAGACAGGTGTTCTGAGGCCATGCCCCTTTTTACACCTCTATGCAACGCAGCTCTGTGGCGCTTACTGGAGGTACCTAGTGGGCTAGTTTGACCCTAGGGACCCTTAGGATTCAAGGGGACTTAATCTCTCAACTTAAAACGGCCACAGGGCGCGTTTACACAGTGGTGAAGGGAGGGGACGGGGCCTGATGTGACGTGTGCAAACACGCCCTGTGGCGCATTTTAAGTTGGGGAAATAATTCCCTTTCAATCCTGAGGGACCGTGGGGGCCAACTAGCTCACCAGGTGCTTCCAGTAAGCGCCACTGATCTGCGTTGCAGAGAGGTGGTGCAGGCCGAGCCCCTTTTTACACCTCTCTGCAATGGCGCTTACTGGACGTACCTAGTGGGCTATTTTGCCCCTAGGGATCCTCAGGATTCAAGGGGACTTAATCTCCCAACTTAAAACGGCCACAGGGCGTATTTACACAGTGGGGGGACGAGGCCTGAGGTGACATGTGCATACACGCCCTCTGGCGCGTTTTAAGAGGTAGTTTTAATCCCCTGCCCTATTATATACTAGGGGCTTACAGAGGATGTCATGCTGATCACAGGGGGACCCCAACGCATAGTGTTCCCTAGTGTATGTTGGTGTTTTCACTGTATTCTGAGTGTCTTTTAACATAGCACTGGCTCTAGGACTGGTTAGTCAGACTCAGTTACCAACAGTATCCGTCTGAAAAATTTGAGGGTACAGGATGATTTTGTAACAAGGCATCTTTCTGCTCTTCTGTTTGTTCTTTCTGCACGTTATCCTTCTTCCTGCACTTTTGAGGACTTCTGTTGTTCTTTCTGCATTTCTTTTTTTTTCTTTCTGTACGTTTTTTCTTCTTTCTTCACATGTCCTATCTCTGTAGGCATAGTTAGAAATTAGCATTTAAAAAACCTTTGAAATTCACTGACAAAACCATAGGTTTCAGGCACGTTATAGTTAGGAATTAGCATTTAAAAAACCTTCGAAATTCACTGAAAAAACCATAGGTTTCAGGGGCGTTCTAGTTAGCTGGACTTTTTACTCGTACAAAACCATTGAAATTCCCCCGTTATAGTTAGTTCAGCTAACTATAACTCGCGCGCCCGCAATGCACTGCTGATGACGTCACATATTACATCACTCATGACATCACTGATGACATCTCAAATGACATCACTGATGACATCATCCTTGTGATAGTGGCAGACCTCCTCTCCCCCTAATATAACCTTTGATACACACATTCAAAAATAGAAACTAACATTTTCAAAACAATGGACATACCAATATCAGTTACAACAGCCTATTCAGTAATTCTAAGATCCACATACACATCCACTCATTCACCAACAGTCCTATACAGTCACTCATACATGTACTCACTCATCAGATGTACTCATACACCTATACATCCTGTTACACAATGCCACTCATCCATAGTTACTCACACACATAGTCACTCATGCTAATAAAGAATCAAACATCCATTTACTTGCATATACAGTTATACACACACCACCACACTTACTTCTACAGAAACTTACACATACTTAGTCTTTTAAACAATCACTTATAGAAACACATACTTATTCATACAGGAACTCTTTCAATCTCTCACTCTCACATATACTCACTTATATACACCAATAGTCACATATACTAGTTTAAAACATATGTAGTTACTCATAAAGACACTATTGAGACAGTCATTCACTCACTAACACACCCATGCACACACTCATCCACCCATACAGTCCTGCACACATGCTGTCTTCAACACATACAAAAAGTGAGTTACTCATTCATGCACCTATGCACTACGTAATACCCCCACCGAACCATACAGACACTCAGACACTCATACTTATACTCAAAAAACCAACTAATAACCTATATAGACACTCCTGTAGCTACTCTGCAACCACTTATACACAAAGTGAGAGACTGATACAGATATTTACATATTTAAACATTACTCACTAAGCCATGTATTCACTAAGATACACTTAATCAGTCAGTTATACAATCAATTTTTCAAAAACAAATCATCCATTTAGACACTTATATACCCATTTATTCTTCCATCGACCTTGAGATATACATATATAAAACATATGTCATTTTCAGAAAAACACACATTCACTGGATGATGTCATTTGAGATGTCATCAGTGATGTCACTGAACATGTCATGAGGAATGTAATATGTGACGTCATCAGCAGTGCATTGCGGGCGCGCGAGTTATAGTTAGCTGAACTAACTATAACGGGGGAATTTCTAAGGTTTTTTAAATGCTAATTCCTAACTACAACGTGCCTGAAACCTATGGTTTTTTCATATATATATATATCTACTGGCGGTCGCCAGTAGATAGTTTTAGTTAGGATCGTGTTTCCATAGGAAATCCGCAACATTCTATTTAGAATAACTTTGGCGCCGATTGACGAATCCTCCCGAAATTTTCAAAATAGGTGGGGCGCTCCGCTCGGCTCCTTCCCTGAAAGTCTCGGGGGGGATTCGTCAAGCGGGGGCTGAGAAAAAGGGGGGGTCCCAAAACGCGTTTTCCCCATGCATTTTTCCATAGGACCTTTAGTCCAAGCTACAGCCCGAACGGCTGAACAGAATTACTTGAAATTTGGCAGAGAGGTAGTCCTCAGGTCAGGGATGTGCCTTTTGCAGGTCTGGTGTAAATCTGTTCAGTATTTCCTGAGAAAATAGCATTTAAAAGCATATATATATCTATAAGCACGCACCGTGCGCGTACGGTAAAACTTACCGTACGCGCACGCTGCCATGCGCGAGCGCGATTCTGATTGGTTGTTAGATCTTAGTAAACATTCGAATCGGTCGAAACCGGGAAGTGTCGGCTGCCATTTTGTCTCTCGCAGTCTGAGGGGGTGAAAAACAAAGGTGGAGAACGTGAAAAGGGGGCAGGGTGGACAGTTCCTGACCCCCTAGCCTTTGTCAGGGGGTCCCAGAAGGACCCCCAAGGGCCAAAATTTCCTTTAAGTTTTTTTGCGAAAAATTGCGGAGTACGCATGGTGTGCGTACGGTACGCGCACGGTGAAAAACCTTAAAAAGAAAAAAACAAATACATAACTTAGCATTTAAAAAAGCGTACAAATTCACTCAAAAAACCATAGGTTTCACATACGTTATAGTTAGGAATTAGCATTTAAAAAACCTTGCAAATTCAATAAAAAACCATAGGTTTCACACATGTTATAGTTAGCTGGACATTTCACTCGTGAAAAACCATTGAAATTCCCCCGTTATAGTTAGTGCAGGCAACTATAACTCACGCGACCGCAATCCTCTGCTGATGACGTCAGATATTACATCACTGATGACATATGTGTCTTTCTGAAAAAAAAATATTTGTAATATATGTATAGCTAAAAATTAATGGAAGAAGACATGGGTAAATAAGTGTCTAAATACAGTGATGTAATATCTGACGTCATCAGCAGAGGATTGCGGTCGCGTGAGTTATAGTTGCCTGCACTAACTATAACGGGGGAATTTCAATGGTTTTTCACGAGTGAAATGTCCAGCTAACTATAACATGTGTGAAACCTGTGGTTTTTTAAGTATATATATATATATATATATATATGACGAGATGGAAAGATGCATGTTTCATAAATAAAGAGGTTTTGCAACCAACCTGACAGCTGAGTGCGGCCTCGTATCTGAGCAAATTGAGGAATCATTCATATCACGGCGGCTCCGGCCGTGGGGGCTACGCACCGCCTGAAAAGTAAAGGTCCGTGTGAGGGATACCTAATCCTTTCTGTTCCGGAGCTGCAGGGAAAAGAATTTAAACATGCAGAGTTTCATTTTGGGTTCACTGAAGGACTGAAAAATACATCCCGAAATTCACAACGCAAGAATCAAACCCACTGGAGGGTTTTAAAAATGCAGAATTGACTACAAGCCCCAGCATGCAGTGTGAGACTTATGAAATTAAATCGGCACACCGGAGGCCAATAAAAGAGAGCATGCAGAGGGGACATGTAGGCAAAGACTTTTGGTTCCTGTCGTTAGCCTCTGAAGAGAAGCAAAAGGCTTCGAAACGCGTAAGGCTGAGGGATTTCATGACGAGATGGAAAGATGCATGTTTCATAAATAAAGAGGTTTTGCAACCAACCTGACAGCTGAGTGCGGCCTCGTATCTGAGCAAATTGAGGAATCCTATATATACACACACACAACAATTCTCGCTTTCCAGCGAAGTTAAGACGCACTCACTCGTTTTCAGGATAAATTCAGGCAGATTTATTAAACAATTGCCATGCCCTACGCGTTTCGGTCAAACAACTCTGACCTTAATCCCGTGATCAAGGTCAGAGTTGTTTGACCGAAACGCGTAGGGCATGGCAATTGTTTAATAAATCCGCCTGAATTTATCCTGAAAACGAGTGAGTGCGTCTTAACTTCGCTGGAAAGCGAGAATTGTTGTATTGATATCGGCGTGGCTCTGCCGGAAAAGAAACGCACCGCCCCTAGAATCTGAGCACCAGCGTCGTAACTTGGGCTGCAAACCGAAGATAGATACAAATATATATATATATATGTATGTAATACACGTGTGTGTTGCAGTTTTATATAGTGCGAACACTTCCCAAGGGCATAGGAAGGATCTTCCAAATCACACAGGAAATAAAGCGATGTGTCCAGAATCAAAGGACGTTGAGCAAACGCCGGGGCTCAAAACTGGTTCCCAAGATCTAAAGTCAGCAGCTCCGGCCATTAGACCTTATCCATCTTTCTCAATTTATGTGTAAAAGCCATACACAAGAGTGGGATGATTGTGTATGATCACATATAGTGAGCACATTGTCTGTTGAAATGACTGAGTAAAAAACACACAACCGAAACAAATACTGGAAGTTTCACCAGGAGTCTTGCTTGAGAATACTTTTAAGGATGTGTTGTAAAACTGGACTTAAGGACCTATTTCAGCACCTTTGCGCCAGTAATGCTGGAAGAATTTTCAGAGTGTGGGTGCCGAATTCAGTGTTACATCACTTTAGTCATAGGGAGTGTGAAAATTCCTAGATTCAAACCAAGAACAAGTGTAGCAAATGTATTCAGCGGCAGAGTAGTAAGGGTGTAGTATGTAGCTATTGATGCATTTTGGAGCACACTGTTACAAATGCATTAATAACGCATTGTGTGGTATCACACTGCCATTTCCAGACCGCACATTTTCCATTGAAATGGACACTAAAATTGCACAGAGATACAATTTTACTGATAACATTATAGCACACAAATTATATTGTGCTGATTTGGGTTTCTGTTGATATGTATCACCAAATAAAGTGTTGTAATTAGTTTTTGATCCTATTAAGATCTTTGTTTCCATCACACTCCAGAATTACACAAAAATGTGCTTCATTTTTGGCTTCCTGAAATATGTGTACAGCTCATTTACAGGTTTTTAAATGTTGTTCTTTTACAAAAAAAAAATACACCATAGATCCTTTCTTTTCACACTCATTGTTCCCGGCAAGATTGTCGCTTTCACTTCACAAACCCCTCTCTCTTTGCAGTTAAAGAAATGTAAACACCAAACCCCATTTTAAAAGAATAAGCAACCGTTGTCAGAAGACATAGCCTGACATTTGACGACTGTCTTTGAAGCACAGCAAATGTGACCAAATAAACGCAAAATTTAAAGGCATCTTTATTTATTGCGCTTTAATTTTCTGAAGACCAAGACTTTAGTTACCCACCAAAAATCAGTGTGCGGCACACTAGTGAGTCGTAACCCACAGCGGAAAGCGCTGCTCCATTTGTAATGACCACCTCAAGGAGCTCATGCAGTCAAATTATCTGAGTAAGTAAAATGCTAAGCCAATTCTGGAGCAGTTGGTAATTTAGTCAAAGGGATAAAATACGCAGGCTTAGTGAAATAATCCACTGTAACTATCACTTTAGTGTGTCCTTGATTTACCGGCAGGTGCACAGTGAAATTCATAGGAATATTTGTTCTTGCCCAGAGGAAGTGGGTAAAGTTTGGTCTGTGATATTCACTCTTGGCTTAGACACACAAAATATGATTCTGCATAACATCTTCACACACTAATGGCCACCTGAAGTCACGTCGTACCTGTTCCAAAGTTTTAGTGATTGCCAAATGCCCTGCTTCTTGGCAATTATGACTCGACAAGAATAGATTTCTGCAAGGCCTTTGTGGGAATTATGGGGCATATGTATGAAGCCATTTTCCCGTTCGCAAACGGGACGATTCTCAGAATCGGCCCATTTGCGAACGGGAAAAAGCGTTTTGGGATGTATCATCCCAAAAGGCCCTCGCAATTTAAGGAATCGCAAAATTTGTGATTCCCTATTTTGCAAATGCTATTCCAATAGCAAATTGCGATATTGCTGTAAGGAATTGCAAATTACCACCAACTTCAAGTTGGTGGTAATTTGCGATTTCCACGAAAAAAGCACTTTTTTGCTTTTTTTCAGTGTCATGTGGCTCACATACATGCCCTTAGGGCATGTATGCGCACTACATGTGCACACATGCACATTTCAGGGGCGCAACAGGGTGTGCTTTTGGAACCCTTGCGTGTGCAATTTGTGAGTACCTATTGGGTGCTCTCAAATTGCGCACGCAGTTCCCATTCATTCCTTTGGGCCTCTTGGCCCATAGAAATGAATGGGAAGCTATTCCTTATTTACGACTTGCTATTTGCGAGTCGCAAATAAGGAATACGCAGGAATCGCTATTTTAAATGCGAAACCGACCTACATAGCAATTTGCGACTCTTTAATAGCGAGTCGCAAAATATCGCTATTAAGGACTTGCAAACTGTTCTTTCATACATGTGCCCCAAAAAGTCTATTCTTATTGAATAACAAATCCTATCTTATCATTCCTTAACCTAGGGCTTCTTCTAACCAGTCATTTAGAGATAGCTGGTTCTGTGCTTTCCGAATCTATAGAAGAAATTCCTAGGATGCTTGTTTCTGGTCCAGGGAGGACCTGGCTTGGCAGTTTGGGCTGGACTGTTCCCTTGAGGCACAGGGTCAAGACTGATTTGCATATGGCCAGGTCTAAACTGGGGTGGCATGGTGAGCAAAAGAACGATGGATTAAACCCAGATCTCTTGACTGGGGATTAATGTTTTGATTTGGTCTGCATTCCGTCCATAAATTGTGTGTCTTTTGCTGCTTTATATATGGACACAATCGCTCCTATCAACATGTAATCTGTTTCCTTAAGGTGTTTCTTTTGAAACCATAACAATTTGCTTCATTAAGAATGCTGTAGAATAATGTTATCATTATCAAGAAAGTTTCTCTTAATCTCATACGGTGCCTTTTTTTTCAGTTCATGAGATGATTTAGTTTTAAATCTTAAGATACAACTCACTTGGGATCCTGCAGCAACACAATGTGAAACCTCAAAAGTCAAACGTTTTTTGTACATCTGAACTTAAAACATGCTTCTTGACTTCAGTGCACTTTACTTCACCTGTGTATATGTTGTATTTGTGTGCTGCAAAATATTGTTCATTACTTTTTAAAGGAAACATTAGACACAAACTCTAAACAGTAGATACAAACGTTTGATAGTAAGTGACTCAACAAAATGTTATAATAAACCCATTTTTTTTCTACGCAGGTGGCTGATTATATTCCTCAGTTAGCGAAATTCAGTCCAGATTTATGGGGCGTTTCACTATGCACAGTGGACGGACAGAGGTACAGAATTTGGAAGGCTTGATTTACAATTTTGTGTATTTGTATGATCGTTATCAAGGGCAAAGACAGCCACTAACGTAACTAATCTTACGAAATAATAGTTGGAAAATCATGAAGGGAAATTCTGGTCAGTGATTGGAAAAAGTTCAATCAAAAAGGCAAAATTCAGGACAAAAGTTTAATTTTACAGACATGTCTGAGTAAATGTATGGCTGACGCGAGTACACATCAAAATAGGTTTGTTTTTTGATTTGTATAACACATAGTAGTATTGAACTAACAAACATATTTGGGCTTATTTAAGAATTTAAAAATTAACAAACATGCACACTTGAAAAATTTGATCGCCGACATAATGGGACAGTTGTTACTGGATTCTGCACCCTTATCCTGAATGTCAGCAGCAAAGCAGTGCTCTATTTCTGAACATGGAATCATTCTCAACAGCACTATCTGTTTTTGATTTTGGAGTGTTATTTTTGGCAGCGCTGGCAGACTCTTAGGAAGTTGTTTGTTCCCCTGCGAAAAACATAAACATCTATGCACAAATGTGTCCTAGTAACCTGGATTTGCAGTTCCTAAATTCACCATGTGATGTTGGTGGTAGCCCCTCTAACCACCCAAATGCTGGGTGGCAGCAGTCTGTCTCTCCACCCCCTCAGGGAGCTGCCTCTCTCGTACAAAGGCCCCATTGCCTTCTGAGTGGCAAGCTTTCTCCACATTAGCCATAGGCTCCAGTTCCTCTCTCCTTCGCATGCCACTTGCCCTTTGTGTGCGAGCTCCTCTCCCTACAAGACAGAGTGCCGCTATGTGCAGTTGCAGGTCGGGATTCTGCCTCTCTCTCTGCCCCATTGTAGCCATATCATCAAGGGATAATGGTCCGAGATTGTCCGAGCCAGATACTCTGAAGCAGTCACCTTGGAGCACAACCCATATCTAGTCTGGTGTGTAGCTGGTGCACTGCTGAGTAATATGTGTATTCTTGTTCTGTGGGGTGGATATTCCTCCATACCTCAAGTACCTGTCCAAATTCCGTTCACCTTTGAAGGTGTTGTGTTATTTAGTGGCATTCTGTGTTGGGCATAAGGGTGGTGGAGATGTCATGGTCCAGATCTAGCACACAGTTGAAATCTCCCCCTATATGCACGGGACTGGCAGGTTATGTGTGAGGGATGCGGTGAATTGGTCATATAAAGCAGAGTGGTTTGCATTTGGCCCATCAATCACCAGAACCGTCCGATATTTGTTATCAAATCGCCCTTCCGCCACTACGTATGTGCCCTCAATGTCGGCCTTGTACTTATCCAGTACGGAGGATACGTCCCGGGCCACCCATATTAATATCCCTCGTGCAAATGCTTAGTAAGTTGTGCCATACAACTGTCCCCACCATTTCCTACAGAGCTTGGCAAGTTCTGTCTGTACCAAGTGTGTCTCCTGCAAGAAGGCTTCTTTATATCTGTCGTCTCCTAAGGTACGTGTACATTGCATAGAGTTGTTGAGGGGCCATTATGTTTCGTATAATCTTCGTTATGATTTTGTAAGAATGGACATGTGGCCCACTAGTTTGCACCATCCCTCAGGTGAGTGAGTGATTGTAGTAGTTTGTGTGGTACTGCCTGCTGTGCCTCAAGTTGTGTGCATAAACCCCTATCCTTCCTCGGGCCTATGGTCTTTTTTTTAAATATCAAATGAATGATGTGGAGTCCGGTGGTGTACTGTGCTTAAGAAATATTGATCTGTGTGTCCCACAAACAACTATACCCGTCACCCCCCTAGACGTGGTGCTGCGCTTGATCCCTGCCATCAACACTGGATAACTCTGAACCAGAAGAACCAAATACAATGGTTGTTGCAATATCCAATTCGGAGCATGGTGGTGATAATCATGTCAAATCCTTCTCCTGTGGTTCAAGCACCCTATCAATGTATCATCTACTCTGCCCATTTCACTCTTTGTTACCTCCATTAACTGATGACGCCTTCTTGCCCCCTCCCCCCTTGCTGTGCCATTTGATTGTTCATACCCCTCCTTCAGCCAAGACCGTCTGCCAGGCTCTGTGTCAAATGTAGGGCCCGCTAGTAGGACCCTGATAAGGACCCAGATTTGTCAGTGTCCAGTTCTAATTTTTAGCCATTTTCTGATATTAGATGCAGGTAATAAATCTCTGTCATCTGATGTCTGAACATAAAAGGAAAGGTTGATGTTTCAACTCCTAACGAAAGGAAGCCAAGGTTGATCAGTAACTGCTGGCTGCTGAAGAATTCCGTCATGACAGCTAACCTGCTCCCTGTTATCCACAAACAACCGTGAATACTCTGAGAGCCAATGAGGCCCTGCTTATTGAATCATCAGCCTGAAGTTCTCTTGCTGTCTTTCCTGGTACCTTCACTTCCTCCACCCCAGTCCTGATGAAGACTCCACTCCCAAGGCGTATAGTTTGCCCTTCTGCTTAGGAGTTGAAACGTTGACTTTTCCTTTTATGTTCAGACATCAGATGACAGTGATGTATTATCTGCATCTAATATATTATGTTATGATTTATCATTTGTGTATTTGCCAGGCATCTGGCTGGATAGATTGTAAATATTGAATGATGATGTATATATGCACACTACTATCCTTTCTCACATCACTTTCACTATCCCCTTCATGCACTCACCTTCCCTTGAGCACCTGTTCTTGAGAAATACATTTTTGTTTATAAGATTTGAGACAACCGAACATTATATTGTAATAAACCCATAACCATGTATGGAATGACTTAATGGTGGTGTCTAATTTTGAAATAATAATGATTTTCTCTTGCTCTGTATGTAATTGCTTCCCACTGTGACGATATCTTTCTGTACCGTAAACTACCCGGGTCCAGTGGCCTTTTGGGTTACCCCATTGTTGTATAACTTTGGTGCTATGTTGTGCCCTCTTGGCAGGCTCCCACTGCCCACTGCCCTCAATGGCAGACCTTGAAGCACCTGCCCAGACACTTGATTGAACTTCTGTTGCCAAATGGACTGGCTGGATAATGTTTCCCTTTTCCACGTGATGCAATGATTTTTTCTTGTGCGGGGAGGCCGTGTGGCCACTCACCCGAGAAAATCCAGCTTCCCCCCCAGGATCCAGCCAGCTGATAACGCTGTGGCTCAACTGGGCGGTTTGCACGTGCGATCCTCCTTGCCGCCTGCTGTTACAGGGCACTCCGCAATCCTCACGCTGAACGTCGGGTGGGCTCAGACATCAGCTGCCAGGATCCGAGGACCTTAATTAGCCATCCAAGGCTGTGACATGAGCGCCGCGCACTTCAGCAGGTGCATGACCACCACACAGCATTCAGGACGACATCAACTCGTCGCCAATGTGGTGTCGGGTATTATTATATACACTGTGATCAATATTGTACGCTTCGTGCAGCAGGGAGTGACGCAGGTTCATAAATGACTCGGACATCAATATGTTGGTTTGCTGGCTCCGGCCCGGATCTTCTCTCCCTCACATCCGGCCGGGGATATCTTTATTACCTACGCACCCCATGGTGCAGCCTACACTACTCCTGCAGGCATCATAGGGGCTTCCACTGACACCCTCCCCCAATTTGCATACAGGGCATACATGAACTATTTCATGCCGCTCCTGTTACGTCACAGGAGCGATACTACAGTGCCCTCACTTTAGACAAGGACGTCGGGAGCCACCAGGGCCTGGTTGCTTTGCAGGTCCCAACGCCTGCTGCAGCTGCTGCTGCTGACTCGCATCCACTGCAGCCTCTCTTACTTCTGCAAGTGTTGTGTCCCATGCCTGTTCATCCAGTTACCGGTATTGGCTGCACTCGGTCGAACGGAGAGCAAATTTGCACCAGTTGAGTACGCCAAGCTGCAGCCCACACCGCAGGATTTCACTTCCCGACATCAACCTCTGGCACGGGCGCCAGCTTAAATTGCCGTACCCCTGTGGGCTGCACTTGGAGGTGGGGGGGCTGCACTTGATGCCACTTGTGTCAGCAAGTCTTAGCCTGGATTCTGTAGGATGGTCGGCCCAGCTGCAGACAGAGCTCAGTTCTACATGTCTGTCTTGGCCGCCATCTTGGACATGACCCCTATGACTGTAGTTCTCTATACCCATTAAGTTTGCCTGGCTTAATGGGTATAGAGTTGACTTTACCCATTTGTCTGGTATGAATTTTAGTAGGGTAACAAAAATTCCACACTCTTATGCATGTCTTTTCCTGTCCAGCATCCCGTAGATTGCTAACTAGTTGTAAATGTAAAATAGTCTATAAACTATGTATTGCAGTTACTTATTTTGATAATTTTTGTTCTTGCTCCTTTTAGGCATTCTGTTGGCGATACCAAAGTCCCATTTTGCCTTCAGTCTTGTGTGAAGCCTCTTAAGTATGCGATTGCTGTTAATGACCTCGGCACAGACTATGTTCATAGATATGTTGGTAAAGAGCCGAGTGGTTTACGATTCAACAAACTGTTCCTGAATGAAGATGGTAAGAAGTTACAGTATGTGCAGAATAAAATTCAAACCACCTTGATTTGCTTGTGAAACAGGATCCAGTATCGCTGAATAATTGTTACTTCAGTTTAGAGTGACAGTATACACACAATGGATAATATCCTATCATTCAAAGTAAAGTAACACGATTGTAACATGACTCTTCTAAAGATTCTCAATGTTTGGAAGGGAATGGCTCAAAGTTAAACAGTACAGGTTCTCAACCACAAGATTCTGTCGATGGGCTGTTTCAAATCGATAAAGTGAGAAATCTGCGTTGCCCCTTCGGTGACTCATTAAGTAATGAGCGCTGCATTCCCCCACCCACCAATGAGCTCCGATTCGGTGAGGGCAGTTAGAGACAGGCAGCGCTGCCAAGGAACCGCTGATGCAATTCCAGTTCATGAGAAATTGAGTGGTATTACAGCAGAATGGAACACGATGATAGAAAAATAAAACGATACGCCCATACACGCAATTAGGAGCAGGAGTGATACCTGCAAGGGTTTATGCACCATCTTAAACATGTTTAACCCGATATAATTGAGCGCAGTTGATGTGGGTCATAGTGGCGCCTGCTATTTAAAGTGCTATAAAGTCTCAAGAATGTGAAAAGTATGTGATACTTGTAATCAAGTTATCTTCTCTGGCATTTTTGTTGCATCATCAGCTCTGTTTCGTGTATACTACTTGTCACACTCTCTCTTGCAAAAAAATTCAGATATTGGTAAAGATGAATGCCCAGAATCACTGCTTGCACAGTATTTAAATATTTGGAATGTCATAAGGATCCTCAACCTACGGGTGTCAGTTTTAGATATTGTGGTTCCAATGGAAACCGTTACACGCAACCGTAAATACCAAAGTTGCCAGTGTTTATCTCCAAAAATTAAGTACAGTTGAAAAATCAGAAAACAATCTGGCAGAAAATCAGTGACCAGGGAAATAAACTGAGATATTTGCATTCAGGGTGTAAATATATTCGAGCCCCCAAAAATCCTGTTACTGATGGGAATTTTTAAAAACTTAAAACACATCTAAGCATATCGGTCATATTATTGAGAAACAGGGCAACTTTTAGGTGTCTAAGGCTGAGCTACGTGCATCACGAGACCTAGGGGCCAATATTTTTGTGGCAAGTGTGGATTTCTGTGAACCAACCTTATACTAATAGGTGAGGTCTCAACATGCAGATTCTGAGCGAGTCGCAGTTCGGCCTACCTCATGAATATGAATGAGGAAGGTCTCAAATTGCAATGTACTCCAGCTGGAGGCCATCAAAGGGATGGTGACCTGCTAGGATCAGCAGATCGCCATGTCTTTAATTGCATTTAAGTGTACTTTTTTTATTGCAGCTAATTTTCCTTAAAGGAAACAGGCCTGTGTTTAAAAAAGATTACCTTTAAAATAAAATAAAAAGTATGGGAGTTGGAAGTGGTCCCCTGCCTGCTTGCCCCCCCCGAACAAATGTTTTTTTGTTTAAATTCACAATGGAGCATGGGTCTTGGGGAGACCCTTCCTTTTTAGGTCAAGCCTACAGCAGCGCATGCGCTGTTGTTCGACTTTTGTAAGTGGGATTTAAAAAGGCTTCCCACCGGCATTTGCTGACCTAATGCTTGCGTTTTCGCGTGAACGTGCAATTACTTTCACTTTGGGCGCTGCTGCGCGTGCACCACTCGCGTGTTTTCGGGCGCGCGCGCCTTCGCCTCTCTCTCCTGCTGCAGCCCCCATCTTTGCATTCCCCGCGACCAATGCTTGTTGTGTTGGCCATCCCAACGCCTCGCTGCTTGTCCTCCTGCTGAGAAAACGCTTTCGTGCTAGCATTCAAAACAACATGTGAATAAGTACGCTTTCAATAACTGCGCTGACCAAGCTTCTGCTTTTAAGGTGAGCTATGTAAAATGTCTCCTCACGCTTCCTGTTGTGCGTTAAATAAATAAACATTGCCGTCCTACGATATCACCGCTTGCTTGCTTCCAGTTCTATTTCTTGGTGGTGAAGTTGCCCTACTTCTAACTTTCAAACCGCTGTGTGGGGAACAACCTTTACAACGCAACTTTTACAACGCACTACACTTACAACGCATTTTTTACAACGCACAATCCATTACAACGCATGACATTACAACGCAGGACACTACAACGCATTTTTAAAAACTACCTTTACAACGCATACCATTACAACGCATACTACCATTACAACGCATACCATTACAACGCATAATATAGTAATATACTATCCAACACTTACCCTACTGTTGCACCCCCTGGAGTTAGAATAGCAATTTTTACCCCTATACTATCCAACACTTACCCTACTGTTGCACCCCCTGGAGTTAGAATAGTAATTTTTACCCCTATACTATCCAACACTTACCCTACTGTTGCACCCCCTGGAGTTAGAATAGCAATTTTTACCCCTATACTATCCAACACTTACCCTACTGTTGCACCCCCTGGAGTTAGAATAGTAATTTTTACCCCTATACTATCCAACACTTACCCTACTGTTGCACCCCCTTGAGTTAGAATAGTAATTTTTACCCCTATACTATCCAACACTTACCCTACTGTTGCACCCCCTGGAGTTAGAATAGTAATTTTTACCCCTATACTATCCAACACTTACCCTACTGTTGCACCCCCTGGAGTTAGATTAGTAATTTTTACCCCTATACTATCCAACACTTACCCTACTGTTGCACCCCCTTGAGTTAGAATAGTAATTTTTACCCCTATACTATCCAACATTTACCCTACTGTTGCACCCCCTGGAGTTAGAATAGTAATTTTTACCCCTATACTATCCAACACTTACCCTACTGTTGCACCCCCTGGAGTTAGAATAGTAATTTTTACCCCTATACTATCCAACACTTACCCTACTGTTGCACCCCCTGAAGTTAGAATAGTAATTTTTACCCCTATACTATCCAACATTTACCCTACTGTTGCACCCCCTGGAGTTAGAATAGTAATTTTTACCCCTATACTATCCAACACTTACCCTACTGTTGCACCCCCTGGAGTTAGAATAGTAATTTTTACCCCTATACTATCCAACACTTACCCTACTGCTGCACCCCCTGGAGTTAGAATAGTAATTTTTAACCCTATACTATCCAACACTTACCCTACTGTTGCACCCCCTGGAGTTAGATTAGTAATTTTTAACCCTATACTATCTAATACTTACCTTAAATGTAATTTTATATTATGCGTTGTAATGGTATGCGTTGTAATGGTAGTATGCGTTGTAATGGATATGCGTTGTAAAGGTAGTTTTTAAAAATGCGTTGTAGTGTCCTGCGTTGTAATGTCATGCGTTGTAATGGATTGTGCGTTGTAAAAAATGCGTTGTAAAGGTATGCGTTGTAATAGTATGCGTTGTAACGTCATACATCCCCGCTGTGTGCATAGCACTTGTGAGAGTGGCCACTGTGGAGGAGCTATCTGTGAAGCTTTTCAGCAGGAAACCTCACGGAGCGGTTCTTGCCGTGACACGCTCTTTCATACAGAGATGATTGCTAGGCTGCTCTCTTCTGCATACAGTACCGTTCCTCTACCAAAGTCCTATGTAACTAAGCCTTCCGCTTGCCGTTTACCTTTGTTTATCTCCCCCCTGGCTGCACGCTTTTTCAGCGTGCTTTTAAATATACTCTTGTCGTGTTAGCAGCATTTCACTGTTGTTTTTGTGTTGGCCATCCCAACGCCTCGCTGCTTGCCCTCCTGCTGAGAAAACGCTTCCCTGCCAGCATTCAAAACATCATGTGAATAACTACGCTTTCAATAACTGCGCTGACCAAGCTTCTGCTTTTAAGGGGAGCCATGTAAAATATCTCCTCACGCTCCCTGTTGTGCGTTAAATAAACATTGCCGTCCCACAATATCACCGCTTGCTTGCTTCCAGTTCTATTTCTTGATGGTGAAGTTGCCCTACTGCTAACTTTCAAACCGCTGTGTGCATAGCGCTTGTGAGAGTGGCCACTGTGGAGGAGCTAGCTGTGAAGCTTTTCAGTAGGAAACCTCACGGAGCGGTTCTTGCTGTGACGCGCACTCTTTCATACAGAGATGATTGCTAGGCTGCTCTCTTCTGCATACAGTACCGTTCCTCTAACAAAGTCCAATGTAAGTAAGCCTTCCGCTTGCCGTTTACCTTTTGTTTTTCTCCCCCTGGCTGCACGCTTTTTCAGCGTTCTTTTAAATGTACTCTTGTCATGTTAGCAGCATTTAACTGTTGTCAGCAACCCTCCGACCCCCTTCCCTCTGTCCTCCACTTCCCCCACACCCACCCTCGCTTGAGTTTCACCACAGTCAGAATCCAGGCATGTTCCTTCTTTTCTCAGCATGCACAGGTCTCCCTGGTGCCCACCCTCTAACTTCCATGAGGCACCTCTCAAGAGTTCTACATTGAAATACTAGCAAGCGCTAAGACACGAGACACCAATCACTAGGAGCACCTGCCGTACTTCGGACAAGGATATGGTCTAATGGCTAGACTGCCGACTTTGGAAATGGGAAACCAAGGTTCGAGAATCTGGGTCGACTACACATCCTGTGATTCTGGGCAAATCGCTTATTCTCCCCGTTCCTCCCAATAACAAGCATTTGCAATGCAATAGATTTACGCGGGTTTGAGCTATTGACATTGCAAATTACAATGCCTTTTATTTTTGTTTCCGTTTTTAAAACATAAATAAAAGGCATTGTCATTTACAATGCCAATAGCTTAAACTCGCGTAAATGCGAGACCTATTGCATTGCAAATGCTTGTTGTGAATGGCTTACCATCACAACTTGGAAGTCTGTAAATGTCTAAAGTTTTGCAACCAAATCTAGGGGCACCTTCAACATGGCCCATAGTGATTCTTTATGGGGTCACAAACCAGTTTTAAAAGTCTGTAATCATTTACAATCCTAAAATAGGGTTTGTAAATGTAAAGAAAATGACCCACTGCTATTAGTGGCAGTTCCAAGGGCAGGAAAAATGTTATTGTATTAAAAAGACACCCGGCAACTATAAAAATGAAAGCTCACAATGGACAACTAACATTTCGAAAATATGTTTTGGCTTGTATTGGGATTCTTTCATCCAGTGGATGAAAGACTCAACAATACAAGCCACAACTTTTTTCGAAGCGAATGGATTATTCTCTTGTAGGGGATTTCCGTGTATAGTCATAAACACTTGAATAGTCCCGCCCATGTGCTGGGACCCCGGAGCACTTCCTTATATATATCTTCTTAAGGGGATATTTTTCGCCTTTCTTCAGGAAGGCCTGCAAAGACATGTAAGAGATAGAAAAGACAATAATGCAGCCTAACTAACTAGGCTACACTGGCCACAACTTCCTTCTGAAGTGAAAAAAGATAGCCAGCAATTTGTATGGAGTTTAATACACAGAGAAACTCCCCTTCACAAAAACTCCTTTTTTCATGATAGAGATGAAAGGGTTGGACAGAGTAGCCCCATAGGGTGCCATTATATGTCTCAAAATAGAAGCTGTGCCTTTAAGAGTTCCAGAGACCACCAGTATCCCATGATGCACAGTCAATGGCAGTTACTACAGTTCTTTTTTCAGGCTCCTGTTAACAGGACCCTGGAGCATTGAGCTCTACCAATTTTGGTGTTTTTCATCAAAAATCTCTTCAGAATTTGACTTTTAACAGTTTCCCTCTACATCTTTGGTCTTTCTTTTCCCTTTGCTGTCTTTTTCTGACAGGAATTCCACAGTTTTCAGTCAAAAATGCCATCCCTTTTGATAAGTGCCCTGACTGTGGAAGGAAAAAGGCCAAGTCTGACTCTAACAGAGTGTATTCTTTGCCTGCCTGCTTCTCATATTCCTGATGCCTGTTCCATCTGTAAAACCTTTTACAGGCGCACCCTGTGTGACAGAGAAAATTCGGCTTCAAGGAATTGAAGAAAGAAGAAAACACCAGGCCAGGTCAACTGGTGGGACCTCAGAGCGAGGAGAGGATCAGTCCTCTACCAGGGCTCTGTCTTCAGCCTCTCGGGGGCTCCCCAGAAGAAGAAGGGCTGAAAAACGGCGCCGGTTCCGGTCAACGTCGAAGACTACGACGTCGAGAGCAGGTATAGCACTGACCTGTATGCCGTCGACTCAGGGCCCTGTGTTGAAACGACATCTACGTTCTACGTCGAGGAGAAGATCTTCAAAACAGGTGGCGGAATCAACGGGGAGACCTCCTTGTTCGCTGTCGAGAAACCCTACGCCGCCGTCGAAAACATTGTCTCTTCATTCGACGTCGACTCACCCTTGTCGATCGACGTCAACTCACCATCGTCGATCACCGTCGAGAAGCCACCGGGGATCGCCGTCGAGAAGCCACCGGGGATCGCCGTCGAGAAGCCACCGGGGATCGCCGTCGAGAAGCCACCAGCGGTCGCCGTCGAAAAGACACCTACGGTCGCCGTCGAAAAGACACCGATGCTCAACGTCGAGAAGACACCGTAAATCTCCGACTCGATAGACGTCGAGTCTAAGTTCTAGGTCGCGACGACGTTGAAGGTCACCATCGACCAGCAGGTCGATGTTGAGGGGGAAAGATGGATCATCTTCGGAATCTATGGCTCCTTCCTCATTCCAAGTGGCTAGAAAAAGGAGATTAATTTATACTTCGGATTCGGAGTATTCACAGACATATTCCCCATCTAGGTCACCAGCTCCATCTTCTCATTGACCAGATGATCCTCTGCCGCCTCCTCCGCCTCCTTGGCCTACTACCCCCTCGGCCCACTACGCCTTCTCCTGCACTTCGAAGACCAAGATCCAAGTCTTATGTGAGGGACCGTTCTCGCAGCCATAAGTGTTCCTCAACTCGTTCACATCGGCGACATCATGGTGAGCGATCTCGCTCTCGACACACCAGGGACACATTCTCTACAAGTACTGGAAGATATTCCCCCTACGTTATCAGATTCTCCTCCTCAAAGGGTTTTACCTATTGATGACATTACGACTTTTCAAGAAGTTTTGGTGCAAGGAGCATCCAAACTGAACATTCCAATGTCCACACAGATTCCATCGACCTCTGTAATTAACAGAGAGAAGCCTCTTGTCCCTTGCTTCCTCTGGTACTGGGCTTAGTAGAACCGGCAATGGAACTTTTTCTAACTCCTTCTTCCGTTAAATCAGCTCCTTCCAGAGTGCAAAAAAAAGTACCATCCTATAGAGCAGGAGCCCACATTCCTACGGACAGACCCAACTCCAGATTCTGTCATTGTAGTGGCAGTGAAGAAACGGCATACTACGGCTCCAAGATCCACTGGATAAAGAGAGTCGTAAGATAGACTCAGTGGGGAGGAAGGTATGCAACACAGCAGCGACATCTATGAAAGCTGCGAATGCCACAGCTCTGCTGGAAAGATATGACCTGGCACTGTGGGAGTCTCTCCAGCAGTTTGCAGATCATCTCCCCAGGACAAAAGAGAGGATTTTAATGAGATCCTTAGGGAAGGCCTTATGGTGTCTAACCAAGTCATTAGTGCGGTGGTGGACACATCCCTTTTATCTGCACATGGGTATTGCCACGGGGTGGCACTCAGAAGGCATTCATGGCTTCGCTTAACCTCTCTCAAGCCTGAAGCACAACAACGTATCCTGAATCTGTCTTCTTCAGGGACAACTCTTTTCGGCTCTCGTGCAGATGAGGAGATGGCCCGAATGAAAGTGGAGAAGGAGACACTAAAGGCTGTTGGTCTTGAAAAACCTTAAGACCAACGTAAATCCTTCTGCCCTTTTTCGCGTAGATACTCGCAACAGAGGTTTCAAAGGTATCCGGGCCGACAAACCGGTACACAGCAGTCGTACCAACTATCTTACCAACCTTTCCAAAAGCGACAACCAAGAGGAAGGTCAGGACAGCAGCCTGTGCAAGGAAACTAGGCGCCTACTGGTTCCAAACCCTGAATACTATCTTCCCCCTCTTCTGTTACCCACTCCGGTAGGGGGAAGCATTCAACATTTCTTGGCAGAGTGGCAAAAAATAACAAAAGACAATTGGGTTCTGAATATTGTTCGCAAAGGATACTCTCTACGTTTCATCAGCCCTCCACCATCAATTCCTCTAACACAGTCAAGACTCCAACTGTGCCAATTACAAATGGAAGCCAACATTCTCTTACAAAAACAGGCAGTAGAACCTGTTCCTCCTTTACAACAAGGAAAAGGGCTGTATTCAAGATTCTTTCCTGTGAAAATTAAGGACCAGAACAAGTTCAGATCCATTTTTGATTTAAGAAAGGCAAACAAGTGGATTCGGAGAGAGAAATTCCGAATGTTAGCATTACACCAGATCTACCCTCAACTACATCGAGGGGATTGGTTATGCACAATAGACCTGCAGGACGCATACTTCCACATTCCCATCATAAGGAAGCATTGCAAGTTCCTGAGGTTCACAGTGGGGAACAACCACTATCAATACTGAAGTCCGCTCCCAGGACCTTCTCCAAGTGCATGGCGGTGATTGCTGCCCATCTGAGGAAGCACAAAGTGTTTGTCTACCCATACCTAGACGACTGGCTGATCAAGGCATCCACGTGTCAGGAGGCTCAACTACACTTCAATTGGACATCCGACCTTCTCCTTCGTTTGGGTCTTCACATCAATCAAACAAAGTCTATCTCGACTTCTGTACAGTGCCTGCAATATCTGGGAATATCCATCGATACTCGCACGGCAAACGTGTATCCTTCAGAGGAGAGACGCTTATCGATCCTTCAGAAGGCTCATGCTCTCATGAAAATGTCTTCCCAATGGTGAGGAAGGTCTCTTCTCTTCTGGGCTCCATGGCGTCATGTATATTCCTCACACCGAATGCACGTCTCCACTTGAGACCCCTGCAAGAATGTCTGGAGGACCAATGGGACCAGCGAATAGGGGATAGGGAGGACCGGATTCAACTGTCACAACATGCCCTCGGTCCATCAAATGGTGGTGCTCGCCCACCAATCTCTTACGAGGGATTCCCTTCCACAAGGAGACACCTACGCAAACCATAGTAACGGATGCCTCTCTCCGAGAATGGGGAGCGCAGACAGATCACCTTCAAATTCAGGGCAAATGGTCACCAAAGGAAACTACTCATCATACCAATCTGTTAGAGTTACAAGTAGTTAATTTGGCTCTGAAGCTTTTTAACCATCATTCCGTGCTAGCTCCGGTAGACAGGAGTGTTGTAGTGTACCACTCTCTGTGTCAGGCAGGCTATCTTGAAACAAATCCTTGCTTTGAGAGGGAGCCACTTGAGTTGAATTAGGTCCAGCATGATGTGATCGCGTTTTCTAGAACCTGTAATGAGTCTGGCAGCAGAGTTCAGGGTAGCCCTTAGAGGGGCTAGATTAGCTTTAGGAAGCCCAGCCAGGGTCACAATTCCATAATCCAAGCAGGAGATGACAAGGGACTTGACTGCTAACTGCATATCATCGGGAGGCAAGAACGGTTTGATTTTCCTTAAAGTTTTGAGTTGAGGATTGGCTCCTCTAGTTGTTGAACTAATGTGGTCTTTCATGCTCAGGTGTTTGTCCAGCGTTTTGCCTAAAGATCTGGTGGAATCCACAATATGTGGAGTGCATTTGAGGGCCGTTAGCTGTTTGAGCCAGTAGGATGTTTGTGGGGGGCAATCAGTAGGAATTCAGTCTTGAGGGTATTTAGCATAATGTGATTGTGAATTAGGCAATGTTGAGTTTTCATGTGGGCAGAGTTAAGAGTTTTGATATAGTCAGGTGAAGAGATTTCTAGGTTTATTTGAGAGTCGTCTGCATACATGTGATAATATATATTCGAGTGGTTCAGAATTTCCGTAAGTGGTTCCATGTACAGGTTGAAGAGCGTGGGTGATAGTGCAGATCCTTAAGGGACCCTAATTGAGACTGGTGTGTTGTTAAAAAGGGAATAGTTGACTTTGGTTCTCTTTGATCTATTGTGTGGGAATGAGGTAAACCAATTTAAAACGGTGCCTGATAAGCCCATCCTTTTTTCGAGAAGATCAATAAAGTTATTGTTAGAAATGCGATTTCTGGTTGGCTGAGGCTTGCGCCAAAGCCAGGCAGAAACCACCACTCTAGTCAGGGCTGGGGAGTTACACGCCAAAGATAACCCCTGCTCACCCCCTTGGTAGCTTGGCACGAGCAGACAGGCTTATCCCTGAGGCGATGTGTAAAGCGTTTGCGCGCGCACCCAGCAACAACACCCAAGGCCCACCACAAAGGAAACTCCACACAAGGTATTATATAAAAATAACCTTTGTATTATACACAACACATTAGATAAAAACACACACTTTACAATGTGCCAACAGGCACGGGCAGAATTTACAAGGGATTATATATACAGGGGACAGGGCCACATGGACCACTGTCAGGAATTAGCACTTTGTAGAAATAGCACTTAGAACGTAGGAATAATATTTGAGAACATAGCACACAATCACTGTAGCACTAAAAATAGAACAAGCACACAACCAGTAACTACTGGTATCAGAACGTACCACCTACGCAACCCTAACCACCTTTAGGAATACCACGCAGGGAACTAGGACCTCACTAGTACCAACTGTACAAGGGGAAAAACAACCACCTAAGTATCACAATACCTGTAGGGGTAAACGCACATTACACATGACGCATAAAACCATTCAGAGGTGTAAGCTCAATTCAGGACAGAAAATATCATGAAGGCATTGCGCAGGCGCAAAAAGTACATGTATTAAAATCACCAGGTACCCTAGGGGAGGGCACAATACAGAAAAACCGTCCCCAGGCCAACTGGCTCTCAGGGGTGCAGAAATGACCAATCCACTAATGTCAGGGGGCGACTGCGCAGGCTGCGCAAGCCAGGCGCACAATGTACAACCTAAACGTTGCAGCTGCCCACTAAGTGCTGGGCAGCTGTAGGGACTGGGGCCTGGGCACCTCTCGGCCCTTTAGAACAATTATGGCAGTCGTTGGAGCCTGTCTGGGCTCTGAATCAATAATGCCCCCGTAACGTTGGAGCCTCGTGGGCTCTGAAACAAACCATGTGCCCCGTTTGGAGTCCCTCTGGACTCTAGCCAATGTCGCCCCCAACGTTGGAGCCTCGTGGGCTCTCAAACACAAATGCCCCCGTATAGGTTGGAGCGGCCCGCTGCCTTCCGGGGCCGCTCTTCTTTGCACAGAATGCCCCCTCGGTCTCTCGGGGCTCAGGAACAACCAAATGCGGCCCTCGTTGGAGCGCACACACGCTCTTGGGAACCTACTCGGTCCCCCCACACTTCAACACAGAGCCTTACTCACCGGGACTCCGGCGGCGCTTCTCGTGGAGCCTCCGAGGCTCCAGGCTCACAGGACTCGTCGGGATCAGGGCGGCCGGCACTAGAGAGCTCCTGCTCCTCGGGGGCTCTCTCTCTCTTACCCGGTGGCCTCTTCTCTCCTTCCGGGAGCCGTCCAGTGCGGAGTGGGCTCCCGCCTGGACTTCCGTTCCAAGCCGAGGCCCCGCCCCCGTCCTACGAGACGTTGCCTGACTTCCTGTTTGGGAACCGGGCCGCCGCGGTGATTTCTCCGGTGATAAGAGGGGTGGGCTCCCTCGGTATACAGTATATGGCGGGGTGGGCACCCGCCGTAGGAATACTTATATAAGCGGGGTGGGCACCCGCCACAGGACACCAGGCGGGGGAATCCCTACGCTGGGGATTCCCTCTAAAAAGATCGCAGCCCCGCGCTGCAGGCAGCAAAGAGAGGCGCTCGGGTAAATCAGGGAAGCGCTCTGCCATAGAAATGAAGCGCCTCTCAGCAGAGTGCAGGTACAGCGCCCACCAAGCGCTAGGGCAGCCTAGAGTCCATAAGGCTTAGTAAGGAAGCACAGCAAATAAAGTCCAAAAGGGTCCCAGAAGTCCTCCAGGTATCCAGGGGCTGGGCAGGGCCCAGGGAGGCAAGCCTTCCCCTGGGCCCCAGCAGCAGCATGCCCCTGGTAGATTCGAGTTTGGAACAAGAACATTTTGTAAGGGGACACAGCCCCTTTTTATACACCAAATCCCTTTGTTCTGGGTTCAGGGTGAGGGGGAAAACCAGTTGCAGCTGGTTGGGGAGCACCCTTGATGTGCTCAGCCCCTCACTCTATTCACTGGCAGGGCTAGGGTCGTCAGTCGCACCACAGGGGGCGGCGCCAGCATTGTGTGGGGAAAACCCTGCCCTATTCAGGACCCAGGTGTACTCCTCCCACCCATCTAGCTGCTGATCTCCCCATTCACCACTGGGTGACTCATCCTGACTCTGGGGAATCCCTAGCCCGTCACATGACATGACCAGCCAATCACGCGACAGACACACTGCACACTGAAGTGCCCACTTCCAGAAGTGGCACTTCCACACTAGGTACATGCACGCCGCACACATCATCGCGCAGCATTCACTCCCACGAGTCCGCACATACCAAACTCGGGCCTGCACACCCCACGCATCAGGAACTACTAGGGACACATACATTCCCCATGCATTCCTATGGGAGGGCAGGCCTATCTCACCACATGCACTCAGAGCACGCACGCACTTTACCCTGGGACACAGGGAAAGTGCGCAGAAACCAAGAAAGTCACCAATAAAAAGCAAAAAAAGTTCAGGGGTGAACCTGCCAGAAGGGCCAAGTCCAACAGTTATCATGTTTGACCGCGTCGAACGCTGAGGAGAGATCCAGGAGAATAAGTAGGCAACTTTCATTTTGGTCACGAAACCTGAGAGCATTATCAGTAATGTGTGTCCGGGCAGTTCGGTACTGTGACCCAATTGGAAACCCGATTGGAAATGATCAAAGTTGAAACTGATCGATGTGATTATACAGTTGTGTGTGAACTAATTTCTCAAGTAGTTTGGCTAGGGTCATGATATTGGAAATGGGCCTAAAGTTGTTAGGATCATTTAAGTCTGAATTTGGGTTTTTAGGTATAGGGGTGACTTGGCCAGTCTTGAGGCAATATGGAATCCAGCCTTGAAGGAGAGCTTCATGGACAATCTTGGACCAGAGTGGGAGTATGGAAGGTATAAGATCTTTGAAAAGCTTGTTGGGCAGAAGATCCTTGAAATGATTTGAAGGTTTTCATGAGTTTCTAGTTTTAAGAAACTCCGCATCGTCTGGTAGAATAGAGGAATTCCATAATGCCTGATTTTTTGGCAAGTGAACCATGGAGCCAGAGAGAGGAGAATTCAACAATGTGAATAGCGGGGCAATGGATTGGATCAGGCCCAGTGTGTTTTGGTGAGTTGCGCTGTAAATCTAGTTAGATCTTTCTTATCGTTTCGATGAAGTGTGCAGAAAATTCTTCACTGCTAGGGGTTAAGTCATTGAGTGTAGAGTGTTGATTAGTTGAGTGGTTAGCTTGTTGTTTGATAACTTCGAACAGTTCTTTCGGCCTGTTTTTGGCGTGGTCGAGCTGAGACCTGAAGTGAGCAGTTTTGGCACTATGGATATGTTTGTTATAGGAGTTTCTTATTGTCCTCAGCTGCTAAATGTGTGTTATAGAGGGAGAGTTTCTCCATGACATTTCCGCCAGCATCCGTTTACGTCTTTCCTCACTAAAGGAGCAGCTGTACCAGGGACTGAAACTAAATCTGAAATTATAGGCACGACAAATATAACAAATGCCTGGGAATAAAGTCTTTTGCCCCCTTCTATGGGAGATGCACTTGCTCCAGAAAAACGCGTCTGGAACTCTGGGATTCAGTTTAATGCTAGGTTAGATTTTACTAATCAGTGTTTGTCATGCATTCTGAAACATATCTTGCAATCGAAAGTTCTGCATATGCCCTTCGATGTGGAAAATATTTTTGGGAAGCATGTAGAGGAAGAGCTACGGGGCTTCAAAAAGGATACTGAGACTGCACGTTCCTTAGGCACGTTGCAACAAAGGCGTTTTCAGTCCTTTCGTGGAGGTAGAGGTCAGTTCCAGCAAAGACCATCATTCAAGTCATACAGATATTAACCATATGGTCAGCAGAGTTGCAGACCGCAATATGGGGGGCAGCAACAGCAGCAATTTCGTACCTCCAATCTGTCATACAATCAGCAATCGGCTAGATGCAAGCCTGCAGGACGAGGAAAATTGCAGGATTCCTCAAGATGTCAGTGACGCTTGTCTTCTGCCAGCCACCTCATCTCGTTTTCAACCTCTATGGTCCCATCAGCTCTCTCCATTTCTATATCAATGGCAAGCCATCACGAAGGACACGTGGGTGTTGGATATCATCCAACACGGCCACACCCTAGAATTTGTCCACAAGCCTCCTCGAACTCCACCTCCAAGAAAAATGCATCATCATCATTTATCCTTGTTAAGGCAAGAAAGATCGACTCTGCTAAAGAAAGGGGCGATAGAGACGGTGCCTTTCGGACAACGAGGGAAGGGCTTTTATTCCAATTTCTTCCTAATAAAAAATGTGGGAAATGGAAACAGGTCATAGACCTCAGACAGCTAAACAAATACATCAAGAAGCGGTCATTCAGAATGTTGTCCCTTCAAGAGATTCTCTTATCAATAAACAAGGGAGATTTTCTAGTGGCCTTCGATCTCTAGGACTTTTGCATCCCCATTCAGGCAAAGCATCGCTAATTCCTAAGGTTCAAGGTGGCTGTGGATCACTTCCAGTTCAAGGTTTTGCCATTCGGCCTTCGCTCAGCTCCCAGAGTTTTCATTAAATGTATGACCCCCGGTAGCCGCTTTTCTGAGAAGGCAGGGGCACCAGGTTTACCCCTACCTGGACGACTGGCTAGTGAAAGGAGCTACATTTCACTCTTCCAGAAAATCTTCGCATGCTTGTCAGCGGCTCTTCAAGTTTCTGGGGTTACAACTCAATGTGGAGAAGTCACAATTGATTCCAAGCCAGAAGCGTATTTTTCTAGTGGCATTTCTGAACACAAAGTCGATTAAGGCGTTTCCCACTTCAGAACGGATGCTCAAGTTAATGCGCTTAGCATCCCTTCTACGCGCAAGAGAGTCCACTCCTGTGAGAGTATTCAAGTCCTTACTGGGGATGCTGTCGTCATGCATTCCGTTGATTCCAAATTGTCGGCTGCACAGGAGGCCTCTCCAGGAGCAGTTAGACATGCAGGTACAGGCGCCCGGCTCATTCAAGGACATCATCTCTCTCTCTCTCAGACAATGAAACAGGCTCTGTCATGGTGGGAAAAAAAGCAATAGCTCTCCAGGCCTCTCGTTTTTAACCAGCACAGCCTCGTTCTATTATGACAACGGACGCTTCAATGGACAGCTGGGGGACGCATTTACAGGAATTGCAAATCCACGGAAAATGGTCAGTTCAAGAAATGTTTTTACACATCCATCTTTTGGAGCCGAGGACAGTGTTTCTGGGGCTGCAAGCTTTTCTTCCCAGAATCCAGGGATCCTCTGTTCTGGTAAGGACAGACAACACCACAAAAATGTTCTATCTTGCCAAATAAGTGGGCACCAGGTCTCTCACGTTATCCGACAACGCCCAGGAGATTTGGATGTGGCTAATTCAACACAACATAACATTGCAAATAGAGCATGTTCCTGGCGTGGGCAACGATTGGGCGGATTTTCTAAGCAGAACCAATTCCCAATGTCAAGAATGAGAGTTAGACGTGGACCAGCTGAGACGAGTCTTCAAACTATGGGGCACTTCAAAACAGGATCTTTTCGCGACAGAAAGCAACAGGAAGTGCGAAAGGTTCACCAGCAGGTTCCCTCAGAAAAACTCTTGGGGGAACGCCCTGCAGATGCTGTGGACGGGGACGTTAGCATATGCGTTCCCGCCGTTTCCCCTCATCCCAAGCGTATTGAGCAAGATGAAGAAAGAACCCTGTCATCTCATTCTCATAGCTCCGGCATGGCCGATGCAGTTTTGGTACACGAAGCTTCTCCTGTACTCAATATCTCTGCACATTCTCTTTCCTTCAATACCAAACCTACTCTCAATGAACATCGGTCCAATTGTTCATCCTCAAATAAAATCTTGAAGTTTGTCAGCTTGGAACCTCATGACTATGAATTCACAGATTTAAACATCACTCCAGATTGCAGGTCCATCCTCCAGCGGGCCAGAGCTGCCTCCACCAATAGGTCATATGCTGCAAAATGGAAGACATTCTGCCATTGGTGCGGGGAAAAAGACTTGCATCCTTTGCTCTCAACCCTGTAACAGGTTTTGCCTTACCTGCTTGACTTGGCTAAATCAAAATTGGCTCACTCATCAATCAAAGTACACTTGGCGACAATTTCCAGGTTTCGCAGGAAACCAGGAGAGCTCTCTTTTTGGTCAACAAGAATTGTTAAAGAATTTATGAAAGGCCTCTTCAGGGTTTTCCCACCCTTAAAGTGCCCTGCAGTCCCATGGGAATTAAACACAGTGCTAGCCCAATTAATTTAATCGTCTTTCGAGCCCATACACAAGGTTGATTCAAAACATAAACAAAAATAATGTCATGAGCAATGCCAATAGCTCTAACTTTAACAATGCCGAGACTATTGCATTGTAAATGCTTGTTAATGTTGTCAGGTGTTACACAAGGAAATATTTTGTATTTTAAATAACAATAACTAAAATGCGTCGTGTATTATCAAGCATACAGTTAAATGCGGTTAAATGTGGTTGCTCAACACCTAATTGAAAGTGACCTATAGAAGAAAATATGTGTAAAGAATGCGGATGTTTTTCACTTGATGTGTTCAGAAAATATAATTTTTTCACCAGCTTCTGGTTAATTACTTAATTTATCTTTTTAATATTGTTTTACGTTTTTTGGTGGTATGTCTTTTAATACATGCCCAGTTCTTGCTGGAGCCGTAAAGATAGCTTACCTCAGTTCTCCTGAAGTCTGGATTCTGGGTGTGGTGGGCAGAGCAGAGAGATGTCAACAATAACATGGTAAATGATTTGGGATGTGCAGGAGCTACATAAAATGATTTGGATTTCGTGGTATGAGATGCAAAGAAGTGGTTTCTATATTATACAGTGTGCTCCACCTATTTTACATGTAAGAGGTAATGGACTTGGGAATATCTGAGGTTCTCACCTTTGTTTATTAACCCCTTCGACGCGCATGACGGAGCGGTTCCGTCATGCACGTCGGTTGCGCTGTGCGCATGACGGAACCGTTCCGTCATGGCCCCGCCCGCGCACGGAATCTTCAGCGTGGCGCGGAAATCCGCGCCGCGCTGAAGGGGTTAATGAAATGCCCTGTATGCCAGTGTATATATTTTCTCTGGCGGATGCTTCTAACTGTAGGTTCATCACTTTAGAATGATTCCCAAGCGCTGGACAGGATGCAACACTTTTTCCAGCAATGCTCCTTGATGGTGGTAAGTGAAACCTGGTGGCTCTGTGCTGGCTCATTACTGCCCCAAAAGTCATGGACAATTTTTACATGAACTTACAAGAGGCCAGTGGGCTTGATACCTCCCCCGTCACTTGCCCCACCGATAGAAAGAGTGCATCATTTGTGGGAGTATTTATGATGGGCATCTATGGTCCTAGAATTGCAGCTGCCTTCACTCGACACCAAGAATAATGGGCTAGATGTATCAAGCGTTTTACCGTTTGGGAACCGTAAAACGCTTGATACATCTGGCCCATTATTCTTGGTGTCGAGTGAAGTCCGCTGCAATTCTAGGACCATAGCCGATGTATCATTCCAAAAGGACTTTCGCAAAATAGGAAATTACAATTTTTAAAATGCATTTAGGGAATCGTAATTTTAGACTCATTAAATGCCATGCTGGAAACAAAAAAATATTGCGACCTGGCTTTAAGGAATCGCATGAAATTTCCATTAATTCCTATGGGCCTCTAGGCCCATAGAAATGAATGGGCCGCCATTCCTTATTTGCTGGTTGCAATGTGCGAGTCGCAAATAATGAATGCGTAGGAATCGCAATTTTATTTGCAAAACCTACATACATTGCATTTTGCGAGTCCATAATAGCGAATCGGTAAAAATTGCTATTGAGGACTTGCAAAATGCAATGTTGATACATCTGGCCTAATGTCCTTATAAAACTTTTGCAACGTTAGCCAGCCATGACTGGTCCCTTTCTTCCCTTTAACAAGGCCCTCACTTATTCCTTGATGGCCACTTGTTCAAAGTCCTGTTCTTGCCCATCAGTGAATAGGCTGGAATCCAGACCTCCGATGCCGACGCCTGAAGATCATTGTCTTACTAAACACTACCCCTAGGAGCCTAGTGTTCAGTCTTCAGCCAGCAAAGTGAACTCCAATTATTTCCCCACAGCTCCTCTCTATCAGGATTCCATGAGGATTTAGGAGTTTGGAAAACCAGTGTTCCCCTTGGCTAGGGTGGCATTGAGATCTGTCAATGCAGGCAGTTTCTTGGGTCACTACACACTTCCTTTTGGGACATGGCCAGCGTGATCTTGCCCGTGGTACCAGAAGACCTTAGGGTTTCTCTTGTTCAAACAATTCATGATGTGACAAAATATATGATTAGTGCTGGCTGTGATACTACTGAGTATACTGGGAAGGATGGTTGCACCAGTGTTGTGCTCTCTCATGGATATGCCCTTTGATGCTGAAAAGCTCATTTTGCTGTGGAGTGTTTTAAGGGTCTTAGAGCCACAGCGCAATCCCTGGGGTTGTTGATCCCTGCCAAGCTGTCTTCACATAAGTTAAGAAATTTCAAAGGCTACTCTAGGGGGCCAGCTAATAGACACAGACAGTCTCCCTGACCGCTACAGCAGTCACCCAAGTAATTTGGAGTCTGGGGACATGGGTCTGGCAGGCAGTGCACAGGTCAGCAGGGGCACCAGTGTCCCAGCCCCCTTCACTTGCAGCAACAGCCACCAAGCCACTTTAGTTTGCCTTTAGCGTGGCACGCCCATTGTTTGGGGGGCAGGATCCGGTATTTCCTTCTGGGGTGGCAATCCATCACATCCGACAGATGAGTCATACAAATCATTCAACATGACTATGCCTTACCCTTACTTTTTGCTCTGCCAAACTTCCTCCCCGCCCACATCCAACCGACTTTTGGAGGAGCACCTCTCCATTCTATTGCAGGAGACTTGATTGTTGCTCTCAAAGGTGCTATCAAGGGGTTCCAGACTCCGAAGGGAGAGATGGTTGTTAGTCTCATTTTTTCCTTGTGTCTAAAAAGGTCTCTGGCCTTTATTGAACCTTTGAACCCAAAGCCTTCCGGAAGGCCAAATTTAAACGCTCACACTGACCCAGATCTTAGCTGCTCTGGAATTCAAAGACTGGATAGTGTCCTTTGATCTGCAGGATAAGAACTTTCACATACCCGTCCTGCAGTTCCACAGACCTTGCCTGCGGTTCATGGTCAGCCAGGAGCATTTTCAGTTTGCAGTGCTTTCCTTCGGCCTCACCAACGCCCCTCAGAAGTTCAGAAAATTGTTGATAGTGGTCGTGTCACTACTTTGGAGGCTAGCTCTAACAGTTTTCATCTACCTCAATAACTAGCTGTTGAATAGCCTACTAGCCACGGTCAGTCAGACCACCGCCAGTTGACGGTGAACCTCAACATTGTTGTGGTTCATGATCAATGAGCCAAAGTTGTACCTTACACCATTGCAGAGGTTACCATTTTCTTTGAGCTATTCTCGATAAAATGTGGTTCAGGGTCTTCCGTCCACTGCAACAAGTCCAGGACATTTGGGCTATGATCCTGATGTTTCATGCTTGGGCCTGGATCTCGGTCAGAGCAGTCCTCGGGCTTCGTGGCCTCTTAGTCTCCTGCATCTTCCTCATCGACTACACCAGGTTGCACATTCAGGTTCTGCAATGGAATCTGAAGTTCCAGTATGCCCAGCACCTAAGAAGCCTATTGAAAGCCATCCAAATTTCAGAAGAACTTGCATTAATGGCTGCTCAGATGCAGTTGTCTCAGTGGTAGGCCCCTCTCCCTTCCCACCCACAGCTGATGGTGGTAACTGATGCATCACTACTAGGTTGGGAACGTCATCTGGAGGTGATGGAGAAAAGAGGACTCTGCTCTCCGATGAAAAGCCCAGCTCTATATCAGTCTGTTAGAGTTGTGGGCCATTTGTGTACCTGGTGCAGGTTCTCCCGGACCATCCATTACATGGTATTGCAAAAAAAGCAGGGCAAAATGTGGTCCTGGGTTTATGGCAGTGCGCTTTTGGAGTGGATTGGAGCTTTGGGGCGTTTTAGTGGTCGTGGACTGGCAGAGCAGACTAGCTAAGCCTGCATCAGCAGGAAGATCATGAATGACATCTACATCACGAGGTGGTGCAGGGCATCTCCTGTGTGACTTCCGGCCCAGAGTTCTTGAACAGATCAGGAGCGACTGGGCCCAGTCATCCTAGTGGCTTCAGATTGGGGCAGAAGAGTATTGTACCAGGAACTTCTGGGCATGAGCCTCTGTCCTTCGATCAGGCTTCTACTTCTAGAGCATCCCAGGGGTCCTGCACCCAAATCTACACAATCTACACCTACATGCATGGAGATTGAATGGTGGCAGTAGACTGCGCTTGATCTGCTGCCTGAGGTGGTGGATGTCATCTTCGACGCAAGTCAGTCTACCACAAAGTCCATTTATGCTTCGTGTTTGGACAGATTTGTGGCCTGGTGTGGTATCCTCGACTCACCCTTTGTAAGCTAGCCATAAGCTGTTGAATGTTTTTTTGTTAATTTTGTCTTTAGCTCAACAAGGCATTGCTGTTGGCACTATTATTTGTCAGACAAATCACCTGTTGTGAGGAGGTTCATCAAATGTTTCCCGCAAGTTTCCTCCCAAAAAGCAGATAGGTGAAGCTGATAACTGAAAGGGTCTCTTAATTGCTTGCTGAGTTTCTGTATGCATTTTTTGTGGATGAGTGAGAGGGTGAATGTAAGGATGAGTCAGCACGTGATTGAATAGATGCATGAGTGCAGGGGTGAGTGACTAGGAGCATGTATGATATGTGCTTGAGTGCATGTGTGGATGGATGAGCCATTGCATGAATGGAAGCAGTCAGCCACTTTGATCTGTAAATCATACCTATTAGCCTTGGGACTTGTCCTACCCCTTAGTTGCTAACAGTGTCCTCATAAATACTGTTTTGACTTCCCAAGCCTATCTTTCTTAATTGTCCCTTCCTCTTTCTGGTTGTTGGAAATCTCACACACTGGCAGTAACAAAGCACTACTAGGACTAGGATGTTTGTAGCAATTCATGTATTTTTAAACCAATTACCATCACCCATCTCCTCATCTCCAAGATTGTCCAACATGATTTTGCAACCGGTACGAAGATTGATGCTTAGTTGTATACACATCATTGGTTTTACCACTTTTAGAAACAGTTTTTAGTTTCTTATCACATGATTGTGGTAGTTCATTCTTTATAATTATGAGCGAGAAAAAGGAATAAGAGTAACGGAGTCACCATAAAGACAGCTGTAATATTATAATGCTTCATCTCATCAAAGTTTGTATCTGAGCCAGTGAAAGCATGAAAGAACGAATGAAGTTGCTCATAGAGCTCATTATTACCCAGAATTTTTGAATTATTGAACAGTTGCAATTTTTTGCTGTATTAAAGTTGTGTCTTGCTTTAATATTTCACAGATCAACCTCACAATCCAATGGTGAATGCTGGAGCAATTGTAATATCTTCTTTAATTAAGGTAAGTTTGCATATTGTTGTAGCTAATATAGCATTGCAGTCCATAAAGGACAAATAATGTGTACTTTTTCTGTTGTCAATGGAGATCGAGGCACCATATGCATTTTATTATGTCACTAACTAAATTCATGCTTTCAATTTAACTCCATGTGTGATAAGGACACAAATGGCCTCTCCTAATACTTTATCAAATGTAATTTTTTTTAAATGAATTATTTCAAAATATATATATTTTTTTAATGAGCAATTGCAAATATTGCGGCTTTGCTGAACGCTACCCCACTAACTGATATGCTTTTTATATTAAGTGGCCAAAGAAGCCTCAGAAGTAGGACCTCCCTAAATTTGGAAGTATTTATTTTGCCAAGAGGCATTCCTTCACCGGAGCCACAACTATTACTTGGAATTCTGACCTTGAAATTCGACACAACCTCACTCTTTGGGTTCTTTTGCCTCTTTCTAAACAGATACTTACTTCCCTTCTAAAAACCTACTAATGACCTACCGAATTGTCATTCATATGTAAGATGTTCTCTATAATGTTTGTGTGAAAGAAATGCTTCTTCTGTTGAAGCTCAAAAAATGCTCTTCTCCGTTTATATATAACATGATAATTTGAGCTATCTGTAATGAGCCATAATACTATTTGATGCAGTACAGCTGAATAATACTGTTAACTTTGTACATGATTGACTCGATGAGTATTTGAGTTTCTCTGTTTCCTGTTTTACTCTCCTTAATGGTAGGGGAAGCTTTTCAAGTTTACTGTTCTTTATGAATTAGGCATCCTAATTTGTTTTCTTTTTACAAATCTCAGTTTTTCTCAGGATTTTCATTACACATAATTAAACATGATGCACTGTCTTTTACAGTTCTACAACTAGTGGATAATTTACAATATAGAAATATATTTACGCAAAGGAAAACATACTAAGATCGTTAAAAGGCTTTCATAGTGATGTGATGTTAAGGTGGCATTTTACCTTACAGGAAATATTGGAGAGAGTTGAGGTCCCCAGCTGATCCATAAGTCACATTACCTTTCCTCTGTCTGCAGATCGTCTTTAACAAAACTCCTGGGACGTCCTTTCCTTTCAGCATGGAACAGTATAGACACATTTTGTACAAAAAAGAAACTAGAAATCCTGTAGTTTTTCAGGGAATTTGTTGCTGTTTTTATGATGGGCTTTCCATACAGGTCCAAGTTCCTTTTTTGGGTCGATATAAATTGTGCCAGTAACAGACAGAAGCCTCTTTCCTGTAGACCTAATAACATCTATTGTACCTCTTTAATTGAACGATTCTGTCCTGGTAGTTAAACTAATATCGGCTGCAGCATGTATTGTTCCTTCCTCAACATCAATAGCTACCTACAACAGTGTGCGTGACTAGAAAAATGTCCTCAACAAAATGAGGCTTTTACATTGACACCAACTGAGCATTGCAAAACACGATTTTCCAAACAAAATCCCTCAGCACCTAGGCACCCTAAGAACTCAATGACAGCAAATATACATATTCAAACACAAAAAAGAAATGGAAACAGGCCACCCCGCCATCAATTAAACAGGCACTGCCTCCGTCCGCAGCCGGACCTTCCAGTCCCGCATTCATACATGCATAACGGTTTGTAGTAACAATTACTAATAAAAGTAAGAATGCACAACAATATTACATTTGTATAAATGATTTGGAAATAATTATGTTAATGAGTAATTCAATGAAAAAAAGCAAAGGTTAAAGATTAGGTATAGTTAGGGAAAATGCATTTATTCTTTCTATACAAACAAATGTACTCTGGCTAGCGATTTAGCAACATTGTGTATAGAGGAGCTTGAGTTATAGTAATTTGCAGATGGTGCGCAAATTATAAATGTAAAGTATAACTGCAACTTTAGAACTTAAACTGTTCATGTAGTTTAAGCTTGGTTTGTATAGATAGAATAAATAAAGTTTCCACAACTATAACTAACCTTTAAACTTTATTTTTTTCCATTAAATTTCAGTAGTTTTAATTTTTTAATAAAAAGGTGTCAAGTTATGAAGTTGACTGTCATAGAATAGAGTATAGTGAAGTTGAGTGAAGTGTTGTAGAGTAGAGTGGAGTGGCGTACAGTGGAATAGCATACAGTGGAGTGCCATAGATTCATGTGTATTGGAGTGACGTGGGGTGATGTAGAGTGGCATTGAGTGGCTTGGAGTTTCGTAGAGTGGAGTGGGGTAGAGTGTAATTGGGTAGAGTGGAGGGGCATAAAGTGGAGTGGCATAAAGTGGAGTGGTGTAGGTTTGAATAGCATAGAGAGGAGTGGCGTACAGTGGTTTAGAATGGAGTAGAGTCGAATAGCATAGAGTGAAGTAACGCAGAGTGGAATAGCATACAGTTGAGTGGCAAAAGAGTGGAATTGCGTGGAGTGGTGTACAGTGGAATGGAGTTCCATAGAGCGAAGCGGTATAGAGTAGAGTGAAGTAATGTAGAGTAGGGCAGGGTGACGTAGAGTGGAGTGGTATACCATGGAATAGCATACAGTAGAATGGGGAGGCATAGAGTGGAACACTGTAGAGTGAAGTGGTGTAGCATAGAGTGGAGCGGAATAGTGTAGAGTGGAGTGGTGGACAGTTGAGTGGAGTGGCATGCAGTAGAGTGGAGTAGCATATAGTGGAATACTGTAGAGAGAAGTGGTGTACAGTGGAGTGACATAGTGGAGTGGGGTGGAGTGGAATAGCATAGAGTGGATACCGTTCAGTGTCATGGCATGGACTGGAATGGCATAGACTGGAGTGACGTACAGTGAAGTGGAGTCGTACAGTGAAGTGGTGTGTTGTGAAGTGAAGTAGAATCGCATACAGTGGAGGGGAGTACAGTGGAGTAGAGTGGACTGGTGTGTTGTACAGTGTGTTAGATTGGAGTTGCATAGAGTGTCGTACAGTAGAGTGGCTTACAAAGGCATAGAGTGTTTTGGCGTAAAGTAGAGTGGAGTATTGTAGCACAGTGGAGTATGCTGCAGTTCTGTGTCGTAGATTGGAGTAAAATGGGGTGGAGTGGCGTAGAGTGTTGTACAGTGGAGTAGAGTGGAGAGTAGAGTGTTGCAGAGAGGCATTGTTGTGTAAAATGAGTCTCTGGCCTACAAGGTTCGCTTCCCCCGCCCACGGGGGACACTAGTCAACTTAGTTCAATGCACCAACGCTGAATGTGAAAGACAAGATTTTGTAGCCCCTGCCAGACTCCACTCAATACATAGTTCAAGTGGGGTCAATTCTTTTAGGTGACTAAGTCTCAGGGATGCCGTTGTGATCGAAAACAAACCTATTTGATTTTTCTCTATCACACACACACATAAGATGCCGGTGGTGGCTGGTGACATTTGAAAGTGGTGAGGCGTAAAAGTTCTGGTAAATTCCTGGCGACTAACGGTCCTAGCGAGCGTGACTGACTGTCATAAGGGAAGGGGCTCGAGAGGGGCAGTTCTCCACTGAGAAAAGTTTGTAAAAATAATGGGCAAATGGTGCCTTTTAAAGCATATTTGAGAAAGCAAGAAGGTTAGTAAAGCAATTGTTAAAGTGTTTGCATCCAGATATATAACCCAGCAACTGAAAAACATTTTACACCAGACAGGACTTTTGGCTTTGTCACTGGTTGCTATCTGTTCAAGATAGATGAGTAACAATGATTTTCTTGTAAATAATGCTGAAAATGTTTAAATTCGGAAATTGAGAGACTGTGAATTAAACGTTACTGAGGCCTGTGGAAGGGGTAGCAGTCTTCATTGGTTCAATCATGCCCATTATGCTCATTCTACGTTAGACACGTGCACCCTTTTATATGCGATTGTGTGCAAGTGTGTGACGTTTGAGAATTAGCAAATATACACATGTTAATTGCACATACTGAAGACTAAAAACCTATAGTCTTCGTAACACTCATTCAAGTGGTAATGATCATCCTCGTTGCAGTGCACTGAAGCTGGACACTGTGAATGCAGCCCCAAATCATCAGTAACTAAAAGCGCACATTGCCATTCACTTCTAAATCATTGGAAGGGCTAACCCTAACCTTCAACTCTCTACCACAGTCTCCTTTTCATAAACCTTCCTTGGAGGGGTCTGAAAATAACTGGAGCGTTAACCGTGCAATAGCAGGGAAAGCTCAGCAGCTTGCCACAGAGCTATTGAAAGACCACTCCTGTTCACATTGCTTTTTTTCCAACTCGAGCCCTTGTAATAGGACCTTATCCCCACTCTGTGTTTGATTCTTTTGGACTGCCAATATTGCAGCCTGAATGTCGTGCTTTATTTCTGCGTTCGAGCTGATGACAGACTTACGATGTGTTGATAATATATAAATTGCATTTGCAAAACCTAACGCATTCTTGTTGTCTGCTTGTTCTTGAGAAGAATGCATGGTGATGGTGGTTTCCTCAAGATTGCGTATGTTGGCCATTCTCTTAAAAACATGTTTTATATGGCATGTTGTGTTGCTACACATGATCTGGCTCTCCTTTTGTTTATTCCCCGGTGTAGTAATATTTACACTCTGTTATGATACCGCACTTTTCGACACCATGCACTGATTTTATTGTACTTGTGATATGGCCATTTGTTGCTGTAGGTTTTACCACAGGAGCGCAAAGTTTGTTGGCACCTATTTCACTGCCGTAAACTCTTTTAATGTCTGGTAAACTGCAACAGAATTTCACTAGTGAAAAGTTATGGCAGTCCATTTGATATGGTCTCCAGCATGCATTTCCCTGTGGGTTCTGTGGCTTTAAAAAAAAAAAAAAGCACCTGAATAAGCTTTCTAAACATGGCCAAAGTTACATTTGTGTCTTGTTTGACATGCATGGTCTTACTGGAGCTCCAACTTGAGGCGCAGTAGAGCTATTGTGGTAGCGTATTTTTTCTTTCGTACAAAAAACCTGCCAATACATCAAAAAAAGTAATTTGCACAAGTTACAAATATGTACACAAAACTTAGTTTTGCTACTTACCTTTGGAGAGTTGTTGATTAACCAGAAGAATATTTGTTTTCAAATTTAGTGCCCCAAAACACACTCACCTGGTGCACACAGGTCAAACAAATTTATTCTCCACTGCCGACTCTTTGGACCAAACGGTCAGATCCAAGGGTTTTGCCATTCCGGACCCCTGAGTCCTGTGAGTGGTGAGGCACCGACTGGCCAGACAGACTGGGCAGCTGCGAGATCAGGACTCTCTCATGCAGGGATTCCTGGTCAACCCATCCGGCCCGACGATGGCCCGACCTCCACACCTGTCCGCGGGCGAGGATGGGTCACCCAATGGAGTCCCTGTTCGGGCGCCGACTGAAGGAAGTGACCTGATTAGGAACACCCGGGTCACCCGCGACCACCTCTCAACCTTCCTTACAAATGAAGAGTCGGTCAGACAGTAGATAATACAAACCAAGTATATTTTATTCAGTTTCACTAGAGCGGAGTCCAGTCTGACCAGCCTCTTAGGATTGCTGCAGAGGGACTGACTTCGGCAAACCTAGAGCTCCATTATGTACATTTCTGAACCAAGAAAGTCCCGCTCGTAATGGAATTCTACTAGCAGGTGCAGAAAAAACAAAGAAGTACAGTAGGATGAGTTTCGACTCTGAGGCTGGGCACACATTATCTCTATGCCAAGGTCGTTCTGTTCGTGCCTACCGCTCGACTAGTGGGAGAAAGCCTCTATCTATGGGGAAAGGAATGCTTTAATATTCATTAATAGAGCATGGCCTAACCTTGACGAAATTGAACTTTTCCACAGCCTTCTTCTCGAGGAGGGAATACGCAGTAGACAAAATAATTCAAAATGGAGGCTAAACATAGAATGGTGCCGCAAATGCTAACTTAACATGAGAACACTTGCAAAATAATCGAAATAGCAAAAACATATTCATTTCATCACAGGTCATAAAAAAGAAAAAGTGTGACCGACACTCTAGAGCAGGAAGTCCTTAACTCAGAGGCACTGCACTCCCAGGACCAGTCCAGAACACATCGACTCAACACTAAAAAGCAAGAATATAAGAAACACATCTGGAAGGAAGCCAGTGCTAGACGGACATCAACCCGACACAAGATCTATGAAATGGGGGATAAAGCAGGTAGACTGCTGGCATGGTTGGATATACGTGAACGAGCAGATAGATAGGTAGCCAAACTCCAAACTGACTCGGGGACCCACAACTCATTGTAGAAGAGTTTGCAAATTATTATGCTAAGATCTATACCCCTGTGACCACAGCCACAACAGCAGAGACTGTGGAATTCCTTAAGGACATCTGTGTCGCCACATTCACAGTGGAGGAGACTCTGCAGCTTGAGGGTGAGCTCACAGAGGAAGAAATAACCTTGGCCATAGGAGACATGCAATCAGGGAAGGCCGTAGGCCCCAACAGCATACCAATCATATTGTACAAAATGACAGCAATACAAGTAGCGCCACGCCTTATAGAGATGTACCAGGCCAGCATAGAGGCAGGGGCGCTCCCTAAAGACCAACGTCTAGCGACAATAGTCGAAAACCAGGTAAGCCAATGATGGAGTGTGCCTCCTACCGACCCATCTCGCTGCCTAATGCAGAAGCAAAAATACTGGCTAAAACATTGACAAACAGACTGACACCCTGCCTCAATAAACTGGTACACACAGATCAATCTGGCTTTATGCCGGGCAGGAACACTGCCTTTAGTCAGCGACGCCTACATGGGGTACTAGGAAGGAAAAACACTATCCAGAAGGAAGCAATCATCCTCTCCCTGGAGGCATGTATGACCTTCTATGCCATTGAGTGGACCTTTCTCTTCGTAGTCCTGTAGCATTTGGCGCTTGGCCCCCAGTTCAGGTCCTGGGTTCGCCTGCTATACACAAAGCTCCTGGCACAGAGAGTGGCTAATACTGGACGGTCAAGGACCTTCTCTTTGGGGCGTGGGACACAACAATGATGTCCCCTGTCGCCAATACTCTTTGCCCTCGTATTGAAGCCTCTTGCGGCATGGGTGAGTGGAGACCCCTTGATACAGGGACTCTGCTGGACTGCAGAATGGGAGGACCATATATCATTATATGACGACGACATCCTGCTTTACGTGGCCTCACCATCACGCTCCCTAGCTAGAATAATGAACATCTGTACAATTTTGGGGGGAAATATTCAGGTTACACGATAAATTGGAACCAGTCCGTTCTATATGTCTACGTGGTCCCCCACCGAAGATGCCCAGAGGGTGTGAAGTGACAATGCCAATGGACGGCTTTCGCTACTTGGGTATCTTTGTCACGCCGAACTCTGAGGGGTTTATGAATAGGAACGTCCAGGAGCCCTTGAAACGCTTATGGAGCGATGTTAAGCACTGGCGCTCTCGCCTACTAACGCTACTAGGGCGTGCAACGCTTTTTAAAATGATGGCGTTACCCAGATTCCTATATCCTCTCCATAATACGCCATTCTGGATACCACAAACATACTTTCAAGCAATAGATACTGAAGTACATACCCTCTTACGGGATGGGAAGCCACTCCCCATAACTACCAAAAAATTAGTTAAAGGGGGTATGATGGCGGCATAGCGCTCCCACAAATACAAGTGCATTACTGGCCATCACAGCTCATAGTCCTTAGCCACTGGAAACACTGCCCTTCTACGGAACCCATGTTTCAGATGGACAGATACATTTTGGGCGAGGTAGGTGCCCAACCAACACTATATGCCAAATCAAACAATAGAAGTCTCACGGGCCTACAGCTGAAATAGTTCACCTGTGGCGCACGTTGCAACAAACGTTGGGCTGGCACAATAAGCTGACACGGTTTACCCCACTTTGGGAAACAGAGAAGCTGGGTAGACTAATAGACTGCAAAGGATTCCAAAAGTGGGATCTCATCGGAATCTCAAAGGTGGGAGATCTCTGGGATAAGGGGAAAGTTATTCCATTTGAAAAACTGCAACAACAATACAACATGGCTGCAACTGAGGCATTCCGATACTTACTGATCAGACATGCACTCATGGCAGTGATCCCTGAGGGGACCATCCTCCCGGGGGTGTCACCATTAGAGGACAGGCTGCTCACAGATAGGATGGACCGTAGGGCGATCTCCCTCACATATCAAAAATTAATCAATAACTTGCCAGATCCAATGCAGGGCCTCCATGAAAGATGTCAAAGTGATATCGGGGAACTAGATGACATAGACTGGCAGGAAGCACTGGAATCCCAGCAGGAGGTGGCAATACCTTCTAGATTGTGATTAATCCAACTCAAGGTGTTCCACAAAACCTATCTACCCAGAGAAACACTAGTTAAAATGGGAAAAACAGATTCCCCGCTCTGTTTGCGTCAGTGCGGCGCAGCAGGCACATTCTACCTTATCATATGGGACTGTCCCAAGATTAGAAACTACTGGAGGGCAGTCAAGCACACAATCACTCGGGTACGCGAGACCCCAGTACCTCCAGAGCCCAAGGTATGTCTCCTCAATATTTGGGAGGCAACAGACCTTAACCGTAAAATGCAAGACTGGGCGACACTAGGTATTACGATAGCAAAGCGCAATATTGCTAAATACTGGGACGTACAGACCACACCTACACATATTCAATGGTGCAATGATATGGACTGGGCCATGGTAGCTGAGAAGGTAGTCTACATAAACAGAGGATGCTCAATAAAATGGTAACCGGTGTGGGAAGGATGGAAATGCCTATAGAGGAGGGCTGTGCACTCCGCCCACAAAGGGCCCACTGCTGTTGGAGATCTGAAGAAGGTCTAAATATCAGGTAGAGAGTGGATCACTGGTCCTGAAAGAACCAGGGTTAGCATAAACAGTACAAGGTACTGTTAAGAAACCCTCAATCGCGTTTTTTGCAGGTGGAATTCAGCGGTATGTTCGATTATCCGCTTCGTGCTTGACAACGTGACCGCATCATCATTGGGTTAATGAATGCTTCCTCCACCCGGAGGTTTTTCCTCTGGTTTTTTCAGTAGTGATCGTAGAACCGTGTGGGTGTATAGTAAAGTGATTTAAAGTGAGTGAAAATTAAGAAACTCGTAAATCCAGTATGTAATTTTAATAAGACTGGGTTTGAGTTGGTTAAAACGCTTTTCGTGCATGAGGCAGACAATTTAGGGTCTGGTGCACTATAAAAATGTGTCCAAAAAAGAGGTCGACATGTTTCAGCCCTATCTCGTGCCCCTAAGGGTCAGGTGGGCTTTCATCAGGAACTTGTCTATGTGTGGAGGACACTAATATTAATAGGTCTCCTTGTGAAAAAGATGGAATAAATTGTTCCACCAACAAATGTATGTTCGATTTGAACCTGTTTAAAAAAAGGAAAAAATAAGGGGAGAAAGAATAAAAGGAACAAACTGTATTCAGTCAGTATGTATGCCGTAACAATGTTCAAAACTCAGAGCATCAACTGTTGTAGCAACTAAAAAATGACAATACTTTAAATGTAATTTGGCAAATTGGCAATCAAACTCATATTCACATTCAGTAACGGCAAAATCAGCCCTCTTTTATATTAATCTGCAATTGCAAGAAAACAAAAAACTGACACAACATCCATTTTGTCATGAATAGGAAAAGGTCATATGTGCCTGGGAGGACACTGGGTTTCTAGGCACTGCAGGGACTGTTCACGTCGGGTTTAGGATACCACAGATGCCAGCGGGCACACGAACAGGCCCAGCACCTATCTAGGTTGCCCTGATGAAGATCCGCAAGGCCAAGGTTCAAACTCCCTCTTAAGGCCATCTAGACGGATCGAAACGTCGACGCCCTTTATACATTAGCCTGGGATACGCTGCATTTCCCACGTGCTATGTTAGAATTGGTTTCTAACTTTAGTTTGTAATTGTGTAACTCATTTTGTGCATAATTTGAAAACGTGACCAGGCTTCATAGGACGGTGATTAACAACCAGTCCATTGTCTAATTGTTTAAATGATTTTATGTCACAATATCCTGAATTCCTTTTCCTTCTTTTCACTTTTTCATACTCAAGCACTCTTACTATTTGCACGTTCCCCTTGGAGCAACCTTGATTGAAATAATTGTCTAAAGTAAAGACTATAAGAGAATAAACGTATGATGAATTCTTGATTTTGGTTTGTTGCATGTCTGATTCTATGTTGAACATTGTATTCAATACTGAGAGCCACCCAAATTTATCATATATAGCTCATAATAATTGAATGATATCACTAAGTACGGACTTACAGCCCACTTCTGATAAATTAAGGTCTAGGACCATTGTTTTTTGTATCGTAATTGCACCCAGGTCCTTGATTTTGGGTTACCCCATTTTTTGTAATGGTTATTGATGTAAATGCACTTTACTGAAGCTTTGTTCGGCCTTGTGTTCTTTAAGGTCTAATTCTCTTACTTGTGGAAAAAAAATATATTATATATATATATATATGTATATATATATATATAGGCAAATGGGTGGACAATGCTGATGACGAGACCCGTCTCATAACCACATACAGCAACAACATAAACAAATAAGAGCTATCAACAATAATCGGTGGCCAATAATTAAAACGGAGATGATCTTAGGTGACATGCTACCATCCATACCTACTTTGACTTTTAGACGGGCTCCTTCAATGAACAGTTCGCTGGTAAAAAAGAGCCCAGAGATAATATCCGGCAATTTGAAGTCCAAGACTGCTTGGTTGGCTCAAAAAACGATTTTTATAAATGTAGTTCCTGCAGAGCCTACAAATTCGGGAGCAACACATTCCAATATACTTCTGTTTTTGGACCCAAAACTAATCGGCTCAGGGGGATCTAAAATTGCAGAACGGAATTTGCAGTTTACGTATTGACATGCACGTGTGGTTTACAATATGTTGGTAGCAGTGAGTTACAAGTTAATGTAAGAATTCTACAACATTTGAGGGCGATATTTAACTCTGACCCCACTTACCCCGTAGCTAGATACTTCAAATTAGTCCCCAACAATGAACTAAGTAGTAGGGGGAGGAGTCAAGATGGCGGGCTGACTCGCCACGGAGCTGCAGCAGCCGAGGTCTCTGCTACTACCTCAGTGGAAGATGGATCTTAAGCTTATGAAAAAAAGTTACTGCAAAAAAAGAACCTGACGCTGTCGATTACAGTCTGATGGAGTGTGTCCCCACACCGTGTTAATTGTGCTAACCGTGCTAACTACTAGCTGCGGCAGTTACGAACCACGAGACTCAGGTACATCGGTACCGGCATCGTTACCGGCTGATTTGGTGCAAAGAACGTAACGAGCACAGCAAACGCAATGAGTCATGATTAACGAGCTACAGCTACAAGCTCGCTAATGGTTCCCGGCTTCACTTCGTAACAGCTGCAGGTCTGCAGGTCTAATGGTTTCGAGGGCTTGCTCCGGGTAAAGTCCTGGTTTCCCTGGTTTCCGCAGCGGTAGGTTCTACGAGCGAATTTCAGAGCCTGATCTTACTCGACCCGATCCGAGCCTGGCTTTCATCTCTGCGGGCTCTCAGGGAGTACCGAATACCGCCGAAGACCAAAGACTCAGACGGGAGCCGGCATCGTTACCGGCTGATCTGGTGCAAAGAACGTAACGAGCATAGCAAACGCAACTGATGCAGCGCTGTACACACGGAGGAGAGTGCTCCCATCGACTACGGCTCATACAACGAGAGCTCTCAGAGGTGAGAGGTGAGGCGCTTGCTGCTGCCGCAGCCGGGGGGGGCTTTCTTTCATTACAACAGCCTTGTACCTTGGCTACAATTTGATTGGGCAGGTTCACGCTGAGCTTTGAACAACTGATGCTTCTCATTTACAAGGCACTCCAGCGTTTGTTGGGGTCAGCTCGCCTCGCTCTCCCCACGGCGCCCAGGCTTACGGACACTTGCCTTTTTCACAGCTCAAGACTTCTGCTCCCAAACTTTTCAGCGCTCCTTTTTTATTATTTGGGGGGGGAGCACTCGGATAAGTTCTCTTACCGCTCCTTCATGGCCCCCAAGCTGATAGCACGAGGCGCCCGTACTGGATGAAACACATCCCACCAGGCTGGTCGAGCTCCGGCTCCTGCTTCACGTGCGAACAATAACGCCTCTACAGATGGGCTAGGGGTTGGAACTGACACGGGCAGCGGCAGCGGCTCTGATCGACCCCTAATGGATGCGTTTAAAACATCTAAAATATCTAATCCATCTAACATGAATATGAATATGCCCGTGATCCGCCCTTCCCTCTTGGCCGCTCCCACTATATCTCCTAGTGGCGAAGGGGGGCTTGGGGGGCCAGGACTACCTACTCTCTGTAACAACGGATCCTTGGGGGAAAACATGGGTTTAGGGCATCTCTCCGCTTCTGGGGATACACCTTTTTCCGGCCCACTGCCTGCCTCACCTGCGTGCCTGACTGGTGCGTCGCTAGATGTTGAGCCTCCTTCTCCCCAAGACAAGATCGTCAGTGAGGCTATGACTCCGGGGATTGCCGAGGAGGATGCAATTACAGCCCTCCACTCTCCATCCATCCTCGCAGTGTCATCTTCAACTCATGAACTTCCGGAGCTACCCCTGCTTATCCCAGCTGTCCTGGGTGGAGAAGGTGGAGAAGGAGAGACTCCCCAGGATATGGGAAACTCAGACTTCAGTCACGATAATGATGCAGAGTCCGATGCAGAGTCTGACGAAGAATCCGAACCATCTCTCATCTCCCCGGCCAATGTTATAAGAAAATCCTCACGGAAGAAGGGTTGGTTCAAGGCTAAAAACAAGCTAAAAGCAGGCAAGCCCTCAGCAACTCAGAAAGCTGCCATTACTTCTTTGCCCGCGCAAGTCAAGCCCATATCTGAAAACAGTCCTCTACGTAAATGGATACAAGCCAATGGAAATGTAAGGAAGATGGCTCTCCGCTTGTCCGGTGCTAGCTCTCTGTTGGGAGACCAAACAAAGGAAACACCTATGGCTCAACCTCAACCTCTAGTGCCAACGGATCTATCAGTACTCTCCTCTCTTACTCCTGCTCCTGCTCCTGATCCTGCTCCTGCACTCACCAACCCCTGTATATCTGTCTCCAGTTCTCTAACCGACTCAAGTAGCCTGACTACTACTGATATTACAGATACTCAGGAGAAAAGCTCAACGTCTAATACTATTACTCCTGAGCAATCTATTCTGCCCCCTACTGTTCCAGAGCTCCCTCTCTCTGATCATACAAACCTCTCGCTCTCTTCCGATTTTGACTCTGATAGATCAGGAAAACATAGCTCTCCCCTCAATATCATCTTGCAGACCCTATCTGCCCAACACAAAGAAACACAATTACAGTTTTCCCAACTCAGAGAGGACAATGCTAAGATACAACATTCCATTCAGGACTTAAATAAAAAGGTGGGAGGGGTAGTTCAAGATATTGAATCTCTTCAGCAAAGGGTCTCCAATGTGGAGGAGACAACTGCTTGTAATCAGAGTGCGGTTAATCAATATCAGGAACAGATTGGCAAGCTACAAGACAAAGTTGAAGATATGGAAAACAGACAAAGACGCCTCAACCTAAGACTTTTTGGTATACCTGAAGGATCGGAAGGGGCTGACCCTAGGGCATATATGGTATCACTCTTTCAGAAAGCTTTCCCGGAACTCTCAGATTGGGATTGGGACTCTCAGCTTCAGAGAGTTCATAGACTCCCTTCTTTCACAGTTAATAAGGCGAATAGATTTCCTCGTCCTTTTCTGATTTATTTTGGGAACTTCCTTCTTAGGCAGGCTGTCTCACTCAAAGCTAGGCCCAACTCACCTGTCACAATTAATTCTGTAACATTCTTCGTAAGATCAGACCTTAGCAAAACTACCATGGATAGACGCTGGAGGCTACGCCAGCTCATTGATCCATTCAAGGCTTTGGGTGGCCAGGCCTTCTTACAGGAGCCTGCTCGCCTAAAAGTCATTCACGGTGGGCGGACATATGCATTCACAGACGAAAAAGAGGCAGAACAGGTTCTAACGAAATTAACACCTTAACACCTAACACCTTAACACCTTAGAGCTGCGAATTATACTACTATCTTTCAATATATAATCAGGGGGTAAATTTAAAATTTAAAAAAAAAAAAAAAAAAAAGGGGGATAGGCGCACGTGCACTTTTATACTCTCACACAACCCTGGTACACTAATTGCAATTAAATTGCTTTAAAATTGCTTTAAAAGTAAGACCCAACTCTTGTTTAGCAGGTTGACCTCCTCTGCTGCTCCTCTTTTGCGCTGCCCAACCACCGGCAGCTGGGTATAAGAGGTTTCCCTCCTCTTTGGGATAGGGGTTCTCACTTGAACCTCCAAGGGTGGTCCTTCTGGGGTGGGTTCGGGGGGGATAAAAATGTTAAAATGATCAGGCTGGAGGGGAAGGCTATTTGTTACTATAATTTGTATTTGGTGTTGCAATGCAGTATGAAAAAGTATAATCAAAAACAGGCAAAGCGTTTTAACAGACTGAAATGACACACAGAATCAGATGTTTGGTTTGGAATGTATCAGGACTCAATGGCAGGAACAAGAGACGGCTTGTTTCCGAGGAGCTTAATTTGTATAAGCCACAGATCGTTTTGCTCACTGAAACACATATTATCTACTCTGACCGCAAGCTTTTGGGGCAGTTAGGATACGACGTGCTTATTTGTTCAGAATGTAGTCTACCAACTAGAGGTGTCGCTATTTTGGCACAGAAAAGGCTAAATATAGAATTGACTAAAACAAAGGTTGATAAAGCTGGCCGTTGGGCTACGGCTCAAGTGCTCTGGGATGACAATAATTTTACCTTTTGTGTATTTTATGGGCCGAATATTGATGACCCGTCTATCCTAGATAGGCTAAATATTGAACTATTGGATACCTGTGGGGAACTTATCATAATGGGGGACTTCAATCTTATTATGGATTATAATATCGATACTACTCGACAACTAGCATTTCAGAGGATGCGCCGCGCCCGAGCCGCACTTATCGAACTTGGACGTATTCATAACTTAAAAGATGTTTGGCGAACAATACATCCCTCTACTGCCGGCTTTACATACTACTCTGCCCCCCACCAACTCTGCTCAAGAATTGACATGGTTTGGGCATCAGATAATATTATAAAGAATAGCCTAATCGAGCTGTGCCCAAGAGTCACATCGGATCACAATCCAATAGTGATATCATTTACCCCGCAACGGACCAATCGGAAACTTAGGGCATTTACTTTTCCCAGACATCTACTATCTAATACGGACTATATAACCCAACTCAAAGTACACTTACGCGAGTTCATTGCTATAAATATTAATTCTGCTTCTCTGAGTATAGTTTGGGATACGGTTAAAGCCAGTATCCGTGGGTTTACACAACAGTTTGTCTTCAAACAAAACTCATTAAACAGACGTGGCTGGGCGGCTTTGAGTAACACCATAACTATGCTTGAAAACCAGCTGTCACAGGCTCTGATACAGGATGTGCCAAATATTTCTGACATATGTCAAAAGTTAGCTTCATCTAAGCTCAATATTAAAACAAGACTTATGGAGAAAAATCTAAATAGTTTGCAAAAATTCCATATATCCCAATACGAGAATGGGGACCGGGTGGGCAAAAGTTTGGCATACAAAATTGCTGATGACAGATCTAAAACCCTTATAAAGGAAATTAAGGGCCCAAACAATTTGGTTTACACCCAACCGGAACAGATTCTCCAGCAATTCGTCGCATTTTATAGTACATTATACACTTCAGAGGATCATCCTGATCTGAATAAGATACAAGAATATTTAGATACTCACATAACTAAAGGAAACCAGATCGAAAACCAGGAGTTGCTCTCTGAAAACATCACTGAGCAAGAGATTAGGAAAGCAATTGCTTCACTACCCCTAGGAAAAGCTGCTGGAGAGGATACTATCCCACTAGACATTTACCAAAAATGCTCGGAGGAAATTCTCCCATTACTCACTGATGTGATCAATAATGTTGGGATAAATGGGGAGGCTCCTAAATCCTGGAACACAACCAGGATGGTCTTTTTTTTAAAAAAGGGTAAACCGGCGGATCAATGTGGGTCCTACCGACCCATCTCACTCATCAATACAGATGCCAAAATTTTTGCCAAGGTACTAGCTTCCCGACTAGCTCCACTCATTCCTCTTCTGGTGTCCCCTCACCAACATGGTTTTGTTATGGGAAGAGATACTACTGCCCATATTAATATGGCCATCACCGCATTCGATGTTGCCAGGGTTGAACCCACCCCACTCGGTATGATTCTCTTGGACGCTGAAAAAGCCTTTGACCGAGTGGGGTGGGAATTTCTCTGGTCAACAATGAGCACTATGGGATTCCATGGTCGATTTCTTAAATGGCTCCAGGCTTTATATAACCGTCCCTCAGCTACGCTCTGCTATGATGGGCTAACTTCTTCTAGCTTTTTCATCTCTCGTGGCACTCGGCAAGGGTGTCCATTATCACCCTTGCTCTTCGCGTTATCGCTCGAACCTTTTCTCGTGGCATTACAAACAAATCCTAAAATTACCCCTTTCACACACGGTCAGAAACAATTAAAAATAACGGCGTATGCCGATGACATTGCGGTCTATTCAACCAATATTCCATTAGCTATACTGGGAATTACTGAGGAGGCTAACAAATTCGGGTTAGTCTCCGGCTATAAACTCAACTCACATAAAACACAAGTTATTCTCAATTATAAACCATCGATTCAAATAGTAGGGACCTGCAAAACAGCCACCTACCTTGGTATTAAAATCTCTTCAGACACTAATGAGATAATCAAACTTAATTATGAGACTCTTCTTAAAGAAACCGCTACAACTCTAAAAAAATGGCACAAGGTCCCCTTAAGCATGGTTGGTAGGATCAACCTAATTAAAATGAACATACTACCAAAATTCTTATATTTATTCAGGTCTATACCTCTTCTTGTTAGTAATGCATACTTTAAACGGCTTGATGGGATCTTTAGCAGCTACATCTGGGGATACAAGAAGGCCCGCAGGTCAATTAGTCTTCTTAAACTACCTCTTAACCAAGGTGGCTTGACCTTTACCGATTTTAGAGTATATTATTTTTCTGCTTTTCTGAGCCGTCTCCGTGGCCTGTTTATCCGCAACATACAAACGATATACTGTTACCAATTCGCCCTTGGCGAGGACTCCAATATGTTTCTAGCCAAATCTACTGACCCAAACTACTTCAAACGGGTAAAATTTAAGACGATCAGAGACACGGTTAAAATTTGGCAACTTATTTTAGCCAAATGTAATACGTCTTTTTTTCATCCACAACTGTCTCTATGGGCGAATCCCGGTCTTCCGGACATATTTCATGATGGTGTATTTCATAAGTGGAAGGCTGCCGGAATCGAAACACTCGGTGACCTTTATGGTAATGATGGACTATTGGCCTTTGAGTCACTAAGAGTAATCTTCAAACTACCTTCAGTTGCACAGTTTAAATATATTCAGATACATGACTACTTAATACGTAAAATAAAGTTACTTAAAATCGAAGATTCAGATATATGGAATTGCTTCTACACTGCTAAGGTTAGATCACTCATCAGTCTAGGCTATAAAGTTCTCACATTGTTCAAAACGGACGACTGTGGGAATATCGCGGATAAATGGAGCTCCCGTTTGGGGTTGAATATCACAGCTAACCAGATATCATCTTCACTTATTAGTTTTAACCGCTCGGTCCAATCTTCCAGCTTACGTATACAACAGTATAAAACGATATTTCAGCTATATTATACTCCGGAAAAAGTTTCAAAATGGTCTAGTAATAGTTCCAGCAGTGAACGGACAAGGTGCCCTAAATGTGACCTGCTAGCTGCTAATCTTGAACATATGATGTTCATGTGTCCCCGACTCACTGAATTCTGGTCTAAAGTTAGCCAGGGTATTACGCAGATTTTGACACAACCAATCATAATAAGCTTGGCCAATGTTTTGCTTGGCACTCCCCTGCTGAATCATCCATCTTTAGCCTCACAAACTGATCTTATTAATATCCTGATTGGTTGTGCCAGACTTACCATCGCTAGGACCTGGATCTCTTGCAACCCTCCACATGTGATGGAGTGGTGGCTTCTTGTCAAAGAAATTCACACCATGGAAACTTCTCTAGCTAAGATCAGAGGCCACAAATTTTTACAAAAAACTAACAGAATCTGGGGCTCATCAACTCTAAGTAAAGACTGAGTGGGGGGGCTTCTATGGGGTTTTTTTTTTTTTTCTCTCTTTTCTCTCCTTGTATTATGTCATTGAGTCGATTCTGATAAAACTGATACGGTTGCTGATCTGTATATACATGCTTTGTATTGTATTGCCTGTTCGATTTGATTAATGTGTCTAATTACCTGTTATTCTAATTATTATGTGTTGTCCCGCTCTCCTGTCCTGATCTCAATAAAAAATTAAAAAAAAAAAAAAAAAAAAGAACTAAGTAGCCTCAAATACTACGTAATTGGGACAGCGCCTCCATTGAGAAGAGGGGGCAACAGGGAAAAAATACTTAGACGTTTGGAGTCCAGGTTTATATTGGAACTAGATTTTAGAGCATCTAGATTTCAGATCCCTGTCACCCTGCTACTAAATTTCGCTGCTCAGGATTTCCATTATGTTTACAATTTCTGTATGTAATATACTTATGTCATACTTTTATGCTCTCTTTTCACCAATGACATCTACTTGGAGGGTTTATACCATATCTCTACAAATTATAGGATTGTTACATTTGTTAGTAATTTAAGTATAGACTCAATGTTCTAAATGTGATGCATTTGTTGCACAGTTGGGAGGAATAATAGGGGGATTTTTCTACATAAAATCCGTCTAAACAACACAGCTATTCCCTCAACCCTTATAAGATACATGGTTTTTATTTTCCTGCACTTAGCACTTTAATATACACTGTGACACTTTAAATGTATTTGCACTTGCTACACGTTTTTTCTAGTCTATGTGAGTATTATGAATAATCAAACAATGCCATAATTGTCATTTTGTTTTAATCCAGTAATTATTTTATTTAAGCTTGGGTCTTTTTTTTTTATTCATGAAATTGAATATCATTAAGATATGGCAGCCCAGCTAAGGTTAAGGCTGTGGCACAGTGTCACTTTAGTACTCCCGAGGGAGGGTGGAACACTGAAATATACAGGTACATTACAAATACAGTTACTGCACTAATGCTTATATATTGTGCATTGAAGCTAATAATTGTCAACAGATTTTTACAAGATTCGCTTTTATTAGTTTTCTCATTTTAAGTCTTAGATTTTGATAATACGTTTTGTGATTTAATGTTTGGATTGAATGTCATACAACAAGAATATATTTATATCATCAGTATATATTCTGCTGACAATGTGATTTATATACGAATTTTCATTACTTGATTCTTAAAAGTCTGTTTTCTATGACTATACTTACCCGATACCACATGGTATTGTAAAGGTTTATAGTGTTTTTTTTCGCAGCGTGTCCAATTATGTGATCAATCCCATTTGCGGTGGGCGAAACGCGTCATGTCTGCAATAAAACTAATTTGATGAAGCACATATCTTGGAGTCTGTGTCCTGCCAAATGTGAGGAGTTGCATCGGGACTGATCTATATTTAGATATCTGCCCCAAAGCGAAATGCACTCCTCAAACAGATATTTATTCCCCACAACCAAGGCAAGTGGCACGAACAAAGCAGCAAATGTCCCATGCCTGACGCGTTTCGGAAGTCATCTCCTTTTCTCAAAGGCAGAACAAACCATATACACGAAGCATTGAATGCCAATATTTTCCTTCCTTATAACATCGTCATCAGGTGAGTAACAGCAAGTGCTACCGTGTGTGTGTGTGTGTGTGTGTGTGTGTGTGTGCGTGTGTGTGTGTGTGTGTCCCCGTGTGCGTGTGTGTGTGTGTGTCCCCGTGTGTGTGTGTGCGTGTGTGTGTGTGTGTGTCCGTGTGTGCGTGTGTCCGTGTGTGTGTGTGTGTCCTCCAAAAGTGCTCTGCATTCAGGAAGCACTCCAACAGCTGGTGATTTTTCCAAACCTTTTATTTAAAGGAAACAGAACTTCCATTCCGATCATTAAAATCCTTCTGCCTTACACGTTTCAGAGATTCCTTCTCCTTCGTCAGAGGCAGTTTGAAAACGCACATTTATTAAGGCTCCCACAGTTCCCTGCGTGATACTTCAATTTATAGGCCTCCGGTGTGCCTTTCTCAGTGAATGTTATTCTAGTGCACACTGGAACTTGTGGTTTCTCTGCGCCATTTTTAACCCTCCAGTGGGTTGTGTGTAATCAATAAATAAATCTGCGTGCTTTGCATGTTGGCCCCTGGGTGGTCCCAGGACCAAGGACGGACTCATGCTTGTGCAGATGACACTTGACTGGCTAAACTGTACCTTGTAATACAGGGGTATATGGCCTGACTTGAGATCTCTGTGCCCTTACTTTCTTCTGTAATTATTTTGAAAATATTTTCTTTTTCTTGGAAGTTTCAAAGTGTTTACTTATTCATTCAGTAAATAAGCTTCATTGTAGATAAACTGCTTTCAAAGTTTAATGTGATCGGTGTTTGCTAGAAACAGTAAAGGGAAATATCCGACTTTACACCTTCCTCAAGCCAGTTGAGAGTTCTGACTTCTTGTTTGGCTGGGAAACTAGGCAGCGCTGCCAGGGGATGTGAGGATGGAAGATGGGAGGTGTAGAGCTCCCACAAACGATGGGAACTCTTTCGTTAATCAGAGCATTGTCAGGTTGACCATGCTCTCTCATTCTCTCTTCTTTGTGTATTAGTGCATTTGAGCTGTGGCAAATAAAACAAGCGTTTACAATGCAATAGGTCTCGCATTTGTGAGACTTAGAACAATTGGGGCCATATGTAGGTAGAACCGAATTTGCGATTCTGAAATTGCGTTTTTTAGCGAATCGCAATTTCGGAATCGCAAATTACGATGTTGGTATAATTTCGCTATAATTTAGCGATTCCCTAAAAATCGCAGAATATTTTTGCGATTACCCAAATTGCGATTCCTTAATTGCGAAATCGCAAATAAGGAATCGCAAAAACGGGAATCTGCAATTCAGGTGCAGAATGATGACATCACACCCAGGAAGTGTGACTGCCCATGCTGCACCTGATTGCCTGCAGCTGTGAGTGAGCCAGTAGCTGTGTCAGAGCCTGTGTGGAGAGGAGAACAGTTTTGCACAGCTTTTGGAAACCAGCCAAATGGAGTCCCAGGGCCCTGAGAAGCAGCATGATGAACCTGCAAGGAAGAGGAAACATAAATTCAGTGACAGGGAGCTGGAGGTCCTCACACAGGAGGTTGTCACCAGCCATGATCTCCTTTTTGGGAAGAGTTCCCTACGAGTTCCAGAGGCCAGAAAGCGCAAGATATGGAGTGACATCCAAAAGAAAGTCAATGCCATTGGTGTCACACACCGCAGTGTCGAGGACCTACGAAAAAGGTGGTATGACATGCGGCAGAGGTCAAAGGAGAGGGTGGCCACAAGACTTGCAGAGGCCAAAAAAAACGGTGGGGGGCCTTCCACTGCAACAGAACCAACGCCCCTGGAGGAGCTGGTGGAGGGCACACTGCAGCCTGAGAGTGTGAGTGGAGTGGCTGACCTGGACAGCTCAGAACACACAGACACCAGACAAGGTAAGATGCAAGCAAAAACACCCCTATACATCCCCAACCCCCATAAGGCAACCTGACTGCAACTCCAGTACATGTCACACAGCACACCCAGAAAGGCATTATGGGAGACGTAGTCACATGCACTGATAACTGTGCCAGTGAGAGACAGCCAGGTGGAATAGGGAGGACTCCATCATGCAGATACTGACAAACACAGATAGTACCCATGTGAATTTATTGTGTAAAACTAATGCATTACAAATGTCACACAGGACACAGAACTAATGTGTGCCATTCAATCCACAGCACCACCACCAACACAGGATAGTGAGGCTGAATGCGAGGCAACAGCTGAGATGGAGGACGAGGCAGGCCAGGAGGAGCAGGCACAGCACCATGCAGGCGCCGCAATGGTGTACCTCCACTACCACTGTTGGAGGCACAGGCACCAGACACAGCAGAGGAGCAACAGCCAGTGCACAGGCAGCGTGCAGAACAGCACCAACCACAGTCCCCTGAACACTCCATAGTAGGGAGAGGGATGAGATGCAGGGCACGCCCGTCCACCAGCACTGCTCCTGGTGAAGAGGACACGGTGTTCTCGGGCTTGGAAGGCAGCATGCTCAAGCAACAGCGCCTGCAAGTAAAGGGGATACGGTCAATCCAACGGCAAATGGCTGCACATAACCACAACATGACCGAGTTGCGCGCAGGTGTAATGGCCATGACTGGTGCATTGGAGGGCCTGTGCAGGGAGATCGTGAGGGACAGGGCAGCCCGGCGCCGGGAGAGACATCGCCTACACACACGGCTGGACCTATACACCAGGGCAGTGAACCGCCAGTCAACCGCCACATCCCTGCTGGCCAGAAGATGTGTCAGCATGCAGCACGAGATGGCCCACTGCTGCCAGGACGTTGGCAGGGTCCTGGTGCAAGTTACACATGCGGTGGACCAGATGCGCGCAACTGCCACAGGTGGCATAGGCACACTTGGTGTCATGGACACTGATGAACAATCAAGTAGGTGCAGCATCACTCCCCCAATTCCACAGGACAGACGCCGGAGTGCACGCCAGGGCAGAGTGGATGATGACTCCGGGGAGGGCAGTGCGCAGGCACAGCGAGGCTCAACAGGCCGTGCACAGAGGAGGTGAAGGGACACAAGGGACAAATGGCCATGTGTGACGCAACACAGTCAATGATGACTCAGTGGCTGATGGTAGTTAGTGCACTGTGACACAAACAAGTGCATGCAGGGACTATAAAGTCACAATGGATGATACCTTTATTCCTGTAGATAAGGAAATAAACATCCCTGTAAGAAACAAATCAGTCGCATTGTGTCCTCTTTACTCACTTAGAAGTAGTTTTGTGTGATCTCGTCTCGTCTCATGCGTCCCGCAGCAGCACCATCACCACCTTCGGGACCGTGATGTGGTGCTGGTCCATCCTCATCTGATGATTTAGAGTCTGACAGGTCCACTGGGGTTCCTTTTTTGGTAGTGATGTTGTGTAGCATAGCACAGGCAACCACAATTTTGCAACATGTCTCCGGGCTGTACTGTAGCGCTCCTCCACTTTTATGGAGACATCGAAAACGGCTCTTTAGGATTCCAAAGGTCCTCTCAATGGCACAGCGTGTGGCTCTGTGTACACTGTTGTACCTCCTTTCACCTGCAGTAGCTGGATTCAGGTACTGTGTGAGGATGTAGTCTCGTACAGCATACGCACTATCACCTGCGGGGAATGAGCAGATTCAGGGTCAATAGTGTCCTGCCACTGCATCACTCTACTGCCACTGTGTGTGTTTGGCATGCATTTCCCTAGCAGGTAGCCCTCTCCAAAGTCACCATTTGTGAGTCTGCGATGTAATGCACAGTGGCGAAACATAAATGAGTCGTGTGTGCTTCCAGGGTATTTGGCCACAATATCAGTGATTATATGTTGGGCATTGCACACTACCTGGACGTTCAGGGAATGATATGACTTCCTGTTGCGAAATACATGCTCATTATGTGATGGGGGAGAGATTGCGACATGGGTCCCATCTACGCAGCCAATGACATGGGGGAATTGGGCAATTTGGTAGAAATCCTGCTTGGTCTGATCTAGTGCCTGTGGTGTGCTAGGAAATTGTATGTGGTGATGCAGCCTCTGTACCATTGCATCCAAGAAAGCATGGAGGAAGCGCGACAGTGCACTTTGCGAGACACCACCTGCTGTGGCAATGACCCCCTGAAAACTCCCTGATGCCAGGAGGTGCAGTTAGCACAGCACCTGCACATGGGTGGGAATGGAGTGTGCCCTGCGTGTGGGGTGTTGAAGTATGGGTGTCAGCTCCTCTATTAAATCCAGGATGCTGTGTGGGTGCAGCCTGTAGTTCACATGGATCTCCTCATCGGTCAGTTGGAAGAGGGTGATGCGTGTTCTGTAGATCCTTTCCTGGCGTCTCCTTCTCTGCATGGCATCCCTGATTCGCAGCCTCCTGGCTATCACGTACAGCCCAGCCATGGTGTGAAGTCCCTGTGGCATTGTGGGCCTGTTTAAATAGGCTGCACCTGGTTACCACCTGCTCAGAGTTGGTGGTAATTGAGAAGTGCTAAACTGCGATTTTTGAGGAATCGCTATTAGCGATTTTTCTGGAAATCTGAATTAGCGAATACGCAATTTGCGATGTCGGTAATTGCGATTTCCGCAAATACTGCGACGCAGATTGCGATTCCGCTAAATTATTCGCAAACTGAGCTTTACGCAAAATTGCTAATCGCTAACTTAGCGATTCGCTCCTTTTTGCGGCGGACACCTCTCCTACATAGGTGCAGTCAGTTTTGCGATCGCAAACACCAAGATTCTTGCGATTCGCAGTGTTTGCGATCGCAAAAGTGTTTCCTACATAGGGCCCCAGGTTTTGTAAATATAAACGCGGGGCCGTGTTCAAATATAAACCCCATGCGAAGCCTTGAATTTGCAAAGTTTCCTACCTTGCTTTTGCACAGTAAATACAGACAACAGGAACAAAAAAAGCAGCAGTCCAGAAAACCTGCACCTTGTCTGCTGCAAGCCTCTGTCTCCACGGCCTGTACATGCGATTGTGTCTGCTAGACCATATACTTGCCTTAGTTTGAGTCTGTCATTGGGCCTGCTGCTCCAGTTTAAATCCCCATATGATTCTTTAGTCATGAAGGCACCCGTTTTATCAGCAGGTTTTTATTTCCAAAGTCACTGAATTCTAGGAATGTTAGTATTCATTCAGCTCAATGACAACAAGTATACGTTAAGGCATGCCCTTGAGACATGGAATCACGTGGTAATCTCGATCCATATCCATCTCTTTAAAACCTCCTGCACTGTATTTCCTTTAAGGCCCATCTGCTTATTTCCATTGTGTTTTCAAACGTAATGTCGCAACCACTTACTGTACTGACCTTCTACTGGGCCAGCATCTCTTTAAGCGTGTTCCCTAAAGGATCAAGAATTGACATATTCCTGTATATGCTTGGACATAATTGTGCCTTTTCTCAAGCTGCTTGCATGTTGGGTCTTTTGCTCCCTCTCCGAGATTGCATCTCTGCGGCATCCACCAACTAAGTGCTTCGGAGAACCTTATGGTTACGTAAAGCGCTATACAAATACTATGCCATACAATGTCTACATTCCTACTTGCACTGGCCTGTGATTGTGCTCATTTCTCCGTGAGTCTGCACGTAGTGGTGGTGCTCGTTCCTCCATGTCATTGTGCTCATTTCTGCCTGTGCCTTAAATGTGATGGGGTCTATTCCTGAATGTGGCTGCAGGAGATTGAATTCATCCCTTTATCTGGTTGTGTCCACCTCACCGCATGTCTGCAAATGACTGCGTTCAATCAACCCAAGTACCTGCGTTTAATGGTGTCTACTGTAAACGTGGTTGTGCCGATGTGCCTTTTCCTATCATTCCTTTGTGTGCCTGCTCTTTCATGTAGCGGTCTTTAAACAACTAGGGTGACCAACTGGCATGGGTGCAAATTCAGGACGGTGAGTGTACAAATTCAGGACAAAGGGATAAAATTCAGGACAAAAATTCAGAACAGGAGTCAAAATTCAGGACTAAACTTTGGGACAAAATGTAAGTTTTAACAGACACGTCAGATGAGGTTGTGCAATAGTATATAAGTAAGTAAATAGACAACCACTTAAGTACAAGTCAAAATAAGCTTATATTAGGTTGAGAAAATTGTGCACTTCACAGTTTTTCAGTATTCCCACAGCTTGCTACCTTAGACGATTCAAAACTCGCATCTCGCTCCAGCAGGTACATTAGTCACTAGACAATGGTGAACCACACCTTAATATAAGTGAGGCGGCTTTTATTGTTAATTGAAAACTACTAGATATACAAGGAACTTTCCATTGCCAGCCCCTAGTAACAAAACCGACCCCCCTTTCCAGCCTCCCACGTAAACACCAGATGCCCAGTCCGGCCTGGCTACCACCCTCCAGTGGTGCCCCTCATCTTCAAATAGACCGTTTCTCATGTGTATTTAATTTCTTTTATAGTGTGACTCATCCCAAGTATGTAGAGCCGGGTGTCTCACACACATTATATAGAGACAATGACTCGTATAACGTGAAAGTCAATGTATAGGAAATGTTACTTAAGATAATGGGTGCTACAAGGTGTAATAATTTTTTTATCTATCATACTATTATTTCACCATTCATTCTGTCCTTCCATCTGTGTGCCCATCTATAGCCAAATATATTCAACCATTTGCAAACCTATCCACAATGTATCCCTCCATCCACCCTTTCACTCACTCATCCATCATTCATCCATCCACCCTTTCACCCATCCATCCATACACCCACTCTTCTATCCATCCATCTATTCACTCATCTATCCAGCCATTTACCCTTTCACCCATCCAGCCTTCTTTTCACTTACTCATCCATCCACCCAATCGCTTATCCTTCCACCCATTCACCCTTTGTCATTCATCCTCCCTTTCTCTCTCCATCCCCCTTTCACTTATCCAACCATCCTTCCACCCACCCACCCATCTACTCATGCATTCATGAATCCATCCATTGACCCTATTACTCATCCATCCTTTCTCTCATCCATCCACCCTTTCACTTCTTCACTCATCTATATATACTTTTGTCCATCTACCCCCTTTCACTCACCCATCAATCCTTACATCCACCCTTTCACTCATCCATCCATTTACCCTTTTACTTATCAATTCATTAATCCATCCATCCTTTCACTCATCGATCCACCCATTCACTCGCCCATCATCTACCCTTCCACTAATACATCCATCCTTTCACTCACCCATCCACCCTTTTACCCATCCGTCTACCCTTCCACCCATACATCCATATATTTACCTTTTCTCTCATCCATCCTTCCACTCACTCATCCATCCATCCTTTCTTTCAATATCTATCCATTCACCCTTTCATTTATACATTCATTTCTCGAATCCATCCAGCCATTCACACATTCCTTCACTTATTTACTCCCCCACCTTTTCACATTAAGAGCTGAGTCTTTGCAGAGTTGCAGACAGAAGAGGCCCATCAAGAACTTTACCTGGCAGTAGTTCCTAAAGCAAGGGGTGGGGAGGGGTAGTAAGGGTTCACTATGCCCCTGCACACAGGCAATCTGAAAACATAGAAGTCATGCATGATACAGTGCCAGGACGTGAGGTGACTGTGACATGGTGTTGTTTCCAGGGCGTTAAGTGGGGTAAAAAAACTGGGGGGGTCTCATTAAAGGGGGTGTTCAATGTAATTAAGGGCGTGGCTTAAAACAGCTAGGCTAAAAATCTTTGCTTAGCATAGTGTTCCGCCTGACTGCTATTATGTTGTTTCTGTCATTGCATCCAGAAAAATAATACAGCAAGTATCATTATACCAACAACAAGCCAAGACTATTGGCTTTGTCAATGGTTGTTGGTTGCTTAAAATAAAAAAGCAGCAACCATGGCTTGGTTGAATATAATATTGAAAATGCGTCAGTTCTAAAATTATGAAACTGTGAAAGAACTCTAGCTCCTTTTTAACTTGTTTCACAGGCTTTATATAACATGGGCGTTTTAACCCCTTCAGCGCGGCGCAGATTACCGCGCTCTGCTGAAGGTTCTATTGCGCGGGCGGGGCCATGACGGAGCGGTTCCGTCATACGCACAGCGCAAGCGACGCGCATGACGGACCCGCTCCATCACTCGCATCGATGTGGTTAACTTTCATCCATCTAACAGAATGCCCTGCTGTACACTGAGGCAGGAGGAGGCCGCCACATGCTTCAACAGCCCAGACTGGCCCATTGTCATTCTGGAAGTGGCAAATAGCCGGCGTACAGAAAGACAATGGGCGGGGCTGCTCTTGTGCTCTAGGAGGAGTGCGAGGCAGCCCATCAGGGGGCTGAAGCTTCTTGCCGGGGAGGAGTGCTGCTCCCTGTGAGGGCCATAATTACGGACAAAAGGCGTCCGTAAAAGGGATCCTCGCGGACAACGGACGAATTGCGGACAGTCCGTGGAATTTACGGACCGTTGGTCACCCTTCAAACAACTGTGTCCAGTCCAGGTCTTTGCTGCAGCATTTGTAGTCTCTGTGCCTTGGCAGTGTGTCCACAAAGGCGGGGGCAGGCATGCGTGCTCCGATCACACAGGCATATAGTGCAGTGTTTGGAAACCCAAATATGAAGTGTGGCTAGGTTTTGACAAAATAAATGTGTTCGCTACGGCAGTAGTTACCTAGGAAACGTGCACCAACTGCACAAGAAAAGACTGGCACCCTATTGATTGTGTTTGAAGTAATAGTTCCCCCTAAACATGCTAAAGGGAAGCGCATGTTTTAAAAAAAAATATTTTGGGAGGGATCCTGTTTGCTCCTACGTTTTGTTGAAGAGAGCAGTTCTTAGTTAAAAAAAATATATATATGAAAGCGGGCGCCGTGCTCAAAGATAAAGCACGGCGCCCATGCATATGGAAAGTGATTAAAAAAAAAAATAGGTAAGTGTGTACGGAGGTGATACAATATTATTACCTTAAAATAAAATAAATAGACCCTAAACAAAACACATAAAGACCTACAGCCAAAGTAAACTGTAGTTGGCTGGTGCTCCTTGCCAGAAAACAGACGTGATGCATCAGAGGGCTAACTAATAAGGAGCCAGGAAAACCACAGCAACGCAGGAGTGAACCAATGGCAAGCAGTAGGCGGAATTGCACTCTGCGCTGCTAGGCTTAACCTAAAAATGATTCTGCGCCTTGAAAGACAACAAGACTGAAAATTCTTCTACTACTCAAGTCGGACTAAAACCTTCATTGAACGCATACCTGCTCCACAGAAATCTCATACGTGGGTAAGGGAAGGATAAAGTAATAGGTTACATCCCTGGCATCTAGCATTGTACCCAAAAAAAGAACAAATAGGGAGACAGAAGGGAATTAAATGCAGTATCTAATACTATCACTGGCACTTTTATTAAGCTTTCTCTTTGTACAGACCCTTCTGGTAATTGTTGTCAATTCTCCCACAGATTCAAACCCAACAAATAATTATCCATGCAAATGTGACTCAATCAAAAGATGTAACAATCACTTTGCTCTATTGTGCAACCCTTCTCCAATTATGTGTTGGTGGTCCTAGTTAAAAATCTGTGATCCTATCCTTAGTGGGAACTAATATTTTTAATGAACCTTCTGCAAATTCTGAGTAACTCAACACAACCAATATCAATGTCACCTTTCCACTACATCAGCTAAATGTTTCAGAATCGTGGACTTCGCCGTTTCTAATTACCACAGCAGACTTTTTTTTAAAAAAACACAATTTTATTGAGTTTTTTTTACAATTGTTACTGCACATATGTTACATGTTTTGGCAGAAGTGAAAAAAAAACTTTCTAATTAGCAATCCTGTAATCTAATATTTCAACCAAATTATTAGCACCAAGATGAATACTTCTATATATGGACTTCAAATATTACAGTGCCTTATGATAACAAAGAAAAAAGAAGGGAAAAAAGAGAAGAAAAAAAAATGAAAAAAAGGTTCGGATTACTCCGATACATAAACCACCAGTTATTAAAAAAAAAAAAAAACCTCTTGTTTATCCAGTTCTCAAAACTACAATACTAAAAAACTGAAACTCCCCACCTCCCCCCGGTTCTCTGGCGCACTATTTTATACATTAACTTAACAGAAGGTTGTATTCACTCGTTTAAAACCAAATATATATGAAGCATACACATTTAGATTCTCCTAGGCATTAAAAGAAATACAATAGTATGGCATTATACGGGCTTGGTCGGATTAGCTAATAAAGATGTGGGAGATGCGAGTGGAATGGGACTGACCTGAGATGTCGGAGGAGTTAATGGGTCTAAGGCTTTAAATGCTTCCAGTATTTGATCCCACTCCATGGAGATAGGAATCCTACGTAGGCCTCGAAGTTCTTCCTGGCTAATTATCGCAATCTCTGCAGTTCCCCATCGGGTCATTTCTGTATGCCAAGAAGGCGGTGTAGGAGGAGAAGCAGATTTCCACCTCATTGTGATGGCACGTTTCGCTATTAGCACAACAATGTCCGCAAATCTATACTGGACTTTCTGCCCTTTTGGGCGTTTATGAAGACCCAGTGCTGGTAACCTCTTGCACTCTATAACTGACCATTTGCCAGAATGCCCGTAGGCGCGGGCACCCCATAACATGAAGTAGGTCCGCATCTGTCTCCTGGCACCTAGGAGAAGAGAGTTGTGCATTAGGGTATATGCTATTGAGGCGGTGCAGCGTAAGATATGCCCTATGCAATATCATATACATTGTATATTTTAAATTTACCGTTTCGGGAAACTTTCTTAAGGAATTCTAACATAGAGGTCCACTCTTTATCTGTCAATTCCTTCTCTAACTCTAGTGACCATTTAGCTCGGAGTCGAGTTAGCTGTATTCCTGAATGTGCCAGGATGCCCCTGTATAGCCAACGGGTAAGTTGGCGTCCTTCTCCCATCGGATGTATTGCATGGATTAGTTCATGTGTAGGAGGTTCGCTCCCAGTAGGGGACCAGCGGAGTTTAACGTAATTAGAGATAGTGGCATGAAGGAGAAACAGTGTCGGGGGGACTCCCTGAGTACGAATAAAGTTATCATGATCTGCTATTGTACCCTCTATGAACAGAGTACCAATCGTTGTCACACCTTCTTGTGACCATGAGGCCACAACTCTTTTTGAAATCAACCCATTTGCGGTAGGTATCCCGAGCAAAGGGATGTTGGGCGAATATGGGGGGACCCTTTTGGTGTATTGGAGTGTCTTCTTCCAGTACATTAATGCTGTCTTAAGCAAGAGGGGGGCTGTAAGTGGGATCTTAGCGTGCGGCAACAGTAGAGTGTGAAGGACACCCTGGTTAAGAAGCTGGGGTGTATAGCCTATGTTCGAGGCATGTGGGCTGCTGAATTCATATCTGTGCATAGATCGCCGCCTAGTGTTGGGTCCGGATGTTTGCACGTTGTTGTCCTGGAAGAGTCTTCGAAGTATCCTGAGATAGGTGACTCCTCCCCTGGACCACAGTGCGCATGGGCATCCTCTCCATCCTCAGATTGTTTTTTTCCGCCATTGGGTTCGGATGTGCTTATCTTGACTCAAGTTAGGGAACACTTTTTTTTATGTTTAAAACTTTTTATTAAGACAAAACAAACCATGGGGGAGGGGGATAGGAGGCAGGATACATGGAATACAGTCAAAGAAGAGGGGGTGCATCTCCAGAGGGTTGGCAATAGGTGGCGCGGTGGCTCAGAGGGAAGAACACAGTAACTGAACGCTAGAATTGCAAGCTGTGGAATCCCACGCGCGTATCCGAGACCCCAAAGCTGAGCAAAAGCATCCCCCCCATCAACACCTCAACAGAACACAATCCCCCCCCCTCCCATCCCCCATCCTCCCAGTAACAAAACAACAACCCTCCCCCCTCCCCCCCCGTCCTATGGTCCCGCATCAAAGCAGCCCTAGCCAGGAAGCCCCGCACCCCCCCCCCTCCCCGGGGGTCCCCATCTCACATGTAAGCTAGTCCGCCGGGGTCACCGGCGGCCTCAGCCTGAGAAGCCTAAGGTACCTCGGGCAGGTGAGCTCCCGGAATTCAGTGGACAGCAGCGCTAGAAAGGGTTGCCATAGCTCTTCAAATTGGTCTATCTCCCCCGCTACCGTAAGCGACAGCTTCTCCATCCCCAGCACGTGCCAGAGCCTATGCAACCAACCGGTGATGGAGGGGACGGTGGATGTGCGCCAGTGGATCAGAATGTTCTGAACCGCAGACCCCAGCGCTATTGCAATCTGCCTACCCCTGCGGGACTTCAGTGGATACATTAGGGCATTGGGGAGGCCCAGCAGGACATACGCCGGGAGACGCGGCAGCTCTATCCCAAAGTGCTCATCCACCTCGTCCAAGACTTCTTTCCAGTAGGCGGTCAGCACTGGGCAATCCCATAGAATGTGTGTAAGGGTACCTTCCTGCCCGCAGCTCCGCCAGCACCCCTTGTCAGTGTGTTTATGCATTTCATACAGTCTCTCCGGGGTGTAGTACCAGTATGTGGACACCTTAGTGAATGTTTCCGTAAGGCCCGTGTGATATGCAGAGTGCCGAGCCCGATACGCAATTTGGTCCCATTCCTTGTGGCTGAGTGTCCTACCCAATTCCCTGTGCCAGCGCTCCCTCCCCGGGTTGTAGTAGTGAAACGGCGGGGGTTGTAGGTGTTTATACAGATCAGTGATCAGTTTAGCGTCGGAGGTCCGAGTAGCCAACCACCGCTCGTACGGTGTAATTGGACGGGCAGCGGTGGCACGCACCTGAGGCTGGAGGGCCCAATGCCGAACTTGCATGTAGCGCAATCTGTCCAGCTCCGTCAGGCCGAACTCCTGGCGGAGTTGCTGAAAAGGAACCACGCCTTCCGGACCATAGATCTGGAAGAGTGCCCTGCAGCCCGCCCGTACCCAGTGGGAGAAAACCCCCGGCTCCATCCCTGGGGAGAAGTCCGGGTTGCCCGCAATGGGCGAGAGCGGCGAGGGGAAGGTGGTGAGGCCCCGGGTTTCGCAGACCGCGTCCCACACACGCAGGGGGACCCGCGTAATAAAGGAGGCGTAAAGATTAGGGGGGCGGTGCGTGCGGCGCAAGAATGGGACCTCTTGTAAGGTGCGGCCCGCCACTGCCTGGTCTTGAAAAAGCCAATGTTTGTCGGACTCCCACCTGCTCCACTCCACCAGATAGCGAAGCTGTGCCGCCTGAAAGTACTTACGGAGGTCCGGAATGCCGAGACCCCCCGCTTCCGGAGCGAGCGTGGAGAGGACTCTCTTCATGCGTGGCCTGCGGCCCTGCCAGACAAAGCGGGAGATGTCAGCCTGCATTTGTCGGATCCAGCCCACCGGGGGCTGGAGCGGAAGGGCTCGGAAAAGATATAGTATCTGGGGCAGCACCGTCATTTTGACCGCCGCGATTCGCCCCAGCCAGGACAGCAGGCCTTTATCCCATCGGCCAAGCTCGTCCTTGATCTTCCTGCTGAGGGAGGCATAATTGGCCGTAACCATCTCCGATAATGTAGGCGCCAGCAAAATCCCCAGATACGGCACCGTGGACGAGGACCACTGCATGGGGAAGAGCCGTTGAAGATCCCTCCTGGTGTCCGCAGCCAGGGACACGTCTAATGCCATCGACTTGCTCGTATTCATTTTGAAGCCGGCCACCCCCGCAAAGGCGTCCAACTCTCGGAGGCAAGCAGGGAGCGACCTCCTAGGGTCATCCAAAGTCAGCAGGACATCATCCGCGTAGAGACTGACGGTGTGGACGTACCGGCCCATCCGGACCCCGACAGCATCCGGATTATTACGGATCCTCTGAGCAAACGGCTCCATGTAGAGGGCAAACAGGAGCGGCGAGAGAGGGCAGCCCTGCCGCGTGCCGCGCTCGATGGCGAAGCCACCAGAGCTACACCCGTTTACCCGCACCGACGCTGAAGGATGCTTATAGCAATTAAATACCATGGTGCGGAACTTATCGCCGATTCCCAGTTTTGTGAGGACCCGCTCAAGATACGGCCAGTGAACTCTGTCGAAGGCCTTCTCCGCATCAACGGACAACAACATCCGCTCCCCCGAGATCCTTGAGGCCTTCTCCAGAACATGCGCCACTCTCTTGGTGTTGTCAACCGTCTGTCTACCGGGCACAAAACCAGCCTGGTCCGCCTCCACCAAGTCGGGGAGGTGTGGACCCAGCCTGGATGCGAGAATCCCCGTGTACAACTTGAGGTCGACATTTAGGAGCGAGATGGGCCGGTACGAGCCGCAGAGGGCCCGGTCCTTCCCAGGCTTCGGGATTACCGCGACCGTCGCCCTCAGGAGATCCGGAGGGATGGCTCCCGGTTCGGAGAAGGAGTTAAACAGCCGCGTAAGGACAGGGGCCACGGTCGTGCAAAAAGTCTTGTAGAATAGCGACGTGTACCCGTCCGGGCCCGGGGCCTTGCCATGTTTCAGCCGCGCGATAGCCGAAATCACCTCCTCCACATGGATGTCCCGCTCCAGGTGGTCAGCCTGAGCCGGGTCCAGTACCGGGAGGGTCACCGACTCCAAATAGCCATCGGCATCCCGTGGCGAGGAGGGCTCCTCAGCATACAGCGCCTCGTAGAAGCCGCGGAAAGTCTCCGCTACCTCCGCGTCCCCGGAGACAACCCCCCCGTCCGCACCCACCAGTTCTTTCACCACGCTGCGCTGTTGCGCGACCCGGAGCCGGTGTGCTAGGAGCTTGCCACATCTGTCCCCCCCAGTGTAGTAGGCATGTTTCAAGCGTAAGGCGGCGTACTCCGCCCTATCAAGATCCAGAGCCGAGAGGAGCTTCCTCGCTGCCTGCAACTGCCTCCATACCCTCGGCGCTCCCGTACGGCGGTGGACCTGCTCAAGCTCCCGGACTTGGGCTGTCAACTCATCCCTCTTCAGTTGCCGCTCTTTATTCTCGGCTGCAGAGATAGAGATGAATTCCCCCCGTAAGACGGCCTTCAGTGCCGCCCACTGTGTCGCCTGCGAAGTGTCAGTGTTGCTGTTGTGAGTGAGATAGTCCCGTATGACCTCCCCGACGCGTTGTACCACCGATTTTTTGTGTAGAAGTGTGTCCCGGAGGCGCCACGCCCCCCGAGAGGGGGAGGCCGCCGGCCACCGGAAAACGCCGGTGACTGGAGAGTGGTCAGACAGGGACAGGACCCCGATGTCCGCCGCCGTGGCAGCGGCACGCATCGGTCCACTCACCAGGAGGTAGTCCAGCCGTGAGTAGGTGCGGTGTGCGTGCGAGAAGAAAGAGTAGTCCCTATCCGTGGGGTGCAGGGAGCGCCAGAGATCATGCAAGTCCATTTCCGCAATCCGGGCCTTCCCCTCCTGGGACAGCTCCCCCGTCTGCGGAAAGCGCTGGGCCGATCTGTCCATCCCAGAGTCAAAGACAATGTTGAGGTCTCCGCCCAAGATAATGTGTCGGTCTGGGGAAGCAGTGACATCCACCAGCGCGGAATCTAGGAAGCGCTCTTGATGCTCGTTTGGGCTATAAACGGAGCCAACTGTAAATGCTGTGCCTCCCAGGCGCATGCGATACGCAAGGAGCCTCCCCTTCTGTTCAGCACACTTATGCAACACCTCCCCCCGAAAGGAGCTCGCTAGGAGAATGGCCACCCCCGCTGTCTTGTTCGCTGCCGAGGAAAAGAACTGGGTGGGGAACTTAGCTGAGCGCATCCTATGGCAATCTCGGGGCAATAAGTGTGTCTCCTGCAAAAGGCAAATGTCCGCCTGCGTCCCCTCCAGCAACGACAGGATCGCTCTGCGCTTCACCGGGTTATTCAGACCCTGAACATTAAGGGTCACTACCTTTAGGCCCGGCATTCCTCACAGGGATCGGGAGCGCCATGCAATGGGTAGGGAATCAGCGGGCGGGACGCGCGGGGCCGCAGCGCGGGACAAGCCAAAACAAAGCGGGCATAGACAACATCGGACGGGACCTTCCCAACCCCAAAACAACCCCCTCCCCCACCCAAAACCCAACCTCGGCAACTAGCCATCCCCAAACTCAAACACCCCATAGTCTCAGTCAAGCCCCAAAGGGCAAGTCCGTAGAAAAGAGCAAAGTGGACGTCCAGCCACTCACCTCCCCCCGCTCCCCCCAACCCCCCCGCCCCGTGCCAAGCATGTTAAGAAGCTAAAGACATCTCCCCCCGGAGTGCGTGTTAGGCCGTCAAGGCCACGCTAGAGGAGCCGGTTGAGTCCCCGGCCGCCGCCCTCAGGGCGTCAGCCCTGTCCGCCCTAATGGTAGGGGAGTCCGGGCGCCCTGCGCTGGTCGCTGAACGCCGCCTCGTTGACCTCCGCCGATTCCGTCCCTCCGAGGACCTCCACGACGGCGTAGCTCCCTCCTCCTCCGCTGCCGTGAGCCCCAGGACACCACAAATGTCTTGCAAGGAGCGTAGCTGGTGTAATACTCCGTTCCACCGAAAAATCAGGCGGAAGGGGTGACCCCAAGAGTACGGCGTCTCATGCTCGCGCAAAAAGTCAGTGGCAATCCTAAAGGACCTGCGTTTCTGCAGAGTGATGGCGGAGAGGTCCTGGTAAAGCGCCACTGGCCGATCCCGAAAGGTCAGGGGCTGTTTCCTGCGGGCTTCAGCCATGATACGCTCCTTTAGTGGAAAGTCGGGCAGGAAGGCCAGAATGTCCGGCGGGGGTGCTGATGGCTGGCGCTGACGGCCAACCCTATGCGCCCTGTCGATGCTGATGGGAAAGTCCGTGGCCTCCCCCAGGATCTCTCGGAACAGGGCCCGCAGGTAGCCCCCCAGATCGGACCCCTCATCCGCAGTCGGCACGCCCCGCACTCGGATGTTGTTCCTCCGAGATCTGTTCTCAAGGTCCTCAGAGTGGGCCTGGAGCTCCACACACTGTTCCCGGAGGCGAAGAACGTCCTGCTGGAGATGGACTATCTCCTCCGCTCGCTGTTGGCCCTCCGTCTCCGCCGCTTCCACACGCTCACCTAGGCCCTCCACCTCTCTGCGCACTTCTCGAACCTCGCTGGCCACCTCCCGCTTCAGTGTCTGGAAGTCCTCCCTGAGGGAGCTAAACAGTTCCTCCATAAAGGCCCTCGTGACGGGTGGCTCCCCTCCAGTCACATCTGCCGGAGCCCGGGAGGGCCCCGGTGAGGGCTGTGCCCTGTCCCGCAAGTGCTGGGCCCTGCCAAGCATGTCCGGCAGAGTACGGTCCCCTTTCTTCGGGCCTCCTTTTCCAGACATCGCCAGCTCCACAGTCGGGCACTGGTCCAGGTGCCCCAGGGAAGCTCAGCCGCCGGCTAGCACTCGGCCCGGGTATCCCCCACAAGTGAGGTCGCTGCGTCACAGGTGACAAAATGGCGGCCTAGTCCGGTCACCGGCAGCCGCGAGAGCTAGCGTGAGACAACCAAGGGGGCCGCAGCGGAGGGGTCCCAACAGCTCATCCCTCCGGTAGTCAGTCCAGCAATAGCGGGAGGTCGCCCGCCGCCAGCAGCCAGGACTTCAGCGGAAACCGCCACCACTGCTCCTTCGGGGACAAAATGGCGGCCGGTCGGAGCCAGCCAAAACGACTAGGCCCGGCGACACCTCCGGGGCCTCCGAGGCACCCCGCCGTAAAATAAGTTCCACCCCCGGCCCCTGATTGTCACGCACAGGGGGCCAGATGGTCCGACCCCATCAGAGAGTCCGCCGTGCCTCGGCTAGGGGTCAGGGCTTCCGCAATGCAAGGTGTCGCCATCACCAGCCCGAGTGCCAGGGCACCCGTCCTAAGCCGTCCACACCGTCGGGCCCCTTCCTGCCAGGCTCCTTCAATCACCGTCAAGCGGCGGGCCAGATCCCCTCCAAACCGCAACTTTCAGCACCAGGCCCAACCGAGGCGCCCGGACAGCTCTTCAATACGCTCCGCCCCTCGGGCTCGCCGCCGTCGTCCCTTGATCTCGGGCGAACTTTTGGGGGGGTTCCCCCGGGGCGATCCGGACAAAAACAGCACCGGTGTATGCCCCTGATGTTCCGCCACGCTCCTCTCCCGCGCTGAGCCTCAGCGGGGGGAGAGAAGCATAAGAAAAGGGCTTTAGCTTGGCCGGGCCGGAGGAGCTACGGGAGGAAGCGTCCGCTCACCCCGCCATCTTGGCCACGCCCCAGGGAACACTTTTTTCAGGCCAAAAGGCCTTTAGTTCGCGTCAGTACTGTTCCCGATCGGTATCGACAGTTACTTGTTAGTTTATTAACTTCTGAAACAACTTTTTCGCATCGACATCATCGACGATGGAATCGAGGACACCATTCAAGCGGTGTCCTGTTTGCAATGCGAAATATCCCCATGTCGACGTCCACCCGGTGTGCAACAAATGCCTTTCACCGGATCACGACGAATCCACATGTATGGCCTGTGCCCGATTCCGATCCAAGAAGACTCTTCGGAATCGACGAGCGGCGAGACTCGAAGCGCAGCAAGCGGCACCGGCCCCGACCAACATCTTCAGCGCCGAGGACGAAGATGTGGAAGGCGTGGAGAACCTACCCTCCAGCCCCGCTTCCGAACATGATTCCGGATCGGAAGACATCGAAGAACAACTCTTTCACAGAGATGAAGACGACACCGAGGTAGGAGACTACGATGAGGCCTTAGGGGCCGAAGAAAGTGGCTCCGGTGACGAGCAAGGCCTACCCGTACAGACGGAGGACATCCCAGTGCGTCAGTCTATGGCTCCGGTCGAGGGATCGCCTTCGGGCCTTACCCAAGACCTATCCCGCAGTTCTTCGGCCCCGCCCTCGGGCCCGGCCTCGGACATTCAGCGACAGCCATTAGGACCCAAAACGGCTGGTTTCCCTTCCTCGAAACCGAAACCAAAAGTCGTGTCGGTTCCACAGAAACCGAAACTGAAAGTGGTACTGGTCGGATCGAAGCCCACTACACCTTCGACGCCAGCAAAACCCGTCGGCACCGACCGCACCAAACGGGACTTCGGTGCCGAACTCGCAGCAGCAGACGTCGGCGCCGACACACGGAAAAAGGCCATCGGTACCGACAAACCGCCTCGGCACCCGGCACCGAAACAATCGGCTCCGGCCACGAAGGTCAAAATGGCCGCTGCGTCGCACACCACTTCGAAAGCAGCACCTAAGGCCCAATCATCGACGCCGTCGGCGGCTACAGCCTCTCCTCGACTCGATGACCCCGTGGCCCCGAAGAAGCCCACGCCTGCCTCTACAGAACCGCTCGGCGCCAAACAACCGTCGGCGCTCCAGGTGCGACAAGTTGCAGAGTCCTTGCAACGCATCAAAGAAAAGGCAGCCCTCCAGGACACGTCGGGCCCCGAGCCGAAAAAAGCTCAAAAAGCTTCTCCAGCAACACCCCATATCACTTTTGGCCTGCCACCATCCACGGCGCCAAAAATGTTTGAAATAAGAACTCGTGTCACCCAAACTAGGATCACACCTGCCGAACGCTCTCCTACGGAGACGTCACCATCCCACATCATCGATGCCGACACCGACAGAATTATCCTCCACAAGCGGAGAATATCTTCCGAACACGCTTTGGATTCCTACCGGATCCCGCTAAAGAAAAAACTGCCAGCAGATTCGGAACCAGTTCTTTACGAACGTCTCCATACCTCCTACCCAGATCCACAGTCCTTCTCTCCAACACACTCCGAAACCGATGTTTTGGAGGACTATATGGGTGACGACGTCCCCTACCCAAGAGAGATGGACCCTGAGGGCCAACAGGACCCTGACCAGGCTTGGGATGACCCTGTAGACACAGGTGCACCTATGGATACACAGGACACGCAGCTCTATGGCGCAAAAACGTCTCCCACAGAGGACACTGCCGCATTCAACGCCCTAATTGAACGTGCTGCGGAAAATCATGGTGTGCAACTCCACTCTGACACAATCGAGGACGATTTTCTAATGGATACTTTCGCATCCTCAGAAAGGAATATCAAAACTCTACCCATGTTGAAAGGTGTCCTCAAACCAGCAAAGGACATTTTCAAAGAACCCACCAGGGCACGAGTGATAAACCCCAGGATCGACAAAAAATATAGGTCGGCGCCTGGGGACCCTACGTACATTAGAGGCCAGTTGCCTCTGGATTCCATCGTAGTCGCAAATGCTCGCAAACGGGCGCACTCGCAAACAACTGGGGATGCTCCTCCCCCGGACAAAGAGTCCAAGGTGCTAGAGACCTCCGGCAAACGGGTTGCAGCCCAGGCAGCTAACATATGGCGTATTGCCAATACACAGGCGCTCCTAGCTCGCTACGATCGCGCACACTATGACACATTAGAAACCCTACTCCAACATCTCCCTGACCAATACAAAGAGGGAGCAGAGATCCTCATCAGGGAGGGACAACTCCTCACTAACGCATCCATTAAGTGTGCACTGGATGCCGCAGATACAGCTGCCAGAGCAATAAACACCAGCGTCATGCCACGACGACACGCCTGGTTACGAATCTCCGGATTCAAACCTGAGGTTCAAAATAACATCCTCAATCAGCCGGTCAACCCCGACTACTTATTCGGGCCAGAAGTTGACGCCACCCTAGAGAAAATAAAAAAGGACACAGACACTGCAAAGTCCATGGGGGCTCTCCAAACACAGACCTTTCGGAGTGGCTCCTTTCGTCGCCCCGGGAATAGAGGTGCAGGCAGAGGACAGGGGTCACAGCAAACCTACAACAAGGGCAACACACAAAGTACCTACGATAAAAACACCCGGGGTGGGTATCGTGGCTCCAGCACAAAGGGCAGAGGACGCGGATACGGCAATACCAGGTCCTCCCCCAAGAACAAACAGTGACGCCCTCTCCCTTCCTCCCGACCACATAACACCTGTCGGGGGAAGGCTACAAAGGTTCCTGTCCACGTGGAACACCATCACCACGGACAGGTGGGTCAAAGATATTATCAAACACGGTTACTGCCTAGAATTAACCTCCACTCCACCCACAATACCGCCAAAACACCGTCCTATGTCCTCAGAGCACTTAGCGCTCTTACAGCAGGAAGTGATAAGTATGCTGGAAAAAGGCGCAATAGAGGTCGTACCCATCCACGAGCAAGGCACAGGGATATACTCCCTGTACTTCTTAATACCAAAAAAGGACGGGTCACTCAGACCTATACTAGACCTGAGACCCCTCAACCGCTACATTCTCTCAGAGCATTTCCACATGCTCACCCTGCAACAAGTCCTCCCGCTGCTCAAACAGGGAGACTTCCTGGCCACGCTAGATCTCAAAGACGCGTATTTCCACATACCCATTCACCCCTCACACAGAAAATATCTCAGGTTCACTATTCAAGGGCAGCACTACCAATTCAAGGTTCTCCCCTTCGGCGTGACAACAGCACCCAGAGTTTTCACAGAGTGCCTAGCTACTGTGGCTGCACATCTACGGAGGCAACACATTCACGTCTACCCTTACCTGGACGACTGGCTTGTTCAGGCAAAGTCAGCCCAGCAATGTGCCAGCCACATGTCCCACACCATTCACCTTCTTCACAGTCTGGGGTTCTCACTAAATTACCCAAAATCACATCTCCAACCCGCACACGTACAACAGTACCTAGGTGCGACCATAGAGACACTGGCAGCCACGGCTCAGCCAAATTTAGTGAGGATCAACAGCATGCAAATGCTGATTTCCAAGTTCAAACCACAACACTCCCTTCCTGCGCGAGTGTTCATGCAGTTGATAGGCATGATGGCCTCCTGAATCTTCATAGTCCCACACGCGAGACTACATATGCGCCCGCTTCAGGAGTGCTTAGCACGTCAATGGAATCAAGCTCACGGGCAACTAAAAGACCTAGTGTTGGTGAGCGGTCGGGCATACAACTCTCTGCATTGGTGGAACCCACAAAACCTTTGCAAGGGCCGACCGTTCCAAGAGCCTGTTCCACAAATAATACTGACAGCGGACGCGTCTCTCCAGGGATGGGGAGCTCATGTACTCAATTACACAGTGCAGGGACTATGGACAATACAACAAAAGAAGATGCACATCAACCTTCTGGAACTGATGGCAATCTTCCTAGCAATGAAAGCATTCAAAGTACACTTGTGCAACAAAGTCGTGTTGATCCGGACGGACAACATGACCGCCATGTACTACATACAAAAGCAGGGAGGAACACACTCTCCACAGTTGTCTCATCTGGCTCAGAGCATGTGGAAGTGGGCCATTCAGAGGAACATGTTCCTCATGGCGGAACAGCTCCCCGGCAAGGACAACCAGATGGTGGATCTGCTAAGCAGACACAGCCACCAGATGCACGAGTGGGAGTTACACCCATCAGTACTCCAACCGTACTTCCAGCAGTGGGGTCATCCAGACCTAGACCTATTCGCCACAAGCGAAAACGCAAAATGCCAAAGCTTTGCCGCCAGGTTCCCACATCCGCAGTCGCAGGGCAATGCGATATGGATGAACTGGTCCGGCAGATTTGCGTACGCTTTTCCCCCAGCACCATTGATACCGCTGGTGGCGCGCAAACTCAGACAACACTCACTGACACTCGTCCTAGTTGCTCCAACATGGGCATGCCAACCATGGTACACCACCTTTCTCGAACTTTCCGTGGTGCCGCATCAAAGGCTGCGGATCAAACCCGCGCATTTGACGCAGAACAATGGAGAGATTCAGCACCCAGATCCGCAACAGCTGAACCTGGCAATCTGGCTCCTGAAGTCCTAGAGTTTGGCTACCTGAATCTGCCACCTGACTGTATGGACATCATTAAGGAAGCTAGAAGACCCACTACCAGAGCTTGCTATGCAGCCAAATGGAAAAGGTTCGTAATTTATTGCAATAGCAATGACATTAACCCGCTAGACGCATCCATCCAAAACATAATTTGTTACCTCTTACACCTATACCGATGCAATCTGGCATACACCTCAATACGTGTCCATTTGACCGCAATATCAGCCTATCTCCAGAACATGCAGCACCTCTCTTTATTCAGAGTGCCTGCCATCAAAGCATTCTTGGAAGGACTCAAAAGAGTAATTCCTCCAAGCCACCCACCAGCTCCAATGTGGAACCTCAACTTGGTCCTCACACGCCTGATGGGTCCACCCTTCGAACCTCTACACTCATGCGAGATTCAATTCCTCACCTGGAAAGTAGCTTTCCTAATAGCGATCATTTCTTTGAGGAGAGTTAGTGAACTCCAGGCACTAACCATTCAAGAGCCATTCATACAGGTTCACGCAAACCGGGTCGTACTACGTACCAACCCAAAATTCATGCCCAAAGTGATATCGCAGTTCCACATGACTCAAACTATTGAACTGCCTGTTTTCTTTCAAAACCCACAAACTGTCGCAGAAAGAGCACTCCATACACTGGATGTAAAGAGAGCCCTCATGTACTATATAGACAGGACTAAAGTCTTCAGGAAAACAAAACAACTTTTCGTTGCCTTTGCCCCACACCACAAAGGTAACGCCATCTCCAAAGCAGGTATAGCCAGATGGATCGTTAAATGTATTCAAATTTGCTATCAAAAAGCTAAACGCACATTAACGATTCCCCCACGAGCCCACTCAACACGTAAGTTAGGGGCCTCCATGGCTTTCCTGGGAAACATTCCTTTGCATGATATATGTAGAGCAGCCACCTGGTCCACTACACATACATTTACCAAACACTATTGTGTAGATGTGCAATCAAAACAGCAGGCAGCTGTAGGACAGGCTGTTCTCAAAACTCTTTTTCAGACCGCTGCAGCTGGCACTGGTGGCCGCCGCTAATAGAGGGTACTGCTATATATTCTATGCACAGATATGAATTCAGCAGCCCACATGCCTCGAACTGAATATGCTACTTACCAGTATGCATCTGTTCTTGGCATGTAGGGCTGCTGACATTCATATCGCCCACCCTCCTCCCCGGCGCCTGTAGCAGCTGCAGCTCTCAGAATTACTGTAAGCATGGTCATCACTTTCTGTATCTACTCCATCACTGCCACAATGGCGAAAAACAATCTGAGGATGGAGAGGATGCCCATGCGCACTGTGGTCCAGGGGAGGAGTCGCCTATCTCAGGATACTTCGAAGACTCTTCCAGGACAACAACGTGCAAACATCCGGACCCAACACTAGGCGGCGATCTATGCACAGATATGAATGTCAGCAGCCCTACATGCCAAGAACAGATGCATACTGGTAAGTAGCATATTCATTCATGGATATGTCGTCCCACGAGCCAGAATGATAACCATTGTAGTTGGCTGGCCATGCCGTATGCTCGAAAGTCTGGGGTGCCAAGACCTCCCTCCTGTAATTTAGCCAGGCTCACTCTCCTTCGTCTTTTACCCCATATAAGCTCCGACAGAAGTGTATCGAGTGTACAAAAGATTTTGGCTGGAATCAGGACCGGTAATTGGGGGACCCTTTTGGTGTATTGGAGGGTCTTCTTCCAGTACATTAATGCTGTCTTAAGCAAGAGGGGTCTGTGGGTGGGATCTTAGCGTGCGGCAACAGTAGAGTGTGAAGGACACCCTGGTTAAGAAGCTGGGGTGTATAGCCTATTTCATGGATATGTCGTCCCGCGAGCCAGAAAGATAACCATTGTAGTTGGCTGGCCATGCAGTATGCTCCAAAGTCTGGAGTGCCAAGACCTCCCTCCTGTAATTTAGCCAGGCTCACTCTCCTTCGTCTTTTACCCCATATAAGTTCCGACAGAAGTGTATCGAGTGTATAAAAGATTTTGGCTGGAATCAGGACCGGTAAATTAGTAAAGGAATATAGGAGACGGGGGAAGATCACCATTTTAGAAAGGGCTACTCTACCCATCACCGACAATTGTAACGAAATCCAGAAAGAGATCTGCATCCGGGGTGATACTATTGCTTTCAGCAAGTTGCCATCTATTAGGTCTTGGGAAGTTCTATACATTTGTATACACCAGTACTTAAAAGTATGTGGGGCGGTCGTTAGGATAAGGTCGCAGAATATCACTGGGTCTGGGGTGTCTTTATGACGCATATAAAAAACAAGTCATTTATTTGCGTTGATTGCCAGGCCTGATACCAGTTCGAATTGTTTAAATATGGAAGGGATGGGTTCCAAGTCTGTAGTAAGGTCTTTTAGGAAAAGAATAATGTCATCCGCATACGCGGACACTACATGCATTTTGTTACTAATTGGAATCCCCAAATCTGTGGCCTCGTTGCGGAGCTTAATGAGTAGGGGCTCTAGTGCCAGGACAAACAATAGCGGCGACAGGGGACATCCCTGCCAAGTACCCCTTGCTATGGAATAAGCAGGAGATATATGAGAGCCAGTCCTGGCCCGTGCTGTGGGGGTGGTATATAATCATTCTACACATTGCAACTACCCTCTCGGAATACCACATTTTTCCATAGCGGCCAGCATGTAAGTCCAATCAAGTGTGTCAAACGCTTGAGGCATGTTAAGGGAGATATACCCAGTTTTGCAAGAGCGGTCCGCTGCATATAATGGGGACGCCTGATATTTAGGGATGTATTGCGGCCAGGTATAAATCCACATTGATCAATATGGATTAGTTTTGGGAGATAAGGGGGAGATGTTTCGCCAGTATTTTACTGAGTATTTTATATTTGGTAGGTAATAATGAAAGGGGGCGGTAGCCTGACACGTCACGAGGGTCTCTATTCGGTTTGGGGAGAGAAATAACTAGTGCTTGCATGGTTGTTAATGGTAGAGTGCGCTCCTCTATACCTGTCTTGTAAAGGTTCTCTAGGCACGGGCCAGTTTCTCCGCATGCAGTGAGTAAAAATCCACTGGTAAGCCATCCAGGCTCGGGGTCTTATTAAAGAAGCCATCAAGGACCTTCCCAAAAATATCAGTTTTAGTGATAGGGGTTTCTAATTCTGATTAAGCGTCTGCCGTCAGCTTAGGGTTTGTGAGGTCATCCAAAAAGGCTGATATGTGTTCATGTGATGGAACTGCTGAAGCACTGTATAGGTTTTTATAGTGTGAACAGAATGCTAGGTTAATGTCTGCTTGAGTAAAAACAACTGTACCATCCGGAAGGGATATTTCTGGTATCAGGACTGGGAAGTGGGGGTGGGGGTGGGGAGTGTTACGTATAAGGCGTGCTAAAAGGGTACCTGATTTATCTGCCTCCTTATGATTATACTGAGTGCATGCCCTATAGTCTATCAGGCAAAGTTGTTCGAGTTCAGCATGTTTGATTCTGGCTTATTGTAATTGTGCTTGATAAGTTGGATTAGTGATAGCTGCATTTTCCAGATTATTAAGGGAATCTTCCACCATAGTAAGATTCTTGTGTTTCCTGTCGAGCTCCTACAGTTGTCTCTATTGCCGTGCCTCTAATCACTGACTTAAATGCATCCCACTCGACTAAGAGGGAAGATGCAGATTCGTCATTCTCTTTAATATAATTAGTAATGGCTGTACCTAATGTATCATGAAAGACCGTGTCCTCCAGGGTTTGTGGCCAAGGCCGCTAAGTTGGGACTGGGGTGGACACCCTCCCCCATTCAAGGATTATTTCAAGCGGGTTGTGGTCGGACAATGTTTTTCTGAGATACTTGGAATCAACAATCTGGGATACCACGGGCGTGGAGCAAACAATTGTCTATTCTGGTGTGCAACTGGTGTGGAAGGGAATAGAATGAATATTCTCGACTATTATGATGTTGTATGCGCCATACATCTTGCACTGTCCAGCGGTGGCCCGAGCTTGTAAAAAGCCTGCATTTTTAGTGGATACCGCTCCTCTAACCAGGGGGTGAGAACGATTTAAGTGGACATCCATGCTAGAATTAAAATATCCGCCAATGACCCATGTATAGGTTACCCAATCTAATAAGACTGTGTTTAGGTTAGTGAGGTAAGTATTCTGCTCGTAATTCGGGGCGTATACGCTGCCATGACTATCGGAATACCAGCTAAGCTGCCCTGTAGTAGTACATAATGCCCTGCTGTGTCTATCCGTTGTTCCACCAACACAAGGGGTACCCCACTCCTAAACCAAATAAGAGACCCTCTTGCAAAGGCAGAGTAGGAGGTGTTAAAAATGTGTCCTCTCCATTTTTTGCGCATTTTGGTCACTTCTGAATTAGTTAAATGTGTTTCCCGAATAAGAGATATTTGGACTTTTCGCCTATTCAGGTGGGCGTAAATTCTGTGTAGTTTGTGGACTGATCCCATTCCCTGCACATTTCATGTCAGTATTTTGTATTTATCTAACACAGCCATTCCACATCAGACTGGTATAAAGGAATGCCCTAGGGAAGCACGAGGAATACAATGCATCATGTGACAGAGGGTGGACCAGGAACCAATAAACCCTCCTTAAACTACAACACCCAATACTAGGGCCAACAATTAAACTATGTTGGTCCAAACACATTTGTGAACTTGCTAATTCCAAACGGTTATACAATGCAGTAACTGCCAGGGGGGTGGCTCCTATGCAGAGCATGACTTACCAATTGCAGACAGAGCTATACTCATGGCGGGACCCTGTAGTATGTTAAACTAGGCAGAAACCTGGGGAGAAAAACATACTGTAAATACATCGATAATGTCTTACTTCCCTTTAGCATGTTAGGTTAGGTCCATAATTGCAAGAGATCCATGGAGATTGATTGGTAGGATTAGCCAAATAAGTCCTTTACAATCGGCGGGGTAATCGAGGGGAACAGGATATCATTACTCTCTGAATCCAAAGGCATCGTGTTGTTGTTGGATTGTTCCGGAGACGTGACTTGTGGAGTGTCACGCATGGAGGCACCTGCCGCCAACGCCGACTCCTGTTCCAGTAGGGCCTGCCCCGGTGATGTTTTTTTGGTAGGTAATGTTCGTGTTGATCTATTGCAACGGGACCCAGGCTTATTTGTCTGCGTTTGCACAAGTCTTAGTCGTTGATCTATATTGTCCAGTGACCCTGAAGTGGTGTATCCTTTGAAGGCTAATCAGGTTGTTTCCCTTTTGTGCGTCCCATTACAATGTGTGTGATACAGCACTTTGAGTAGGAAGAGGGTGCTACCGCAAGACGTAGTGACCTGCTTGGTAAGTGCATCAACAAGATAAAGGAGGATGGTTTTTGTGGCCGTAGGAGAGTGACCATGTTGGAGTCAGGCGCACTGACTGGTTCAACCCCTTGAAGTCCAGCGAAGCAGATCAGTGACATAATGAATATGAGATTTGTATCCACCAACCTCCGTGGATACCACACCAGGGTAAGGGGAACTCACCCGCACTGCGCAGTGAGCGCCCAGTCAATCCCAGGCCCTAAAAGGCTCCCTTGAGCCGCCTTGAGCTGACGAGCTCGGGAGTGCCTGCATGCCCTGAGTGGAATTATGCCCGAGAAAATTAAGCGGCAGCACGTCCAGCAACCTATGAACTTTTTCCCTACTGATGACGGAGAAATCCAGAAACACGTGTCTAGGGATACGCTATGAAAATCATGGAATTGAGCCAAGTGAAACTACGAACTTTGTCCTTTGTCAAGAATAATGAACTACACTGACCAAGATGCTTAGAGGTAATGACGCCGAGACGTGAAGTCAGCGTGCTCCCACCACCTTCCCACAATTTAAAAGGCTCCCTTGAGCCGCCTTGAGCTGACGAGCTCGGGAGTGCCTGCATGCCCTGAGTGGAATTATGCCCGAGAAAATTAAGCGGCAGCACGTCCAGCAACCTATGAACTTTTTCCCTACTGATGACGGAGAAATCCAGAAACACGTGTCTAGGGATACGCTATGAAAATCATGGAATTGAGCCAAGTGAAACTACGAACTTTGTCCTTTGTCAAGAATAATGAACTACACTGACCAAGATGCTTAGAGGTAATGACGCCGAGACGTGAAGTCAGCGTGCTCCCACCACCTTCCCACAATTTAAAAGGCTCCCTTGAGCCGCCTTGAGCTGACGAGCTCGGGAGTGCCTGCATGCCCTGAGTGGAATTATGCCCGAGAAAATTAAGCGGCAGCACGTCCAGCAACCTATGAACTTTTTCCCTACTGATGACGGAGAAATCCAGAAACACGTGTCTAGGGATACGCTATGAAAATCATGGAATTGAGCCAAGTGAAACTACGAACTTTGTCCTTTGTCAAGAATAATGAACTACACTGACCAAGATGCTTAGAGGTAATGACGCCGAGACGTGAAGTCAGCGTGCTCCCACCACCTTCCCACAATTTAAAAGGCTCCCTTGAGCCGCCTTGAGCTGACGAGCTCGGGAGTGCCTGCATGCCCTGAGTGGAATTATGCCCGAGAAAATTAAGCGGCAGCACGTCCAGCAACCTATGAACTTTTTCCCTACTGATGACGGAGAAATCCAGAAACACGTGTCTAGGGATACGCTATGAAAATCATGGAATTGAGCCAAGTGAAACTACGAACTTTGTCCTTTGTCAAGAATAATGAACTACACTGACCAAGATGCTTAGAGGTAATGACGCCGAGACGTGAAGTCAGCGTGCTCCCACCACCTTCCCACAATTTAAAAGGCTCCCTTGAGCCGCCTTGAGCTGACGAGCTCGGGAGTGCCTGCATGCCCTGAGTGGAATTATGCCCGAGAAAATTAAGCGGCAGCACGTCCAGCAACCTATGAACTTTTTCCCTACTGATGACGGAGAAATCCAGAAACACGTGTCTAGGGATACGCTATGAAAATCATGGAATTGAGCCAAGTGAAACTACGAACTTTGTCCTTTGTCAAGAATAATGAACTACACTGACCAAGATGCTTAGAGGTAATGACGCCGAGACGTGAAGTCAGCGTGCTCCCACCACCTTCCCACAATTTAAAAGGCTCCCTTGAGCCGCCTTGAGCTGACGAGCTCGGGAGTGCCTGCATGCCCTGAGTGGAATTATGCCCGAGAAAATTAAGCGGCAGCACGTCCAGCAACCTATGAACTTTTTCCCTACTGATGACGGAGAAATCCAGAAACACGTGTCTAGGGATACGCTATGAAAATCATGGAATTGAGCCAAGTGAAACTACGAACTTTGTCCTTTGTCAAGAATAATGAACTACACTGACCAAGATGCTTAGAGGTAATGACGCCGAGACGTGAAGTCAGCGTGCTCCCACCACCTTCCCACAATTTAAAAGGCTCCCTTGAGCCGCCTTGAGCTGACGAGCTCGGGAGTGCCTGCATGCCCTGAGTGGAATTATGCCCGAGAAAATTAAGCGGCAGCACGTCCAGCAACCTATGAACTTTTTCCCTACTGATGACGGAGAAATCCAGAAACACGTGTCTAGGGATACGCTATGAAAATCATGGAATTGAGCCAAGTGAAACTACGAACTTTGTCCTTTGTCAAGAATAATGAACTACACTGACCAAGATGCTTAGAGGTAATGACGCCGAGACGTGAAGTCAGCGTGCTCCCACCACCTTCCCACAATTTAAAAGGCTCCCTTGAGCCGCCTTGAGCTGACGAGCTCGGGAGTGCCTGCATGCCCTGAGTGGAATTATGCCCGAGAAAATTAAGCGGCAGCACGTCCAGCAACCTATGAACTTTTTCCCTACTGATGACGGAGAAATCCAGAAACACGTGTCTAGGGATACGCTATGAAAATCATGGAATTGAGCCAAGTGAAACTACGAACTTTGTCCTTTGTCAAGAATAATGAACTACACTGACCAAGATGCTTAGAGGTAATGACGCCGAGACGTGAAGTCAGCGTGCTCCCACCACCTTCCCACAATTTAAAAGGCTCCCTTGAGCCGCCTTGAGCTGACGAGCTCGGGAGTGCCTGCATGCCCTGAGTGGAATTATGCCCGAGAAAATTAAGCGGCAGCACGTCCAGCAACCTATGAACTTTTTCCCTACTGATGACGGAGAAATCCAGAAACACGTGTCTAGGGATACGCTATGAAAATCATGGAATTGAGCCAAGTGAAACTACGAACTTTGTCCTTTGTCAAGAATAATGAACTACACTGACCAAGATGCTTAGAGGTAATGACGCCGAGACGTGAAGTCAGCGTGCTCCCACCACCTTCCCACAATTTAAAAGGCTCCCTTGAGCCGCCTTGAGCTGACGAGCTCGGGAGTGCCTGCATGCCCTGAGTGGAATTATGCCCGAGAAAATTAAGCGGCAGCACGTCCAGCAACCTATGAACTTTTTCCCTACTGATGACGGAGAAATCCAGAAACACGTGTCTAGGGATACGCTATGAAAATCATGGAATTGAGCCAAGTGAAACTACGAACTTTGTCCTTTGTCAAGAATAATGAACTACACTGACCAAGATGCTTAGAGGTAATGACGCCGAGACGTGAAGTCAGCGTGCTCCCACCACCTTCCCACAATCCCAGGCCCTAGGGCAGGACCAGCAGGGAACGCAAGACAAACGGCACAATCTATATATTAGGGGCTGTAAGGGTCGTCTGCTATTTGTTCAAAAGCCGGGAAAAACTCTGAGTCCTCTCAACACCAAAGGGGAGCACAGCCGTGCACTGGGCGATCCAGTTACTCCCTCCCTATGATCGATATATTTTATATAGTAGCTTTGTAAAGTAATCGCTATTCAGGCCTTTTAGTATGGTCAGCCCCTCAAGTGTACAGGGCCGTCGGGTAGTTAAGGCGAAACAGTGAAGCCGGAGCAAAAGGAGTACTCCAACAATCGGTCCAGACAAAGTATGGAGGTCACAGTTTTCACAGCCGCAGTTTTGGTACTGGTAAAGGTGGTGCAATATTCCCTGTATTGTGTTGTGTAAGTACAATAAGAGAGCCAGGTCCCGGCTACCTCAGTAGTGTAAGCGGGGGAGGAGGACAGACATCAGATGTGACTAGCCCACCATCGAGCTTTTCAAGCGGACTCAGCCTCCCTTCAATGCCGGTATGTAAATATGCCCCTTTTTTGGGGGGGAAGGCTGCAGTCCGGTTCCTCGCAAGCGCTGATTGGGCGCCAACCGCGGTGAAATGAACTTTCTCGTCCAGGCCCCGTAATGAGGGTACAATGTCAATGCTACTGCACAAACCACAGTATCCACTGAGAGGCAGAAACCACACCATGGCCGCAGGCCGCCGAATTTAATGTAGGCACTTATGGAAGTTCGCTGGTTCCGGGCAGGTTGAAAAGGTGAATAAACACCACAGTCAAAGACTGTATGCAATATGCGGCACCAGGAGTAGCCTTGTACACAGGGAAGAAAATGCGTTGCGTTTTGCTCACTGTTAGGGCGTAATATTCAGGTCTCCCCGATCCGAGGGATCGTGCCCCGGCCGTGGGCAGGTCCCGGGTCTGCACGGGTCGTCCCCGCCGCTGTACAGAGTAGTACTGTGCTGTGGTCGATGAGCGGCCTCCGGACACTGTCTCCCGGGCAGCCTCGCCCCTCGGCTTCACGAGGCCACGTAGTGCGTTGTCGGGCTTTCTTGGCTTTGCTTGGGAGTCACGGGGCTCCGCAGGGTTGTTGCTGCGGTCGATCTACTCCTGAAGCCTCACCGACCGGTAGGGGGAAGTTTCAGGCAGGATTGCCCCCAGGTTCCGTGGTGAAAAGCAGGATTATTCAGGTCCCAGCCGGGAGCTCTGTTAATGTGCGGCTGCCATGCTTGGCGGTTAGCCACGCCTCTCCCCTACCACAGCAGACTTTGTAATTTAGCGGGATGGCCTTGTGTATTTATAAATTGAAGAGAATTAAGACAGAATTAGAGGAGTTTCGAAAATGACTAGGGGAAATGGTGGATGGCTTCAGGGTGGCTATGGCAGTAGACATACAGTGTAGCACACAGGAGGTTTTAAATGGGCATCACTTTTGGGAGTTCCAGCTTCTAGCAAATAATTGGTGACTCCTACACTTTCTGATACACTTTCAGGACCAATTATTTGGCATTTATTGCTACGCCATACTGAACACTGCTCTCAAAATATGCTTGGGCGGTGTCAGTTTAAAGGGGCAAATTTATACTATTCACGAAGCAGCTGTACTTATGGCATTTGTATGCAGGACCAGGCAAGTGGCCCTAATATAGCTGAGCGTGGTGGGGCTAGCCAAAAGGAAATAGTTAGTCCTGAAAATGGAGATCAGCGGTCTGTCAGTAGAGAGACACAATACTTTCAAGCAAATAATTAGGAGTTAAGCCTAACTCCCCAGTGGGCGGTCTGTACTGCTACATTCAGATCAGGTAGGCCGATCTCTTTATGCCTTTCGTGTTCCTGTGGTCAAGCCAAAGTCTACAGTTGAAAGGGAGGTGTCCACTCAGTCAGTCGAGTAGAGAACCACAGTGCAAAAAGCACAGGAGGCAGGCCTCCTCCAGTGTTTTTATACACCTTTATTCCCTCAGTGAAATACAGGAGACTCAGAAAGAGATGCCAGCCCCTACTATCTAACATCTCTGTGCTCCAAACTGCTTCAGTTCTTCTGGGTTATTTTCATGAGATTAGAGGTGCATACTGCCACCTAGTATGTAATCTTGCCACTTCATTTGTTAGTCAAAATGCTGGAGGGGAAAGGGTACCTTGTAAATGCTTTTCTGGTGTCCAAGGCACAGCCAGTGGGCTCACAGGAACATGTTCCAGATATTTCTGGTCTATCTCGCCAGGACCCTGCCTCTTTGATGTTACTCAAATGTTGTGGTAGACGCATCAGATTCATCTAAGCCCTCCATTCAGGAGCAGTTGTAAGACCAGGAGCATCCTGTTCAGAGGTTTCGACACCCCTCCATCATCCCCTCTGATCTCTCTACAGGTTTTGCCTTCATGCTGTCCTCCATATTCTGCTCACTCGGTCTGGAATGCTTTCATTGCAGAATTGAAGGGTAGACCACCTCCGGTGCCCCCTGTCCTACTCCATCCTCAGGTCCCGGTGCAGCACTTGTCTGCTCTGGTGCAATTCCCAAGACCAGAGAACTAGCCTAAGGCACTAATTCCTCTGGATAACCAGCACCGCTGACACTGATTCAACTTTCAATTCCGACTTTAGCCAAAATGCTCTAGCTTTCTGATAATTTCCCCTGAGATCACTTAACATGCCCTGCCCTGCGCTTGAATTTGAGAGTTGCATCTCTTTGCTCCTGGAATATACCTAATATGAGTGCAAGTTCATGCCCCGCCTGGGCGTAGTAGCTGTTGATGTCCAAGAACCTTATTGAAATGGTCTCCAGGACCAAGGGCACTGTTTAACCCTGCACTTACTGCCTCTCAGACCTTAGGCTAAGGCAAAAATGATTGATCTTCCCTTCAATACGAATAGCTTATTTGATCCTATAGCAGTACTAAACAGACTATCTGGCTAGCACTGCTACTGGGCTGTCATAGCAACTGATGTTTTGATGAAGAATCTCTATGATCGACACCTGACCTTGCCCCCTCTGTCCATACTGCCTCAGCCTGCATCCCAAGAAACTCTGCTGGAGGAAGTGAAGAGCTACTCTTTTTAGGATCAACCACGCCGGACCCATCCCTCAGAATAGTGCAAAAATTTGACACCTGCTAATTCATTAAAGAGAAAAATTAGGGCTGGACCCCATCTGGGAACTCTATACTGTAAACTAGCTTCTCCCCTGCAGATGTTCAGGATTCTGACATTGGCGGGGTGGTGTACGATGGCAAAAACCAGGGCTAGCTGTGGTTTCTTGATAATTCGGTTACCTGCTTCTATCGACCATGCGAGAGGTGCACAGGATCCATCCCTGCTTTACGATGGCAAACCAGCACTACAAGACACTACTGTTTATTCTCAATTGCATCCTTCATACCATATCTAAGATCCTAGCTTTGGTAAAGGCTTTCCAATGACAGCAGATAGCCCATTGCTATTGGAAATCCCAAAATTGACATTACATTAGGATCAAAGGAGGATGTAGAGCTCAGTTTAGCCCGGACACACTTTTCAGCGTTTTGTCCTCTACTCCAAAACTCCTTGTTCCCTTCTAGATTAATTCAATTTATAGGGGTTGATACCAGCCAGGTTAGCGCCTTTTCCCACCAGAGAAAGTGATCTCCAAAGCAGTGAATTACTTTATGCCCAATGAGCCAGCCTGGGTTTTACAATAGCTTCTAGAAATGGAGGCATCCTGCATTTGGGTCTTGCCCAAAGTAACACCCAACATGCCAATCTTGCGGCACCACTTGCAGGAGCATTGGGACCAGTAGCTTATAGGCATCTAGGTATCGGGTATGATAAATTTGCTTTCTGGGTAAATGAAGGCCAGGATCCCTCTGTGAAAGACTAATGGCGTTTCTTTTCACCTCGTTCCACCTCCAGCTCCTCCAAGATGTAAGGGAGTGCTTTGTCAGTTTGGTGCTTGTGGCTTGGTTTTGCCAAGTATGGTACTCCGACCTGGCGCAGCTGGTTCCTAGATACGCGAGCCGATTTCAGAGACCTATTATTCAAGGCTCATTGTCTCAAGAGGGTGGTATCATATCACATCAGTATACTGGAGCTCAGAGCAGGCCATCTATCTTTGAATTTGCTTGTTCACGATCAGTGAGTTCCTTATTCAGTGGACAACACACAAACGACTTATTAGCTCAACAATAAAGAAGAACAAGGATGTTCTCTAGAGCTACAACCCATATGACCGATTGCCCGAAATTTCACTCTCACTGCAATATATTTACCAGGTGCTTAAATCCTCTACCATATGCCTAAGCAAGTGCATGTCAGAAGACCAAGTATGGGTCAAGAGTCACTACTTCTTGAAACAGTTTCCAAATTTTGGGATTACCCTCAAAATTGACATTTTACTACTGACAGAAAATGCAAATTGACAAAACTTTGGATCCCAAATTCGTCCAGTGTGACCTGTTGAAGCATCTGCCTGACTGCATGAACTCTTACGGTGTCTAAGAGGGCCTCTGAAGTTACTGTGCACTTTTAAATGGAAGAGTTTCTGCTTCTGGTGCATTGAGAAGTCTGTTAACTGCATCCCATATCTACACAATACCATAGCCCTGACTTAACTTTTGCATTTGGCAACATCTGTTATACCTTAGTTTTTCATTACAGTACACTTCATATCTGTTACAGCCTTT